>NC_083348.1:50966335-51696393 GCF_019175385.1 Lycium barbarum | reverse complement strand
GAAATGGTTTTCCTCCTTTGTTTCCTGATCTCCATGCTCTTATACTAGGGGTTCATTAGTCTTCTTTCATATTCTCCAAATTCTTTGTCGAACTCATGCATTAGTTCCATATCCTCATGTTCTTATGTATGTACCCGGTGGTCAACTGATATCTAGTTACCGTCCTGGGACCTGTTTCCATTAAGATGGTCCTAACTCATGATTGCTACGGCTCCCAGCCGATCTATGAGCACTCTTAATTATTGTACCCTTTTTCCTTGCTCCTTATTTCCCTACTAGTAGACAAATTCTCTTGTTTAGATATAGCACCTTTCCTTGCTTGCTTCTCTGGTACTATTTTAGATCATCCCTTTTAGTACTAGTCGACCTTATATACATACCATATCATCTCCTTTTAATTCCTTGGTCAGACTCTTTAATTCCTTACAATATCATCATAGTTCCATCTATGGTAGCGCCCAGATGATTTGCAATAGCATTTCCTAGCTGATGACTTATTATTCTCAGTGATTATTTTACTTTAGATCGTCCATCCGGACATCCTTTCATAATCAATCCACAACAACAACCTCAAAACAATCCCTCATATACGTGTATATAATACTTTCTCGTCATCATTATTATCCCTCGTAGAAAAATTATACTCATAACATACTAATAATCACAGCTCAAGCTAATTTACAACTCAAAATATCATCAAATTCATATTTGAAAATTTCCTCCAATTTCCTCTCCTCAAATCTTTACATAATTACAATAGAAACTCATAGACATGGTACTAAGATAAAATCTTACTTAATCATAACTTCCTTTCAATACGAGTGTGCTTTCTTCTTAAGTCCTTGATTCTCTTGTACCGGTGATCATTTGAGACTTAAATTAGCCTCTGTTCTTCTTTGACTCCTTATCATCATTCTTACCCTATTTTGTTGGACATTTCATCACGACGATTGTTTATATAGTTCTATAACATATGCTCTCACATTTGATATGACCGGCGACTTTTGATTTCACGACTTCCGAGGTGCCTTCTAATCTCAGGTAGCACTGCTGTCTTGCTATCCATAGGCACACTATCTTCCTTTCCTTTGGAGATCCCCTTCCTATAATTATTCCTCTTGCTAAAGCTTTCATCTCTTCTAGTGCTAAGATTTCCTTTTTTGTAATCCAAATTGTCCTTTATACTTACTTCCTGGTCAACTTGCAGTTCCTTCTTACTCCTTCGACTTTGTCCGTTAAATTTTTGTTTACTTATTAAACCACACTGTAGATATTCCCATTATAACTTTCCTATCACTGCCTTTAGATCATATTTAATTTATCCTCTTAATTTCCCACAGTTGATCTTGCTTCAAAACACATCTATAATCTATTTCCAACATAAAATCAACAACTTATTATCTTAGCCTTTATGCTCGTACTTAGGTTCATTCCCTTCCCGCCTTAAAGGTCTTATCTTATGGTATCACAACATGAAGATCATTTCATTGATGTCCTTAATCATAATTCTTATCCATAACGATCATCATAGCTTTTGACATTCCTTGGCGTCGACCTGTTCTAAGTTATTGTAGTTGCTTCTTGTCATGCTCCCTTCCTTAGAGACTCTAATTCTTATTACCTTTCCTCTTCCTCATGTATTGGTATACTGGATATAAATCATTTCTTTGAGTTAGTCATAATAACCTTCTCTTTATATAAGCCACAATAGAACTCATTCGTCAACTTCCCCTGAATCCCCCAATAAACCTTGTTCCTATAAAACCTCGAATGTAACTCATTCTAATCCTTCGAATTGCTAATCATCTGTCACGCCTCAAAACCCACCCTAGACATGACCGGCATCCGACGTCATGAACAACATCAGAAGAACCTAAAAGATGCAATAATGACACTTGAACCCGCCAGGTTCAATAATCACCTCAAACAGTTTATAAAACAAATTCAAATGAATCTTCAGATATGAATTAAATTAGCGGAAGTCTTTAATATTATGAAACTAAATCAAATGTATCACGTGCCCAAGAGTTAAAAAACTCAACAACTACCCACAAAAATGTATACTATCTATGGAGCTTCTAAGATAATAAAGAGTGTCTAAAAACATCGGGACGCAGCCTGAAACTAAAATACGAAAAAAAAGTAAAGATAGAATGATGCCCCACGAACAATCATGTGGGCTCACCAAATAGTCTTGAAAGCAGCAAGTTCTCTTAAGTCGTAGGCGTATCACGAGCCTACTCCTCAATGATACCTAACATACCATAAAAAACAACAATGGTATGCCTGAGTACTGGGTACTCAGTGAGTGTCTAAGGGGCAATAGTTAACAAAACAAGATATGATGAATAAAATCAATAAAATGATATCAATGACAATAGCAGTTCCAAACCCAGGAATAAAGTAAGTCAGGAACATTGAAGAATCATCACAAAATCAAACAACGAAGAACACATTAACTTAACTACTTACTATTTACCAGGCCAAGTATTTCACTTACGAATTCACTATCACCGCAAGCCACTCACAGGCAACAAGATACGAAACAAGCCACTCACAGGCTAATCAAAGTACGAAACAAGCCACTCACAGGCAAATCAATCAATCGATACTCCGGGTTAGGAAATCACGGAGGCTAATTATCCTCTGGACTAGCAGAGCAATAGATACTCCAACGGAGGCTAATCGTTCTCTGGACTAGCACAACAACAAATGCACCGGGCGACATACCTCGGAGGTCAATCGTCCGCTGGACCGACATAGCAATACATACTCCGGGCTAGAAAGCAACAGAGGTCAATCATCCTCTGGGATGACACAGCAATACTCTTATCGATACGTTAGGATCCATAACGGCTAATCATCCTCTGGGCTAGCACACTTGCCCATACAGGCCCAAACACAAACAAAATACAAATCATGGCATATTACCGAATCATCAATCATGGCTTAGAGCCGAATCTCAATTCTCAAGTCATCATCTCAAAATAGAGGCATTTCAAGTCATAACCGATTTATAATCTTATTTAAATCTCTTATTCAATTTCAAGTTCAAGAAACCCATTCAACAACAAAACAAGTTTGAGGTCCAACCTTTAGAAAAATAAGATCAATCATCCAATAATAGGAAAAGCGAGTTTCACAAAGTAGTATAGATCGTATAAGGTTCGATGCGAGCTTGACCCTACACACGCATGACCTTGTCTAAGAGAAATCATCTTTAATTCCAAAAGAACTTCCACCCAACAAGATTTATAACTTATACAAACAATCAAGGAAGGATTATCAAATACAAATCATGCTTTTACAATATAAACATACTTCAAAAGTATGCATACTTGAGAGGACAATTTTTGAATTATAGACATACTTGAAATCCCCCTCAAACGTAATTCCCAAGGTTCTACAATCACACTACAATGGCTTTAGATGATAAAGATTAGAGCTTTAATCTAATTCTACCCATATACCCCCTTTATAAAAAAAAAAACTAGGGTTTTCATGTCTAGAACGTGTTCTTCAACACTTCATGAATCAATCACGGATTATAATCCCATAGGATAACCTACACTAGTCTAAAACCTTTCAATAACATCATAAAATTCAATTATCATACCTTATTGAAGGAAGCTTAACGTCTCCAAACGTCTCTTTCTTCTTCCCTTTCTTGGGTTTCAAGATCTAGGGTTTTTGAAAAATGAACTAGTGTTAATTTGATGCTACATTGATGAAGTAATGATGGGAATTGATCAAGAACTTACCTTATATGTTTTGGGGAAACACTAGGGTTGTAACTCCTAGCACAGAGCTCTGTTGGAGCTGAGAGACCTTTCTTTGGAAAGGTATTTCGAATACCTACAACTTTAATTGAGGAATTTTTCCCAAATTCCAAACCTATTTTCACGAACCTGGCTTAGAAGTCACACCTACTGAAATTTGGATGAGTTTGAAAACTCTGACGAACTTCACTTTTTGGGTTGACTTCAAAACGACGGCTTATCACCCAAATTCATCCCAAATGGATTAATATAGCTAAAATATCATCTTATTACTAGTTTTATACTTTCACACCTAACCCAAATTTACGGGGTGTTACATTATCCAATCCTTAGGATCATTCGTCCCCGAATGAAAGTCATGGCCTAAGATTTTCACTAAACCTCAAGTCTTCAATATTCTCGCTACTGTTCCTTTGTATTGCAAGCTATCTCAAACAAAACTCATGTAATACTATAACAATAACCATATGGCCCTCACCGAACCTCCCTTAACTACACCAGACATGCCTAATCATGGAATAAGGGATTTAGACCTGTAGTCTACCTCGAGATTTAACGATATTACTCTTCCATTCATAAAGGGTTCATCTAGAAATGCAAGCCTAACTAATTTTAATCGGTAGCCTAGAATTGTATGACACTTGGAAAGCCAGTCTATCCTTATAATCATTTCGAAATTCACCATTCCTATTTCCAACAATTCAGAGGTAGTCTAACTATTACACCCCGGAAAATTTTGTGTTACCAAGACTGTAGACGGCTTAGTATGAGCTCAAGGGAGAGCAAAGTTATACAAGGATCAGGGATGAAGATTATATGATCTGAGTATAAGAATATATATATATATATATATATATATATATATATATATATATATATATATGACATTTGGAGACCGTATGGAGTAAATCAGTTAACACGTTACTTGTATGAGTAGCCCTCGTAGCCATAAGTTAAGGTGGGGCCCACATGTCGGGGTTTTATAAAGGATATATGATAAGTGATATGAGTAGTGTATGGGAATTTGATAAAATCTTAATAAGGACCCTTAAGCCAAATATGGGGATAAGCCCTCCAAAAGGATGATTTAAGGATACGTTTTCGGATGATCTGACTTGAAGGGGCCAAAACGCTATAAGATGTTCGGAATTTGGAAACACACTAAATATGAAAGTTGTAGCTAATTGAAATATATTTCCAACCATAGGCCGTGGTCCCTCATAAGATATCGGGATCATGAATTATGGCCATTTTAAGATAAAGACTTCAAGCTGCCAAATGCTTCCGTGGGTCCCACTTGCAAAAGTCGGTGGAACCGATTTATGAGGGGTATAAAAACCCCCAACCACTCCATGTTTTCAGCATATTACATTCTCATGAGTCCTAGAAACTTCCCAACACATCCCCCAAACATTTATAGCCCATTAAATCAAGAATTTAACAAGACTACACCAAACTAGTCCCTGAAAGGTGATTGTTCTTGCTTCTACTTGATGTTGTGGTAAGTTTGGTCTTGAAGAAAGTTGGTGCGGCTGAATTTCTTCAAGTATAAGGTATTTTCTTCATCCTATCTCTTATGTTTTGTTGATTTGAAGGTTTAACAAGTCTTAAAAGTGAAAATAGGTATGGAGGAAAGGTTATAAAGTGACGTGTTGTAGTTGTTGTTTTTATGGACTTTTTTGAGCATGTTGTGGCCGTGTGGCTGGGCTGATTTAGATGATAGAGATGGTATCTAATTTTTTTGGTGTGTTGATGAGATTATGCTCCTTGATTGGGAAGAAAGGAAGTGTATATGGTTGTTGTATGTTGAAAAACATTATCTGGGATGTTTTATGGGATATATTGGTATTGATAATATTGTTTTTGATGTTGGTATTATTGTTGTTGTTTTTTGCTGGATTGCGATTTCGGGCTAGGCATATAAAAAAGGGAGATGCTGCCCGAATTTTGGCATATTCTAAAGGAGTTTGGTTTAAGGACTTGAGATAGGCATATGACGATAAGGCTAACGGTAGTATAATTTCTCTTGAGTGTAGATTTGCAAGTTCAGGAAAATAAGTGTTAATTCGTAGGAGATCAATCAGGTATGTTAAGGCTTTCCCGTTCTTTCTTTTTGGCATGATCCTTTGATACGAGCAAACAACGAGTAACCGAGTCTTCATATTACTCTACTCTTAGAAGTATTAGGAGCATGTCAGTTATTGATGATCCTATACCCCTCTATTATGATTATTCCTTTTGTTCATGGGTCCTAAATATTGTATCATGATAATGTTAGTTTATGTTTATGCATTACATTCATTTGCATACATGCATATTGACCCGTGACCAGAAGGCATTATATACGCATATATTATGCATATTATATATATATATATGGGGTATAGGAATAGGGCGAGGCGTTATATACGCATTACCACTTGATCAGCTGGTGCACGGTGATGATGATTATTATGCCCGAAGGGGCCTATATGGGATATAGATCGGGCCGTACGTTCCTCGGCACTATTACCTATGCATATCATACGCCCGCAGAGGCATTTTCAGTAAGCAGACTTACAGATGCATTCAGTCAGTCAGTTTAGTTTACGAGTTTTAGATTCCTGTCCCGTCCACAGCATTTCCAGTATGTCAGTCGAGGATCATAAACACTTATATTCAGTCAGACAGTATGGCCCGCTCAGCACTTGTTTGGTTATATAGTTTTATCGGGTAGCCTTGTTCGCTTCTACCCCAGCTCAGTTTAGTGATGCATGTATTTATATACCTTTCGAGGGAGGTGACCCTTCAGTTTATGATACCTATCAGACAACAGATTATGTTATGAGTGCCCTCAGGTGGCCTAGGATGAGCATGAGCAGGTATGTTATGTATGTATTGTGGCATCTAGGAGGTCAGCTTCTGGGTGTCCGTCATAGCCCTCCAGTTGGGCTATGACAAAAGTGGTATCAGAGCAGTTCGTCCTCGGGTGTGTCTATGAGCCGTGTCCGTAGAGTCATGTTTATAGGTGTGAAGCGCGCCACACTTATAAACAAGAGGCTGCAGGGCATTTAGGAACGATTGACCCTTCTTTCTTATCTTAGATCGTGTCGCAGAGCTAAACTATAGGATGTGATATCCCTGATTCTAATCCTAAATGTTTTGATTGTGGATAAGTAGTTGATTACGCTGCTATGAAATAATTGATGAGAATTCAAGTTGTTACTCTGAAAGGTATGTTTCCTGCCGTATTGATATTCATAGACTTTGATATGAGAACCTGAGCTAAACTTTACAGGTATTGTGGTCGCCTTGTGAGGCATTGGATGTGTTTTCTGGGCTGTGTGCGGGAATGAGGCAGTAAGAAGTATAGAGGAAACTCTGCCGAAATTTTTACAAATAGAATTGTTTGAATGTCTATGCTATAGAGAAAGAATGAAGGAAAAAATGTGACAATCGGATGTTTGGTAAGTCATGATTGAATGAACAAATATGAGATGCCTTCAAAGAGAAGTTTTAGAATAATTGTAATTTAATTTAAGGGAAGAACCCTGGAGGGGGAAAAATGATTAGTAATTAAAGGAGTTGGAATAAATGCATTCAAGATTTTGGAGAATTGAGATTATTGAAGGTATAGGGAAAGTTGACACTAAGAATTCAAGTGCAGTATTATGATTTATAGATTGGTGAGTAAGAGATAACGAAGAGATATTGATAAGGGAAATGAAGTTAACGAGTAAGGAAAAATTTTACAAAATTTTACTCTAGAAGTTTATATATATCTACATAAGATCAGGACGGGTTGATGATAGGCATGCAAACTCATTTATTAGACTTCCCTATATGATGTGGGTTTACATTGGGATTTAGAAGTCACCAGTCATTCGACTTCAAGGGGATTTTGAGTATTTGATAGTTGGTACTGTTCTAAGAATCATTATGGCCAAGTTACTTCGGGTATTAATGGTGACCTTGAACTTCAGAATGAAAAATGGTTAGGTAAGTTGGTTTGCATTTATGATTGTTTTCTCGATCACTTATACAACTTCTAAATGTGATGTTGCTTGACCGACGAAGGAAGTAGAGATTGTATCGACCTTAGGAATATGTGGTGTATTTCTAACTAACCCTTATAAGAAGACTTCCCCTCAGTTTTTTTCAGACGGGTGTTGTGAAGGTTATTTGACGATAGAGAAATTTGGTGTGATGTCGATTTATGTGTAAAGAGAGAAGAGAGTAGGTGTACAAGTGAAGATAAAGTATCGCAAGGATCGATTCAGTTGCTACAGGAAAGTAAAGGATGTGAGGTTGATTATTTTAGACAAGGAGACAGGGTACAAGTACGAGTAAAGATTTTTAAGTAAAGTTATATCGCCGGGATTCACAATTAAGATGTAGAAAGATATACTAGGAAAACCTACAGATTTAGACATACGAAAAAAGGGAATATGAGAAACCAGAATAGCCTGAGGGAAATTAGGAGCATATGAGCTTTGCAATTAGAATTTCGAAATGATTGTGAGGTATGAGTCTGGCTATTTGGTCAAAAGAGGGGAGATGTATTAAAGCTACAGATTCAGGACAATATCAAATGGCAATGGGATATCTCGCAAGAAAAGGTGTTGAAAAGAGATAAAAAGATAAGTCACGAGTGGCTACATCGAGTATTATGTATACCCTTATGATTGATTTTACGACATGTTAAAAGTATTGATTGTGCTGTATGTCAAAATTGAGGCAGCTAGCGCTACAGAGAGAATCAGGATTGGGTTTTCTCGAGAATGAAAGTCAGATAGCAACTCGACCAACAATATAAGAAGAAGCATTATGAAAAAGAAGGTTATGATATCATGAAGGAGGGGGAAACTTGGACAAGGAAAACGTATACCCATTGAGGGTCATCTAATATATAGTTGAGGAAAAGGTTAGGATGAAAGCAGGAAAGCAGACGATAGGATTAAGTTTAAATAAATCAATGGGAGATAGAGTAAAGTTGTACGTGACAAAGGATGAATGTGAGGACTCTGGAACCAACCTATACGTCTTCATAACCAGAATCAAGAAGGTTGTAAATAATGGACAAAGGTGCATCCTTGAGAAGAAATAAACAGGTTTTATGAAACCGATGAGGAAATTTTAACTCCTGAGATTTAACCAGGAAGATGGATGTGAGACCATGATTGATACGACTATTTAAGGGAAGAAAGTAGCTCAAGAAGAGATTTCAGCAACAAAAGGGATTCACACTTGTAACGAAACACTCCAAAGTTTCCTAACCTAAGAGGAAAGAATGACTAATGGAAACAGACATTTTACAAGTAAAAGAAACTATGAGGACCAAAGGAAGGAGGAGGTGTTAACGAAATGGTTAAAGGGAATTATGTAGCCGCTGACAACAAGGAGAAAGTTAATGACTCAGTATGCTTGCCCAAAGAAACACAAATTTAAATTATAAGACAACGGTTGTGTAAAGGATGCGATCATGAAGAAAATCAAGAAATTCGAGATGTATATATATCTATATATGTGTGTGTATAAGTTGTAGTATCATAAAGGAAGATGAAGACTCGACGAAAGAAGAAAGGAAAGGGGGGTACTTTGTGAGGATTTAATGATAAGAACAAGAGCTGACAGAACACTAGAAGGACTATGATGCATAGTTGCGATGAAAACAAGTAGTTAAGGAGAATTACGGGACAAATGAGCTAAGATAATGAAAGGACGAGTCATGGGAATGGATGGTGTGGAGTATCAAATTTTAATGGCATAGTATAAACCTAAATTGGAATTGGGAACCCAGAGTAAGGAGAATTTCAAGGATGTTAAGAAGATAGTCTTGGAGAAAGACTAGGGCTAAAGGAGCGTTGTATAGTCGGACACTCCATAAGGGGCCTAATGAATTTCAATGTCCCCATTAATTTATTAGCCTAGAAGGATTACTAGTCATGAAGGGTAGAATTGAAAAGACAATAAAGAAGGCGTCTGAATTGTATCTGATATGTATAAGCATTTTGATTTGATACAAGAACTCAACTAGCAAAAAGGAAAATAAGTTAAACTATGCGATGAAAAGAACTTCGGCATTATATGGAATAGAGGAGTTGAAGGATCGCTAAGGTTGGCCAGATGACTATCAAAGACGATTAACACTAAAAGGTTATGGGTACATGAGAACATCCTTTAAAAGGGGGGGGGGGGGGGGGAGAATAGATTTAATTCTGAGATGAATGACAATATTCCCAAGCCCAAAAAAGGGAAATAAATTGGATTGAAGGAGTAAAATTTTGAGATGAACCGATATGTCAAGAATGTGCTAAATAAGAATGAGAATGGATTAAATGCAAGTATATCATGAGGCAATCTGGGAAGGATAATAGGTTTCGCCAATGTGATATATTATATTCTGAACCATGACTCGAATCACTCGCGCCGAAGAAATTTTAGGTACATTTAGATATGCAGTAATGTACTCCAAGGGGTAACAGAAGGAGTAAGAAAGGCCGCATGTGACCAGGGATAAGTATAAGGGACAATCAGGATTACTAACTCAAAAGAAATGATTTATAGAAAGGATTATGGAACTAATTATATGTTAGGGTTGGCTTAAAGGATGTCATAAAGATATGGGTTGTTCCTGTTATACTTTAGGATGCTGGAGATATTAAGATGATTTTATATAAGTTAGATTAGTGAATTGGGGTTACTTAGTTCCTACAGATCAGGAGTTGTCGATAAAACGAAGTATAGTCAGAACTTATGTTTTCCGTTGATGCAGAGATGATTATGTTGAGCAGAGTTATGACTAGTTAGAGAGTTAACACAATTGCAGAGCGAGGGTTATGAGAGTATCAAGAGGCAAGTTATGAGATTTAAAGGTCAGTAAGGTAAAAATGAGGAAGATATGACCTAAAGGAGTACATGAGGTCATAATTGGTTCAAAACTCAGTTAAGAGGCCAGAAGCGTCGTGGTTCAGTATCCAGGTATGCTAGTGATTTCTTCAGAAGCATGTTTTCCGACTTATAAGTTTCAAGAGAAAAGAGATTAGCTACGAGAGTAGAGAAAATTTTGTAAACCTATGATGTTAGTAAATTCAGTAGAAGACTATGGAGGGTATGAGCGGATCTAAACAGGTTAAAAGTCGGGGAATGGACGACAAGATTTCGGGAAGGACAGAAGTAAGCGTAGGCAAGAGCGAGTAAATAACCAATGGAGACCTGTTATGGAGATAGTGCGATTAAATTCGATATGTTACCGAGAAGAATGATTCGATAAGGGGATGTGCCAGAGAATGGGATCAGGGACAGAGTACAAGACTAGTTTAAACATTCGAGGACAAATGTTTCTAAGGGGGGAAGGATGTTACACCCCGGAAAATTTCGTGTTACCAAGACTGTAGACGGCTTAGTATGAGCTCAAGAGAGAGAAAATTTATACAAGGATCAGGGATGAAGATTATATGATCTGATTATAAGAATATATATATGACATTTGGAGACCGTATGGAGTAAATCAGTTAACACGTTACTTGATGAGTAGCCCTCGTAGCCGTAAGTTAAGGTGGGGCCCACATGTCGGGGTTTTAAAAAGGACATATGAAAAGTGATATGTTTAGTATATGTGAAGTTGAGAAAATCTTAAGGACCCTTAAGCCAAATATGGGCATAAGCCCTCCAAAAGGATGATTTCAGGATACGTTTTCGGATGATCTGATTTGAAGGGGCCAAAATGCTATTAGAGGTTTGGAATTTGGAAACACACCAAACATGAAAGTTATACATAATTGAAAGATCTTTCCAACCATCGGTCGTGGGCCCTCATACGATATCGGGATCATGAATTATGGCAATTTTAAGATAAAGAATTTAAGCTGCCAAATGGCTTCCGCGGGTCTCACTTGGGAAAGTCGGTGGAACCGACTTATGAGGGGTATAAAAACCCCATCAACCCCCTTCCTTCAGAATATTACATTCTCATAAGTCCTATAAACTTCCCAACACATCCCCCAAACATTTATAGCCCATTAAATCAAGAATTTAACAAGATTACACCAAACTAGTCCATGAAAGGTGATTGTTCTTGCTTCTACTTGATGTTGTGGTAAGTTTGGTCTCGAAGAAAGTTGGTGTGGCTGAATTTCTTCAATTATAAGGTATGTTCTTCATCCTATCTCTTATGTTGAGTTGATTTGAAGGTTTAGCAAGTCTTAAAAGTAAAAATAGTTATGGAGGAAAGGTTATAAAGTGTCGTATTGTAGCTGTGTTTGTGGACTATTTTGAGCATGTTGTGGTCATGTTGCTGGGCATGTATAGAGATGGTATCTAATGTTGTTGGTGTGTTGATGAGATTATGCTCCTTGATTGGGATGTTTTATGGAATATATTGGGATTGATAATATTGTTGTTGATGTTGGTATTGTTGTTGTTGTTGTTGGTTGCTGGATTGTGATTTCGGGCTAGGCATATAAACAAGGGAGATGCTACCCGAATTTTTGCAAATTCTAAAGGAGTTTGGTTTAAGGACTTGAGATAAGCATATGATGATAAGTCTAACGGTAGTATAATTTCTCTTCAGTGTATATTTGCAAGTTCGGGAGAATAACTGTTAATTCGTAAGAGATCAATCAGGTTTGTTAATGTTTTCCCTTTCTTTCTTTTTGGCATGATCCTTTGATATGAGCAAACAACGAGGAATTGAGTCTCCATATTACTCTACTCATAGAAGTATTAGGAGCATCTCAGTTATTGATGATCCTGTACCCCTCTATTATGATTATTCCTTCTGTTCATGGGTCCTAAATATTGTATCATGATAATGTTAGTTTATGTTTATGCATTACATTCATTTGCATACATGCATATTGACCCGTGACCAGAAGGAGTTATATACGCGTATATTATGTATATTATATATATATATATATAGAGATATATGAGGTATGGGAAAAGGGCGAGGCGTTATATACGCATTACCACTTGATCAGCTGGTGCACAGTGATGATGATTGTTATGCCCGAAGGGGCAATTATGTTATTATGCCCGAAGGAACCTATATGGGATATGGATCGGGCCGTACGTTCCTCGGCACTATGACCTATGCATATCATACTGTCACGACCCGACTAGGGGCCGTGACGGGTACCCGGGGCTAACCACCGAGCACCACTCATTCTATTGCTCATCATTCTCACAATACACTTCTTTAATATTCATATACTCGTAATCATAGGAAAAACCATTTTTCTTTATTTGGAAACGTAATTACCCTATATACATAAGCCTTCCGGCTATAAAAATAATATATACATACGAGGAGACTTCGTGAGACCATACTACCCACACATACGTATATACGAGCCTCTACTAGAGTACTAGACATATGGACGGAACAAGACCCCGTCGTGCCCAAAATACATATATATATATATATATATATATATATATATATATATATATATATATATACACACAAAAGAATCAACCAAATAGCACCTCCGGAATAATGGAGTGCTCTTGTAAATCTGCAGGTGGCTCCTATGGGTCTGCACCGTCTCCCTGTCTACCTGTGGGCATGAACACAGCGTCCAAAGAAAAAGACGTCAGTACGAATATTGTACTGAGTATGTAAGACATGAATGAAATAAGCATAATAGAAGAATCATAAACCATAGGAGGAAGATATAACCTACATAAGTTTTATAAGTGAATACATTTCATATATTTATATAATCATAGTTCATGTATCATCGCATCATCATCATCATCATTAACCCGCGTCCGGGTAACCATCACATGCCGCCCACTAGTTATGTCATGTCCGGCCCACTAGGCACAGTGTAATCATAAGCAGCCCAGACTAGCGGTGACATGTCCGGCCATCTAGGCACGGTATATATATATATATATAAGCAGCCCGCATTAGCGGTGACATGTCCGGCCATTTAAGCACGGTGTAATCATATCGTCATATACCCATGATAACTCAACATTTTCATACATGGCATAGGCATATTATAAACTTACATTATTGACCATCTCATAGACATATCATGGCTTAGCATCATTATACATTTATCATTAAGAACATACATTAGAATTTGAAGGCAACTATGGCTATGTCGACGAGACATAAGGTCGTGAACCCCCGATTATATTATGGATTAGTCATCAACATCATATCTCACCTTGAAGGAACTAACAATTTAAAGTGAGTGTACGCAAGGAGAAGCAACGATGAAACCATACTTAGGAATATTAGCTTCATGGACATCTTATATTACACTAGGATTTCTCATACTTATATTCATCATCATCATTATCATGCTCGTATCGTAATTCCTTTCTTAATCACGTGCGTATGTAGCTTTGTATATTCATGGACCCATAGTCTCCATCGTATAAGAAGATCATGGAAAAATTGAAAGATTCATCCCTTAGAAGGAAAGGATTGGTCTTACATACCTTTTTCGTTTAGCTAATTTATCGCTTGCTTGTTCTCCTTCGATGCCCACGTTTCTACCTTCAAGAGCTGTCGCATGAACGTTAGCTAATCGATTACTTAAACGTGCATACTAAAGCTAAAGAAAATTGGGCAGCGTTTCCTTTTTTTATGCTACTTTCCCCATATCATATTTCAACTCCCAAACGTCAATTATAACATTCATAATATCATCATCAATGACTTTGGTCAAATTCATCATTTTCCAATTCCTACAATTTCCTCTCAAGGTCATCCACAATCATAATCATACTACAACGTTACATTTATTTTCATCTAATGTTTCTCTCATACTCCTAACATTATTCATAACGTGATTACAATCTCAACATATCAAGATTCATGATTCATATTAATCTACTATTCACAATTGCCACTAATCTCATCTTTTGTAATCCATTTTCTATTTTCTTCCATAATCCAAGTGTTTCAACTTTTCCTTACCTTAAACAACATATAATTATCATGAAACTCACTTTTGAATGCATAGGAACGGGTTTTGGTTGGCAATACTTTGCTTGGGGAAAACCCTAGCTTCAACTTCCAAAGGATTCTTGACGTAGATGGACCATAGTGAGCTTCTTGCACTTGATTCACTTGAATTTTTTATATTGATCATTGCTTTCCTTTGTATTCTTGCATATGAAGTTTGTGGAACTTTCTAGAGGTCTTGAGAGAGATGAAGAAGTGCGTGGGAAATAAAATTAATGAAGTAAGATCACATTTATATAATTAGAATAACTCAGCCCGTCGGGACTTCCACGGACACTTGTACGGTCGGTGGAACATTTCACGGTCCGTGAAAGTTGTCGCGGTTCACCACCATGGAATACGTAGTTGCTATTGAGTTATACGGACCATTATACAGTCTGTATAACATTCTACAGGCCGTATAACATGGTCGTGTAACTCACAGTTTTTCCGAAGTTGTTCTCATCGTTTCGTTTGATCTCCAATCCTTATACAACCTTCTTAACACTTGTTTAATACTTCATTAATGATCTAAACATCCCTATAACTCGTCCTCAAGACCTTACCAAACAATTCTTAACGCAATAATTTACGAAACCTTTCCTAAACCTCACTTATACTCCACTTATTCTTATCAATCCTTATTCCATCAATTCATATAGCTCCAAGGTCTTAACGTATGCATTCTAAGACCACTAATTATCCCTCTTATAATCTTAAGAACTTCTTGTTATCCTTAAGCTCATAGTATTTCACTCACTACGCGACGACATGAAATTTCCAAGGTGTAACATTCTCCCCCCCTTTTGGAACATTCGTCCTCGAATGTTAAACACTCGGGAATTCTATGAAAATTTCGCCAGAGTTTCCCCAGTAATATGGCACTACCATCCTATCACAAAAACCCATAATAATATTGCCTCACAGGGCCACAACACAATAGAGCTAAAAATTGGCCACACACGACCAAAAGCATGAAAAGAAAGCGTATATACATCATATTGTTAGTGTTTCATCTTGAATCTCTCCTGGGGCTGAAACAAGTGCGGACCCTTGGATTTCATATTTTTCTTCCACTTCCCGAGTCATTATTCTCGGTTGTTATTTTTCCATAAGACCTTAATTGAGGCCACTTCTTTATTTCGAAGTCTCCGTACTTGCCTATCTAGTATGGCAATGGGTACCTCTTCATAAATTAACCTTTATGTCACCTGAACATCATTTACTGGCATGATCCTAGTAGGATTTCCAACATATTTACGAAGCATTGAGACATGTAATTCATAAGCCACCTTGCCTAATGGCGCACCACCCTATAAGGCCTAATGTATCGGGGACTAAGCTCCCCCCTTCATTCAGTGATCTTATTGCATGCGTAAGTTGTCACACCCCCGGGCTACTGTGGGAAGCGTATAGCAAGTACTTACGTCATATTCCAAGTAATTGTCCAATTTATCCCTAACGATAATCCCAACTCAACATTTCAACTCACTTTACCATATGTTTTCGTTCAACTGACCCGGAGTATCATGACTACATTATCCTTGCTTTACCTCTTACTCCTCTTTTAAGTACCCACTTGGTTTCATTGGCGACGCATAAATGTCTACAAGTTACATAATCGTTCTTGCGTGATTCGTGTAGATACACATCTATACATGTACATGAATCCATATCCGTATCCGTATTCGTAATCGTACTCATTTACGTTTTGTATCCATAGTCGTACTCGTATACATATTCGTGTTCATATTCATCTCATTTTCGTATTCATATTCATATCTATATCGCATACATACCCATATCATATACATATTCTTATTCATATTCGTATCATATTCGTATCCATACTCATATCTATATCATATACATAGCATGCCCGACCACGAAGGTTCAGTGTTTCGTGTACCCGACCATGACTAGGCTCGGCGTCATTCATACCAAAAGTCTTTTGTCTATCCATAGTAACTTATCTCGTCATGCTCCCTTCCTTCCTTTACTTTTCCCTTGATTATCATATCTCAGGTTCTACTATAGGAAACATTAGGTCCCTTTCTTAATTGTGGCTCATAAATCGCAATATCATTACTTACGACTTACCTATTAGTGCCTTTGTCTCCATTGCAGTATAACATCTCTATCTTTTACAATATCCTTTAAGTTATTTGCTCTCAATATCACGGGGTTCAAGGTCTTCGCGAATGGTTTCCCGTATAGTCTCAAATGTCTGCTCAATTCGCTTCCGTTTATTTACTGGTTATTAGACTCATTCCTGCATAACTCTCACTTTTTGTTTTAGAGTCTATGTCTGTCACATCATAGGATTCATCGTTTCAATCTCTACACTCGAATTTTCCTTACTCGCTCCCCCCTCCCTTTAAGGGTTTTACTTGTACCATCCTCAAATCCGTTGCCTCACCTTCAAATCTTGAATTCATATACCCCTCACTCTAGTACATCTTATTTATGCTGTTTCCCATAATTTATAGCTACGATAATTCATGTGGGAGGTCCTAACATACTCATTTTGTAGTTTTGTAATCAAGTAATACAACTGGCATAGCAGTCCAAACAAGAATGTGTTTTACTTAGCTCATTTTGTAGTTATGAGTCGGTTACTAATCCGCTCCAATTAACAACTCCTGTCCCATAGGGATGCTCACAACAGTAGTAGGTCTAGTTATCCGTACCATCCATATAATGTCACTTGCCCTCTTCTTCGGCGCTCACAGTTCACTTGTAACGTCATCTTTGTTTTCCAAGGCCTAAGTCTCATACTCCACTAATACCCTCATGCCTCATATCCTTTTACTCTTGTTTGCACTCAACATTGATTTCAAAACCAATCATAATCGTATTATATTTGTCGTTGATGATATCTTTACTCTATCGCTTTATCGTCGTACGGTAAACTTATAACTTATGATCATCTCTTTCCTTTCCTCTTTCTCATTCCTTTACACTTTTTCCTCCTCAATTTACCTTATTTCCTCCCATTTTATGGTTAATCCTTTATTCTTCGCATGAGGAACTCTATTCCTAACTTAGTACCGCTTTGTCTTTTAAAATATACTGCCTTTGTACAATCCATTCTTTTTGCTTTCGAAACTTCTTCTGTTCATCCTGATCATCCCCTCTCACCCTTATTGTGTTGATCCTCTTCCTAATAATCGTCCTATTTCGTTATTCATCTTTCTGTAGTCTTGGTCTTTTACATCCAGCTAAAGATATCGCTTATACTCTTGATTATACCAATCACAACTACTGCTACTTTGCCATATCACTTTATTTTTTTTATTTTTTTAACTTCCCCTTTTTGCTGGCTATCATTTCTTTTATTGAAGAACCCATATGCTGGACTTTCCCCTAACAATGTCTTTTCAGCTTTCTCATCTACTTCCCCACGGCTCGCTTGCTGGTTTCACTCTTGCATTCACTCTTTATTCATATAGAACATGTCACATCCTTAGTATTTTCCTCGTTATATTCTTTATTACAGTTCTTGTTATGCCCTCATTATACCTTGATCATAATCAACGATACAGAATGCCACTTCCTTACCTCGTTCGCAAACATGCTCGTAAAATAGAATAAATCTTGCGAAGTAAGCATACTCAACCCGTCACTCTTTCTAAGCAGTTCTATTACGCTTACCATATAAATTGTTTTACCATCGTATTCTTATTCATTATAACCCTTCGTATTCGTACCTCTGTCTCCGGGTACTGTTACTTTAGTTGCTAGTAAACTTATCGTATCTTAGTCGCACTTATTCGTCCAATCAATACTCCAGTATCACATTTTATTGGAGTTACCCTTTCTCTTCCATGTCATGTCTTAGTACTACCAAGCATTTCTCTTTACCGTATCAATGTCGCTCTTATAACTACTGTTACTATCAATTCAATAGTATTTAACTCATCTCGTATAGTTGTTAATAATATTCCTAACTTAATCTCGTCCTGCCATTACCTTGTTGTACGACATCTCTTCTCGTTAGAACATATCACAAGTTTATATCTTATCCTCTTTAGGTTCTAGGAAAATTTCGGCAGAGTTTCTCTTGTAAACATAACAATCCCAAACCTGCACATAGCCCAGAAAACACGTCCGATGTCTCAATAGGACATATATCGGAACACACATAATACGTAACTGAACAACACAGGATCACTTACCATTAAAGGATATAAATAATAGAGCTTATCTCATAAGTTGTGCCTGCACACTCGATCTAGAATTCCATTATCTATATACATACACATATTATTTATATTCACTCACTGTCAATCAACTTACTCGTAACTCACGATTCTGGCTATCACTAGGTTACTAACAAATATAGTCATCTCAAATCGTCGGATTGGCTTAGATTTTTCACCTCAACACAATCATCACAACGGGGGTGATACATGACAGCATAGGATCCGAATCAATCGATGGACACATATCATAAGAGGATACTAATAATATACCTAGAACAATATCAAGGGAAGACTCGGGATCCTGTCACTCAGCTAATGCACGGATATGATGCTGGGATCCACTTGGACTGGGCGTTCCCCTTTGGTCTCTATCACCGCCTACTAAAATCTATGGCTTTAGCCTTGGAGGGCGTACTGACGACGAAGAGCTAGCTATCACTCCCGTAGCCCGAACCTTACCCTTACCACGCCTCCATGGGCAGTCGTGCATAATATGGCCTGGCCGAGCACATGTATCACAAAAATCCGAGCCCAAGAGGCACGGTCCCCAATGTAATTTGCGACACTGAGTACATCGCGGTACCGAGGATCTCGTCTGAATAGAACCACTCGGAATCCGAGAACTAGAAACTCTGAGACTCTGGGGTGACCTAGAATAGGTAGACCCATCAAATCAGGGTCTAGAAAACTACGAAAGAGCACCACTTGTCGAACGAACTGAGTGCCTAGAGAATTGTTGCATCGGATCACCCCTAAACTCATGATCAGACCCTGAGGAACTAACTCTCTTTCTCCATCCTCTGTTATCGTGGCCCACATCCTGCCGCTGAGCTCGAGCGGCTACCAATTGAGTCAGTAGAAGAATGGCCTGTCTCATCTCTTTGCCCGAGGCTTCTGGAGGAGGAACAGGGGGTGCTGGAGCTAAAGTTGAGGCTCCCCTCTGATCCTCGAAAGTGGGCGAAGAATGGGAAAACCAAGGTGGGGCCTTATTCTGGCGTTCGGCCTCCTCCATATCTATAGACAGCTCTCATTCAAGCCCTTCTTCAACCACAATCTTGCCCTTCTGGGCTGCCGTAGCTTTTCCTTTCATCAGCTTTGCTGAAATCATAGCACACTATTAAGGAGGAGATAATCTTATAATACAGCTCTATCGCACGATCTCTTAAGATGAAAGATGGTCATTTTTCCTAAATGCCCTGTAGCCTCATGTTTATTAGTGTGGCGCGCGACACACCATAAATAGGACTCTACTAGACACGGCTCGCAGACACTTCCTAGGACTGAACTGCTCTGATACCACTTTTGTCACGACCCGACTAGGGGACGTGACGGGTACCCGGGGCTAACCACTGAGCACCACTCATTCTATTGCTCATCATACTCACAATACACTTCTTTAATATTCATATACTCGTAATCATAGGAAAACCCATTTTTCTTCATTTGGAAACGTAATTACCCTATATACATAAGCCTTCCGGCTATCAAAATAATAGATACATACGAGGAGAATCCGTGAGACCATACTACCCACACATACGTATCTACGAGCCTCTACTAGAGTACTAGACATATGGACGGAACAAGACCCCATCATGCCCAAAAGACATATATATATACATAAAAGAATCAACCAAATAGCACCTCCGGAATAATGGAGTGCTCCTGTAAATCTGCAGGTGGCTCCTATGGGTCAGCACCGTCTCCCTGTCTACTTGTGGGCATGAACACAGCGCCCAAAGAAAAAGACGTCAGTACGAATATTGTACTGAGTATGTAAGACATGAATGAAATACGCATAATAGAAGAATCATAAACCATAGACGGCATATATAACCTGCATAAGTTTTATAGGTGAATACATTTCATACATATATCGTATATTTATATAATCATAGTACATGTATCATCGCATCATCATCATCATTGTTAACCCGCGTTAGCGGTGACATGTCTGGCCATTTAGGCACGGTGTAATCATATCATCATATACCTATCGTAACTCAACATTTTCAGACATGGCATAGGCATTTTATAAACTTACATTATTGACCATCTCATAGACATATCATGACTTAGCATCATTATACATTTATCATTAAGAACATACACTAGAATTTGAAGGCAACTATGGCTATGTCGAGGTGACATAAGGTCGTGAACCCCCGATTATATTATGTAGTAATCATCAACATCATATATCACCTTGAAGGAACTAACAATTTAAAGTGAGTGTACGCAAGGAGAAGCATCGATGAAACCATACTTAGGAATATTAGCTTCATGGACATCTTATATTACACTAGGATTTCTCATACTTATATTCATCATCATCATTATCATGCTCGTATCGTATTTCCTTTCTTAATCATGTGCGTATGTAGCTTTGTATATTCATGGACTCATAGTCTCCATCGTATAGGAAGATCATGGAAAATTTGAAAGATTCATGCCTTAGAAAGAAAGGATTGGTTTTACATACCTTTTTCGTTTAGCTAATTTATCGCTTACTTGTTCTCCTTCGATGCCCACGTTTGTACCTTCAAGAGAAGTCGCATGAATGTTAGCTAATCGATTACTTAAACGTGCATACTAAAGCTAAAGAAAATTGGGCAGCATTTCCTTTGTTTGTGCTACTTTCCCCATATCATATTTCAACTCCCAAACGTCAATTATAACATTCATAATATCATCATCAATGACTTTGGTCAAATTCATCATTTTCCAATTCCTACAATGTCCTCTCAAGGTTATCCACAATCATAATCATACTACAACGTTACATTCATTCTCATCTAATGTTTCTCTCATACGCCTAACATCATTCATAACGTGATTGCAATCTCAACATATCAAGATTCATGATTCATATGAATCTACTATTCACAATTGCCACTAATCTCATCTTTTGTTATCCATTTTCCATTTTCTTCCATAATCCAAGTGTTTCAACTTTTCCTTACCTTAAAGAACATGGAATAATCATGAAACTCACCTTTGAATGCGTAGGAACGGGTTTTGGTTGGCAATACTTTGCTTGGAGAAAACCCTAGCTTCAACTTCCAAAGGATTCTTGACTTAGATGGACCCTAGTGAGCTTCTTGCACTTGATTCACTTGAATTCTTGATATTGATCTTTGCTTTCCTTTATGTTCTTGCATATGAAGTGTGTGGAATTTTCTAGAGGTCTTGAGAGAGATGAAGAAGTGTGAGGGAAATAAAATTAATGAAGTAGGATCACATTTATATAATTTGAATAACTCAACCCGTCGGGACGTCCACGGACACTTGTACAGTCGGTGGAACATTACACGGTCCGTGAAAGTGGTCGTGGTTCACCACCATGGAATACTTAGTTGCTGTTGAGTTATACGGACCATTATACGGTCCGTATAACATTCCACGGGCCGTATAACATGGTCATGCAACTCACAGTTTTTCCGAATTTGTTCTCGTCGTTTCGTTTGATCTCCAATCCTTATACAACCTTCTTAACACTTGTTTAATACTTCATTAATGATCTAAACATCTCTATAACTCGTCCTCAAGACCTTACCAAACAATTCTTAACGCAATAATTTACGAAACCTTTCCTAAACCTCACTTATACTCCACTTATTCTTATCAATCCTTATTCCATCAATTCATATAGCTCCAAGGTCTTAACGTACGCATTCTAAGACCATTAATTATACGTCTTATAATCTTAAGAACTTCCTGTTATCCTTAAGCTCGCAGTAGTTCACTCACTATGCGACGACATGAAATTTCCACGGTGTAACACATACACCCGCAGAGGCATTTTCTGTAAGCAGACATATAGATGCATTCACGCAGACATGTTCGGATAATCAGACTTACAGATGCATTCAGTCAGTCAGTTTAGTTTACGACTTTAAGATTTTCTTTATGACTCCTATGTGTATGTTACTCTTCTTCCTTACTTAGTCGGTACATTTTCTGTACTGATTCCCCTATTGTTCGGGGGGGGGGGGGTTGCATTTATACCCGCAGGTTCAGATAGCCATGAAGACACATTCCATCCTTAGGCTGCTTCTTCAGCTTGACAGTGGAGCACTCCTCTCTTGCCAGAGTTTCCGTCTAGACCTGGTATATGTTTTGATATTTATGGGTAGGGCAGAGGCCCTGTCCCGTCGGCAGCGTGTCCAGTATATCAGTAAAGGCTCATAGACACTTATATTCAGTCAGACAGTATGGCCCGCTCAATACTTGTTTGGTTATATAGTTTTATTGGGTAGCCTTGTCTGCTTCTACCCTAGCTCAGTTTAGTGATGCATGTATTTATATACCTTTCAAGGGCGGTGACACTCCAGTTTATGATACCTATCAGACAACAGATTATGTTGTGAGTGCCCTCAGGTAGCCTAGGATGAGCATGAGCAGGTATGTTATGTATGTATTGTGGCATCTAGGAGGTCAGCTTCTGGGTGTCCGTCATAGCCCTCCGGCTGGGCTGTGACACTCACGACCCTTACCTACGTCTACACAATCTCTATAGATTCTAAAAGCAATAATGATAATACTAGTAGGGGTATTCATAGTATAGGGTTCTAACAATCGCTTGGGTTCAACACATAAATCACGGGCAACATGCACTGTCACGTATGGAAGATTAAAACATAGATTTACGAATACGCATAAAGAGAACAAGTAGTGAGAATACTCACCTCTCAACATCAACAATCACACCCTACAATCACCACCAACACCTACTATAAAATTCCAAGTGACTCTGTACCATCCATCAAAGTGTTCATCACAACCAGTGCGCACTTCCTAGCACCATCGTTCACTAGGTTAGAAACTGCGGCACGAGTTAAAACCATCTCCACAAGGCACGAGTAACGAACACATCGGAACGATCCTAAAGGAAGTTCAAGCACTATGTGAAACACCTACAAATGTCCTGGTAGTCGTTTGATCATCCAAGTGATTAGGCTGCACAAGGAAGACTCCACTAGACACAGCTCCACAGACATAGACACATCCAAGGACACATTTAAACCTAGGCTCTGATACCAAGCATGTCACGCCCCAAAACCCACCCTAGACGTGACCGGCATCCAACGTCATGAACACTATCGGAAGAACCTAAAAGATGAAATAATAACACTTGAACCCGCCAGGTTCAATAATCACCTCCAATAGTTTATAAAAATAAATTCAAACGAATCATGAGATATGAATTTAATTAGCAGAAGTCTTTAATATTACAAAACTAAATCAAACGTATCACGTGTCCAAGAGTTAAAAAACTCGAAAACTACCCACAAGAATGTACACTATCTATGAAGCTTCTAAGATAATAAAGGGTGTCTCAAAACATTGGAACACAGCCCGAAACCCAAATACAAAAAAAAAAGTAAAGATAGAATGGTGCCCCACGAACAATCATGTGGGCTCACCAAATATTCTCGAAACCAGCAAGTTCTCTTAAGTCGTAGGCGTATCACGAACCTGCTCTACAATGATACCTAACATACCATAAAAACAACAATGGTATGCCTGAGTACTGGGTACTCAGTGAGTATCTAAGGGGAAATAGTTGACAAACAACATATGATGAATAAAATCAATAAAATGATATCAATGAAAATAGCAGTTCCAAACCCAAGAATAAAGTAAGTCAGCAACATTGAAGAGTCATCACCGAATCAAACAACGAAGGACACATTAACTTAACTCCTTACCATTTACCAGGCCAAGTATTTCACTTACGAATTCAGTATCACCGCAAGCTACTCACAGGTAACAAGATTCGAAACAAGCCACTCACAGGCTAATCAAAGCACGAAACAAGCCACTCACAGGAAAATCAATCAATCGATACCCCGGGTTAGGAAACCACGGGACTAATCTTCCTCTGGACCAGCACAACAACAAATACACCGGGTGACATACCTCGGAGGTCAATCGTCCTCTGGACTGACACAACAATAGAAACTCTGAGCTCGGAAACAACAGAGGTCAATCATCCTCTGGGCTGAGACAGCAATACTGGTAATGATACGTTAAGATTCATAATGGCTAATCATCCTCTGGACTAGCACAGCTTGCCTATACAAGCCCAAACACAAACAAAATACAAATCATGGCATATTACCGAATCATCAATCATGGCTTAGAGCCGAATCTCACTTCTCATGTCATTATCTCAAAATAGAGGCATTTCAAGTCATAACCGATTTAGAATCTTATTGGAATCTCTTATTCAATTTCAAGTTCAAGAAACTCATTCAACAACAAAATAATTTTGAGGTCCAACCTTTAGAAAATAAGTTCAATCATCCAATAATAGAAAAAGCGAGTTTCACAAAGTAGTATAGATCATATAAGGTTCGATGCGGGCTTGACCTTACACACACATGACCTTGTCTAAAAGAAATCATCTTTAATTCCAAAAGAACTTCCACCAAACAAGAGTTATAACTAATACAAACAATTTAGGACGGATTCTCAAATACAAATCATGCTTTCACAATATAAACGTACTTCAAAAGTAGACATACTTGAAAAGACGATTTTTGAAATATAGAAATACCTGAAATCCCCTTCAAACATAATTCCCAAGGTTCTACAATCACACTACAATGGTTTTATATGAGAAAGATTAGAGATTTAACCTAAGTCTACCCATATACCCCCTTTATAAAAAAAACTAGGGTTTTCATGTCTAGAACGTGCTCTTGAAAACTTCATGAATCAATAGTGGAATCTAATCCCATAGGAAAACCTACACTAGTCTAAACCCTTTCAATAACATCATAAAATTCAAGTATCATACCTTATTTAAGGAATCTCAACGTCTCCACAAGTCCCTTTTTTCTTCCCTTTCTTGGGTTTCAAGAATCTAGGGTTTTTGGAAAATGAACTAGTGTTAATTTGATGCTACATTGATGAAGTAATGATGGGAATTGATCAAGAACTTACCTTATATGTTTTGGGAAAACCCTACGGTTGTTTCCTCTCCAAAAGTCGGCCAAAACGATGTGGGGATGAATATAACGAAGTTAGGCTTTTATAAAATTCGAGAAAAATCGCTTCCGGCCTAAAATGGCCTGGTGCGTCGCCTAGCACAGAGTTTTACACTGCACAGACAATGAAATTTTTACACTGCACAAACAATGTTCAGTAAAATGGGCATAACTCCAAAACGAAATTTAGACGAGTTTGAGAACTCTGACGAACTTCACTATTTGGGTTGACTTCAAAACGACTGCTTGTCACCAAAATTCATCCCGAATGGATTAATATATCTAAAATATCATCTTATTACTAGTTTTACACTTTCACACCTAACCCGAATTTACGAGGTGTTACATCATCTCTCTAGGAAATCATTCTTCAAACCACACTAAGACCATCTTAAATTCCTTTAAAACTAACTCACAATTAACAACTCGACATATCTCACCTATCATCTTCTCATTAGGTTTCCCTTTACTCTGCTTCTGTAACATATATGTATTCAAACGACTTAACTTAAAAAAAATTTAGCAGAGTCCCTATAATTTTTACCATCTCAAACCTGCACACAGCCTAGAAAACACATCTAATGCCTCATAAGGCCACTATACAAGTAAATACTATACATAACCCAGCTACACAAAATTTGCCTCCTATACCATAATCAATAAGATATGGAGCATACCTTCCTGATCAATAAACTTCAAGGCTAGGCAATCAACCGCTCGTCAATAACCAAAATATTCGGGATTGCGATCTGGGATTTCATATCCTATTACATAGCTCTACAACACGATCTGAGATAAGAAAGAAGGGTAACCATCCTAAATGCCCTGCAGCCTCCTGTTTATAAATGTGGTGCGTAGCACACCATAAACAAGACTTTACTAGACACTACTTTGAAGACAACCCCTAGGATGAACTGCTCTGATACCACTTCTGTCACAACCTGAACAGGAGGGCCGCAACTGACACCCAAGACCCTACTCAGCTGAGTGCCATACTACCATTCTATTCATAAGTCACACCTTTTCGTGAACCTTTAAATTATGAAATGACGCTTCCGTCAAGTGAAACATGAAAACTTTTTAATAGAACTCTTTCATCATGTCAGGGACTTCTCCCTAACGTTAAGTCAAAGAAAACCTTTAGTCACAATAAAAGCTTTAAATCAATGCTGTTATATCCCGTATTTTGTACATTGGGATATTCCGAGCTAACTACGATAACGCTATTCTCCAGTTTTGTCTTAATGAACAAGTTGCTTGTAAGTATTATTAGTATGGAATATCAAGGAAGGCTAGGGGTAAAAAGGGAAATTCACAAGGTGGTCTATGGTAATATTGAGAAAGGCTAAGGGAAAATTGGAAATAAGGAAATAATATTTCATGAATTACAACACAAAAAAAAAAAAAAGATTAGTCTTCAAACAAATAGGCCAAGTGGGCCGTTTATGTGGTGTGGGACTTGGCCCACATGGATGTTTAATGTGTATAAATAAAACATGACCTATGGATCATATTATTCATCTTCTTCTAATTCAAGAAACTTGAAGAAGCTTCAAGAAAAACAAATATAGTAGTATTCGGCCATGGCAAAAAAATTTGGTGCCATGGAAATCTTTCAAGAAAAATTATTTTCTTCTAGCATTTCAACCAAGTGGAACGTCCCTAACAACATGGAGGAGTGGTTGGAGCAATCAAATCATTCATTTGTGCAATATATACCCCTAGCCGAGTGAAGAGATAAGTGGAGAAAGGTATGTGTTCAATCCTCTTTTACATGTGTTATGGGTGATTTATGTATGTTGAAGTATGTAGAAATGGATGGAATTCATAGTACATGTGTGTGTTGATGTTGTAGCCGAATGGGATTGTATGGTGTAGAAAAGATGAATTGATTTTATTTAGTAATTCGATTATTGTAGTTGTGAATTCCATAATAAAAATGAAGGTTGGATGGCTTGAAAGGAAGTTGTAATTGTGGTGGGAGTGTTGAAGAAGTTAATGTGACACTAGTATGGTTTCTTACATTTGTATGAATAATATTGCTAAAGTATAGATTGTTGGTGTAGTTTATGAATTTGGAAGAAAGGAAATGTGTTGTTAGTGTTCTTGTAGAATTTGGAAGGTTTCGGGTGAAGTAGTATGTTGATTGGGTTGTTGTGAATGTTATATGAATTGTTTGAAGTATTCTTGAATCATGTTAGAATGATTTCGGATAAATATTTGAATGTGAGATCATTGGTATTGGCTTGATTATATGTGATTGAATTGAATATAAATGAAATGCCGTTGAATTGTGTGACGAAGGTTGTTAATGTTAGAATATATTTTGGATTGATTGTGGAAGTTGTTAGTACGATTGTTGGTATTGTTGTTGATAATTTGGCCGAGTTGAATTCTCGGATTGTTGTTGAATTGGCCGAGTTAGATTCTCGGGGATGGTGTATTTACAGGGGAAATGCTGCCGAAATTTCGGCAGATTATAAACGAATTCATTTGAAAGACTAAGACAAGTATATGTCGATATTATGTCAATTCTCTTGAATGTAGATTAGCAAGTTTGGACAAATAAGCGTAGCTAATTGGACGTGGGACAGGTATGTAAGGCTTACCCTTTTTTTCTTTTGGCATGATCCTTATAAAACGAGCAGATGACGTATATTTATGATTTCAAAGAAATTCCTATTCTTAGAGCCACTAGGATGGCTAATATTCTTGACTTCCATAAGCTATTCCATATGGTTTTGATGCGTATCTATGATGTCCGAAGATCTATGTGATATGTTTCCGAATGGCATTCGAAAGATAATTGATATGACTAAAGTCTTGATTTTCAAATGCTAGCACATTCGATTATTCCATTTAGTCTTTGATATATTTTGATACGTACATATGGTTCCAAAAGCTTTATTTGATTTGATCCATAACGATATCCGAAAGGTACTTGATATGATTGTTGCTTTGATCTTCCAAAAATGGCTTCTGAAACGTTCATAGAAGGTTCTGTACTTAAACGTCCATAACTTTTTCATACTAACTCGGATCGACTTGAAACGTGTTTATGACTCTCAAGTGTCGATTTGCGTTCCTACCTATCGAGTCTTGATTTATGTGCATATAGTTTCTCACTACTCTGCTCGTGGATGCCTCAATATGTCCTTCACTGAGCCCAGGCCAGGATATGTTCTCGTGCGTACTCCACTGCATTGTTCACCGAGTCCCTCTCACTTGCGGGTCGGGACACGTTATATGTATATGTATATGATGATATGATGATACGGGGATAACGGCCAGGATGGCATATGTTGACTTTATTCACTGAGACCCACAATAGAGGGCCGGGACACGTTATGTATATATGGTATATGATGCTGACATGCATAATTCTATTCACCGAGTCCCTCAATAGAGGGTCGGGACACGTTATATGCATACAAGATAAATGATGTGACATGCATGATTTTATCCACCGAGTCCCTCACTTGAGGGCCGGGACACGTTACGCATATATGATATATAATGTGAACATGTATGATTTTATCCACCGAGTCCCTCACTGGAGGGCCGGGACACGTTATCTGTATATATGATATATGATGTGGATATGCATGATTTTCATTTAAAAGGGAAAGTGCTTTGATGTTTTAAAAGGTCATACTTGATTCTGGTAAATCTCTATTTCAGTTATGATCCTCTTTTCTGTATTTCATGCCTTACATGCTCAGTACATATTCCGTACTGACCCCCTTTCTTCGGGGGCTGCCTTTCATGCCACGCAGGTACACCCAGATGAGTGGAAGATATTACTAGAAGATGTTCTAGCGGGATTGGCGAGCTCCACTTCGTTCCGGAGTGTTGCCGAGTCGAAGTTTGTATGTTATGATTTCTGATTGGAGTTAGAGACTTTGCAGACAGAGTTGTGGGTATCGGAAGTCAGTCTTGTAAGCGGCTCCGTCAGCCGATGTGTCATTCTGTGTTATGTGATAAATTCCATATGATTACAGATTTTGGTTTGATTTGAGAACAACGAAAAAGAATATTATGAAAGCTCTCATTATGTATTTCATTTTATTTGATTTAAAAGTCCAAAGAGGTTATGTATGAAATAAGAGTCAGCGGGTTCGCTCGGCTCCGAATATGGGGTCGGGTGCCCATCACACCCCAGGGAGATTAGGGTGTGACAAATGCATATGAACACATCAACCTATGTGGCAGCCTCACACAACTATCGACATCTCAACACACTATCCATAAGACACTCTCTGTAAAAGTCTCTAACAAGGACCAAGTTACCATAACATAGGTTGGAACAGGGCCCCAACATACCCGTAATGCATCCGACTCGAAGACATACATAAGTACTCTGACTCGGAAACACTCCGAATAGAAATGGAGTTCACCAGTCCAGCTGATAGCCCGGGAACATCCTACAGCAAGGGTCCTCATTCCATCTGTGTACCCTTTGTGGCATGAAACATAGTTCCCCCAGGCAAAGAGACGTCGATACGAATTATGTACCGAGTATGTAAGGCAGAACTGAAACAATATATATCTCGACTCGAACGACAAAAGAGTAACAGACTCAATCTGTACCTGTAACCAACCCGACGAATGATGCATATGCATATGAACTTTTAATACATCATGAGTGTGTATATATATATAATGCATACCTTCGCCCTACTCGCAGCGCCTTCGGGCATAATAGGATAATGGCCCCATTGAGCAGCCCCTTCGGGCATCACAATCATCGTATACCAGCTGATCAGGTGGTTTGCGTATATAACGTCATAGCCCTTCCCCTTCCCTAAAAAATCATGTCGTACATATATATAAGTGTGCAAATGCATGATAATCTTTGTAAAACATCAAAGGACTCCCTTCGGAGCAATTTTTAGTTCAAAATGGGAACTTCTTCCCCTTCTCATTTGTCTTCTTCGAGACTTAGAAATCAAATATGAAATGCATATGATTAAAGAAGCCTTATGAATGTCCCCTTCGGGTTTTAGACATCATTATGAAAACGTACAACTTATGGATGCCTTTTCAGGACTTAAGAAGTAAAGGAACTCGGAATATGAACAACACCAATATAAACATAGGGACATGAGCTCCAACATCTAGGAGTGGATTCGTTATGAGTATCGTCACGTTCGTACTTATCATAGATCATGCCAAAATGAAGGAAATGATAACCTTAACAAACCTGGAAGCTTATTTCTCGACTTTCCAACTTACTTCCCGTCTTGCAATTTGCATAAGATCATTCATGGTCTCATAATCAACATATAAAACCAGTCATACTATTGTTAGGCTTATCGTCATATGCTTGTCTTAAGCCTTCAAATTAAATCCCCTTAAAATCTGCCGAAATTCGGGTAGCATCTCCCCTGTTTATATCCGTAGCCCAAAATCATAATACCAACAACCAACACAACAACAACAACACTAACACCAATAGCATCATCATCAATACAAAAATATTCCATAAAACACCCCACACGATGTTTGTCAACATACAATAACAATATACACTTCCTTTCTTCCTAATCAAGGAGCTCATCAACACACCAACAACATTAGATACCATCCAAATACATGGAAATTATCCCAACAACACGGCTAGAACATGCTCAATATAGTCCATAAACTTAACAACTACAACACAACACTTTATGACTTTTCCTCAATAATATTTTCACCTTTAAGACTTGCTAAACCTTTAAATCAACTCAACATAAGAGATAGGATGAAGAAGATACCTTATTCTTGAAGAAATTTAGCCACACCAACTTTCTTCAAGACCAAACTCACCACAACATTAAGTAGAAACAAGAACAATCACTTTTCATGAACTAGTTTGGTGTAATCTTGTTGAATTGTTGATTTAAGGGGCTATAAGTGTTTAAGAGAAGTTTATGGATGTGTCTAGAACTCGCAAGAAGTGTAAATGATGGAAAAAAGTGGAATAATAGGGTAATTATACCCCTTAGAGAGTCGGTTCCACCGACTTTCTAAGTGGGGCCCGCGGGGAGCCATTTGGCAGCTTGGAGGCTTATCTTGAAATGCCATTAACTCCCTACTCCGATATCATTTTGATGAACGGTTTGTTGCGTTGGAAACTAGACTTCCTGAACTTCAATTTAGGATTTTGTTTCACTTCAAAAATCCTTATATACTAGGAGATTTACCCCTCTAAAGTTGACCCAAAATTTCTATCCAAAATTCTGCCAACTTTTTCCAAATTTTCGACAAACTTTTTTTCTTCAATATGCTTGATCCCGGAACCTTTAAAAACTTACTCAAAAGTTTTTAAGAGTATTACCTAACCTTATAAGGGTTCTATGACCTCTCCGAGCTTACGTTAGTTTACTTCCAACGCAAACGACGCGAAAACTTTTCGAGGTGTAACACGAACCCTGCGGGAAAAAATATTCAACAACCTTCTCGCCTCCGCAGTGAAGCAATCACTAGATATCACAACCTTGCCATCAACCCAAATGGCATACTTCATATCACTCTCATGAACCAGCACTGAGGCCAACCACCTCGAATCCTGCTCCGCCGCCTTGGCTGCAAAAGGCGTCTCCGGATGGTTGTCCAGTTTGTACACCCTATTAATGGCTTTTGGCCCCACCTTCACCCTGGTATCCCCAATAACAATCTCTGGGGTTGGAGAATCCCAGTCCTCCGTGGGCAGCATGGCGTAAAATTCCCTTACCCAGGTGTTGTTTCAAAACCCGGATCCTTAACCAAACAGTTCCACTTGATTCGTTCTAACCGAGTAAGAAAATCCAAAGCCCGTTTGTCCACGTTGGAAGTTTCTCGTACGCGGGAACCTCTTCCCCGCCTTGGCCTTGTTGAATTTCTTCTGGGTTCTGTGCCATTTTACCTGCATGGGATTTAGGAAAGTGATAGATTCACATCTTAATGATGTTGTACCAGTCCAGAAGATAACAGCTTGAAAAACCGAACGAAATCCCTTACCGTCGCAGAACCTGCTAACTGCAGGAACTGTAACCATCGCTATAGTGATCTGCAGACCGCTACAGCGATGCCACTATTATGACCGGCAGACCGCTACAGCATCCATATGCAAATCCCTCTTGACCACTAAAGCGGTAGGACAAACGCTACAACGGTACCGCTGCAGCGGTACCATCGTCACTAGAAAATCCACTGGAAATTTCAGTTCCACAACTCCAAAATTCGACCCAAACATCGTTTCTCAGCATAGATCAAACCAGACACTTGTTACACCTCGGAAATTTCCCCATGAACGTACAATGAAAAGACTAACAAAGAATACGAGTATACGATGTTTTAATTAGAAGGGAACGACGTTTGATGACCCTAAGTAAGATTTCATAGGAAATGGGAACAAGAGATAGGTTATGCTCCATAATGACTAATTATAGGTTTTGAAGACGTGAAAGTTACAGATTTGCACTTTGGCCCAGTCGATCGTAAAATGAAATACGGATCGTAAAGTGGTATACGGCCCGTAAACTGCAATGTCGTATTCCAACTTACAAAACTTCAACTTTCTGCTAATTGTTCAAATGGTTAAATACGACTTGGAATATGGACCATAAATTGAAATACGGCCCGTAAACTGCGATCGTAAATCACATGATCCCCAGCATACCTTTCTGTTTTGTTATGCTAAAATACGACCACGAAATACGGCCCGTAAACTGGGTTTACGACTACTGTGCACTTCAACTACTGTTCATTCCGGTTCAGATTTTAAGTCATTAAAAGGAGACCCCAGCTCATTAAATTCATTTCATTTCCACGATACTTCTCTCTAGAAACCTCTAGAATACTCTCCACTCTTCATTTACAAGAAAATCAAAGGAAACCCATGATCAATAACACCAAATCCATGAGACAAAGTGTATGAAACCTAGCTAAAGTTCATCTTTCTCAAGAAAACCCAAAGAAAGTGAAGTAGGGTTTTGATACTAGAGGATTAATTCCATTCAAGGCTTGTTCAACCATCATCTAAGGTAATTTTCATGACTAAACCATGTTGTTTAAGGTATTGGAAGGTTAAGATACTTGAATTGTAAAATGACATAGGAAATGGGTCATTCATGAGTGAATAGTGTCATGGTTGGATGGTAGTTGGGTTGAATTATGAATGTTGGAGTGTTGTGATTATGAATATGTTATAAATGGCATTTAGAACATGAAATAAGTATTATATATGAGGAAATACGATAGTAATCTATAACCATAAATGTGGAGAAATTGAAGGGAAATGGTGGATTGTGGTCAATGTATGTAAATGATGATTGTTGATTGCAATATTGTGAATGTTGTTGTGGGCGTGTGGGAGTTGATATAGAATATGGGAAAAATAGTATAAATAAAGGAAATGCTGCCCAATTTTTCCCTAGAATGGTAGCACATTCTTATAGACGATTAACTAACGTTAGCGCGAATTCTCTCTTGAAGGTAGAAACGAGATATCGAAGGAGAACAAGCAAGTGATAGCTTGGTTAAACGTCAAAGGTATGTAAGGATGGTCCTTTCTTTCCAAGGCATGAATCCTATGATATGATATTATTTCCTTACATTTCCGTGGCTTCCTTATATTCCGGAACCAAGAGACTATGTTCATAGATAGCCACGTAAGATAAGGATGAGAGATATTTTATGAGCACGATAATGAAGATGATAAGCTTAAGTCTAAAGATTCTAGAGTTCATCGTATAATGTTTATACAAAGCTAGCGACATTAACTATAATCTATTGGTGATGCTTGATGTATACACTCACCTTATTTACAAATTCCTTCAAGGTGAGGCAGAATACCTATGAATGCTCTATAATGTAATCGGGGGTTCTCGACCTTACGTCACCCTGACATTGTTATAGATTGTCCATAAGCCTTAATGCATGTACTATGACCAATGTTCCGAGAAACTACGAGTCTACGTTCATAAGGATTTCCTATGAGATAAAGATAAGAGATACGCTATAGAAATGAATATGGAAATGATGAGCTTAAGCCCAAAGGTTATAAAGACTATCATACGATACTATACGAAATTCACGCTACGAATATGATACGGTTTTTCAGAGATTGTCTTTAAATTTAAATGTATGCCTTAATGAAAGGTTACGATACGACTATAAGATGAATGTGTTGACAATGATGATTTTGAGATATACTGATTCTTGTTATGATATATGTGATATGGTCGAGCCACTATGTGGCCGAATACAGAAGATATGTATGTGATACTGTCGAGCCACTATGTGGCCGATTACGGATTTTGTCAAGCCCTACGTGGCTGAATACAGATAATGTTGTATGTGCATGAGCAGATACGGTACTCCGACGATGAATTGTATGACATAATGATGTATACGCCGTGATGATTCATGTACGTCGATTATGTATATATGATATGTGTATGAAATGTATTCATCCTTAACGGTCGCGCAGGTTTTGCCTTCACATTATGACTTATCATTTCTCTACCATGATTATTTCATTCATGCCTTACATACTCAGTACAATATTCGTACTGACGTTCGTTTTCTTTGGACGTTATGTTCATGCCCACAGGTAGACAGGGAGACGGCGCAGACCTTTAGGAGCTATCAGCAGATTTGTAGAAGCACTCCATTATTCCGGAGGTGCTAATCGGGTTTATACTTTTATGTATATATGTATATGTATTTTGGGCACGACGGGGTCTTGTCTCGTCCATATGACTAGTACTCTAGTAGAGGCTCGTAGATGCATATGTGTGGGACATATCATGTCACAAGTTTGCTACGATGTATATATTATTATTTTGATGGCCGAAAGGCTTATGTATATAAAGTATTTATGTCTGCAAATGAAAGATGATTTTCTCATGAATTAAGTATAAACTTGATAAAAGAGCGTATAATGAGTACGATGAGTAATAGAACGAGCGGTGCTCGGTGGGTAACCCCGGGTACCTGTCGCGACCCCTAGCTGGGTCATGACAAAAAGTGGTATCAGAGTATTTCAGTCCTAGGAAGTTTCTACGAGCCGTGTCTAGTAGAGTATTGTTTAGGGTGTGTTGCGCGCCATATCAATAAACAAGAGGCTACAGGGCATTTAGGAAAAATGACCATCTTTCTTCCTATGAGATCGTGCGATAGAGCTGTGTATAAGATTTTATCCTCCCTAATAGTGTGTTGTGATTTCAGAATGCTGCCAAAGGAAAAGGCTACAGCCACCCAGAAGGGCAAGACTACGGCAAAGAGGCAGGTAGAAAGAGATCCTCCGATGAATATAGAAGAAGGCGAATTACATAATGAAGCCTCATCTAATACTTCCTCTACCCCGCCTAACGTAGAAGAACAAGAATGAGTTCCAGCTCCAATTCCTCCACCGGTTGCTTCGGGTCAACAAATGACCGAGGCCATCCATTTATTGACACAATTGGTCGCCGCGCAGGCACAACGACAAAATGTGAGTTCAAGTGATCGGGCAGCAAGTACCAAATCCCGTGATTTTATGAGTCTAAATCCTCCGGAGTTCTTCGGGTCAAAACCAGATGAAGACCCGCAAGGTTTCATAGATGAGGTGTTGAGGACATTGAAGATTTTCCATGCCTCCGAAACTTAATCCGTGGAGTTGGCATCTTATAGACTTCGGGATGTGACTGTTTTATGGTATAATAACTGGGTATTATCAAGAGGAGAGAATGCGCCTCCTCCGGTTTGGAAAGAATTTGTAGATGCCTTCATCCGCCACTACTTGCCACCCGAGGTCCACCGAACTAGAGCGGATAGGTTCTTAAATTTGAAACAACGGAATATGAGTACCCGGGAGTATAGCATTCAATTCAATGCATTGGCTTGATATGCCCCGGCTATGGTGGCCGATATGGGAGATAGAGTGCATAGGTTTGTGAGTGGCCTAGGGCCACATTTGTTCAAAGATTGCTTGACGGCTTCATTGCAAGACGGGATGGATATTTCCCGCATTCAAGCCCATGCTCAAAATCTAGAAGAGCAACGATATCCGCAAAGGGGCGAGCGTGATATGGATCAGGGGCCAAGTAAGAGGGCCAGATCCATAGGTGCTGATAGCGACCATAGAAGGGGATCGAGACAGACGTATTCTGGATACTCAGGTCAGTTGATGACTAATATACCTCCACGAGTTGCAGACCAGGGGTCCGATTTCTCTAGTCATCCTGGACCGGATCAGAGTTTCACAGAGTCAGGCTCTCGGTATAGGAGTGATTCAGGCCAGAGGAGATCATCTATACCACGATGTACCCAGAGCGGTAAGCTACGTTGGGTACCATGCTGATTGGGTTCGGATGTTTGTTATGTTTGCGGCCAGACAGGTCATATTATGAGAGAGTGCCCGTTTCGAGCCGGTAAGCATGCGGTTCAGCCCGTAGGATCAGCGGCTGGTTCTTCTTCGGTGCGCCCGGGAGGGCAGACTTCCCCAGTTCTGGCAGGTCAAGGTAGAGGCAGAGGGGGAGCATCTACTTCAGGTGCCACTCAGCCCCGTATATATGCTTTAGCTGAGTGACAGGATCCAGAGTCATTTCCTGATGCCGTCACAGGTATATCTGCACCTTCGATAATGTGTGGAAGGAAAAATAAATATTTATCATATTAAACAAGTATGAATTGTAAGGTTTTATGCTATGTAGCGACGGTAATCAGTAAAGTACGACAGGTGGTGTTGACAATTTTTATATATATATCCTTGAGGATAGTATTGATCTACGACCTGTAATCTATATGAAATACTTTTAGAAATACTACCGATAAGACTTAAAGGGGATTGTAAGGGCAATGCTACACAAGCTTTAAGGAAGTAGGGTGTGAAGGGTAGAACCTCCAAGATAGCAGTTGCTAAAGAATAGAGAAAAGATAGGGCAGTTAAAAAAAGTAAGAGAGTGACACATGCTACCGAGCAAGTTAGTTATTAATGAAAGCTTCCTTATCGTGCAGACTATATTGTCAATATATGTGAGTGTAAGGAAAATATCCGAGACATGAGTCATTGCACTTTAGAAGTTACCATTACAGGATTATTGAGTTAGTAGTACGAGGCTGCATAATCAATAAAAGACATGAGAGATGTCCTACAAGAATTTACTGTATGATAGAAATGGAATGGGAGATATAGGCAGATATAAGCATGTCCCACCCCCCCACCCCCAAACAGTCCCAGGATGTAAGTAAAGAACCAAGCTTGAAAAAGATATGTACGTTTTATTTTCATGCTTTTGGTCGTGTGTGGCCATAGATATGTTGATATCGTGTTGTAGCCCTGCGAGGCAATAATATTATGGGTTGTTGTGACAGGATGGTAGTGCCGTATTACAGGGGAAGCTCTGGCGAAATTTTCGTAGAATCCTGAGTGTTTAACATTCGAGGACGAATGTTCCAAAAGGGGGGAAGAGCGTTACACCTCAGAAATTTCCCCTTGAACGTACAATGAATAGACTAACGAAGAATACGAGTATACGATGTTTTAATCAGAAGGGAACGACGTTTGACGACCCTAAGTAAGATTTCAAAGGCAATGGGAACAAGAGATAGGTTATGCTCCATAATGACTAATTATAGGTTTTGAAGACGTGAAAGTTACAGATTTGCACTTTGGCCCAGTCGATCATAAAATGAAATACGGACCGTAAAGTGGTATACGACCCGTAAACTGCAATGTCATATTCCAACTTACAAAACTTCAACTTTCTGCTAAATGTTCAAATGGTTAAATACGACTTGGAATACGGACCGTAAATTGAAATACGGCCCGTAAACTGCGATCGTAAATCACCATGATCCCCAGCATACCTTTCTGGTTTTGTTATGCTTAAATACAACCACGAAATCCGGCCCATAAACTCGAATACGGACCGTAAACTGGGTTTACGACCACTGTGCACTTCAACTACTGTTCATTCCGGATCAGATTTTAAGTCATTAAAAGGAGACCCAAGCTCATTAAATTCATTTCATTTCCACGATACTTCTCTCTAGAAACCTCTAGAATACTCTCCACTCTTCATTTAGAAGAAAATAAAAGGAAATCCATGATCAATGTCACGACCCAACTAAGGGCCGCGATGGGTACCCGGATATAGCTACCGAGCACCGCTCGCTCTACTACTCATCTTACTCATTTAATGATCTTTTTGCAAATTTTATACATGAAAGTATAAGAAAACATATTTTGTATAGAAACGTAAATTCTTTATACACATTTGCCTTTCGGCCATCAAAATAATGTATATACATGTGATAACATCTTGTGAGACCATCTAACCCAAACTGCGTATCTACGAGCCTCTACTGACATACTGTATATATATATATAGACGGAACAAGACTCCGTCGTGCCCAAAATATGCATATGTACCAAAAGAATAACCATAAGCACCTCTGAACAATGGAGTGCTCTCTATCAGCTGACAGCTACTGAGGATCTGGGCCAAGCTCACCTCTCTGTCTACCTGTGGGCATGAACACAGTGTCCAAGGAAAACGGACTTCAGTACGAATATTGTACTTAGTATGAGAGGCATAAACAATGAAGAAAAACATCAATGATATAACGAGAACATCAATATGAAACATCTGGATCTGAATGACAATCATAAGGGAAGTAATGCATACTGCCTTAATCATACTCATCATCATGTCATATATGCATAACATGCAATCTTCCCGTCCATGTCGGAACGGTGTGATAATCAATAACATTAGCCCACGTCCAGGCCTCGCGCATCCGGGGTACCATCTCATGCCGCCCACTAGTGGTGTCTGCCTATGCCAAAAGTTCATGGTGTATCCATATAGCTGCCCGCCTTGGCGGTGACTGCCCGGCCAACTAGGCACGGTGTGAAATGCTCATGTCATGCTTATCATAAAATACTTATAGTAATATGCTTATCATCATATGCTTATCTTATCATAGTACGTGCATAAGGCTCAAGATCAGCTTTACTCTATCGGGGTGACGTAAGGTCGTGATCCCCCGATCCCATTATGGAGCAATTACTGACATTCTGCCTCACCTTGAAGGAACTAGCACATAAGGTGAGTGTAGGCAATAAACAACATCATTATCATTATAGCATCATCATACCGTATCTTTTATCTTATATAGATATTTATGAATATAGGATTTTAACTTTCCGGAAAATGGGAACTCAAGGAGAGAGGAAAGAGTTTACACTATAGGATTCATGCCATTAGAAGGAAAGGACTAGCCTCACATACCTTGGTCATTTAACTAAGCTATCGCTCACTTGTTCTCCTTCGATATCACGTCGTTACCTTTATGAGAGAATTCGAATTAACATTAGTTGATTGACTACATGAGCGCATCGTTAATTCTAGGAAAAATTGGGCAGCACTTCCTTTGTTTATACTACTTTTCCCATGTTCTATATCAACTCCCAACATTCACAATACTACTCACAATATCACAATCAACAATCATCATTTATGTATATTTAGCAAAATCCACCATTGTCCTCCAATTTTCCCATACTTCTCCTTATAACTAATCTTTGTGTTTTCACGCGTTTAATGATATAAACATCATTATAACGTATTCATAATCACAACTCTCCAACTTTCATGATTCAATTCCACTATCATTCAATTACGTCACTATTCACTCAGTAATGACCCACTTTCTATGTTCTTCTACATTTCAAGTATCTAAGCCTTCCAATACCTTAAAAAACATGAAATGATCATGAAACTTACCTTGGGTGATGGTTGAACAAGTCTTGAGTTGAAATACTTCACTTAGACAAAACCCTAGTTCCCCCTTCTATGGAATTCCTTGACTTAGATGAACTATGAGGAGTTTCACACTCTTGATTTCATGAATTTGGCTGTTATTGATCTAGATTTTTCACTTGAATTCTTGGTTTGGAAGTGTTTGGAAGTTTCTAGAGAGAGATTGGGTCGTATAGTGAGAAGGAGAAATAATAAAAATGAACTTGGATCATATTTTTATAAATACAAAACCAGTCCCGATGCCATTAAACGATCCATTATACGGTCCGTATAATTGACCGTAAAACTGACTTAGTGATCACCCCTTTCTGTGTCAACTTGACGGTTCATTTGACGGGCCGTATAAGTTTATACGGTCTGTATAATATACCGTAAAACCCACTTTTCCTCAACTTCTTTCTGTGACACTTTAACGGTTCATTATTGTCACACCCCGACCTTACTAGGGTGTGATCGGCACCCGACCCTTACTTAGGGCCGAGCGAACCCTCAGACTCTTGCTGCACATAAAGTTACGTCAAACTTTTAAATCAAATCAGATAAAATACATAGTAAAAAATTTTTTCTTTCTTTCAAAAATGTTCTTTCTCGAAGCTTCCAAGCGAACAAATCTATAGTCATACAAAATTCAATACATAACACAGACAGACATATCGGCTGACGGAGCCGCTTACAGACTGACATACTATACCCACGACGCTGTCTGCAAAGTCTCTAATACCATACAGAAATCATAACACATATACCATACCCTGATTTGGCAGTCCTCCAGGAGCAAATGGAGTTCGCCACCACTGCTGAAATATCTTTTATAGGGTCCTTATCTCGTCTGGGAGTACCTACGCGGCATGAAACGCAGCCCCCAAGGAACAGGGGTCAGTACGGAAAATGTACTGAGTATGTAAGGCATAGAATACAGAAAGCAGAACTATAATCGAAACAAACAGTACCAAGAGTACGCATGTTATCCAGATTACCAAATTACTTGCTTCTCAGACACAGTTCATACAGACCAATACCGACCATACAGACGGACACAGACCATACCGACCAATACAGATCCTACAGACCGTACAAATCATACAAAGCATAACAAAATCATACAGAGCATACAGAATGCCGACATACTTACTTTCCAGACACAGATCGCACATACCGATACCAGATGTCAGAAGGAGTGTGGCACGTACAAAACGCACAAATAAGGTCATACGTCAGACGGAGTACAGAACGTACTGAATACTCAGATGATGTCATATATCGGACGGTACACAGAACGTACAGATTACTCAGATGATGTCATATATCGGACGGAATACAGAACGTACAGATTACTGAGATGATGTCATATATCGGACGGAATACAGAACGTACAGATGATGTCGTATATCGGACGGAATGCAGAACATACAGAATACTCATATGATGTCAGAACATACAAAATACTCAGAATCGTATGTCACATATGCGTATAACAGAACCCGGCCCTGTGATAAGGGACGCGGTAAACAGAATCATCATATATCAAATTCATGTATCATATATGCATATATCAGAACCCGACCCTCCAGTGAGGGGTGCGGTAACAGAGCCCGACCCTCTAGTACGGGACGCGGTGAACAGACAGATCATATGCCATCCTGGCCACCACCCCATATCATCATATCATCAAACCATATAACAGAGCCCGGCCCGACTATGAGGGACGCGGTGAACAATGCAGAGGAATGCGCACAATAACAGAACCTGGCCCGGGACGCAGTGAATCATATCGTGGCGGACACACGAGGACATAACAGAACCTGGCTCGGGACGCAGTGAAGGATACATTGATTCATGCACGAGCAGAGTCGTGAGAAACCACATGCATAGGAATCAAGACTCGACAGACCAGTATACTTACCGATATCTGGGGGCTCGGAACAGATTTCAGGTCAATCCGACGTAGTATGAGAAAGTTACGTGCGTTCGAAGTACAGAACGCTTTATAAGCGTTTCAGAAGCCTTTTTCGGGGAATCAGAGTCATAGTCATATCAGGCACCTTCGGATGTCCTTACGAATCGGATCAAATAGAGATTTTGGAACCACACTTACGTATAAGAAAATTATGGACGTCTTGATACAGAAACCTCTTCGAACATTTCAGAGCAATCCGAGATCGTACACGGAAGTTAGGGACGTTAAATCTTACAGAAGTTCTCGAACCAGAATAAACATATCAGAACGCTCATATCAGAATACTTATTTCGAAATTCTCATATCAGGATACTCATATCAGAATGCTTATATCAGCAAACTTACATCGGAATACTTATATCAAAATACTCGTATCGAAATACTTATATCAAGGACTGACATCAAAATACTTATATCAAAATATATATATATCAAAATACTTACATCAGAATACTTATGTCAAAATGCGGATATCAGAATACTTGTACCAGAATACTTATATCAAATTACTTATATCAAATACTTATATCAGGGGATGAACTAGGATCAAAAACTCAGGTCAACAAGTGAATTAGAATCATAATCAGACTCAGAATCACAGAACAGAGTTACCCCAAGGCAGCATATCACATTATACCTTACTTGGCTCTAGGACATGCCAAAGAAAAAAAGGGTAACCCTTACATACCTGTGCTGCGACCAACTAGTTACGCTTGTGCATCCAACTTGTTTGTCTACATGCAAGAAAGTTCATCCCTTCATTAGTTCCATTATCATATACTTGCTTTAACCTTTCAAACACATTTACTTATATTCTGCCGGAATTTCGGCAGCATCTCCCCTGTAAACATACCAACCCCGAGAATATGGCTCGGCTCCAAATCGACAACAACAATCCGGGAATTTAACCCGGCTAAATCAACAACAATACTAACAATTATGCTAGCAATATTCCAACATTCAATTCAATTCAATTCAATTTAATTCACACCATATTCCAACAACTTAATCAATATACTATTTCATCTGAAACCTTCAACTTCAATCCTAACCATACATTTAATTATCGTTCGTATACCTTAACTTCGACGACACCCTTCATTCAATATCACATAATTCATAACGGCGACAACTAGAATATCAAATTACATCAATTCACCTTAACTTATCAAACAACACCATTCTCGACCACAATGACTCCTTACATATTTTCATACAATTTCTTCCATCTCTACATGTTACAACAACAACATGCTACATAAAATTCATTCATTCATTTCCATATAACACAATTCACCCACACGGCCAACTTAGACCACACAACACACAACACGACACACGACTTCCACCATATACATGTATTCCATATTTCTCATCCATTTTGCATTATGGAATTCACAACACAACCATCAAACTACTAAATAAAAATCATTTCATCTATTCTATACAATCAACACCTCATTCGGCCAACACCACAACACACCCACTCCATGATTTTCATTCATTTTTTTTATACATTACAACACTACATAATCATGTTGAATACACTTAATTCATTACTCCTACACATTTCACACAACACACGACCCAACTTGTACCTGCAATATTTCATGAATTCCCATCACTTCTACATTCAAGAACATACATAAACCATTCATAACACATAAAAGAGAAGGTTAAACCTCACCTCCTTCTTCACCCTTTTTCCACTCGGCTTGCTTGCTAAAACGCAACAACGAGCGGTTCTCTTGTTCTAACAACTTCTCCACGTTGACGAGGACCTCTCAATCACTCTAAATGCAAGAAGAAAAAAAGATTTTTCTCCATCAACTTCCCATGGCTCATTTTTAAGAGCCATGGCCGAAACCCCCTCTCATCTCTTGCTTCTTTCTTTTGTTTTGTCTTTTTTTCTTTCTTCTCCAATTCATAAATAAGGATGAACTAGTCATCTTTCCATATTTATAAATAAGGATGGACTAATTAATTTAATTTAATTTTTTTTTCCTTTCCTTTTCTAGAATTTTCTTCTTCTTTTTGTTTTCTTTACTTGAATTGTTTTATTTGGTCAAAGAAGACCAAATGTTTTCCTTGGTACACTTTAGCCCCCAAAGCAATGTGGGCATATACTTATGCCACATAACCAACATGGAAATTTTATGAACTTTCAAGACTTTTGTGAAATTCCCATTTTACCCCTAGCTTTCCATAATATCACCATGGTTCTATTTTGCGAATTTCTCTTCTTTTTTTTTTCGCCCTGAACCTTTCTTAATATTTCCATAATACTAATGTTGTGAATAATAATTATAACCCACTTGTTCATTGAAATACATTTGGAAAATGGTCATTCCCTTAACTTCGTTACGACTACCTTGGAATAGCCGAACGTATAAAATACGGGATATAACATCCTCCCCCCCTTTAGAACATTCGTCCTCGAATGTTCAACCGATCTTATGGGGTGTCATAATACATCGGGAGGATCTCTTTTGTATTCGTCCTTTCCTTCATGCTCGTTCCTTATCTTTCATCTTACTCTCTTTGGCCTTTACACAAATCCTCAGTTTATATCATAAGTTTCCCTTCTGGTACTTGAGGATATGGTAATCCCTTTTTGGTCTAATATAATGCGGTCTCCCCCCCTCCCCCTTTAAGGGGCTCCTCATATGCCAACGGTTCTTCTTCTCGACTACGTGCACAACATAGCAAAATTCCGTATCATGAGTTTTCCTTTCATTTTCCGTCGATACCCTCACATATGAGATATCATACATGTTCATATACATATACACATATAATTAGTATCAACTAACCTGCAAAATACTTTCAGACGCTATTCAAGCCTATCCAAATTCCAAAACTGCACTGCACTTCCTATATTTTTTTTTTCTAGTCTAGCCTGTCGCGTGCCACATGGCTTTTTACATTCTCCAACCATTCCGTATACTCCAATTTCACTTAGGTTGTTCTAGTTTTCCATTTGTCTCTGATAGCTAAATCTTTGGAATTTCCTGCATAATTCCCAGGGGGTCACCCATCCTGAAATTGCTCCCACCTAAGCACGCTTAACCTCAAAACCTTGGTGGAATTTGGCGCCTTAACGCTGATATAATCACGTCCACTTCCTCGTATGTCCTTTACAGATTCTGAGACACATTCGTAACACGTCCTTTCTTGTGAAATTACTATTTTACCCTCTTCGGTCTTCTATACCACCTTTACAAATTCTTATCATTCGAAATCTGTACGCAGCAAATTTCAATAATACCTTACAGAGTATACGGCTATATATCACATCCTAGCCGCCCAGAACTTTCTGTTTCAGGTAATAGAACGAATATCTCCAGACTTGCCCTTGTGACCTTTCCATATCATTTCCCATCTTCTTCCATAGTATGTAAGGCTTGCATACAATGGATCTCATGTCCTATGACTTGGCTCTATCGCACGATCTATGACAGAAAGAAGGTCAACAATCCCTAGATACCCCGTAGCCTCCTGTTTATAAGTGTGGCGCGCTACACACCCATAAACAAGACTCTACCGGGCACGACTTTGCAGACAACCCTTAGACCGACCTGCTCTGATACCACTTTGTCACACCCGACCTTACTAGGGTGTGATGGGCACCCAACCCTTACTTAGGGCCGAGCGAACCCTCAGACTCTTGCTGCACATATAGTTACGTCAAAATTTTAAATCAAATCAGATAAAATACATAGTAATTTTTTTTTCTTTCTTTCAAAAATGTTCTTTCTCGAAGCTTCCAAGCGAACAAATCTATAGTCATACAAAATTCAATACATAACACAGACCGACATATCGGCTGACGGAGCCGCTTACAGACTGACATACTATACCCACGACGCTGTCTGCAAAGTCTCTAATACCATACAGAAATCATAACACATATACCATACCCTGACTTGGCAGTCCTCCAAGAGCAAATGGAGTTCGCCACCACTGCTGAAATATCTTTTATAGGGTCCTTATCTCGTCTGGGAGTACCTGCGCGGAATGAAACGCAGCCCCCAAGGAACAGGGGTCAGTACGGAATATGTACTGAGTATGTAAGGCATAGAATACAGAAAGCAGAACTATAATCGAAACAAACAGTACCAAGAGTACGCATGTTATCCAGATTACCAAATTACTTGCTTCTCAGACACAGTTCATACAGACCAATACCGACCATACAGACCGACACAGACCATACCGACCAATACAGATCCTACTGACCGTACAAATCATACAAAGCATAACAAAATCATACAGAGCATACAGAATGCCGACATACTTACTTTCCAGACACAGATCGCACATACCGATACCAGATGTCAGAAGAAGTGTGGCACGTACAGAACGCACAAATAAGGTCATACGTCAGACGGAGTACAGAACGTACTGAATACTCAGATGATGTCATATATCGGACGGTACACAGAACGTACAGATTACTCAGATTATGTCATATATCGGACGGAATACAGAACGTACAGATTACTCAGATGATGTCATATATCGGACGGAATACAGAACGTACAGATGATGTCATATATCGGACGGAATACAGAACGTACAGATGATGTCGTATATCGGACGGAATGCAGAACATACAGAATACTCAGATGATGTCAGAACATACAAAATACTCAAAATCGTATGTCACATATGCGTATAACAGAACCCGGCCCTGTGATAAGGGACGCGGTAAACAGAATCATCATATATCAAATTCATGTATCATATATGCATATATTAGAACCCGACCCTCCAGTGAGGGGTGCGGTAACAGAGCCCGGCCCTCTAGTACGGGACGCGGTGAACAGACAGATCATATGCCATCCTGGCCACCACCCCATATCATCATATCATAAAACCATATAACAGAGCCCGGCCCGCCTATGAGGGACGCGGTGAACAATGCAGAGGAATGCGCACAATAACAGAACCTGGCCCGGGACGCAGTGAAGGATACATTGAGTCATGCACAAGCAGAGTCGTGAGATACCACATGCATAGGAATCAAGACTCGACAAACCAGTATACTTATCGATACCTGGGGGCTCGGAACAGATTTCAGGTCAATCCGACGTAGTATGAGAAAGTTACGTGCGTTCGAAGTACAGAACGCTTTATAAGCGTTTCAGAAGCCTTTTTCGGGGAATCAGAGTCATAGTCATATCAGGCACCTTCGGATGTCCTTACGAATCAGATCAAATAGAGATTTTGGAACCACACTTACGTATAAGAAAATTATGGACGTCTTGCTACAGAAACCTCTTCGAACATTTCAGAGCAATCCGAGATCGTACACGGAAGTTAGGGACGTTAAATCTTACAGAAGTTCTCGAACCAGAATAAACATATCAGAACGCTCATATCAGAATACTGATTTCGGAATTCTCATATCAGGATACTCATATCAGAATGCTTATATCAGCAAACTTACATCGGAATACTTATATCAAAATACTCGTATCGAAATACTTATATCAAGGACTGACATCAAAATACTTATATCAAAATATTTATATCAAAATACTTACATCAGAATACTTATGTCAAAATACGGATATCAGAATACTTGTACCAGAATACTTATATCAAAATACTTATATCAAATACTTATATCAGGGGATGAACTAGGATCACAAACTCAGGTCAACAAGTGAATTAGAATCATAATCAGACTCAGAATCACAGAACAGAGTTACCCCAAGGCAGCATATCACATTATACCTTACTTGGCTCTAGGACATGCCAAAGAAAAAAAGGGTAAGCCTTACATACCTGTGCTGCGACCAACTAGTTACGCTTGTGCATCCAACTTGTTTGTCTACATGCAAGAAAGTTCATCCCTTCATTAGTTCCATTATCATATACTTGCTTTAACCTTTCAAACACATTTACTTATATTCTGCCGGAATTTCGGCAGCATCTCCCCTGTAAACATACCAACCCCGAGAATATGCCTCGGCTCAAAATCAACAACAACAATCCGGGAATTTAACCCGGCCAAATCAACAACAATACTAACAATTATGCTAGCAATATTCCAACATTCAATTCAATTCAATTTAATTCACACCATATTCCAACAACTTAATCAATATACTATTTCATCCGAAACCTTCAACTTCAATCCCAACCATACATTTACTTATCGTTCGTATACCTTAACTTCGACGACACCCTTCATTCAATATCACATAATTCATAACGGCGACAACTAGAATATCAAATTACATCAATTCACCTTAACTTACCAAACAACACCATTCTCGACCACAATGACTCCTTACATATTTTCATACAATTTCTTCCATCTCTACATGTTACAACAACAACATGCTACATAAAATTCATTCATTCATTTCCATATAATACAATTCACACACACGGCCAACTTAGACCACACAACACACAACACAACACACGACTTCCACCATATACATGTGTTCCATATTTCTCATCCATTTTGCATTGTGGAATTCACAACACAACCATCAAACTACTAAATAAAAATCATTTCATCTTTTCTATACAATCAACACCTCATTCGGCCAACACCACAACACACCCACTCCATGATTTTCATTCATTTTTTTTTATACATTACAACACTACATAATCATGTTGAATACACTTAATTCATTACTCCTACACATTTCACACAACACACGGCCCAACTTGTACATTCAATATTTCATGAATTCCCATCACTTCAACATTCAATAACATACATAAACCATTCATAACACATAAAACAGAAGGTTAAACCTCACCTCCTTCTTCACCCTTTTTCCACTCGGCTTGCTTGCTAAAACGCAACAACGAGCGGTTCTCTTGTTCTAACAACTTCTCCACGTTGACGAGGACCTCTCAATCACTCTAAATGCAAGAAGAAAAATATTTTTCTCCATCAACTTCCCATGGCTCATTTTTAAGAGCCATGGCCGAAACCCCCTCTCATCTCTTGCTTCTTTCTTTTGTTTTGTCGTTTTTTCTTTCTTCTCCAATTCTTAAATAAGGATAAACTAGTCATCTTTCCATATTTATATTTTAGTCCCTTCCAATCATAAATTTTCACATGTCCCCCCTTCTTTTATTCTCTAGAGTCTTCTTAAAAGAAGACTAATTAATTTAATTTAATTTTTTTTTCCTTTGCTTTTCTAGAATTTTCTTCTTCTTTTTGTTTTCTTTTCTTGAATTGTTTTATTTGGTCAAAGAAGACCAAATGTTTTCCTTGGTACACTTTAGCCCCCAAAGCAATGTGGGCATATACTTATGCCACACAACCAACATGGAAATTTTATGAACTTTCAAGACTTTTGTGAAATTCCCATTTTACCCCTAGCTTTCCATAATATCACCATGGTTCTATTTTGCGAATTTCTCTTCTTTTTTTTCGCCCTCAACCTTTCTTAATATTTCCATAATACTAATGTTGTGAATAATATTTATAACCCACTTGTTCATTGAAATACATTTGGAAAATGGTCATTCCCTTAACTTCGTTACGACTACCTTGGAATATCCAAACGTATAAAATACGGGATATAACATCCTCCCCCCCTTTAGAACATTCGTCCTCGAATGTTCAACCGATCTTATGGGGTGTCATAATACATCGGGAGGATCTCTTTTGTATTCGTCCTTTCCTTCATGCTCGTTCCTTATCTTTCATCTTACTCTCTTTGGCCTTTACACAAATCCTCAGTTTATGTCATAAGTTTCCCTTCTGGTACTTGAGGATATGGTAATCCCTTTTTGGTCTAATATAATGCGATCTCCCCCCCCCCCCCCCCCCCCTTTAAGGGGCTCCTCATATGCCAACGGTTCTTCTTCTCGACTACGTGCACAACATAGCAAAATTCCGTATCATGAGTTTTCCATTCATTTTCCGTCGATACCCTCACATATGAGATATCATACATGTTCATATACATATACACATATAATTAGTATCAACTAACCTGCAAAATACTTTCAGACGCTATTCAAGCCTATCCAAATTCCAAAACTGCACTGCACTTCCTATATTGTTTTTTCTAGTCTAGCCTGTCGCGTGCCACATGGCTTTTTACATTCTCCAACCATTCCGTATACTCCAATTTCACTTAGGTTGTTCTAGTTTTCCATTTGTCTCTGATAGCTAAATAGTTGGAATTTCCTGCATACTTCCCAGGGGGTCACCCATCCTGAAATTGCTCCCACCTAAGCACGCTTAACCTCAAAACCTTGGTGGAATTTGGCGCCTTAACGCTGCTATAATCACGTCCACTTCCTCGTATGTCCTTTACTACGTAATCTGGAGCAAGTCAAGGTTTTACAGATTCTGAGACACATTCGTAACACGTCCTTTCTTGTGAAATTACTATTTTACCCTCTTCGGTCTTCTATACCACCTTTACAAATTCTAATCATTCGAAATCTGTACGCAGCAAATATCAACAATACCTTACAGAGCATACGGCTATATATCACATCCTAGCCGCCCAGAACTTTCTGTTTCAGGCAACAGAACGAATATCTCCAGACTTGCCCTTGTGACCTTTCGATATCATTTCCCATCTTCTTCCATAGTATGTAAGGCTTGCATACAAGGGATCTCATGTCCTATGACTTGGCTCTATCGCACGATCTATGACAGAAAGAAGGTCAACAATCCCTAGATACCCCGTAGCCTCCTGTTTATAAGTGTGGTGCGCTACACACCCATAAACAAGACTCTACCGGGCACGACTTTGCAGACAACCCTTAGACCGACCTGCTCTGATACCACTTTGTCACACCCCGACCTTACTAGGGTGTGATGGGCACCCAACCCTTACTTAGGGCCGAGCGAACCCTCAGACTCTTGCTGCACATAAAGTTACGTCAAACTTTTAAATCAAATCAGATAAAATACATAGTAATTTTTTTTTTCTTACTTTCAAAAATGTTCTTTCTCGAAGCTTCCAAGCGAACAAATCTATAGTCATACAAAATTCAATACATAACACAGACCGACATATCGGCTGACGGAGCCGCTTACAGACTGACATACTATACCCACGACGCTGTCTGCAAAGTCTCTAATACCATACAGAAATCATAACACCTATACCATACCCTGACTTGGCAGTCCTCCAGGAGCAAATGGAGTTCGCCACCACTGCTGAAATATCTTTTATAGGGTCCTTATCTCGTCTGGGAGTACCTGCGCGGCATAAAACGCAGCCCCCAAGGAACAGGGGTCAGTACGGAATATGTACTGAGTATGTAAGGCATAGAATACAGAATGCAGAACTATAATCGAAACAAACAGTACCAAGAGTACGCATGTTATCCAGATTACCAAATTACTTGCTTCTCAGACACAGTTCATACAGACCAATACCGACCATACAGACCGACACAGACCATACCGACCAATACAGATCCTACAGACCGTACAAATCATACAAAGCATAACAAAATCATACAGAGCATACAGAATGCCGACATACTTACTTTCCAGACACAGATCGCACATACCGATACCAGATGTCAGAAGGAGTGTGGCACGTACAAAACGCACAAATAAGGTCATACGTCAGACGGAGTACAGAACGTACTGAATACTCAGATGATGTCATATATCGGACGGTACACAGAACGTACAGATTACTCAGATGATGTCATATATCGGACGGAATACAGAACGTACAGATTACTCAGATGATGTCATATATCGGACGGAATACAGAACGTACAGATTACTCAGATGATGTCATATATCGGACGGAATACAGAACGTACAGATGATGTCGTATATCGGACGGAATGCAGAACATACAGAATACTCAGATGATGTCAGAACATACAAAATACTCAGAATCGTATGTCACATATGTGTACAACAGAACCCGGCCCTGTGATAAGGGACGCGGTAAACACAATCATCATATATCAAATTCATGTATCATATATGCATATATCAGAACCCAACCCTCCAGTGAGGGGTGCGGTAACAGAGCCCGGCCCTCTAGTACGGGACGCGGTGAACAGACAGATCATATGCCATCCTGGCCACCACCCCATATCATCATATCATCAAACCATATAACAGAGCCCGGCCCGCCTATGAGGAATGCGCACAATAACAGAACCTGGCCCGGGACGCAGTGAATCATATCGTGGCGGACATACGAGGACATAACAGAACCTGGCCCGGGACGCAGTGAAGGATACATTGAGTCATGGACGAGCAGAGTCGTGAGAAACCACATGCATAGGAATCAAGACTCGACAGACCAGTATACTTACCGATACCTGGGGGCTCGGAACAGATTTCAGGTCAATCCGACGTAGTATGAGAAAGTTACGTGCGTTCGAAGTACAGAACGCTTTATAAGCGTTTCAGAAGCCTTTTTCGGGGAATCAGAGTCATAGTCATATCAGGCACCTTCGGATGTCCTTACGAATCAGATCAAATAGAGATTTTGGAACCACACTTACGTATAAGAAAATTATGGACGTCTTGATACAGAAACCTCTTCGAACATTTCAGAGCAATCCGAGATCGTACACGGAAGTTAGGGACGTTAAATCTTACAGAAGTTCTCGAACCAGAATAAACATATCAGAACGCTCATATCAGAATACTGATTTCGGAATTCTCATATCAGGATACTCATATCAGAATGCTTATATCAGCAAACTTACATCGGAATACTTATATCAAAATACTCGTATCGAAATACTTATATCAAGGAATGACATCAAAATACTTATATCAAAATATTTATATCAAAATACTTACATCAGAATACTCATGTCAAAATGCGGATATCAGAATACTTGTACCAGAATACTTATATCAAAATACTTATATCAAATACTTATATCAGGGGATGAACTAGGATCACAAACTCAGGTCAACAAGTGAATTAGAATCATAATCAGACTCAGAATCACAGAACAGAGTTACCCCAAGGCAGCATATCACATTATACCTTACTTGGCTCTAGGACATGCCAAAGAAAAAAAGGGTAAGCCTTACATACCTGTGCTGCGACCAACTAGTTACGCTTGTGCATCCAACTTGTTTGTCTACATGCAAGAAAGTTCATCCCTTCATTAGTTCCATTATCATATACTTGCTTTAACCTTTCAAACACATTTACTTATATTCTGCCGGAATTTCGGCAGCATCTCCCCTGTAAACATACCAACCCCGAGAATATGCCTCGGCTCCAAATCAACAACAACAATCCGGGAATTTAACCCGGCCAAATCAACAACAATACTAACAATTATGCTAGCAATATTCCAACATTCAATTCAATTCAATTTAATTCACACCATATTCCAACAACTTAATCAATATACTATTTCATCCGAAACCTTCAACTTCAATCCCAACCATACATTTACTTATCGTTCGTATACCTTAACTTCGACGACACCCTTCATTCAATATTACATAATTCATAACGGCGACAACTAGAATATCAAATTACATCAATTCACCTTAACTTACCAAACAACACCATTCTCGACCACAATGACTCCTTACATATTTTCATACAATTTCTTCCATCTCTACATGTTACAACAACAACATGCTACATAAAATTCATTCATTCATTTCCATATAACACAATTCACACACACGGCCAACTTAGACCACACAACACACAACACGACACACGACTTCCACCATATACATGTGTTCCATATTTCTCATCCATTTTGCATTATGGAATTCACAACACAACCATCAAACTACTAAATAAAAATCATTTCATCTTTTCTATACAATCAACACCTCATTCGGCCAACACCACAACACACCCACTCCATGATTTTCATTAATTTTTTTTATACATTACAACACTACATAATCATGTTGAATACACTTAATTCATTACTCCTACACATTTCACACAACACACGGCCCAACTTGTACATGCAATATTTCATGAATTCCCGTCACTTCTACATTCAATAACATACATAAACCATTCATAACACATAAAAGAGAAGGTTAAACCTCACCTCCTTCTTCACCCTTTTTCCACTCGGCTTGCTTGCTAAAACGCAACAACGAGCGGTTCTCTTGTTCTAACAACTTCTCCACGTTGACGAGGACCTCTCAATCACTCTAAATGCAAGAAGAAAATGATTTTTCTCCATCAACTTCCCATGGCTCATTTTTAAGAGCCATGGCCGAAACCCCCTCTCATCTCTTGCTTCTTTCTTTTGTTGTCTTTTTTTCTTTCTTCTCCAATTCTTAAATAAGGATGAACTAGTCATCTTTCCATATTTATATTTTAGTACCTTCCAATCATAAAATTTTCACATGTCCCCCCTTATTTTATTCTCTAGAGTCTTCTTAAAAGAAGACTAATTAATTTAATTTAATTTTTTTTTCCTTTCCTTTTCTAGAATTTTCTTCTTCTTTTTGTTTTCTTTTCTTGAATTGTTTTATTTGGTCAAAGAAGAGCAAATGTTTTCCTTGGTACACTTTAGCCCCCAAAGTAATGTGGGCATATACTTATGCCACACAACCAACATGGAAATTTTATGAACTTTCAAGACTTTTGTGAAATTCCCATTTTACCCCTAGCTTTCCATAATATCACCATGGTTCTATTTTGCAAATTTTTTTTTTTTTCGCCCTCAACCTTTCTTAATATTTCCATAATACTAATGTTGTGAATAATATTTATAACCCACTTGTTCATTGAAATACATTTGGAAAATGGTCATTCCCTTAACTTCGTTACGACTACCTTGGAATATCCGAACGTATAAAATACGGGATATAACAATTATACGACCGTAAAACCATTATACGGTCTATATAACCTTCCGTATAATTCGCCAGTGCACTGAGTCTTATTTTGTCACTTCGTTAAATCTCCGATCCTTACGGGACCTTCTTAACAATTGTTCAACACCTCGATACCAATCAAATGAACGCTACCACTCGTCTCCACAACATCGTATACACCATATCCTTGCTAGCCTATTCAGTATACGCTTAACGGGAAAATTTCCGGGGTGTAACATTCTTCCCCCTTTTGGAACATTCGTCCTCGAATGTTAAACACTCGGGATTCTATTAAAATTTCGCCAAAGTTTCCCCTGTAATCTGTCACTACTGACCTGTCACAGTAACCCATAATATCATCACCTCACAGGGCTACATCACAATATCAACACATCTACGGCCACACACGACCAAAAACATAAAAATAAAGCATACATACTTTACATCGTCGACGTTTCATCTTGAATCTCTTCCGGGGATTGGAACAAATGGGGGTACATGGATCTCATCTTCTCCTCTGCTTCCCAAGTCATTTCTTCCTGGTTGTTGTTTCGCCATAGAACTTTGACTGAAGCAACCTCTTTACTCTGAATCCTTCGCACTTGCCTATCTAGAATAGCAATAGGCACTTCTTCGTATGTTAGCTTCTCTGTCACTTGCACATCCTCTACCGGAACTATTCTCGTTGGGTATCCAATGCACTTGCGGAGCATCGAAACATGGAATACTGGATGGACCGATTCCAGCTCCGAAGGCAGTTTCAATTCATAAGCTGCCTGACCCACCTTATTAATGATTTCATAGGGTCCGATGTATCTAGGGCTTAACTTTCCTTTCTTGCCAAATCTCATCACCCCCTTCATCGGCGACACTTTCAGGAACACCCAATCGCCAACTTGAAATTCCAAGTCTCGTCGGCGATTGTCTGCATAAGACTTTTGGCGGCTTTGGGCTGTTAGCAATCGATGTTGGATCACCTTAACTTTTTCTACCGCTTACTGAATCAATTTGGGGCCTATCAATTGTACTTCTCCTGTTTCAAACCATCCAACTGGAGATCTACATTTCCTTCCATATAAGGCCTCGTATGGAGCCATTTGAATGCTCGAATGATAGCTATTGTTATACGCAAATTCAATTAGCGGTAAGTGATCATCCCAACTTCCACCGAAATCCAGCACACATGCTCGCAGCATATCCTCTAAGGTCTGAATAGTGCGCTCGGCTTGTCCATCAGTCTGCGGGTAAAATGCTGTGCTAAGCTTTACTTGAGTGCCTAGACTTTCTTGAAAAGACTTCCAAAACTTGGCTGTAAACTGTGCCCCTCTGTCTGTGATAATGGCCAAAGGAATTCCATGAAGTCGCACAATTTCCTTGAGATATAACCTCGCATAGTCTTCGGCTGAGTAGGTAACCCTAACTGGGAGAAAATGGGCTGCTTTTGTTAATCTATCCATGATCACCCATATAGAATCATACTTACCTCGTGAACGGGGTAATCCCACAACAAAATCCATGTTAATTATTTCCCATTTCCACGTAGGAATTTCCATTGCTTGCAATAAACCTCCTGGCTTTTGATGCTCGACCTTTACTTGCTGGCAATTCGGACATTGTGCCACAAATTCTGCTATGTCTCGCTTTATGTCATCCCACCAATATATCAATTTAAGATCATGGTTCATCTTGGTTGCACCTGGATGAATAGAATACCAGGAATAATGTGCTTCCTCTAAGATCCGTTGGCGCAAATTTGCCACATCCGGTACACATAGCCTATCCCGATATCTAAGAATCCCATCTATGAAAACTTCAAATGGAGACTTTTCCTTTTTATGAGATAGATCTCGGTAGCGCCTTAACTGGGAATCTTCGTATTGCCGTTCCTTCACTTCCATATTCAAAGATGAAACTGTGGGGTCATTGATGCTAATCCCTGCGTCACCCGAATCCATTACAAGTACTCCAAGGTTAGATAGTTGGTGGAGCTCACGAGCCATTTCTTGCTTCTCTGAAGGAACTCCACGTAAACTACCCATTGATCGATGGCTAAGTGCATCTGCTACTACATTTGCCTTTCTGGGGTGGTATAAAATATTCACATCATAATCCTTTAAAAATTCTAACCATCGCCTCTGCCGCAGGTTCAACTCCTTTTGCTTGAAAATATATTGAAGACTTCTGTGATCTGTATAAATATCGACGTGCACACCATACAAATAATGTCTCCACATCTTTAAGGCATGAATAACTGCAGCTAATTCAAGATCATGAGTTGGATAGTTCCTTTCATGTTTCCGCAACTGCCTCGAGGAATATGCAATAACTTTCCCATGCTGCATCAATACACATCCTAGTCCGACACCGGAAGCATCACAATATACAATATAGCCATCTGACCCATCTGGAAGTGTTAACACTGGGGCTGAGGTCAGTTTATCTTTAAACTCTTGGAAGCTACGCTCACAAGCATCACTCCACTGGAATTTAGCTGACTTCTGTGTTAGTTTCGTCAATGGAGCTGAAATAGATGAAAATCCCTCTATAAATATTCTATAGTAGCCTGCCAGTCCAAGGAAACTACGAACTTCCATGGGTGTTGTAGGCCTTGGCCATGTCTTCACCGCCTCAATTTTCTGAGTGTCGACTCGAATGCCATCATGTGAAATAACATGACCCAGGAATGCCACAGAATTAAGCCAAAACTCGCACTTTAAAAACTTTGCATATAATTCCCGAGCTCGAAGAACGCCAAGAATAATTCTTAGATGATCTGCATGTTCCGATTCTGTGCGAGAATACACCAGAATATCATCGATAAATACTATCACAAAGAAATCCAAGAATGGTCTAAACACATTAATCATTAAATTCATGAACACCGCCGGGGCATTCGTCAACCCAAATGACATTACTCGGAACTCATAGTGCCCATACCTCGTCCTGAAAGTCGTTTTGGGGATATCTTCTTCTCTAATTCTCACTTGATGATAACCCGATCTTAGATCTATCTTGGAAAACCACTTAGCACCTTGCAATTGATCGAACAAGTCGTTAATTCTGGGGAGGGGATATCTGTTCTTTACCGTCACTTTGTTCAACTGTCTATAATCAATACACATTCGTAGTGAACCGTCTTTCTTTCTCACGAACAAGACCGATGCTCCCCACGGTGATGAACTGGGCCTAATGAAACCCTTCTCAAGCAAGTCTTTCAACTGTGCCTTTAGCTCTTTCAATTCTGCTGGGCCCATCAAATACGGAGGAATAGAAATGGGCTGGGTGTCCGGCAATACATCAATGGAAAAATCAATTTCCCTTTCTGGAGGAAGACCTGGTAGTTCATCCGGAAATACATCTGGGAATTCACTCACTACCGGAACTGATTGGAAAGCTAGTGGCTTGGCCTCGGTATCATGAACTCGAACTAAGTGAAAAATATAACCCTTAGCTATCATCTTCCTTGCCTTAAGGTAGGAAATAAACCTACCCTTTGGAGAAGCTGTATTACCCTTCCATTCAAGTACAGGCTCTCCCGGAAATTGGAATCGAACTACTTTTGTCCGGCAACAAACATTATCATAGCACGATGCCAACCAATCCATACCCATAATTACATCAAAATCTATCATCTCGAGTTCAATTAAATCAGCTTTTGTCTGACGATCACATATAACAACTACACAATTCTTATATACTTGTCTCGCTATTACGGGATCACCAACCGGAGTGAACACCTCAAAAGTGTTAATTGGCTCGGGTCTCACCCCAATACAATCAGCAATATATGTGTTAATATATGAGAAAGTAGAACCCGGATCAATCAGAGCATATACATCACGGGAAAATATAGCCAATGTACCTGTGACAACAACTGGGGAGGACTCAAGATCCTATCGCCCAGCTAGGGCATATACGCGGGGCTGGACAGCACCTGAAGTAGATGCTCCCCCTCTGCCTCTACCTCTACCTGCTGAAGTCTGGGGAATCGATGCAATGTCGGGCGTACTGAAGAAGAACCCGCTGCTGAATCTGTAGGCTGAGTCCCAGCCCTATCTCTTGCTGAAGGACAGTCTCTCATCATGTGACAAACTTGCCCGCAGCCATAACAAGCATCTGAACCCTGACGATACTGTCCGGAATGCAATTTGCCGCACTAGCTGCACCGCGGTACTAGAGGTCTCCTCTGACTAGAATCTCCCCTGAACTGAGAATCTGGAGCCCTCGAACTATGGCCTTGTCCTGACTGGAAAGAACGGTCAAACCTCCTGTCTGAGAATCTGGGAGGCGCACTGGTCGCTGACTGACCTTAGTGCCTAGAATGCATCTGTCTCGGTCCCCCTCGATACTCACTGCTCGTTCCCATAGATCTAGCCCTCTTACCTTGTCTCCGATCATTATCATGATCACTCCTCTGCTGCTGTTGTCATTCCTCAAGATTCTGAGCATGAGCCTGTATCCGGGAAATATCCATCCCGTCTTGCAAAGAGGCCATCAAACAATCTCTAAACAAGTGTGGCCCTAGACCGCTCACAAATCTATAGACCCGGTCTCCCATGTCGGCCACCATAGTTGGGGCATACTTAGCCAAAGAATTGAATTGCATACTATACTCTCGGGCACTCATGCTTCCTTGCTTAAAATTCAAGAACCTATCCGCTCTAGCTCGGCGGACCTCGAGTGGCAAGTAATGACGAATAAAGGCATCCATAAATTCTTGCCAAACGGGAGGTGGTGCATTCTCTCCTCTTGATTCCATCCAATTTTTGTACCATAACACCGCCACATCGCGGAGTCTATAAGAGGCCAAATCCACGGATTCGGTCTCGGAGGCATGAATAATCTTTAAGGTCCTCAACATTTCATCAATGAAGTTTTGCGAATATTCATCTGGCTTCGACCCAAACAATTCGGGGGATTTAAGCTCATAAAATCACGGGCTCTCGTACTAGCTGAACGATCACTTGGGCCCGTATTCTGTCGTTGTGCCTGAGCGGCAACCAATTGTGTCAATAAATGTATGGCCTCGGATACTTGTTGACCCGAAGCATCTGGTGGAGGAATCGGAGCTGAGGCTCCTCCTTGCTCTTCTACATCGGGCACGACCTCATTTTGCAATTCACCTTCCTCTACATTCATCGGAAGCTCTCGTTCTGCCCGCCTTTTTGTCGTAGCCTTGACGTTCTGGGCGGCGGTAGCTTTTCCCTTTGACGGCATTTTTCAGAAACCATAACACACTTTTAGGAAGGATGTAATCTTAGGCATGGCTCTATCGCACGATCTCATGAGAATAAGGATGGTCATTTTCCTAAATACCCTGTAGCCTCTTGTTTATTAGCATGGCGCGCAACACACCATAAACAAGACTCTACTAGACACGGCTCGTAGACACTTCCTAAGACGAACTGCTCTGATACCACTTCTGTCACGACCCAACTAGGGGCCGCGACGGGTACCCGGAGCTTGCTACCGAGCACCACTCGCTCTACTACTCATCTTACTCATTTAATGCTCTTTTTGCAAATTTTATACATGAAAGTATAAGAAAACATATTTTGTATAGAAACGTAAATGCTTTATAGTCATTTTCCTTTCGGCCATCAAAATAATGTATATACATGTGATAACATCTTGTGAGACCATCTAACCCACACTGCGTATCTACGAGCCTCTACTGACATACTATATATATATATAGACGGAACTAGACTCCATCGTTCCCAAAATATGCATATGTACCAAAAGATTACCATAAGTACCTCTGAGCAATGGAGTGCTCTCTATCAGCTGACAGCTACTGAGGATCTGGGCCAAGCTCACCTCCCTGTCTACCCGTGGGCATGAACACAGCGTCCAAGGAAAACAGACGTCAGTACGAATATTGTACTGAGTATGAGAGGCATAACAATGAAGAAAAACATCAATGATATAACGAGAACATCAATATGAAACATCTGGATCTGAATGACAATCATAAGGGAAGTAATGCATGCTGCCTTACTCATACTCATCATCATGTCATATATGCATAATATGCAAGCTGCCTGTCCATGTCGGAACGGTGTGATAATCAATAACATTATCCCACGTCCAGGCCTCCCGCGTCCGGGGTACCATCTCATGCCGCCCACTAGTGGTGTCTGCCCATGCCAAAAGGTCATGGTGTATCCGTATAGCTGCCCGCCTTGGCGGTGACTGCCCGACCAACTAGGCACGGTGTGAAATGCTCATGTCATGCTTATCATCATATGCTTATCTTATCATAGTACGTGCATAAGGCTCAAGATCAGCTTTACTCTATCGGGGTGACGTAAGGTCGTGATCCCCCGATCCCATTATGGAGCAATTACTGACATTCTGCCTCACCTTGAAGGAACTATCACATAAGGTGAGTGTAGGCAATAAACAGCATCATTATCATTATAGCATCATCATACCGTATCTCTTATCTTATATAGACATTTATGAATATAGGCTTTTAACTTTCCGGAAAATGGGAACTCATGGAGAGAGTAAAGAGTTTACACTATAGGATTCATGCCATTAGAAGGAAAGGACTAGCCTCACATACCTTGGTCGTTTAACTAAGCTATAGCTCACTTGTTCTCCTTCGATATCACGTCGTTACCTTCATGAGAGAATTCGAATTAACATTAGTTGATTGACTACAAGAGTGCATCGTTAATTCTAGGAAAAATTGGGCAGCACTTCCTTTGTTTATACTACTTTTCCCATGTTCTATATCAACTCCCAACATTCACAATACTATTCACAATATCACAATCAACAATCATCATTTATGTATATTTAGCAAAATCCACCATTGTCCTCCAATTTTCCCATACTTCTCCTTATAACTCATCTTTGTGTTTTCACGCGTTTAATGATATAAACATCATTATAACGTATTCATAATCACAACTCTCCAATTTTCATGATTCAATTCCACTATCATTCAATTACGTCACTATTCACTCAATAATGACCCACTTTCTATGTTCTTCTACATTTCAAGTATCTAAGCCTTCCAATACCTTAAACAACATGAAATGATCATGAAACTTACCTTGGGTGATGGTTGAACAAGTCTTGAGTTGAAATACTTCACTTAGACAAAACCCTAGTTCCACCTTCTTTGGAATTCCTTGACTTAGATGAACTATGAGGAGTTTCACACTCTTGATTTCATGAATTTGGGTGTTATTGATCTAGATTTCTCACTTGAATTCTTGGTTTGGAAGTGTTTGGAAGTTTCTAGAGAGAGATTGGGTCGTGTAGTGAGAAGGATAAATAATAAAAATGAACTTGGATCATATTTTTATAAATACAAAACCAGTCCCGATGCCATTATACGGTCCGTATAATTGACCGTAAAACTGACTCAGTGATTACCCCTTTCTGTGTCAACTTGACGGTTCATTTGACGGGCCGTATAATTTTATACGGTCCGTATAATATTCCGTAAAACCCACTTTTCCTCAACTTCTTTCTGTGACACTTTAACGGTTCATTATACGGCCGTAAAACCATTATATGGTCCGTATAACCTATCGTATAATTCGCTAGTTCACTGAGTCTTATTTTGTCACTTCGTTAAATCTCTGATCCTTACGGGACCTTCTTAACAATTCTTCAACACCTCGATACCAATCAAATGAACGCTACCACTCGTATCCACAACATCGTATACACCATATCCTTGCTAGCCTATTCACTATAAGCTTAACGGGAAAATTTCCGGGGTGTAACAATCAATAACACCAAATCCATGAGACAAAGTGTATGAAACCTAGCTAAAGTTCATCTTTCTCAAGAAAACCCAAAGGAGGTGAAGTAAGGTTCTGATGCTAGAGGAGAAATTCTATTCAAGGCTTGTTCAGCCATCATCTAAGGTAAGTTTCATGACTAAACCATGTTTTTTACGGTATTGGAAGGTTAAGATACTTGAATTGTAAAAAGACATAGGAAATGGGTCATTCATGAGTGAATAGTGTCATGGTTGGATGGTAGTTGGGTTGAATTATGAATGTTGGAGTGTTGTCATTATGAATACGTTATAAATGACATTTAGACCATGAAATAAGTATTATATATGAGGAAACACGATAGTAAGCTATAACCATAAATGTGGAGAAATTGAAGAGAAATGGTGGATTGTGGTCAATGTATGTAAATGATGATTGTTGATTACGATATTGTGAATGTTGTTGTGGGCATGTGGGAGTTGATATAGAATATGGGAAAAATAGTGTAAACAAAGGCAATGCTGCCCAATTTTTCCCAAGAATGGTAGCAGGTTCTTATAGACGATTAACTAACGTTAGCGCGAATTCGCTCTTGAAGGTAGCAACGAGATATCGAAGGAGAACAAGCAAGTGATAGCTTGGTTAAACGTCAAAGGTATGTAAGGCCAGTCCTTTCATTTCAAGGCATGAATCCTATGATATTATATTATTTCCCTACATTTACATGGCTTGCTTATATTCCGGAACCAAGAGCCTATGTTCATAGATAGCCATATAAGATAAGGATGAGAGATATGTTATGAGCACGATAACGAAGATGATAAGATTAAGTCTAAAGATTCTAGAGTTCATGGTATAATGTTTATACAAAGCTAGCGACATTACCTACGATCTATTGGTGATGCTTGATGTATACACTCACCTTATTTACAAATTCCTTCAAGGTGAGGCAGAATACCTATGAATGCTCTATAATGTAATCGGGGGTTCTCGACCTTATGTCACCGCGACATTGTTATAGATTGTCCATAAGCCTTAATGCATGTCCTATGACAAATGTCCCGAGAAACTACGAGTCTACGTTCATAAGGATTTCATATGAGATAAAGATAAGAGATACGCTATAGAAACGGATATGGAAATGATGAGCTTAAGCCCAAAGGTTATAAAGACTATCATACGATACTATACGAAATTCACGCTACGAATATGATACGGTTTTTCATAGATTGTCTTTAAATTTAAATGTATGACTTAATGAAAGGTTACGATACGCCTATAAGATGAATGTGATGACAATGATGATGATGAGATATACTGATTCTTGTTATGATATATGTGATATGGTCGAGCCACTTTGGGGCCGAATACGGAAGATATGTATGTGATACTGTCGTACCACTACGTGGCCGAATACGGATACTGTCGCGCCACTACGCGGCCGAATACGGATATTGTCGAGCCCTACGTGGCCAAATACGGATAATGTTGTATGTGTATGAGCAGATACGGTACTCCGACGATGAATCGTATGACATAATGATGTATACGCCGTGATGATTCATGTACGACAATTATGTATATATGATATGTGTATGAAATGTATTCATCCTTAACGGTCGCGCAGGTTTTGCCTTCACATTATTACTTATGATTTATGTACCATGTTTATTTCATTCATGCCTTACATACTCAGTACAATATTCGTACTGACGTCCATTTTCTTTGGATGCTGTGTTCATTCCCACAGGTAGACAGGGAGACGGCGCAGACCTTTAGGAGCTATCAGCAGATTTGTAGAAGCACTCCATTATTTCGGAGGTGCTAATCGGGTTTATACTTTTGTGTATATATGTATATGTATTTTGGGCACGACGGGGTCTTGTCCCGTCCATATGACTAGTACTCTAGTAGAGGCTCATAGATGCGTATGTGTGGGACATATCGTCTCACAAGTTTGCTACGATGTATATATTATTATTTTGATGGCCGAAAGACTTATGCATATAAAAGTATTTATGTCTACAAATGAAAGATGATTTTCTCATGAATTAAGTATAAACTTGATAAAAGAGCGTATAATGAGTATGATGAGTAATAGAACGAGCGGTGCTCGGTGGTTAGCCCCGGGTACCCGTCGCGGCCCCTAGCTAGGTCGTGACAAAACTAGTGTGCATGAAGTCCAAGTCTATTAAGGGACCGTTGTAACAATAAAAAAGCCTAGATTTCAAGGGAATCCGAATAAATCCTTTAAATGAATTTTCTTTACTATGTGTAAGTTTTGTGGTCCAACACGACGCTATAACCACGCAACCTTCGACGGGGAGTCGTTTCTAGTGATTAAAGGGTTCCAAACACTCTTAAATTTCACCCTATTAGTTCACCCACCAAAACCCAAAAACCCCAACTTTGGGTCAAAATATCTCAAAACATGCGTGCATTATTCATGAAATCCGAGTCTACTATCTATATAAGAGTAGGGAAATTACAATCTCTTACCTAGTTGTGGAGAATCAAGTGTGTTGATTAAAAGTTGAGTTGTCCTCCTAGTCTCTTCCTCTTCGGGTTATGCTTGGAAATGTGGGAGAATGTTAGTAATTGGTCTTTGGTTTGAAGTAGGGAGGTTGATTAAGGTTTGTGTCAGGGTAGTTTAAGGAGAGGGAGTCAAAATCTTAAAGGAAAAGGAGAATTTTCGTTTGGAAGTTGAAGGGGAATGGGAACAAATAAGGCTGAGGCCGCTTAATATTCTGGTTCCAGTGATACCGCTGTAGTGGCAGACATGCCGCCGCAACGGTACCACTGAAGTGGTAGTGTACCCCACTGAAGTGGTGCCCTGGTCCCGTGAATCACAACCGCAGCGTCTTTCTGACCGCTGTAGTGGTAACGCCAAGTTTGACCTCCTAAACTCTCGATAAAACTCAAGGTACTCCAAGCCTTACAGGCCGGTAATAAGCCCTAGTCATCTGCTCACTATTTTTAAATTCTTCTTGATAAATTATTCTGGAAACATACGAAAGGGCCTCGGTTACGTTAATCACCCTCTTCCCTTCTGTTGGGCTCGAGATGCGATGATACGGATAGGTGAATTATATTTCTGGCTACGAAATATGCCACCCACCGCGCTTGTGCACCTTCTTGTCGTTCGAGGACGAACGGTTGTCTAATTGGTATCTAATGTAAAGACCCATTTTGTCGTTACTGTGAATTCTGAAATATTTATAACGCTGGCTCCTGCAGACATGCTTGAACTCCCCTTGCAATTTGGTAACCATTAACTTGATCAGCAAATCGTATGAGTTGCGCATAAAGAATTGGATCCGGGCCCCCAGCCGGTGGTACAACAGCGGCAGGGCAACCGCAAAAGCGGTATAACAAGGATTTCCAATAGACTGCCCCAGCGGTACCTTGGGCGCAGAAGCGGTGACGCGACCGCCCCAGCGATTACTAGCAGTGATTCCACCTATTTAAGTGACATTTCTGGAATTAACCTCATTTTTTCAAACCCTAAAGAGTCCAGCCGTCCATGGAGTATTGTTTGAGCAAAACTTGATGTTCTCTTGGAAGAAGTAATGCTCCCAACCTTCCCCATTCTTTATTCCCATTAGAGATTCCTATCAAGAACCCCTCATCTAGAAATCACAAGAATGGGTATCACAATCTCTTAAGTTCCAAAGAGATGAATTCTTTGTTCTTCTTGATACAAAATCCATGGGTTATTTTTCCCTTGTTCATTATCCCAACTTGGTTCCTAACCTAATCCTTCATTTTCCCCATTAAAGCACAAATAGGCCTCTACTATGGAGATTGAAAATGGGTTTCTAGAAGATAAGTCTAAAATGGCAACTTGACCTAACTAGTTACATAGAATAGTGTCATGATGTCATAAATGAAGGTTGATTGACCATCTAGCATTGTGATAGTGAATCGAAAGGTAGAATAAATTTCCCTGTACACCTTATCAAATTCGAAGTCCTTGATAAGAACCCTATGGGTAATTTCTTCTCTTGGGTCTCATGGGTGTCTCCAAACTTTTAGTGAGGATTACGAGATGGTGAGCAAATTAAAGGATCAACGGATGTTCGTGGCACCCGCTCGGCCATGAGGTAGGTTATGGCTTCCCTTTTTGGTAGACTCCTGTTAGTTTCATATATTCATGTATTAGAAGGAACGGAGAATGCATATGTAGGAGTTGGAGATTTGGGTTAGAATCCTAGGATGGTATTGTTGTGTGACTTGTTTGTTCGGGCTTGTGGCCTGTAGCCTACCTAGGTTGTTGATTTGGTTTTCTTGAATATCGGTGGATTTATATGACTTAGGAGTAGCGGACGAAACCTATTTTGTGTATAATGATGAAAACTTCCTGTAATACGTGATTACTTGTGTTATGTTATTAATAGTGAATCTAGCTGCTAAACGAGAGAATAAAATGTACCCACGGTTGTGATTGAGTTCTAATTAAGTTGTGACGAATGACTTCGAGTGTAGGGTTAGATTCTTGTCCTAAGGTAATAGGCTGAGTTAAGAAAGTGGTAATAATGTATATCAACTGATTGATCTGTTATGTGTAGGGACTAGCCACCTTGTTGTGTTGTGTTGACCGCTCTATTGTGTTGGCTTGATGCCATGAGTTGTTGATAGAGATTAGATCCTGTTATTTGCCTTGATGGGACATATTATTGGCCTACCCATTGTGGTACTTGTGACTCGGTTATACTGTTGGTATACCCACTATTTGTAGTGTCATAACGATACATTGTTGGCGTACTCCATTGTTGCTACTAGTGATATTAAGCTTGATGGTTGATGTTGACACACGCATTGCACGCATTCTCATTTATTCATGATGTATGGCCGATACCCGGTGATGATCCGGTATCGTCGATTGAGTGAAACTAACATTTGATAAACTCTTTTACGTGAGTGATTGTGAGAAGGCCGATGTCCGATGATCAATCCTGGAATCATTGATTGTGCGAAACTAATATTTGATAAACTCTTTTACGTGAGTGATTGTGAGAACGCCGATGTCCGATGATCAATCCCGGAATCATTGATTGTGTGAACTAATATTTGATAAAACTCTTTTACTTGAATGATTATGAGATGGACGATGTCTGATGATATTTGCAAAATTGTTGTTAGTGCATGGACTCCGCGGGTCCCCCAGGGTGGTGTCGATGAGAATCCATTCGGGGTCCCGTCTGTCTGTTGGGCAAAGATCTGGGACGGGTGGCACTTAGACTTCGCGAGTCACGTTGGGTTGTGCTACCGAGACAAGGATATTTCCGTCCGGAGTACATGTGTACACCGCATTTGCATGGCATTGCATTGCATCCATACATTATTACATTGAATTGCATGATGATTGATTGAGATTCTTGGTGTTGTACCTATGTTGTTAGATTTGGACTCGATGTATTCAGACTTGGCATGTTTGGGGACTAGGCGCTTTATTTAGGCAATGACGTGTATCTATATCCGATTGTGTTTGGTTTATACATGTTGATTGTATTTGTTGACTTATTCAGAGAACTCTCTGTAAATCCAGTTATTTGATTGAGTTCTAAGTGATGTAACATAAAAGTTGTTATAACTAGGAGTTGACCCTAGACTAAAGATAGATCCAATGATTCATGTACTAGGAAATTGCACTGGTACTATTGACTCATAGTTATCAGAAAGCAATAGTGGCTTAAGGGTAAGTAAGGTTATGATGTGCAATAGGTAAATATAAGACTTGATTTAATGATTCTCATGGTTGTTTGTGAATTGTTTTACCAATATGTGTTATTAACCATTGTCGGCCTATGATACTTACTCAGTACGCGTGGATTGTACTGATATTGCACTTGCTACACCCTTTTTGGGTGTAGATTGTTTCAGGTATTTGATTTGATGCGCACCGGAAATGCGCGGTGCCTATCTGGAAGGTCTGCTCCCACTTCATTCTGGGATGGAGGTTGAGTCTTAGAATGTAGCGGTAATCTGAGTTATTAGTCGCTCTTGTATTAGTCTAGACTAGGTCTTGGGAAGTGGATCGATTCTGTAAATATGTATTGTTGTCAACATATAAACATTTGAGTTTATTGAATATATTATGTTGTTCCGTTGTATTTCTAATTATCTAAATGCTCATAAAATGTTTTTTTGCTGGATTGATGTGTTATTAAATGAGAGGGTTCGCCTACCGAAGTGAGTAAGGTAGGTGCCCGCATGGTCCCGAATTGGGTCGTGACACTATATCACCTGTGGAACACATAACAGACTAAGAGTCTGTTTGGATTGGCTTATTTTACATGCTTCTAAGCCAAAATAGCTTTTAAGTATTTTTGTAGGGTTTTGATAAGATAAAAAAATACTTTTAAGCACTTGTTATTAAGCCAAAAATAACAAAAATAATATGTCTTATAAACCATAAGTTATAAACCCATCCAAACATGCTCTAATTCAAAGAATGCACAATGCATAATCAAATTGAAATGAGGAAGAATATACATAGAGAGAGAGAGGGAGATTAGCTTCAAAATTGGCTCTTCATTAGGAAGAAGCACAAAACAAATTAGGACTGATTAAGTATTGAATTGAGCATTTGATCTGTCTTAATCAGCTAGCACACTAAACATTCGGCAATGTAATGTTCCAGGATAGCCATTTCTATGTACCTGCGCTATCAAATTTACTACAAGCCATAGGCAAAATATGTTGAGCCACTAACTCTCAGATTGGATGAGTTCAATTAAATATATATATATATTAAAAAAAAAGCTCTTGAGTTTAAAAATTAAATTATCGAAACACCCTTTTTAAAAATCTATTACCCTATTTATTATCTGAAATTTGTCTTACAGAAGCACCCTAAACTGAAGGGTTGTGTTTCTTTGATATTTATTGGTTTGACGCTAACCCTTTTGCAAAATGTTGATTGGTTGTAAACCAATTCTTTGGAAAGAAACTTATATGTCAAACCTCAAAAGTACAAAGTATTTGGAAAAAGAAAAAGGATAAAAAATCTTATACAATACTTGCAGTTTCATATTCTAATAAGTTTTGTTTACATGAACTCAAATTCCACCAAATCATATACTTTATATGTTTATTTGGCATATATTCGTGATATAGGGTGTATTGCTTATTTTGAAACCTTTAAAAATCAGATTTTTTTTTTTTTGACAATTTAATATTTTCTAATTGATATCTTCGTTTACTATTTGATAGCAAATCTTTCATTTTAGAAATTTTAATTGTTCGCATAATTGACAACATTAAATTTGCTTAGTAATAACGAACAATGATATTGCCTTGGACAAAAAAACAATGATATTGCGGTAGTGAAAGGGAAAGGAAAAATATCTACTTCTTATCTTCAATTGATGTTCCCCTTGGTTTATTGGAATATTACATACTCAATAAATCTGATGCTATGTATTGTTGTATTTATATTAAAACAAACATATCCAGTGTAATCCCACAAGTGGGGTCTGGGGAGGGTAAAGTGTACGCAGACCTTATCTCTACCATGAAAGGTAGAGAGGTTGTTTCCGATATACCCTCAATGTTGAGAAACGCAAATAGAAATAAGGGGATTATGCAACTCATTCTTTATCAATTCATTAATTTGCGGTTAGTGCTTTTCTTCTCCAAACATTTTCCATGTTAAATGTGTGGTATCATGTTTAAAGTTGAAAATTTTGCAAAAGCATAAATTTTTTTATCTCAAATGTTCATTGGAATATTGTCAAGTGGAAATAAAAGTCTCCTATTCCTATTCTTCTTAAATGGTTTAATAGATGTATATATATATATATATAAATAAAAAAATAAAAAAAAACAAAAAAATAAACCATTCATTGACTGAAATATTATTTGTCTTACATGCATGTTGATAACCCATACTTGAAAAATAAAATTCAGTCATCAAGCACCCAAAGCAAGTATTATCATATGATAAAATCAAACAAAAAAAATTGTGAAGACATATACTACTCTAAAGCAATAAATAAAGAAGCAAGCAACAACAAAATCAAATTTTGCCCTCTTTACACCACCCACTCTTTTTTTTTTAAGTAACCACTAAGAATCCGCTTAGTGGCTTTTATTTTATTAATAGCTAAATAATATTATCCTTTACATCATACCACAAAATACAGAAATGGAAACTTCTACACAACAAAGAGAGTAGATCTAGGGAAACTCCACTTCAAGGTCATCGATCTAAGTTGAAGCTCAAGATGACGCTCAACTTTAGCTGAATATCTTCCGTTCACCTCGATTTCACACAGTATCATCTTAGATTTATTGACTTTTTCATATCCTTAGATCTGCCAACCATGTATTCTTCCTCATTTGCTGGATTCATGTGATTTGATGTGAAGTCTTGGAATGTTTATAAATTCCCCCTTTGTACCCTGTTAATTGATGTGCCGCAAGATTCATTACCTGTTGCTCTTCATTTGAGTTTTTCCTGATGACGAACTTCTCTCTGTGGTGTGTTCTAGTCCTAGCTTCAGCATTCACCTGAGGTTTTTAGTCTCAAGTAGTTTAAAATATTGATTGTAAGATTTTGTGTATCTTGATTAAATAACCCTGCAGTAACCTGTAGTCGACCCCGTTTATATGTCCCTCAAATCTCTCACCAGAGACATGGTTACCAACTACCTTGAGAATTTCTCTAAGCTCTTACAATTAGACAAAATAACCAGGAGGTTGACTTTTGGACCCGAATCCTTTATGATTATTTGAGTATCCTTAGGTTCGTATTTCGACATGGAATTTATGCTTGTTATACTTCGATATTTCGAAAGCACTTCGGAAGGGTAAAGCATTGGCGTGAAGGATCATTGCGCCCACTCGGCTTTGAGGTAAGTTACGGTTTATTCTTAGACTTCAATTAGAGGGCTTATATAGTTTATAAATGTTGAAGATTGGGCATGATAGGGTCCCACCTTAGTGATTACGATGAGCAGTTGGCTGGGTACCGGTATATATTGTTGGGTAGTTAGGACGACGAGGAAAGCAGGTTAGGCCTTCGGGCGTGGTTGTGGTGATAAATCCACTGATTTGCTCTGATTTCTATTTATGTGGGCTATGATTGTTGTGATTGACTTATACTTGTGACTGGGTTGTTTACCTCATTGTTCCATGTCTGTATAATTGTCGAAGGACATTGCTTTAGAATTATGAGTTGGTACATGAATCTCATTGATTACGCATATTCATACGTCAAGTCTAAAATGTTGGCATAAAATGTTACACTATTGCATTCACTCTCCATTTATATATGCACTTATGGATAAATTGTGACGAAGGAAAGTTAAGAGATGATATTAAAATAAGATTGAGGTAAGGTTATTGTTGTCACAGAGTCACGACCCAACTAGGCGATCGAGCGGGCACCCATACTAACCCCCCTGGTGGGCGAACCCTTTCCCATATTTGTCATTCATTTCAAAACATAAGGAAAGTAAACAGAAAGATTAAGCAGTCTTGAAATATAGATAAACTAACAAATGTGGAATACTAATACATCATCCCTGGAATCTGGTCTGAATCAGTAGAAGAGACACTAACTACTACAAGTCTGAAGAATACAAGTCTGAAATACAAATACTATCTCGGAATACGAATAAAAGACAGGTAAAGATAGAAGAATCTACGGGTAGCGGAATCCATCAAATACTCACCCTGGAAACTCTACAATCTGAGCCTTAGGATCGCTCACGAGGTGCGGAACGGGAACCTGCTACGAACTCTGCACTTAAAAAAGAGTACAGCAAGGTAGTATCAGTACAAACACCTGTAATGGTAAGTATCATAGGCAGACCACAACTAGATCACATATGTAAGAAAGAAATCGAAATGTAGACTTGCGTTGTCAAATATAAGTCACAACAGTACAACATCAAGAACAACACACATGATTTAAGTACCATAGCAGATTCAACGATATAGATGAATGAAGTAAGTAGTGCATATGCAATGCAATGAAATGAACTCGCCAACAGTTTGTCACCGTACACACATGCTACGGATGGATATCCTCCATGTCTCAATAGTCATGACCCATGGGGGACTCGCTAAATCTATGTACTAGTCACTCCACACATAGCCTAGAGATGACTTCTACAATACTAGCCATTCCGTACACAACCTAGAGATGGCTTCTATATCAAACCTATCCATAATCTCTTACTCCGATCACAAACTCGAATGTTTCCTTTATCACTTATCATCACCAGTACCAAATCATAGTTCATATCAATGTATCATGTAAAATGTGTATGCCTGCTATGCATGATATCAATATCAAGTGTAAATCATAATCAAGATCTCATTCGTGCCTCTACATGAGCACTCATCACAATACCAATCCTAGATCATTGTTTCTTCCTTTATCGATGATAAGTGACAAAATAAGTGAGAGATGAATCCATCACAAACACAACATGGTAAAGGGTCAACAAGACTAACACCACACACATAGCGACAAACCAAATCACCATAACAAGGCAACAAGCCACGAAGTCATCACAATACCTACCTAAGAGTATCCATCCCGAAGGCTTAACATGCTTTCTCCATCAATAAATAACTTCTACATTTGTTTCACTAATTGAAGTCTAACCGAAAGGCAAGCAGTAATCTACCTCGATGCTGAGCTGGTGCCACGAACAGTCAAAAGTGAGCCTTGCCCTTCCAAAGAGCCTCCGAATTGTAACGACCCGCCTGCTCGTTATTGGACCTTCTGCAGCCCATGCATGAAAACCCAAGGTATCATCATAAGTCTAGTCCTCGGGGGAGTTTTAAGTGTGCTATTTACTCGTAGTTGAACTAGATGAGAGTTAAATAGATGTAGGCCCTAGGGTAGGTTTCTTCATCATAATGGGCGAGTCATCGCTATAGCGGTCCCGCTGTAGTGGACAAGTGATCCGTTGCAGCTGCGTATGCGGACCAGAACCCCTGTTTAATGACTTTATTTTGGGATTTTACAACTTTTATCCACAAACCCTTCTCCTAAGCCGTCATTAGGATATTCCCAGAGTAAAACACTTGATGACTAGAGGGAGCAGGCTTTCCAAATGGCCTTTGGTTCATCTTCCTTAAAGATTTCTATATTACGATTTTTGGCTCCAAGACGGGATGGTAGATGTTCCATGAACGTTCTTGACAGCTGCTCGGCAACAAGATAGGTTATGGTTTACTTGAGTTAGACTTTGATTAGTAAATCATATATATATTATAGAATTGACAAGAGAAAGTATGATTAGGTCTTCGAACACGGAGATCAGATGGATAATTATTAGGTTAAGATGAATGCTAACTTCTGTGTGCGTCGTGCCATTAAGTAAGTGAAACTAGATGCGTAGTTAATATAATGGGGAGGGAAATAATGTAGTAGTTATGGTTTCTTATCAATCTAGTGAGAGGGTGGTTATGTGAAATTATCGAGTTGGCCATAGTAGGGCCTTGTTGTAACCTGGGCGAGGGAGATCTGTTCCTAAATTGTAGGTGACCCCACTAAATATTCATGTTGTCATCATTTTGTGTATTGAGCATGCGGGAATCATCAGTATTCACTTCCTTGTGGATTTCGGCGTTATTGATGAGTCGAGTCCAAGTCTAGGCATGGCTATTACATGATGTTGTGTATTTGTAATGTAGTCACCTACGTAGAATATCCCCAATTGTTAGGAAGGCGATTTCTTAAGTCCTGTTGTGGTTCATGATAGGGTGACCGTATCTTGTTGTTGACATGATTCATATTCTATGACTGATTTATTCATGTGATGAACTAATATGAAAAGATAAAGAAAGAGTTACATATACCTTTCTGGTGGACTTGGGGTGGCCCCTTGTTCAGGATTGATGATGAATTGATTCTTGAGTCTTGATATGACTTGTGATATAGTGATTTGTGTTTCCCCGATATTGCTTTATTGATCATTCATACTCCTTATTAATTATGGAATGTAAATACATTGTGATGAGAACGATATTATAAACATGAAAAGGCACATTTGACAGGGGGTAAGGATGTGGCCTATGTTAAAGGCTCATGATCCGAGGTAAGATTTTGGAGCGAGGGTATATGGACACCATGGGTCTCTTATAGGTCATGGCTAATGGGTCAAACCTTACCATTTAGCATGTGTGTATGGGTACGATACTAACATTTATTTGCATTATACTTATGTGTTCATATTTTATAACTGTGGCAAGGCTGATCCCGATTGGATAGCAGATAGTCATGTCTATTCTGGTAAGTTCCATTGATCTCCTTCTGATTGTGAGAATAAGGTGTTTACAATTAACCTCGAAAACCGTTGGTAAATAGAGTAAGGTGGGTTGAGTTGACCCCGTTAGAGTGGCTAAGTGTCGGGGAATTACATGTATTTGCTATCATTGGCTGCATTGATTTACTGTTCTTACTTGATACTTGATAAGTGGTTTAGGTCTGATGTCCATTATGGGATATGGGTTGGATGAGTCTAATAGTTAAATTCAGAGTATGATAAAGTAAAGGAAACAAGATAAGAATTAGTGGTCCCACTGCGTGTCGGGTGATAGGGAGGTTGAGTTCTCTCCCGCCCTTATTGATGTGGTTAATTTGACTTAGGAAACCTTCTTGAAAGTGATAATTACTGACTGTTGGTCACAGTTCTAGATGTTACTTGACGTATTAATGAGTAATAAACCTGTTAAGTCAGAACGACTAAGTTATGAGTAGGATATAAAGTGGTGTTACGATTGAACTCATCATCAATTTTATTTGATTTTATATCGTGTTGCGTGAACTAATCTTAGTCGACCTATGATGCTTACCAGTACGTGTGGTATACTGATACTACTCTTGCTACATCCTTTTTGGGTGTAGATGTAGTTCAGGTTTTGCTTGAAGGTTTCATTAATTGCAGCAGCGAATATCTTCCTTCGGCTTTTGTACATCTCATTTCGAAGGCAGAAGCTGTGTCTTTTATTATGTCATCTCTTTGTAATTTAGAAGCTCTTGTACCGGTCTAGATTAGATCCTTGGGAAATTTAAATGGTTTTAAATGATTACAGAATGTTTTCGTAAGTTCTTATTTTAATACTATGGTTGGTTACATTTGCTTTTTGAAGCAGCTTACGGAAAAAAGGGGTTGGTTAGTAAGGGTTCGCCTACTTGAAGATAATCAGGTAGGTGCTTGCATATTCTATGAAATTGGGTCATGACACGAATACTCAAAGTCCCAAGATGAAAACAATTCTGAATACTATTCAAATCACCCTTGAGTCACTTAGAGAATTAGTTTTGGGAAATGGAAAAGAGTGGTTCGAAATGGACATTTAATGCTTCTGATTCAGCGACTTCTGCTCCAGCAGATTATATTCAGCTACAGCCATCTCGCCTCGGCGGAGAAGCATCCACTAAGGTGGATCTTAGTCTCGCTGGGATGAGACACCAGAAACCAGAAGAATTCTGGTTTTCACCAAGTTTCACCCCAAATCCCGACATCTATCTGAGGCCTTCTGTATACAAACAAGGCATGCAACCATAAGTAAAAACATTCTACGGACTCACTCGTGGCATCCGAATTCTCAACGATGGTCTATTTGAAAGGGTCAACCCGAAACTGCCAAAACCAACTTTCCAACCATTGCTACAAAATACTCCTGAATGCCTCGGGAATCGACTGAATACCCAACCAAGTCGTAAACGACCCTTCGAACCTCACGAAATCTATGAATTTTTGAAAAAGGTCCGTTTACCCCAAAGTCAACTATTGGTCAATTATTTTTCACTTTAAGGCTCTAATTCTCATAAATCATAATAAAACTCGCCTGATTACCTCGAGAACCATGCCGCCCATCCCCGCGGGTCAAAATCATACTAACAAAGCTCGGGGAAGGGTCAATGGGGGTAAATGGGTCAAAAGGGCAATAACGACCAAACAAGTCATTATATCAGATATCAATTAAATAATTGTTCTTCCTCAAACGACAAAGGAAAAGAACGAAGGAAAAGTACCTGAGTCGGTAAACAAATGAGGATACATGGTGCGCATGTCGGACTCGATCTCCCATGTAGCATCCTTAACTAGATGGTGCCTATCCAAGATCGCTATAGGCTCTTCCTCATAAGATAGATTCTCATCTAGCAAAACTGAGTCCCAACGAATGATTTAAGAACCATATGAATGGTACTTCTTCAGCACGGAAACATGAAATACCAAATGAACACATGAAAAGCTTGATGGCAAATCTAAATCATAAGCCATTGCACCAATACGACGGAGAATATCAAATAGGCTAATGTACCTCGGGCTCAACTTGTCCTTCTTCCCAAATCGCATGACACCCTTCATGAGCGAAACCTTCAGAAGAACCTATTGACCCTCCATAAACTCCAAATCCCAAACCTTCCATTCTGCATACTCCTTTTGCCTGCTCTGTGCTATCAGAAGCTTTCTTTGAATTAGCTTCACTTTGTCCAAGGACTCCCTCAGCAAATCCAAACCCCAAGGTCCCACCCATCAAGCCACCCAATCACAGAACGACACCTACTACCATATAAAGCCTCGAATAAAGTGTGTAGACTTAATCAACCTATCCACAATGACCCAAATCGATTCAAACTTACCCAAGGGCTTTGGAAGAACTATAACAAAATCCATGGCTATCCTCTCCCACATTCACTCCGGAATGGGCATCCTCTGAAGCACACCGCCAGGTCTCTGTTGCTCATACTTAACATGCTAGCAATTCAAACACTGAGCAACAAAATCTGTAATGTCTCTCTTCATCCTGCCCCACCAGTAGTACTGTCTCAAATCACGATACATCTTAGTAGCACCTGGATGAATGGAATATCTGAAAGTATGAGCTTCTTCCAATATCAAACGAATCAGACCACCCACATGAGGAACGCACACAAGCCCCTTAATCCTCAAGACTCCCTCATTATCAAGCATGGCCTCCTTGGCCTCACCACTCAACACTTTATCATGGATCTTGCACAACTTATCATCATCAAACTGTTGTGCCTTGATCTTCTCCAAGAGAGATGACCTAGCCTCAAAACACGCTAAAACCTACTCGCATCAGAGATATCAAGTAGCACAAAATTGTTAGCCAGAGTCTGAACCTCCATGGCTAAAAAATGCTCCGCAGCAATCAACCGAGCTAAACTGTCCATACTCACTCTTTCAGCTCAATGCATCAACTGCCATATTAGCTTTTCTCGGATGATGAGAATGGGGATATCATAATCCTTAAGTTGCTGCATCCATCTATGATGTCTAGAATTGACATCTCTCTGACTGAACACATGATGTAGACTGCGGTGATCGGTGAACACTTCGCAATGGACCTGATATAAGTAATGCCTCCAAATCTTCAAAGTGAAGACTACCGCTGCCAACTCCAAATCATGAGTAGTGTAGTTCTTCTCATGAATATTCAAATGCCTTAAAGCATAAGAAATAACCTTACCCTCTTGCATCAACACATTGCCCAAACCAACACGCAACGCATCACAATAAACGGAGAAATCCTTACCCTCCACGGGTAATGCCAAAATCAAGGCTGTAGTCAATAAGGTCTTGAGCTTTTGGAAGCTCTCTTCATAGTCATCGTACCACTAGAAAGGTACCTCTTTTTAAGTCAATAGAGTCAAGTTAGAAGAAATCGAAGAAAAACCTTTCATAAATAGATGGTAGTAACTCGCCAACCATACAAAGCTATGAATCTCAGTCACTAGAGTGGGCCTCCCTAATCTCTAATAGCCTCGATCTTCTTAGGATCAACAATAATCCCATCCTTGGATACCACGTGGCCCAAGAAAATCCACAGAATCAAGCCAAAACTCACACTTAGAAAACTTAGCATAAAGCTTCTTGTCCTTCAACAATCCCATTACAATCTTAAAATGGCACTCATGATCTTTCTTGCTTCGTGACTACACCAAAATATCATCAATGAAGTCTATGATAAAGGAATCCAGGTATGGCTTGAAAATGCCATTCATCAAATCCATAAAAGTTATCGGGGCATTGGTAAGCCTAAAAGACATAACAAGGAACTCGTAATGACCATAACGAGTCCTAAAGGCCGACTTTAGAATATCCTCGACCGTGATCTTTAACTGGTGATAACCCGACCTCAAATCAATCTTGGAGAACACTGAAGCACCCTGAAGCTGGTCGAATAGGTCATCGATGTGGGGGGATAGGATATTTGTTTCGAATAGTGACCTTCTTCAACTGGGAGTAATCAATAGACATCCGCATCGACCTATCTTTCTTCTTCACGAAAAGCATGGGAGCGCCCCAAGGGGAGATGCTCGGTCTGATGAAATCCTTACTCTGAAGATCATGCAATTATTCCTTTAACTCTCGTAACTCAGTTGGTACCATCCTATATAGTGGAATGGAAATAGAGCGAGTGTCCGGCTCTAGATCAATGCAGAAGTCAATATCACGGTCGGGTGGATACCTGGAAAATCTATAGGGAACACCTTCGTGAACTTGCTCACAACAGGCACTGACTCAAGTGACGAAGAGTCAACACTGGTATCATGATTATGGGCCAAGTAGGCCAAGCATCCCTTATCAACTAACTTCTTGGCTCGAAGGAAGGAAATAATCTTCTTCAGGACAGGACTAGGAGTACCCCTCCGATCAAGTCTAGGAACACTCGACATGGCTAGCGTGACTATCTTGGCATGACTATCCAAGATTGCATGATAAGGGGACAACCAAATCATGCACAATATGACATTGAAATCCACCATATCATGAATCACTAAGTCAACCCATGTGTCATAACCCATAAAGGTAACTACACAGGATCGATAGACTCGATCAAACACTACCGAATCTCCAACCAGAGTACACATATGAATAAGTACGTCAAGCCGGTCAAAAAACATATCCCAACCCACAGTATGATAAGTAGACAGATAAGAGAAAGTAGATCCAAGATCAAATAAGATCAAAGCTGCCCGGTGATAAACAAAAATGGTACTTGTGATAACAGCATTTGACGTCTCGGCCTCTGGCCTGCCAGGTAAAGCATAACAATGGGCACCACTACGGCCGCTCTGGTTGGTTCGAGTTTCTCCTCTGGAAGCCTGAGAACCACCCCTGCCTGAATGATATCCACCACAGAAGACTGAAAACCACGACGGCCTGTCTGAGCACCGCCTCTACCAGAAGAACCACCACGGCTACCTGAAGATGCCGGAGTCCTAGGGGTCTGAAATCTGGAACCATGCTGGACCCCACTCTGTCTCGACTTGGGGAACTCTCTAGCAATGTTCTCTGTATCACCACATGCATAGCAAGCTCTAGATGGTGGGGGATGAAATATTAAAGCTGAAAAACCGGTATAACCTTCTCGGTCGGCTAGTTGAGAATAAAAGCCTCTAAAAACCTACCCCGAACTATACCAACTCTGCCTTGGAGAACCAACTAAAGAAGTATAGAGCACTGATTGTATAGGGAAGCCGGAGTGTGGCTGAAAGGTCCTAGCCGACTAGTCCCCATCTCTAGAAGTTGACCTACTGTAACTACCTTACTGACAGAGATTCTTATCACTACCCCTACCATGAGCTCAGATCCTAGCTGACTCAACACTCGCAGCATGATCTACCACTAACTGGAAAGAGGCATCTATGATGATAGGCTGAAGACAGGCCACATGCAACGGGAGTACCAGTCCGCCCACGAATCTCATGTCCCTCTCTGTCTCAGTAGGAAACAACTGTGTAGCATATCGTGCCAAATAAAGGAATCGGGCCTCATACTCACCTATGGACATGCCTCTCTATTTTAAATAGATAAACTCATCTCTCCCCTGGTCCCTTAGAGGACGGGGAACATACTTCTCTAAAAAGTCCTGATGAAACTAAGCCCAAGACAATGGAGGCGACCCAGCTGACCAACAATCAATGAAGGAACTCCACCAAGTCTTTGAATCCCCACAGAATAAATAGGATATGTAGTTAAATCTATGGGACTCAACAATCCTCATCTTATACAACCTCTCGTGTATGTCCACAACAAACTCATAAGCACCCTCACTCGGTGTACCAGTGTAAAGACCCGTTAGGTCATTTTAGCAATTTTTACCATTTTACACCTTTTGACCTTCCCCATAGCTTGGTTAGAGAACATTTGACTTCTGGGGAAGGGTGTCATAATTCCCGAGGCAATCGTATGTGATTTGATGGAGAAAATGAGATTTTTGGAAGTCCTTAAGTGTTTGGTTGACTTTAGGCATCTTCAGGGGTAATGGTGTCATTTTGGGAATTTTGTCAGTTCCATTAGCTCTGGAACATTGAATATAGGTTGGTTGAGTATTTGGTTCAGTTCCCAAGGGTCTTGGGGGCATTTTGGTCATTTGGCTGGAAAGTTGGTTTTTGGCCGTTCTAGGTTGACTTGGTCAACAAGACCTCTTTTGGAAATTGCAAATGTGCGATTGAGTTCGTGGTGCATTTTTACATGTTTCTGCATATATGGTTTGTATGAGGGAGGTTCCGGGAGAGTCTCGGGGTTTCGGGGTGTGTGAGTCAAAAATCATATTTTGCTAGTTTTGGTGTACTCTCCCCTGCGAGCCTTTGTCTGCCCCTGCAGTGTCACTCTTGCAGAAGGAGGCCTGCAGGTGTGAGATTTAGGAACTCTTGTGGGGTCTCGCTGTTGCGAGGGCACGTTCGCAGAAGTGGTCTAGCCCCTGTGTGGATTGGTCCGCAGGCGCGCACTCGCGGGTGCGAGGAAAGTTGCGTAGGGGCGCTATTCACTGAACAGGTTTAGATATTTATTCACCATTTTGTTATTAGACCTCTCATTCACATATTTAGTGTTTGGGAGCTCGGCTAAGGGTGGTTTTTGAGAGATTCTTCTAGGTTCTTCAAGTGCGTAATCACTCCCTTATGACTATATCATCCAATATTATTGAAATTCATCCTAGAAAGATGATTTAGGAAGGGGAATTACGGGTTTTAAAACCCTAACTTAAGAGACTAAGATTCTTTCAATTAAGTATGAAAATGATAATTGTTTTGACTGATGTTTGAGTTATGGATTCTATAAACCTTGGGTACACTGTTTTTGGGATGAAGTTCCTATTTTCCCGTTCGTGGTTCGAAATCCTACTTTGGGTGACCTTTTGGGTTTGGATTCAAAGAATGTCATTATGGGTATCAATGAATTCATATGACTTCGTAGAATACTAATTACACCACATTGAAACCGTTTTCCAGAAAAATTATGAAATTGCCCTTTGGGGTTTGGTAAGGGGTCTATGGGTTGACGTTTTGGACCCAAATCTTCTATAAGGTAATATGGGTGTTGTTTGTCTCGTATTCTTATGCTTAATCTATATTTGAGAAGATTGTATCATTCAGAAGCTCTATGGAAGGGCAAGGCTCTACTGTGATTTGGTTGGACATCTTACCAGGTATGTTGAGACTGTAAACTCTAACTTAAGCGTTGTGCTTTATAAATTGGACTAAATAAGAGGGTATAATGGAGATAATAAGGGGGTCCAATACTCATGAGGTGACGAGCACTTGTATCGGGTACCGGTGACATGTTATGGGAACTCGTGCAGTTTCAATTGTATAGTTGGTCTGAATGTCATGTTTTGGGCGCTAGCTGGTAGAGAGTGTGATCCTATAGATCTGTGAGCGGGGTATGAAGCCCTATTTTCTGTCTCTTTGATAGTGTCTGTCGTGTTTGTTATGTGGGGTACTCATCACTCCTAAATATAGGTCAAAAAGTGAAAAAAAAAGCTAAGATAATGACTTTATTGCATAATCGGCTAAAGATAGGCCTTTACAGCTTATAATGAATAAAGATGAGATCTTTTACTGTATTTACTGGCTTCTTGTTGATATGCATGTCATAATGATGCCTCATTTGGTATCTCATGCATTATAATATTTGAGGATACAGATATGGGTCCATGGGGAAATGTTTTCGGACGGAGTGATGAAGTTATCTTGAGACAGAGCCTTATTGTGTATAAGAGGCTAAAGGTGGGACCTTTGTGATTATGATAACTAAAAAAGGGAATCATGTGTGCATTCCGACTTCTTATTGTGATGCATGACATATCCATGCTTATTATATATCTCCCGCATACTTATCATGACTAAAAGTAAGGTCCTTTACTATATGCATTGGTTTCCTATTGTTGAGCATATCACATTCACATTTATCATGGCATCTCATATGCATTGATGGCACTAATGAAAGGTCTGAAGGGAAATGATTCCGTACGAAGTGATGATGATTATGAGCCAACGGGATAGTTGATAGGTATATGAGCCTAAGGGGCTCAGATGTGATATGTGGAAAATCGTGATCCGAGGGTACTACCAGAGCAGTCCGTGATCCAATGATTTTCCGGAGCGGTTGTATATGAACCTCGCGAGTCCCCCATGAGTCACGATTTGTTCATATTTGAACGTGTGTATTCCAGGGGATGGGAAGGCGTTACATTTCACGACATTACATGCATTTGCACTTTATATTATATCATTCATTCTATCTCGTTGTTCTTATTATGGTTTAAGTAAGTTGATGGTCTATTATGACTTGATGGTGGTTTGGATTGCCCTTTTGGCTTGCAATGACTAACGGATTAAGGATTTAGTTGCTTATTTGATCTCTCGATAGACCAAAGAGTTAGATGCTTATTTGGTTACCTGATGTGCTTATGGATTAGGAACTTCACATAGGCTTAAACTGAGATTATTACGACTTCACATATTATTATTATGATTGTGTACTAATGGTGGTTAAGTGTGGAAGTAGTAATCGTAGGAATTCCATTACTCCATTCCTTATCGTGAGTATTGATATTGGTATGGTCTAAACTTCATTTTTCCAATCTCTCACTGATGGTGAGGACACATTTTCGGGTTCGGGCATAAGCGGCGAGATGACATCATGTAGTATGGTACGAGGTGTGTCACCGTGATAAGGACTTTGCTTTGGAGTGCATGTGAGGGGATTCCAGTTACTCGACGGAGCAGAGGTGTATGAAAGGAATTTGAATGGATCATTCTCAGTGGAGGGACGAGCCTAAATGGTGGATGTGCTCATTTGGAAATTAGGGGTTATTGATGATTGACGATTGTGGAAATGACCGGGTATAATCCCTTGGTAAATGTCGGGTTTGCAGGTTTGCGTGATATCTCGTTGGTTTGATAGTAAGGGGTCGTTTTGAGCTACAAGCCTGTCAGTATTGCGAGACTGCTCTACATATGAAGTGATTGCTAAAGGGACGTAAATTTATCATTAAATTTGACTACATTGTAAGTTTCTATAAGAGACAGTGATCAGTTAATAGGAATGAATCTAGTGAGGGATGAGTGTGAAGATTTGACTACTTGGGATATACTGCTGGATAGTGTAAATATGGCTTTGGCTCAAAAGGTTCTATGATTAGCGGTGGATGTTAACTAATTCAAGTCACGGGGTATATTTCAAAGGGTTATTTAAGGGTCAGTGAAATCAGTTTGAACAAAGAATAGTGGATTCGTCAAAGGACTTTGGATGCTTATTTTGGGTCGGTAGACTCATGGGCCAGGATGATGGAGCTATTCGTCTTTTAAGGGAATTTGGTAAGGAAACCGGTATGAGCTATATGAAGAAGTTGGTAGGGATTCATACGTAGTAGTCAAGGATTGCCTTCAGGTTATGGACTACTTTGATGGTGATTGAGAATTGCACCAGCGAGGATTAACTTCGTCGAATGACCAGGGTTGATTGGTATTTTCTGGTTGAAGGCTTCTTGAGAAATGGTATATGTGTTTCTTTAGAATTAGAGGAGCTTTCCGCTTTAAGGTTCGAGTGAGGCAAGTGAAACTCTCAGACGGTCAAGATTGTGGTTTGCTATGACCTCCATGATTAGCCTAGCTATTTTGAAAGAGTTATGGTATTTTGATCTACCCCACGAGTAGGTTGGGGTGATTCTTGGTTGTTATTGATAAAAGTGGTTTTTGTGGGATATGGAAATAGAGGAGTTAAGAAAAAGGCATCTTATATCAGCTTTGGAGGATTAAGGTTCATAAGACTTGAAATTGAAGCAGCGCGACTACTTGAATCATGATCGGGATATGGTGTCCTTATATTGGATCTTTCAGAAAGGGTGTAAAGTGACAAGTTGATTGACGAATTCTATAGCTGATTTGACTTAGTGTGTGGCAATTGCCAAAGGTTTGTGATTAAGGGTTGATAAGAAGGCAACTAGTGCAATAACAAGATAGGTAATTTCATGGAATCTTTGAATGAACGAGTGAGAATTGATCGACAAGAAGGAATCCTTACAGTTGGTAGTCGGTGTCATAATTTTGAGAAAAGACTATGTACACAGCATTAGACGGTGTTGATGTGTTGATGATTAGATAGTATGGTCGATTATTTCTAATGTGAATGACTAGAGGGTATCCGTGCGGGGTAAGGCTCATGGATTGTGAGATTGGTACTCTTGGATTTGCTAAAGGGCGTAATAAGTATTGCACTCAGGGATTTGCGGTTATGAAGGGTGAAGTTGGGGCCATAGGCCTTACTTTGGAATGATCTGTTGATTTTACAGAATTGGTACCACAATATAAAAAATGGGGTAGTGTGCATAATATGACATTTGAAGGATTAAGAGGATATGTGTGGTGAGTGCTGACTCAGCGATTTCGGCTCATCGGTACGAGACCTATGGGAATTGAGAATTGTGCAATTAGCTTTGTATAAGATTAGTTGTTGACGGAGATACTTAGAGTTGGCTCAGTACAAGCACAAATTGCTTTCTGGTTAGATGGAGTCGTGACTTCGACTCGGGTGTGTGAATACGTGATTTCTACGGGTCCAAGTCTCTATATAATCATCTGATTCTCCAACAATAATATAAACTATGTTGAACCAACTAATTTCGAGTCAAGAAAAATAATAATCAAGAGAGAAAAATTGAGTAACAAAATGTAGTATTTGATTTAGAGTATGTTGAGTGTTACAATCTCTATATAATCATCTGATTCTCCAACAATAATATAAACTATGTTGAGCTTGAATTTGATTTAGATTCAAGGGCCTGCGCAGCTTGATCTTGAATCTTTGTATTTGAGTTTGGATTTGAATTATTTGTCATGAACAAGTAACTTGATCTCGAACGCCTTGATATTTGCCTTCGTTCTTAATCTTCAACTCAAACTTGAACTTGATTGCTTGAATGCTTGAACTTGTATCTTGTAGAGAAATATGAGGATTTTGATCCACGAACTCTCTTCTTGCTTCTTATTCTTAATTCCTCCTATTCTTATGAGTCATTAGGACCCCTATTTATAGTTGTATGGGTGGTGTAGCTCTGTGATTTGATTGGACGGTTTGAACTGACCAATCACATTTATCTAGTGACAAGCTCCAATTTGATTGGCCAGAGCACGTCATCCGCACACTTGGCATGAATTCGTTGGCTCATTAATTTGACTTGGATTGCAACCTCATTTGACATGTGGCATGGGCTTGAATTTTAAGATGGGTTAATAGTTATTTGGACCTTGGGCTATTAAAGTGGGCTCATTTGGAGCCCAATTAAATGGACTAGCCCGATGCATTTAAGATTAGATGATTAATCCAATTATAATATCCATATTGTTTGAACTATTTTCTTGAATTTAATATAATCCAAATTAATTTATGAATTTGAATCCAATAAAATTTCATCACTTACACTATGTCATCAATATATTTTTTTCAAAATCATCTTTGGAAAATAGAAGTAAATTTCAGATTTTCCTCTATATTAAAGCTTGTGTTGTCCTATGTCCTAAAACAAGGTTTATTGGACGTTGTATATACTCAATAGTTGAGATCATAACATTAAAAAGAAAATGATATTCTTATTACAAAGCACGATCAAAAAAGTCCTCATAATAAGATGCAATGTTCACTAAAATTCATGTAAGACAAAGTGACGAGAGAATATGGAGTTGTTCGCTAATATTCTGATTCTAATTTTGTGGACCATTCTTCTGATATCAATGAAAATATTGATAATATGAATTTCTCTTACTAGTGAAGATGTGAATTATTGTGATAATTAATTTATTCGAGAGTACTATTACTTAGCGACGACACTACATATTGGATGAATTAATATACTTAAATAATGAACTGGTGAAATGAGATAAAAATGTTGAAGTCAAATATTTGCTCTTTGGAATCATTACGTTTCAATATTTTCTTTTAAGTGATTATGCAAAAGCGCATGCCGATATGTGTTTGTGTGTGTGAGAGAGAGAGAGAGAGACTTCTAAACTTTGATCTGAAGATCATTCGTATTTCCACAATGTCTTGGCTTGATCATAACTGTAGATAACATAGAAATTAAAAACTTTTGTCATTTTGTTAAAGAATTTATCAAGAAAATCCCACTCAAATTCATAAAATCAGATGATAAGTCATCAATATTTTTTTCCCCCAAAATCATCTCTGAGAAATAGAAGTAAATTACATATTTTCTCTATATTTAAGCTTGTTTTAACATATGTCCTTACACAAGGTTTCTTGAACGTTATATATACTTTGAAAATTGAGATCACAACCAAAAATGATATTCTTATTAGGGAGTAGGATAAAAAAAATCATCATAAATAAGATGCAAGGATTAAATTTGATCATATGATAAAGTGACAAGAGAATATGGAGTTGCTCGCTAATATTCTGATTCTAACCGGGTGGACCATTCTTCTGATATCAAAGAAATTATTGATAATATGAATTTATCTTACTAATGAATGTGTAAATTGTTGTGTAATCAATTCATTGTAGAATAGTATTATTTAGCAAAGACACTAACATATTGGATGAATTGATACTTAACTAATGAAATGAGATAAAAACATTGAAATGAAATATTTGCTCTCTGGAATCATTATGTTTTGAGATTTTCTGATTATTTACAAAACTTGTATTTCAATTTTCATATGTAAATAATTACTCAAAATATGATTTTAATAATTTTAATAGTATTTTATAGATTATGTACTACAAGACTTGACATAAATGTGCAACGCGCGTGCTCAGAGACTATTTATATAAATACACACACGCACGCATGGACACACTCTTCTAAACTTGGATCTCAATATGATACTTTCAAAATGACATAGTTGGATCATAACTGTAGATAACATAGAAAATAAAATTTTTGTCATTTTGTTAAAGAATTTATCAAAAAAAAATCCACTCAAATTCACAAAGTCAAATGCTAAGTCATCAATAATTTTTTCAAAATCATCTCTAGAAGAAAGAAGTAAATTTCAAATTTTTTCTATATTTAAGCTTGATTTGCCCTATGTCCTAATACAAGGTTTCTTGAATGTTGCTCAAAAGTTGAGATTACAAATAAAAAAATGATATTCTTATTAAGGAGTAGCATAATAAAATTCCTCATAATTAGATTCAAGGATTACTAACTTCATTATATGATAAAGTGACGAGAGAATATGGAGTTACTCGCTATTAGTCTGATTCTAGTTTTGTGCACCATTCTTCTGGTATCAAAGAAACTATCGCTAATATGAATTTCTCTTACTAATGAAGATATGAATTGTTGTGATAATCAATTCATTGAAGAATAATATTATTTTAGAGACGACACTAACATATTGGATGAATTTATATACTTAACTAATGAACCGATTAAATGTTGTGGATGGTGATAAGCTAGAGGTTCCAGTCATTTCTAAGGATGTGAGTCTGGTTCTAGTGCCTCTTCCTTTATTTTCGGAAGCACCATATTGGATGAATTTATATACTTAACTAATGAACCGATTAAATGTTGTGGATGGTGATAAGCTAGAGGTTCCAGTCATTTCTAAGGATGTGAGTCTGGTTCTAGTGCCTCTTCCTTTATTTTCGGAAGCACCATCTTCAGAAAGCGATACAATTACATTTGGTATTCTCAATGGAAACCAAGACAGGGATATGGACCAAGAAGTCAATCTTTATTTTATTAGCATAAAATTATGTTAATCTCCAATATATTTTTCACATTAATAAATTAGAGAAGGAAGAGTTGGACTCCTAATTTTTTATTCCAATGAATTAAGCTTTTCTTCAATGTGATTATATAGTAGCTTGATGAATTAACTAAAATTGTGACTTTCTAAGTGCTTCTTGAATATTACAATGGAAGAAGGGAGCGTAAATGCGAATGTTTGACTAGAAAAAATTATATGCGAACTTGAGTTTTCATTGAATTTATCAGCAGAATGAATCCTAATAAGGTTCTCTAATAAATTTTATCCCAAATAAGATTCTCTAAAAGGAAATTGATATGAACACCGAAGGCAATATTTATTTGTTTTAATTATCATGAAGTTATGTTAATCTCATGGACAATTTTTACATTAGCAATAGAAAGAACTTGCTTGAAAGCTCATGTAAATGGATGTGAGTAATTGGATGTAATTATAGAGATTGATATGTTTGTCTGGCCAAGTAAATTTTTTATTAACATGAAACTTCACTGTCTCTACAGTCCCTTTGTTCTCCTTCCCGGAACTTTTTGGAGTGCCTTCACTGCACCCATCCAGCTTCAGTTACATTTAAGCTCAAACGACTGAGTTTTTCCACTTTGATCTTTGTAATAAGGAATTTGTGATTTACTTTTCCAGTTTGATCTTCCTCTATTGAATGTTAATTAAGGAAGGATATATTGTTAGAAGGATGGGTTTCATCGTGATAAAAATAATTTGTTCAGTTACCCTATTTACATAAATTTGATGTGCATCTTGCCTTCCACAATTTCCAATAAATAACTAATAGGAGACATTTGAATACCACTTCTTAAACATTGTTTTTTGTTGTAAATCTGAATCTAATTATAGGAGGTAAAAACTTTTTTATTTTAATGCCAAGGTTAATTTCCACAATAGTTATGCGGATAGGATAATAAAACAATGATTATTTATGTATTTCAATTCTCTATGTGATCTTAAACTAATGCTTCCTCCGTTTCAATTTATGTGAATCCATTTGACTGGGCACAACATTTAAGAAAGAGTGAAGACTTTTGAAACTTATGGTTCAAAATAAGTCTTGAATATTTATGTGGCTGTAAATCACTTCATAAAGTGAATTTGTTTCCAAATTAGGAAAGAGGTCATTCATTTAGCACAGACTAAAAATGAAATAGGTTCACATAAATTGAAATAGAGGGAGTATATCTCAAGAATTCTGAAATAAAAATTATATATATTTCTGAACTTAAATCTCATATGATACACCCGAGAGGGCCTTAGCTAGATTATAATTAAGTCTTTACCCTATGCTTTTATATCTCACTCATGCTACATTTTAGCTAGGGGGAATTTCTGTAAAAAATTTGGAGCACGTGAACCCATGATCTCTTCATAAAACTAGGTATTTCATTTCATGTATATGTTTTCTAAAATTGGTGTACTATTAACTGATGGAATCCATTCTACAAGAAGGTTAAATGGGGCACTTGGTTGACTTAGAGGATAGGGATCAATTCTCAGTTAATATATTTTTTCCTTTTTTTTTTTTTGGTGGTGCACCCACATTCTAATTTCTTGCATTCGCATCTGATTTTAGCAACATATAATAAAAGGTTAAAGAATCCTAGCATCTGCTAATCAAAAAATATATGTTAAAATAGATTACTCGATGTTAAAAGTTCTTTCAATTTACTACTATTTTGGACATGGAGAATTACAGATTTAAAAATTGCCAAAACTACCAAATAGTAGTACATATAATTTATCAAAAATTAGTATAATTTTAAAATGCCAAAGTGGTTTCAAACGTATGGAGAAAGTACAATGGCAATTGGGTTGGTATGGGTATCTAAACTTGACGATTAGACCAAAAATAATGCATATTTACTGATAGTGTAAAAAAAAAAAGAATTGCGGTATCGATATAAATCTATTTTTAAAGTTATGGGATCAAATTAAACTTACTTTAAACAATTACTCCTTATTGTATATCGATTCAGTATGATGGAGTAACAAAAAACTATGCACTATTGCAATGCATAAGAATTAAACTCATGATAAAAATTATATTTTGTGGTAAGTACCAATATCAGTCAATGTATACATAAGCTTTTCCATTATTATTTCAAACATACTATGTTGCATGTTTGTGTATGTAATGCATGAGGTACTTTTATCTTAAACACGTGTTACAAGCTCGTGTCAAACCTAGTCAAATTAAATATTTCTTTTGATGTAAATCCAATGAACTATACTTTTTTTGACCAATTTTTGGAAAAAAATAATGAATGGGTAACATCATTAAAAGCCTCATTAGGTTAACAAAAAAAACTAGTAATTACGCAATAATTAACATGATAGGCAACGATATATAGTTCCAGAAAATGTGGTACTAAATAGACAACAAAGGCTCGTGTAGAAACTTGAAGTTCCACTACAATCCACTTATTCAGTTGCGATAAACTTAACTTCAAGAATTTATAAACGAAAATGTTATAGGTATACTGTGAGAAGATTTATTATTCAGAATGTCGGCAATGCAACTAATGTTTTCCAATTATAATTAACTAGTGAATTTTTCCGCGCTTCATGTCGTTATAAAAACCTGATTGATTTTATGATTCAATCTCTTGATGGTACTCAAATATAAAAAATAACAAAAAGTGTGTTCTGCAAACACTAAAAGCTATATTTTATTTTTCTTGCAACAGATAATAATTCAAACGTAAAAATTTTAAAATTTTAACTTCCCCGGTATTTTGTGAATCTTAATTTTTAAACATTGAATTAAATCAACATATTACTTGCAATTAGATAAATTTATACAATTTGGTGAAATTTTAACTTGTAAGTGCATCTAAATATCTAAATTTCGAGCCTCTTACATATGCACTAACAACTGTATTTTGTCTAAGAAAACAGGTCAACGCTATCAGGAGAAAAAAAAGTTCAAATAAGGTTGTATTTTGAACTAAGATATACAAGCTTCAAACATACATGAAATGAAGGGAATTACCTGATATCACATGGAACAATTACGGGAGACAATTTTTTTTCTTTTTAAAATTATAATACAATGCTCTAAAATATTTTATATATACTTTGAACATTGAAGCAATTATTATTTACTTTGTCACTTGGTAGTTGACACGTGGTCTTAGAAAATCTTTAAATAGAGAAAATCTTGCTTAATTAAATTCAATCTCTATGTAAAATACAAAAATTCAGCACCCAATTAATGAGAAAAAAGCTCATTAGAATTTGTGCTCAAATTATTAACTTAATTCATGAGTTAAGCAATCAACTTTCTCCTCATTCAAATAACCAAAATCAAGCCAAGCCAAAATACCAAAATGTCAATCTACAATCATGCTTTTTTCTCTCCTCATCCAAATAGCCAAAATCAAGTCGAATCAAACTTTCAATGCAGTCTTCTGCTTTTATCAATAATAATATGAATATTAAAATCAAGAAAAGTGGAGGAAGAATTTGAGTAGATGTTGGAATCTTATAAAAATAAAAAATAAATAAAAAAAAGCAAAACAATATGTATAAAATGATATATGAAGGTTCCAAACAAAATTACTAAAATGTGCAAAAGAAAATCGAAAATGAAAAAAAGACGAAGCGATCAATACTATAGCTGAAAGAATCTGGTTGTGTGTGTGTATGTAAATTTAAAAATTGACACTCTCCTTGAAGTTCAATTGACTATTCAATCTAAAACATTAAAGCATAAATGGAATGGACATGCTATATTATAAAACCCTTTCAGAAAATGTTCACAGAATATGTGAGGAACAGACGTATTCTATCATGATGGACAAAATCTACAATCTTAAATGACTAAAGAATCTCAATAAGAAACTTCATAGAAAATCCAATTGCAAATATAAAGTAGAGCAGTTCTATAAAATAACTACATAATGAGTAATCGAACTGATAAATCTATCGATATATTGAAGGAAAAGACCGAAAATTAAACCTTAGTAATTATATCTTCAGAGAGGGCACAATGCTTTCCACTCTGGTAGCAACTTTAGAAAATCGAAAATGAAAAAAGATAAGAAACAATAGGCAAGCTTAAAGAATTTGGTTGTGTGTGTAAATCTAAAGAGAATGTGGATTAAATTTTTTAAATGAGAATTAAAGGTATTATAAATGTGGACCTTCCATATTTTACCGTTTCCAAAATTATCCTATTCTAAACTTTACATAAATAAGTAATTATGGAGGAGCGGAAAAGTTAAGTAATAAAACATGGATTGTGATGCAAAAAGGCTTTGGAACTTCAGTGCTGTTATATCCCGTATTTTGTACATTCAGATATTTCAAGATAATTGTAAGAAGTTAAGGGCAAGGCTATATTTTTGATCTAGTTTAACACACAAGTTGTTTGTGAAAATTATTGATGTGGAAATATTAAGAAAGGATAGGGGTAAAAAGGGAAATTCACAAGGTGGTTCATGGTAATATTGAGGAAGGCTAAGGGCAAATTTGAAATTAGGAAAATAATTTTTCATGAATTACAAAATACAAAAAAAAAAAAAATGGTCTTGAAAATAAAAGGCCATGTGGCCGTCCAAGTGATGTGGGCCAAGGCCCACATGGGAGCTTAATATAAATAGATAAAAGATGACTAATAGAGCACATTTATCATCTTCCACACTTGAGAAAATTCAAGAAACTTGAAGAAATAAAGAGAAGGCCATTCGGCCATAGCAAGCAAAAATTGAAGCCCTCAAATCTTGGTCAAAAAAATATTTTCTTCTAGCAATTCAACCAATTGGAAGACCCTCTTTAACGTGGAGTAGTTGTTGGAGCAAGCAAAACACTTATTTGTGCACTATTACCACCCTAGCCAAGTTGACGAGTGTAGTGAAGAAAGGTAAGGTTTAATCCTCTTTTTCATATGTTATGAATGTTTTGTACATGTTGTAGTGTGTGGAAATGGATGTAAACCATGAAACCCTATGTGTTGGTGTTGGCCGTGTATGTGTTGTGTTGTGTAGGAGTGATGAACCAATTTTTACTTAGTACTTTGGTTGTTGTTGTAATGGATTCTATGATGAAAATGAGAGTTTAATGATTCAAGTTGAGGTCGAAATTGTTGTGGGCTGTTTTAGAAGCCAATGTGGATTGAATGTAGTCTCTTGTATTTATGGAAAATAATGTTGTTAGTGTGTGAATTATGGGTGTAGTTCATGAATTTGAAAGAAGGAAATGTGTGGTTATTTTTATTGTTGCATTTTGGAGGTTTCGGGTGGAGTGGCATATTGGTTAGATTGTTTTGAATATTGTGTGAATTGTTTGAAGTGTTCCTGAATCATGTTAGAATGATTTCGGATTAACACTTGAATGCGAGATCATTGGTGTTAGCTTGACTATATATGGTCGATTTGAATATAAATGGGATGTTGTCGAATTATGTAGAAAAGAGTTACTAACGTTAGAATGCGTTTTGAATTGATTATTGATGTTGTTGGCATGATTGTTGGGATTGTTATTGATGATTTGGCCGAGTTGAATTCTCGGGGTTGGTTGTAATTATAGGGGAAATGCTGCCGAAATTTCTGTAGATGAGGTGTTAGTTTAGAATTGAACTCTTAAGTATCCGTAGCTAATGTTTGGTATCTACTAATATTGTTGTAGATCTTGCGAAAGTCGAGACTTAAGTTGGATTAGCGTAGGAAGCGGGCAAGGTATGTAAGGCTTACCCTTTCTTTCTTTTGGCATGATCCTTGTGAAACGAACAGACCAAGTATATGTATGATTTCAAAGAAACTCCTATTCTTAGAGCCACTAGGATGACTAATATTCTTGATTTCCATAAGCTACTTCATATGGTTTTGATACGTATCTATGATTTCTGAAGCTCTATTTGATATGTTTCCGAGTTTGTCTATGATTCTTATTCACTTCTTGACATGAGTACGCTCGATATAGTTGAGCTTATTGTATGGTTGAATAACGAGTAAAGTATAAAGAGTTCATGTCCCTAAAAGGGTTCTGTAAGTATTAATGTCTCTAACTTTTGTATACAGTCTTGGATTGCTTTGGAAACGTTCGTAGAGGTTCTGTGGTAAAAGTGTCCATAACTTTCTCATACTAAACCGGATTGACTTGAAACGTGTTTACGATCCTCAAGTGTCGGTTTGTGTACTTATCTTTTGAGTCTTGAAAGAAAATTTATTTATATGCATATGGTTTCTCACTACTTTGCTCGTGCATGCCTCAATACATCTTTCACTGAGTCCCGGGCCGGGTATGTTATCGTGCGCACCCCACTGCATTGTTCCCCGAGTCCCTCATTAGAAGGCCGGGTACGGTATATGTATATGATGACATGATGAGATGACGATGTGTTATGGCGGCCAGGAGGGCATATGATGATTTTATTCACCGAGTCCCTCACTAGAGGGCCGGGTACGGTATGTATATATGTATGTGCATGATGATATGATAGCATGCTGACATGATGACATGACTTTATTCACCGAGTCCCTCACTAGAGGGCCGAATACGGTATACGTATACATATATTCATGATGACGTGATGACATGATTTTATTCACCGAGTCCCATAATGGGCCAGGTACGGTATGTGGTATTGGTATGCTTGATTCTGTTTCGTACTGCACAGGTAAAGTGGTTTCTTTATTATCATACTTGTCTCCTGGAATCTCTATTTCAGTTATGATCTTTTCAATTGCATTTACTGCCTTACAAGCTCAGTACATATTCCGTACTGACCCCCTTTCTTCGGGGGCTGCGTTTCATACCCGCAGGTACAGACGCTCGTTGCGGTGACCCGTCAGCATAGGACATCCACTCTGCATGTCACACCCTAATATTACTAGGGTGTGATGGGCACCCGACCCCATATTCGGAGCCGAGCGAACCCGCTGACTCTTATTACATACATAATCTCTTTGGACTCTTAAATCAAATAAGAATGAAATACATAGTAAAGCTTTCAGAAACTTTCTTTTCATCGTGCTCAAATCAAGTAGGATCTGTAATCATAGCACATAATGACACATCGGCTGATGGAGCCACTTACAAAGCTGACATCCTATACCCACGACTCTGTCTGCAAAGTCTCTAACTCCGAACAAGACATCATAGCATAATACTCTGACTCGGCAACACTCCAGGGGCAAATGGAGCTTGCCAACTCCGCTGGAACATCCTCTATAATGGCTTCTATTCATCTGGGTGTACCTGCGCGGCATGAAACGCAGCCCCCGAAGAAAGGGGGTCAGTACGTAATATGTACTGAGCATGTAAGGCATGGAATACAGAAAAGAGGATCATAACAGAAACAGAGATTTACCAGAATCAAGTATGACTTTTTAAAAACATCAAAGCACTTGCCTTTTGAAATGAAAATCATGTATGTCATCATCATAAACCATATATCATATAACGTGCCCCGACCCTCTAGTGAGGGACGCGGTGAGTAAATTCATGCACGTCATCACCATATATCATGTATGCATATAACGTGCCCCGACCCTCTATTGAGGGACGCGGTGAATAAAATCATCTATGTCAATGTCATGTATCATGTATGCATGTAACGTGCCCCGGCCCTCTATTGCGGGACGCGGTGAATAGAGTCATCATATGCCATCCTGGCCACCACCCCGTCATCATATCATCATGTCATCATATCATACATAACGTGCCCCGGCCCGCAAGTGAGAGGGACGCGATGAACAATGCAGTGGAGTACGCACGAGAACATACCCTGGCCCGGGACGCAGTGGAGGATATATTAAGGCATGCACGAGCAGAGTCGTGAGAAACTATATACATATAAAACAAATTTCAAGACTCGATGGATAAGTACATAGATCGACACTTGAGGTTCATAAACATGTTTCATGTCAATCCGAGTTAGTATACGAAAGTTAGGAATATTTTACTACAGAAACGTCTTTGAACATTTCAGAAGCTGTTTTTGGAAAATCAAAACAATAGTCATATCAAATGCCTCTCGAATATCGTTATGGATCAAATCAAAATAGAACTTTCGGAACCATACACACATATCAAGACATAGCAAAGCAGTTTTCGGAAATCAAGAACATTAGCCATCCTAGTGGCTCTAAGAATAGGAGTGTCTTTGAAATCATACATATGTTTTGTCTGTTTGTTTCACAAAGATCATGCCAAAAGAAAGAAAGGGTAAGCCTCACATACCTGTCTCACGTCTTATTAGCTACACTTAATTGTCCAAGCTCGCTATCTACATTCAAGAAGATTTTCACAATCATTAAACTCATCATCACATACTTATCTTAGTCTTTCAAACAAATTCATTTATAATCTGCCGAAATTTCGGCAGCATCTCCCCTGTAAATACAACCATCCCCGAGAATCTAACTCGGCCAATTTATCAACAACAATCCAAGAATTCAACTCGGCCAAATTATCAACAACAATACCAACAATCATATTTCGAACTCCAACAATCAATTCAAAGTGCATTCTAACACTAGCAATCCTTTCTACACAATTCGACGGCATTTCATTTATATTCAATTTGATCACATATAGTCAAGCTAACACCAATGATCTCACATTCAAGTGTTAATCTGAAATCATTCTAACATGGTTCAAGAACTTTCAGACAATTCACATAATGTTCAAACAACCCAACCAACATACCACTTCACCTGAAACCTTCCAAATTCAACAAGAACAATAACAACACATTTCCTTCTTTCAAATTCAATCACAACAACCCAACTTACCATCTTCCAAACACATGTGTCACTTCCAAATTCATGAATTATATTTACAACCTACACATTAGCAATATCATTCATACAAATATAAGAAACCATACTAATGTCACATTAACTTCTTCAACAATCCCACAATGATTCCAACTTCATTTCAATTCATCAAACCTTCATTTTCATCATGGAATCTACAACTACAACAATCAAATTACTAAATAAAATCAATTCATCACATCAACACAATACCCCCTCTATATTCGGCCACAACTTACACACACATACTTTCATGAATTTCATTCATTTCTTCACTCTACAACATATACAAATCATCCATAACATATGAAAAGAAGATTAAACCTTACCTTCTTCCATCCATCCTCTTGCTCGGCTAGGGTTGGAATTTGCACAAATGAATGGTTTGCTTGCTTCAATAACCACCCCACGTTAATTAGGGCCTTAAAATTAGTTGGAATACTAGAAGAAAATAATTTTTCTTGATCAATTTCCATGGACCAAATTTTTGAACCATGGCCGAACGGCCCCTTCTTCTTTTTCTTTCTTTTTTCTTCTCCAAGCTTCTTGAATTTTTCTAAGTGTAAGGGTGGTGATGAATATGACTAATAAGTCATATGTATATACATACATAATTCATCCATGTGGGCCAAAGCCCACCCCACTTGGACGGCCACATGGTCCTTCAAGAACTTTCTTGAGTTTTTGTGAAATTTCCATTTTGCCCCTAGCCTTTCACAATATTACCATGAACCACTTTGTGAATTTCCTTTTTTACCCTTAGCCTTTCTCAATATTTCCATACTAATAAACAACTTGTACATTAAAATAACTTTGGAAAATAGTCTTGCCCTCAACTTACCACGATTATCTTGGAATATCCGAATGTACAAAATACGGGCTATAACATCATCCCCCCTTTAGAACATTCTTCCTCGAATGTTCAACTGATCTTATGGGGTCTTATAACACTTCGGGGGGGGGGGGGGGGGGCTCTTATAGTTGTCCTTTTCTTCATGCCCATTCCATATCTTTTACCCTATTTCCTTTATAATCGAACTCCTCGATCTTTACATGAGTCCTCATTCTGTGTCATGGGTTTTTCTAATCCATTGCGGCAACCTATTATCCTTGTCCTTCCCAGGTCATTTCTTGACACAAGTATACTTGTCTTCGATTTCTTTGTATTGGCGCTCGTTTCGTCCATCGTTATTCTTTGTTGACTCTCCGGTGTGGATTCTTTACAAATATGATCGAGCATCGCTTCACGTCGATGATTCATATAATTTCATAGCGTATATTCTCATATTCCGTACAATTAATGGTCCATGAACTATTTTCTAGCATCCGGTGACCTCTTTTATTTCATTCACAGGCGCTGCGTTCTTTCTTTCATTCAAAAATTTCCAAACTACCAATTGTTGATACTTTTATTATAATAGCCGTTGTTGTCCGAAATATCCTTTGGATCTTATCATTTTCTCCCTTATCCTTTGTGCACTTAGCTTGTAGCCTCTTTCTTGCTCTTTTTATTACTCTTTACAACATGTCGTTGCGTGCTTAGATACGGTGCAAATTTGCCTGATATGAGGGACTCAAATCATGTCCTAAACATATCATAATTCATGTTAGCATGAAGCATTCTCTTAAGGTGTCTTCCATCCTTTCCCTTCATGTCGGCCCCATGGTACCCTCATTGTCAATTCGTTTCTACTTCTTTCATGTATTCTCCTGATATGCTGATATGTTTTGAACTCTGGCCCCGAGCTAATAAATTTCCTCCTTTGGACTTGAAGCCTAATATAATATGTTCTCCCCCCCCCCCCCTTTTTAAGGGGCTTCTTATATGCCAACAGTCCTTTTGTGAAGTCTTCGTTTATACCTTACTCCTCATCTTTCTTTCCAACTTTGTGCATAACGTATCGAAACTTCTTACCATAAGTTTTTCTTTCCTTTTTGCGCCTATATCATCATTCTTGTCAATATTCCCATATCTTCCCAATCAGAAGTGCCGACTCATCATCCTTGTTCTTTCCTTGACGCGTAATTGGGTTCCTACCGCTACCTCGTTAAAGTATTCTTCTTACTCTTATGGTTAAAGATTTACAATTGTTTTACTCCCAAATATTCTTCTCTTCCTTCGACCAACCCGTTAATATACCCTTCCTACTCTCATCCTAACCCTTCTTGGGTTTTCATCCTCCTCGAGCAGTTTTCTTCTCTTGTTATTTGTGGCATCGGCTCTGAAGTTCGTGGCATTTTTACTTTAAACGCGCAAATTCGTTCTATTCTTGAGTCATCCTTTTGGAAAGCTCTTCCATGTCCGAGGCATCCGTGTTAATCTTATCCTACGCTTATCTCTTTATATACCTCTCACAGGCTAGGAACCTCTTAACATCGTCGCAAACCCTAAACATTCTTTCTCTTACCTCACTTCCCTTGTCATAGTCACTATTCCTTTAGCCCCACTTATTGAAATTAGTTCTTGAACCTCACACACTCCTCTTTTGTTCCATGTTACCACACTTTATCCTTTTCACGTACCTACCTTTGAATTTTTGCCCAAGTAGTCTCGTGCTTTGTCGGTAGTTTCTCTCGGGGGCTTCCCTCACTGAGTTTTCTTACTTTTCACTTTTCCCGACCTTTTGATCTCCTTGCCTTCCATTAACTCACTCTCTTTCTTTTCCAAGTGTCAATTTATTAGAACTTTCCAATTTTAACCAATAGAGACAATCACATCAGCTTACCTTATAACATTTGTGCTGTTTGTTCTTGTTGTCACTTGAACTTCGGTACCCTTACTTGAGTAATGCCTTCTATACCGTAGCGCCAGTTGCTGGGGTACACATCACATGCCCGCCGATACAATCACATATGGGATATCATACGCATTCATATATATATATATATTTACTACCAACTTGCCCATAAAATACTTCCAAATGTTATTCAAGCCTATCCTAATTCCAGAGCTGGGACGCACTTTCTATCTCTTCACCAGTCTAGTCTGCCTCGTCCTACGCGATCTCTTATGGTCTCCAACCATCCCATATAACCTAGTTTCCCCTAGGCTAGTCTAGCTTCTCATTTGTCTCTTATGTCTAAATCTATAGGATTCCTTGCGCACTTCCCAAGGGGTCACCCATCCTGAGATTTCTCCCACCTTAGCACGCTTAACCTCGAAACTTCGATGGAATCCGGTGCCTTAATGATGATATAATCGCGTCCACTCCCTCGCATGACCTTTATCACATGATCTGGAGCAAGTCGAAGTCTTACAGATTCCGAGACATTCTCGTAACACGTCTTTCCCTTTATAATTACTATTTTACCCTTTTTAATCCTCAATATTCACCTTTCACTTTCGTGTATAACTACCTTTCATCCTAGATTCCCAGATTCCCGATGGTAACAAATATACCTTCGTCGCCATTACTTGTAAGTACTCGGGTATCAGTCTGTTCGGATTCCCACTTACCATTCTTGTATAATAATCTATAGCAAAACTGATTGTCGACTTTCTCTGAATCCTTCAACAGACCTTGCTCTTACTAAACCTCGGATGTTATCCATTTTAATCCTCTGGACTGCTAATCGCCTTTCTTGCTATCATTCTTCCTGTCATGCCAAGTCCGTAAATCCTCTAAGACAACGCATCGCACTTATTGTCTGTTTACGATATTTCCTTTCCACACTTCTTCCTGTTAGGTATACCTGGTTAAATGACCAGATTTTGAAAAATTCTGACCGGGTCTCCTTTACAATTCTTACTATTCAAAATCTGTACGCAGCAAATATCAACAATGCCTCACAGAGCATACAGCTATATATCACATTCCAGCCATCCAGAGCTTCCAATTTCAGGTAAAAGAACAAAATATCAATACTTACCCCTGTGACTTTCCACATCGCCACTCACCTTCTTCCGTCGTATGTAAGGCTTATATAAGGAATCTCATTTCCTATGACTTGGCTCTATCGCACGATCTATGACAGAAAGAAGGTCAACAATCCCTAGATGCCCTGCAGCCTCCTGTTTATAAATGTGGCCGGCTTCACACCCATTAACAGGACTCTACTGGACACGGCTTTGCAGACAACCCCTAGGACAACCTGCTCTGATACCACTTTGTCACACCCTAATCTTACTGGGGTGTGATGGGCACCCGACCCCATATTCGGAGCCGAGCGAACCCGCTGACTCTTATTACATAAATAATCTCTTTGGACTCTTAAATCAAATAAGAATGAAATACATAGTAAAGCTTTCCGAAACTTTCTTTTCATCGTGCTCAAATCAAGTAGGATCTGTAATCATAGCACATAATGACACATCGGCTGATGGAGCCACTTACAAAGCTGACATCCTATACCCACGACTCTGTCTGCAAAGTCTCTAACTCCGAACAAGACATCATAGCATAATACTCTGACCCGGCAACACTCCAGGGGCAAATGGAGCTTGCCAACTCCGCTGGAACATCCTCTATAATGGCTTCTATTCATCTGGGTGTACCTGCGCGACACGAAACGCAGCCCCCGAAGAAAGGGGGTCAGTACGTAATATATACTGAGCATGTAAGGCATGGAATACAGAAAACAGGATCATAACAGAAACAGAGATTTACCAGAATCAAGTATGACTTTTTAAAAACATCAAAGCACTTGCCTTTTGAAATGAAAATTGTGTATGTCATCATCATAAACCATATATCATATAACGTGCCCCGGCCCTCTAGTGAGGGATACGGTGAGTAAATTCATGCAGGTCATCACCATATATCATGTATGCATATAACGTGCCCCGACCCTCTATTGAGGAACGCGGTGAATAAAATCATATATGTCAATGTCATGTATCATGTATGCATGTAACGTGCCCCGACCCTCTATTGCGGGACGCGGTGAATAGAGTCATCATATGCCATCCTGGCCACCACCCCGTCATCATATCATCATGTCATCATATCATACATAACGTGCCCCGGCCCGCAAGTGAGAGGGACGCGGTGAACAATGCAGTGCAGTACGCACGAGAACATACCCTGGCCCGGGACACAGTGGAGGATATATTAAGGCATGCACGAGCAGAGTCGTGAGAAACTATATGCATATAAAACAAATTTGAAGACTCGATGGATAAATACATAGATCGACACTTGAGGTTCAAAAACACGTTTCATGTCAATCCGAGTTAGTATACGAAAGTTAGGAACATTTTTCTACAGAAACCTCTTTGAACATTTCAGAAGCTGTTTTTTGGAAAATCAAAACAATAGTCATATCAAATGCCTCTCGAATATCGTTATGGATCAAATCAAAATAGAACTTTCGGAACCATACACACATATCAAGACATAGCAAAGCAGTTTTAGGAAGTCAAGAACATTAGCCATCCTAGTGGCTCTAAGAATAGGAGTGTCTTTGAAATCATACATATGCTTTGTCTGTTTGTTTCACAAAGATCATGCCAAAAGAAAGAAAGGGTAAGTCTCACATACCTGTCTCACGTCTTATTAGCTACGCCTAATTTTCCAAGCTCGCTATCTACATTCAAGAAGATTTTCACAATCATTAAACTCATCATCACATACTTATCTTAGTCTTTCAAACAAATTCATTTATAATCTACCGAAATTTCGGCAGCATCTCCCCTGTAAATACAACCATCCTCGAGAATCTAACTCGGCCAATTTATCAACAACAATCCGAGAATTCAACTCGGCCAAATTATCAACAACAATACCAACAATCATATTTCCAACTCCAACAATCAATTCAAAGTGCATTCTAACACTAGCAATCCTTTTTACACAATTCGACGACATTTCATTTATATTCAATTTGATCAAATATAGTCAAGCTAACACCAATGATCTCACATTCAAGTGTTAATCCGAAATCATTCTAACATGGTTCAAGAACTTTCAAACAATTCACATAATGTTCAAACAACCCAACCAACATACCACTTCACCCGAAACCTTCCAAATTCAACAAGAACAATAACAACACATTTCCTTCTTTCAAATTCAATCACAACAACCCAACTTACCATCTTCCAAACACATGTGTCACTTCCAAATTCTTGAATTATATTTACAACCTACACATTAGCAATATCATTCATACAAATATAAGAAACCATACTAATGTCACATTAACTTCTTCAACAATCCCACAATGATTCCAACTTCATTTAAATTCATCAAACCTTCATTTTCATCATGGAATCTACAACTACAACAATCAAATTACTAAATAAAATCAATTCATCACATCTACACAATACCCCCTCTATATTCGGCCACAACTTACACACACATACTTTCATGAATTTCATTCATTTCTTCACTCGACAACATATACAAATCATCCATAACATATGAAAAGAAGATTAAACCTTACCTTCTTCCATCCATCCTCTTGCTCGGCTAGGGTTGGAATTTGCACAAATGAATGGTTTGCTTGCTTCAACAACCACCCCACGTTAATTAGGGCCTTCAAATTAGTTGGAATACTAGAAGAAAATAATTTTTCTTGATCAATTTCCATGGACCAAATTTTTGAACCATGGCCGAATGGCCCCTTCTTCTTTTTCTTTCTTTTTTCTTCTCCAAGCTTCTTGAATTTTTCTAAGTGTAAGGGTGGTGATGAATATGACTAATAAGTCATATGTATATACATACATAATTCATCCATGTGGGCCAAAGCCCACCCCACTTGGATGGCCACATGGTCCTTCAAGAACATTCTTGAGTTTTTGTGAAATTCCCATTTTGCCCCTAGCCTTTCACAATATTACCAAGAACCACTTTGTGAATTTCCCTTTTTACCCTTATCCTTTCTCAATATTTCCATACTAATAAACAACTTGTACATTAAAATAACTTTGGAAAATGATCTTGCCCTTAACTTACCATGATTATCTTGGAATATCCAAATGAACAAAATACGGGCTATAACACTGCTGTCTTGAAGTGCTCCCTTGTTTCGGAGCTTACACTTTTGGTACAGATCCTTTGTACATATATATACATATGACTATTTCGGGGTACGGCGGGGCCTTGTCTCGCCATATGATGTTGTTGTTATTCTTAGAGGCCTGTAGACATGTGTGTGGGTCGTGGGTCGGATTTGTTCAGTGATGTTTATGTGGTTTGTGTTTGACATTCCCCTACACTACGATAGCCTGACCGGCTTATGTGTGATATTATAAGTGACGATTTAAATGATATATTGTCTTGTATGAATGAAAGTCCCTAATATGATAAACGCAAGTAGATTTTGGCTAATAAGTATGTACGAGTGTCCACCTCGGGCACTAGTCACGGCCTACGGGGTTGGGTCGTGACAAAAGTGGTATCAGAGCGGTTCGTCCTCGGAATGTCTACAGGCCGTGTCTAGTAGAGTCTTGTTTATCGGTGTGTTGTCCACCACATCTATAAATAGGAAGCTACAGGACATTTAGGATGCACCCTTCCTTCGATCTTAGATCGTGCGATAGAGCTGTATTATTAGGATGGTCCCTTTTCTAACAGATTGCTATGCTTACAGTGATGCCTCCGAAGAAAGCGACCGTTGCCCAGAAGGGCAAAGCAGTAGCAGGAGAGACCAGTCAGACTCGGAGAGTTACTCGGGCCCGTGCCCAGACTATGCCCGATATTATGCCCCAGTCAGCGGGCTCTGCTACTCTGCGGTCATCAGAGGAGCCTAGAGCAGCAGCCGCTGCCGCTGTGGATCAAGAGGCGGCTCCATCATTAGCTCTGGAGGCTCCAGCGCCCGAGCCTCCAGCTCCTCAGCCAGGAGCATAGGATAGGGCGATGAGAGATGCAGTAGAGTTGTTGACTAGATTAGTAGCGGGGCAGGCTCGCAGACACAGGCTGGGAGGTGATTATGCAGATAGACATGACAGCTTGAGGGTTCGTGACTTTTTGACTTGTAATCCCCCAGAGTTCTACGGGTCAAAGCCCGAGGAGGATCCCCAGGATTTTATTCGACAGATGCAGTTAGAGCTTCTGAGACCGAGTCTGTCGAGCTGGCTTCATATCGGTTGTGTGATGTAGCTATCAACTGGTATGAGTCTTGGGAGTTGTCTAGAGGCGAGGGTGCTCCTCCAGCAGTGTGGGATGAGTTTACAACAGCCTTTCTCGGGAATTTTCTGCCTCCAGAGATGCGGCGAGCGAGGGTGGACAGATTCCTACAGTTGAGAAAAAGGGGCAGAAGCGTTCGGGAGTACAGTTTAGAGTTCGACTCTTTGGCTAGATATGCACCCACTATTGTAGCCGATATGACTGACAGGATGCACCGATATGTGATGGGGCTGGATCATTATCTGGTGGATAGCTGTATGGCGGTATCATCTCAGCCTAGGATGGATATTGCTCGGGTGTAGGCATACGCACAAGGAATGGAGGATCGACACAGAGGGCGCCAGCCCGATAGAGATCGTGATAGGGGCCAGCCCAAGAGGGCTAGATCAGCTGGTTATTCCGGGGAGTTTCGAGGCGGGTAGCCTCAACAGCATACTAGACATCCTTCTCAGCCAGCACGGAGTGTACCCCCACAGTCTACTGGTAAGAGACTTGATAGCACAGTATATTCAGAGGCTGGTAAAAGCTCCAGGGCTTCGGGTTCGCAGTCGAGTAGAGGGATCAGCCAGACCAAGCCACCTTTGCATCGGTGTTCTCATTGTGGTAGGCCCCATTTCAGGGAATGTCATTTTGCTATAGGTGCTTGCTTTACTTGCGGCCGTCCAGGCCATGTTATGAGGGAGTGCCCGTTTAGGGGTGGTCCAGGTGGTTCAGCCCAGCCCACTGGGTCAGTTGCTGGCTCATCTTCCTCTTCTGTAGTCATGCGCCCTACGGATCAGGGCATGCCGACACCAGTAGGCCGCGGTAGAGGTCGTGGTGAAGCTCCCAATTCTAGCGGTCCTTCGAACCGCATATATGCTTTGGCCAGCCGACAGGACCCAGAGGTGTCACCAAATGTGGACACAGGTATATAATTGGTCTTTTCCCGAAATGTATATGCATTGATAAGTCTAGGCTCTACTTTATCATCTATTTTCCCCCTCCTGGTTGCTAGTAGAAGTGGCCCGAATTGACAGAACCATTTGAGGTAGGCATAAATACAGATGAAAAGTGAATATTCAGGATTTAAAAGGCTAACACGGTAATTGTATAGTCAGGAAAGTAAACGACCCTCTCTAGATCGGAGAAAGACACGTTACAAGAAAATTTTGGAAGTTGTTAAGACACCGACGTGCCCTAGATTACGTGATCAAGGTCGTGCGGGGTAGTGGATGCAATTATACCAGCATTAACGCACCGAAATGCATTAAAGTTTCGAGGTTAAGCGTGCTAAGGTGAGAGAAATTTTAGGATGGGTGACCCACTGGGAAGTGCGCTAAAGGTCCCATAAATGTAGATATAAGAGACAAATGGGAAATTAGGGTAGCCTAAGGGAAATTAGAGTATGCGGAGTGGATAGAAACCTTAAAGAGGTCGCATAGGCTGAGGCGGACTAGACCGGTGAAGAGAAAGAAAGCGCATCACAACTCTAGAATTAGGGTGAATTTGAATAGCGGTGGAAATATTTGTGAGCGAAATGGTAGTAAATATATATGCATATGACATCTCATTTGTGACTGTATCGATCGATAGGTGAATCCCATCAACCAGTGTTGCGATGTATAGAAGACACTAACTGAACGGAATTCAAGAGACAAAGCGAAAGATATAGTACAGATGTTACAAGGTAAACTGATACTGGATCTACCACTAGTTAAGGCTGGAAAGTCCTAATACAACGATATTCGGGAACAGAAAGAAAGTGAATACGTAGAGGGTAAGGAGCTTCGAAGTATCAGAAATGTCAAAAGAAGGACCAGGATAACTAGTAGTTGACCAGAACACCCATGATATGGAATGAGGATTCATATGAAGATCGAGAGGTTCGATTATAAAGAAAACAGGATGAAAGATAAGGAACGGGCATGAAGGAAAGGACAGCTTGGCCGAATCCTCTATTGTGGAAGGATATAATTACAAAAGGATAAATGCGTTGCCATATTGGTATGGTTGCTTCGAACATAGAGACACCTTCCTAGAGGGTGACTTAAGAATGGAACCGATTTGCGCATATAAAAGAATATCTTACTAACTTCAGAGCCGATGCTATAAACAACAAGAGAAGAAAGCTACTCCCTAAGAAAGATTAAGGATACTGACGGCTTGATCGAAGGAAAAGGAGAGTATTTAGGAAGAAAGTAACTGGAAACGGTTACGCACCAAAAGGTTAATGACACCGTTACACATAAAAGACAGGGGTATGTCAAAATGGAAAAAGTAAGCGTCGGAAATGGATGCCCTTATAAGTATTCCAACTAAATACGAGAACGCACTTAGCAAGGAGATAGACAGGACAGACTCCGCGATGAAGGAACTTCAATTGTAAGAAGATCGCGGAAAGCGATGGTTACTTAAAAGGCATAGGCGTATATAGACCCTCTTAATAAAGGGGGGGGGGGGGGGAGAACATACCAGACTTAAAATGAACTATGACGATTCAACCTCCAGAAAAGGAGACTTATTAGCTCGGGGCCAGAGTTCGGGGTCTGTTGGTATATCGTGAAGGTTACGAAAAGACGTAGAAATGAATTGACAATAAGTGTACCATGAGATAGATATAAGGAGAAAATATGGAAGACACCTGGAGAGGTCAACAAATATAAAAAGGACAGCCCGAAACGGCACCATATGAGGCTCGGTATGGCAGGAAGTGCAAATCACCGATCGGTTAGTTCGATGTTGATGGAACTAAGTTAATCGGCCCAGATATAATTCAGCAGGCAGTTGATAAAGAAGGACCCATTCAGAAACGGTTACGGGCAGCCCAAAGTCGACGGAAATCATACGCCGATAATCGACGTCGGCACTTGGAGTTCCAGGTTGGCGATTGGGTATTTCTGAACGAGTCACCCATGAAGGGTGTAGTGAGATTCGGCAAGAAGGGAAAGTTCAGTCCAAGGTATATTGGATCTTATCAGATTGTCCGCAAGGTAGGCAAGGTTGACTATGAATTAGACCTACCATCCGATTTAGAAGCAGTGCATCCAGTCTTCCACGTGTCTATGTTTCGCAAATGCATTGATGACCCTTCTAGAGTGGTTTCCATAGATGATATCCAAGAGACAGAGGAGCTATCCTACGAAGAGCAGCCGATAGCCGTACTGGATCGTCAAGTGAGAAGACTGCGTACTAAAGATGTAGCTTTCGCTAAGGTGTTGTGGTGAAACAATAGCAGGAAGGAGATAACCTGGAAAGCTGAAGAAGAGATGAAGAGAAAGTATCCTCACTTGTTTCCTATACTTACAGGTCATTTGAATTTCTAAAGTGGTTATGTTGATTGATGAATGAACTGTATATGACAACTATAAAAAAGAACTCCCCCGAAATGCTTGCAAGACTCTATGAGACTAATTCAACATTCGAGGACGAATATTCTAAAGGGGGGGAGGATGTTATATCCCGTATTTTGTACATTCGGATATTTCAAGATAATTGCGAGAAGTTAAGGGCAAGGCTATATTTTTTATCTTGTTTAACACACAAGTTGTTTGTGAAAATTATTGATGTGCAAATATTAAGAAAGGCTAGGGGTAAAAAAGGGAAATTCACAAGGTGGTTCATGGTAATATTGAGGAAGGCTAAGGGCAAATTTGGAATTAGGAAAATAAGTTTTCATGAATTACAAAATACAAAAAAAAAGAATGGTCTTGAAAATAAAAGGCCATGTGGCCGTCCAAGAGATGTGGGCCAAGGCCCACATGGGAGCTTAATATAAATAGATAAAAGATGACTAATAGAGCACATTTATCATCTTCCACACTTGAGAAAATTCAAGAAACTTGAAGAAATAAAGAGAAGGCCATTCGGCCATAGCAAGCAAAAATTGAAGCCCTAAAATCTTGGTCAAAAAAAAATTTTCTTCTAGAAATTCAACCAATTGGAAGGCCCTCTTTAACGTGGAGTAGTTGTTGGAGTAAGCAAAACAGTTATTTGTGCACTATTACCACCCTAGCCAAGTTGAGGAGTGTAGTGAAGAAAAGTAAGGTTTAATCCTCTTTTTCATATGTTATGAATGTTTTGGACATGTTGTAGTGTGTGGAAATGGATGAAAACCATGAAACCCTATGTGTTGGTGTTGGCCGTGTATGTGTTGTGTTTTGTAGGAGTGATGAACCAATTTTTACTTAGTACTTTGGTCGTTGTTGTAATGGATTCTATGATGAAAATGAGAGTTTAATGATTCAAGTTGAGGTCGAAATTGTTGTGGGCTGTTTTAGAAGCCAATGTGGATTGAATGTAGTCTCTTGTATTTATGGAAAATAATGTTGTTAGTGTGTGAATTATGGGTGTAGTTCATGAATTTGAAAGAAGGAAATGTGTGGTTATTGTTATTGTTGCATTTTGGAGGTTTCGGGTGGAGTGGAATATTGGTTAGATTATTTTGAATATTGTGTGAATTGTTTGAAGTGTTCTTGAATCATGTTAGAATGATTTCGGATTAACACTTGAATTGGAGATCATTGCTGTTAGCTTGACTATACATGGTCGATTTGAATATAAATGGGATGTTGTCGAATTATGTAGAAAAGAGTTACTAATGTTAGAATGCGTTTTGAATTGATTATTGATGTTGTTAGCATGATTGTTGGGATTGTTGTTGATGATTTGGCCGAGTTGAATTCTCGGGGTTGGTTGTAATTACAGGGGAAATGCTGCCGAAATTTCTGTAGATGAGGTGTTAGTTTAGAATTGAACTCTTAAGTATCTGTAGCTAATGTTTGGTATCTACTAATATTGTTGTAGATCTTGCGAAAGCCGAGACTTAAGTTGGATTTGCATAGGAAGCGGGCAAGGTATGTAAGGCTTACCCTTTCTTTCTTTTGGCATGATCCTTGTGAAACGAACAGACCAAGTATATGTATGATTTCAAAGAAACTCCAATTCTTAGAGCCACTAGGATGGCTAATATTCTTGATTTCCATAAGCTACTTCATATGGTTTTGTTACGTATCTATGATTTCCGAAGCTCTATTTGATATGTTTCCGAGTTTGTCTATGATTCTTATTCACTTCTTGACATGAGTACGCTCGATATAGTTGAGCTTATTGTATGGTTGAATAACGAGTAAAGTATAAAGAGTTCATGTCCCTAAAAGGGTTCTGTAAGTATTAATGTCTCTAACTTTTGTATACAGTCTTGGATTGCTTTGGAAACGTTCGTAGAGGTTCTGTGGTAAAAGTGTCCATAACTTTCTCATACTAAACCGGATTGACTTGAAACGTGTTTACGATCCTCAAGTGTCAGTTTGTGTACTTATCTTTCGAGTCTTGAAAGAAAATTTATTTATATGCATATGGCTTCTCACTACTTTGCTCGTGCATGCCTCAATACATCTTTCACCGAGTCCCGGGCCGGGTATGTTATCGTGCGCACCCCACTGCATTGTTCGTCGAGTCTCTCATTAGAGGGCCGAGTACGGTATATGTATATGATGACATGATGAGATGACGATGTGTTATGGTGGCCAGGAGGGCATATGATGATTTTATTCACCGAGTCCCTCACTAGAGGGCCAGGTACGGTATGTATATATGTATATGCATCATGATATGATAGCATGCTGACATGACTTTATTCACCGAGTCCCTCACTAGAGGGCCGGGTACGGTATACGTATACATATATTCATGATGACGTGATGACATGATTTTATTCACCGAGTCCCATAATGGGCCGGGTACGGTATGTGGTATTGGTATGCTTGATTCTGTTTCGTACTGCACAGGTACATCGGTTTCTTTATTATCATACTTGTCTCCTGGAATCTCTATTTCAGTTATGATCTTTTCAATTGCATTTCATGCCTTACATGCTCAGTACATATTCCGTACTGACCCCCTTTCTTCGGGGGCTGCGTTTCATGCCCGCAGGTACAGACGCTCGTTGCGGTGACCCGTCAGCATAGGACATCCACTCTGCTGTCTTGAAGTGCTCCTTTGTTTCGGAGCTTACACTTTTGGTACAGATCCTTTTGTTGTACATATATATACATATGACTATTTCGGGGTACGGCGGGGCCTTGTCTCGCCATATGATGTTGTTATTCTTAGAGGCCTGTAGACATGTATGTGGGTCGTGGGTCGTATTTGTTCAGTGATGTTTATGTGGTTTGTGTTTGACATTCCCCTACACTACGATAGCCTGACCGCTTATGAGTGATATTATAAGTGACGATTTAAATGATATATTGTCCTGTATGAATGAAAGTCCCTAATATGCTAAACGCAAGTAGATTTTGGCTAATAAGTATGTACGAGTGTCCACCTCGGGCACTAGTCACGGCCTACGGAGTTGGGTCGTGACAAGTGCAAACAAATTTAATGTGTCAATTAATATTACTATAACGTGGGCTGAAGCAGAAGACTATCTGTGCTTTATTGCTACGTGGGTTAAACTATTGTAAAGGGATATTTTAATTTATGAGGCTTTTGCTAATCTAATTAGTTAATAAATTATGTAGCCAAATGAAGGAAAACATATATAAAAAAACAGGATAAAAAAGATAAATAAGAATGGTGGCCATAGAGAGGTGTCACATACCTTGTCTATGCCTAGCTTTATATTATATATAGATTATGAGGTGTGGTCTATGTGTGCCATCAATGTATAAAACTTATAATTCAATGTGTGTGTGGTGGTAGTTTTACCCCTCCCTAGCAGCTCCCACCTTTTTGCTCCCTTTGGGACTCGAACTCACAACTTTAGCTTTGGAGGTGGACGGTGCTTACTACCTGAGCAAAATTACCTAATACGGTAAGAAGTTTTTACTTGGACCACTATATGTAACAACCCGTTCCGTCGTTATTGTGAATTCCGAAATATTCGTGACTCTGCCTCCTGGAGACATGCTTGAACTACCCTTGAAATTTGGGAACCGTTAACTTGATCAGGAAATCATATGAGTTGCGTGTAAAGAATTGGATCAGGGCCCCCTGGGCCAAGTTGTGCTGCTACAGCGCCTTCCAGGCTGCCCCAGCAGTGGCGCAACAGCGGCGGGGCAACCACAAAAGCGGTATAACAAGGATTTCCAATGGACCGCCCCAGCGGCACCTTGGACGCAGAAGCAGTACCGCTGGAGAGGTGACGCGATCGGCCCAGCGGTTACGAGCAGTCATTTCACCTATTTAAGTGGCATTTTGGGAATTAACCTCATTTTTTCAAACCCTAAAGAGTCCAGCCGTCCATGGAGTATTTTTGGAGCAAAACTTGATGTTGTCTTGGAAGAAGTAATGCTTCTAAGCTTCCCCATTCTTCCTTCCCATTAGAGATTCCTATCAAGAACCCCTCATCCAGAAATTACAAGAATGGGTATCACAATCTCTTAAGTTCCAAAGAGATGAATTCTTTGTTCTTCTTGATATAAAATCCTTGGGTTATTTTCCCTTGTTCATTATCCCAGCTAGGTTCCTAACCTAATCCTTCATTTTCCCCATTAAAGCACAAATAGGCCTATGGAGATTGAAAATGGGTTTCTCAAAGACAAGTGTAAAATGGCAACTTGACCTAACTAGTGACTTAGAATAGTGTCATGATGTCATAAATGAAGGTTGATTGACCATCTAGCATTGTGAAAGTGAATCTAAAGGTAGAGTAAATCTCCATGTACACCTTATCAAATTTGAAGTCCTTGATAAGAACCCTAAGGGTAATTTCTACTCTTGGGTCTCATGGGTGTCTCCAAACTTTTCGTGGGATTACGAGATGTTGAGCAAATTGAAGGACCAACGGATGTTCGTGGCACCCGCTCGGCCATGAGGTAGGTTATGGCTTCCCTTTTTGGTAGACTCCGGTTAGTTTCATATATTCGTGTATTAGAAGGAACGGAGAATGCATGTGTAGGAGTTGGAGATTTGGGATGGAATCCTAGGATGGTATTGTTGTGTGACTTGTTTGTTTGGGCTTGTGGCCTGTTGCCTCCTTAGGTTGTTGATGTGGTTTTCTTGAATATCGGTGGATTTATGTGACTTGGGAGTAGCAGACGAAACCTATTTTGTGTCTAACGATGTAAACTTCCCGTAATACGTGATTACTTGTGTTTTGTTATTAATAGTGAATCTAGCTGCTAAACGAGAGAATGAAATGTACCCACGGTTGTGATTGAGTTCTAATTAAGTTGTGACGAATGACTTCGAGTGTAGGGTGAGATTCTTGTCCTAAGCTAATAGGATGATTTAAGGAAGTGGTAATAATGTATATCAACTGATTAATCTGTTTTGTGTAGGGACTAACCACCCCGTTGTGTTGTGTTGACCGCTCTATTGTGTTGGCTTGATGCCATGAGTTGTTGCTAGAGATTAGATCCCGTTATTTGCCTTGATTGGACAATTATTGGACTACCCATTGTGGTACTTGTGACTCGGTTATACTGTTGGCATACCCACTGTTGGTATTGTGATTACGATATATTTTTGGTGTACCCCATTGTTGGTACTAGTGATATTGAGCTTGATGGTTGATGTTGACACACGCATTGCATGCATTCTCATTTATGCATGATGCATGGACGATACCCGGTGATGATCCGGTATCGTTGATTGAGTGAAACTGATATTTGATAAACTTTTTTACGTGAGTGATTGTGAGAAGGTCGATATCCGATGATCAATCCCGGAATCGTTGATTGTGCGAAACTAATATTTGATAAACTCTTTTACGTGAGTGATTGTGAGAAGGCCGATGTCCGATGATCAATCCCGGAATTTTTGATTGTGTGAAACTAATATTTGATAAAACTCTTTTACTTGAGTGATTGTGAGATGGCCGATGTTCGATGATTTATTCAAATATCGTTGTTGCATGGCCGATTCCAATGATATTTCCAAAATCGTTGTTAGTGAATGGACTACGCAGGTCCCCCAGGGTTGTGCCGGTGAGAACCCCCCGTGGGAAAAGATCCGGGGTCCCGTTTGTCTGTTGGGCAAAGATCCAGGATGGGTGGCACTTAGACATCACGAGTCACATTAGGTGTTGCTACCGAGATGTCTATATTTCCGTCTGGAGTACATGTGTACACCCCATTTGCATGGCATTGCATTGCATCCATACATTATTATATTGCATTGGATGATGATTGATTGAGATTCTTGGTGTTGTACCTGTGTTGTTAGATTTGGACTCGATGTATTCAGACTTGGCATGTTTGGGGACTAGGCGCTTTATTTACACAATGACATGTATCTATATCCGATTGTATTTGGTTTATACTTGTTGATTGTATTTGTTGACTTATTCAGAGAACTCTCTGTAAATCCAGTTGTTTGATTGAGTTCTAAGTGATGTAAGATAAAAGTTGTTATAACTAGGAGTTGACCCTAGACTAAAGATAGATCCAATGATTCATATACTGGGAAATTGCACTGATACTATTGACTTGTAGTTATCAGAGAGAAGTTGTGGCTTAAGGGTAAGTAAGGTTATGATGTGCGATAGGTAAAAATAAGACTTGATTTAATGATTTTCATGGTTGTTTGTGAATTCTTTTACCAATATGTGTTACTAACCATTGTCGGCCTATGATACTTACTCAGTACGCGTGGATTGTACTGATATTATACTTGCTACACCCTTTTTGGGTGTAGATTGTTTCAGGTATTTGATTTGATGCCCAGCGAAAATGCGCGGTGCCTATTTGGAAGGCCTCCTCCCACTTCATTCCGGGATAGAGGTTGAGTCTTAGAAAGTAGCGGTAATCTAAGTCATTAGTTGCTTTTGTATTAGTCTAGACCAGGTCATGGGAAGTGGATCGAGTCTGTAATTTTGTATTGTTGTAAACATATAAACATTTGAGTTTATTGAATATATTATGGAGTACCTCTGTATTTCTAATTATCTAAATGCTCATAAAATGATTTGTTTCTTGATTGATGTGTTATTAAATGAGAGGGTTTGCCAACCGAGGCGAGAAAGGTAGGTACCCGCACGGTCCCCAATTGGGTTGTGACAAGTTGGTATCAGAGCCTAGGTTACCAGTGTCACAAGTACAAGAGCAATGTCTAGTAGAGTCTGTGGAATGGTAGACGTCCGTACCCATCCATGGGAGGCTATAGGGCATCTAGGAAAATTTCCCTTCTTTCTTTCAAATCGTGCCACTTCGATCAAATTGGTATCTCGATGGGCCCAATTGGTATCTAGACGATTCCAGTTGGTATCTATGTGCGAAAGGTAAGTCGTAATTGGAATCAGGTCTAATATGTGTTGAGTATGATCGAGTTAAGGTTTTAGTTGCGAAACGATCCAAGTTGGTATAATATTACTCCCAGGTATTGCGCTCCAGCGGTCAACCAACCGTTGTTGAGTTATCACTGCAGCGGTAAGGCCACCGTTGAAACGGTCCCTGCTATTCATTTTTGACCGCTTCTGCGGCCCTTCTACCGCCGAAGAGGGACCGATGTAGCGGTCTTAGAGACCGCTGAAGCGGTAATGCAGGATTTAGAGACCTGAACCCTTCCCCTGTTTTCAGCCTACTTCCCCTGTTTTGGCCATTTGACAGATTACATATAAACAACAGCAAACCAAACCCTCAGTAGTACAGGACAAGCCCGACAAGGTCAAGCATAACTCAAATCATTACACAAACACCATTACCATTACCAAAACAAGAAATTTAAATAGTCCCATATTCAAACAAGCTATCTGAATATTAAGCCCAAATAAGGCTAACCAAGGACCAAAAATGAGAAACATCATCCAAGAAAAGGAGACAACACAACCCAAACAAAACAAAAGAAATTGTCTAAACGGCAACGCCCAACAGGGGCAAATATATCATCATCAAGGGGAAAAAGGGGGACAGGGATCTCTATGTTACACCTTGGAAAATTTTGCGCTACCAAGGTCGTAGCCAGCTTAGTATGGGCCGGAGGAAGAGCAAAACTATTTAAGGATTGAGGAGAAATATTATATTATAAGGGTGTAATAATGGTATGCATATGACATTTGGGGACCATATGGGTTGAATTGGTTCATATGTCACTTACTGAAAAGCCCTCGTTGTTGTAAGCTAAGTGGGGCCCACTGTCACGACCCAGCCCCGTGGGCCGCGACTGGCGCCCTACTTGGGCACCCGGACAGACAAACATACCAGATCGTCATATTATAGATTATCTCAGATCTCATATTAGTCATTAAAACAGATTTAATGTCACGACCCAACCCCGTGGGCCGCGACTGGCACCCTAGCTGGGTACCCGTACATACCTACCTGACCGAATTTCGTATCGTACAGATTTTTTTTTTCAAACGGATATTACAGAAGTAGGCCGATACAGATACGGCACGCGCGCAAACATATATATATACCTGAACATGCAGACATTTACAGATAAGCCGATAAGGCTAACATACAGACGAAACCCGTAACCCACACATCTATCTACAGGCCTCTACAGACATACAGAATCATATGACGGGACAGGGCCCCGCCGTACCCAGAACTTCCATACATACAGAACATACGGAAAACAAAAGATATATATACCAAAGTACATGCTCCGAATCAAAAGGAGCTCTTCAAGATAGCAGAACCTGTGCCCTAGACTGGCGGCGTGTCACCGAGTGCGCCTGTACCTGCGGGCACGTAACGCAGCCCCCGAAGAACCGGGGGTCAGTACAAAAATGTACCGAGTATGTAAAGCAGAAATATATCAAACATAATCATGATCTGGACTGGAAGCGCATAAATATACTAGACTGGGTCATAAGCCGGACAGACAGAGTCAAGTCCCGACAGACGGACATAATCATGGTCCAGACAGACAGAATCAGAATCCATACGGACATACAGAATCGGAATCCATACGGACATACAGAATCAGAATCCATACGGACATACAGACATAGTCGTAGTTCAGACGGACAGACAGAAGTATACCTGACAGAATTATGCATGCAGAGTAGTGCAGAATCATACAGAATCATACAGAGGCATGTGCTTATATACATACTAATGGCACATGCATACAGACATACAGATCCCGGCCCTGTCTGGGGGCGCGGTAAACAGAACCCGGCCCTCTTAGTACGGGACGCGGTGGACAGACAGAATCAGATCAGATCATATGCCATCCTGGCCGCCATCCCCATACACAGATCATAGTATCATACAGACATACAGATCCCGGCCCGTACGCCGAGGGACGCGGTGAACAATGCAGAGAAATATGCACGATAACAGAACCTGGCCCGGGACGCAGTGAAGGAATGCATTGAGACAACCACGAACAGATCCATGGGAAACCACATACATACAAACTCAATCAGACTAAAGGGTGCCAAACGGCGATCCAAAATCAGAGTATACGGATAGTATGCATAGTACACGCCTATATCCTACTTGGGAAGGCACGACAGATTATTATCAGAATCGGATTCTCAGATGTTCAGAAGTTATTTTATAAGAATTTCATAAAAATAGTTGTATCATAATCAAAATAATAGTTCAGATGGTTTCTGAGAAAATCGGATAAAACGGAAGTATTTAAAGTATTACAGAAGATATCGGGCCTTGCGGGCCCGCCTCGGACCAACTCGAGGAAACATATGTAAATTATCGCTAATAGACCTTATGAGGTCATCCATAATCGTTTGGAAGTGTTCCGACTCCGTTTAGGGAAATTTTGTACAAAAACTCACTTTAAAGGCAATTTGTAAGAAAATAGCTTCAATTGAATTGAAGGAATTGGAGCGGTTTTCCGTCTCGAATTCCGGGGAACGGAGTCGTACTTAAGGCTCGCGGCCGAGCCTATCACATCCAGAACATGCCTAGGAACAAAGGGAAATGCTTCACATACCTCGCTAGCGCCTTACGCTCGCTTGGCATCGACTTCAATTTCGTCCAAAATCTAGAAATGGTCAAGTTTACCATTTGTTAGTTTCAAATTTTTCAATAATCCAACTTAACACTGACTTGCCTACCGAAATTTCGGCAGCATTTCCTCTGTATATAAGACATCCCCGAGACTTAGCTCGGCTCAATTCATCATCACAACAACCCAGAAATAGCATCAATAACAACAATATGCATTAAACATACGATATGGCATTACTAGCCATCCTTTCGACATAACGAAACATTTTGCGTTTCAACCTTACATTTCCAACCCAAACTTATTATTCTCATATTCATCATCCATCAAAATCATTACAACATACGTCGGAAGCATCCATACAATTTTCACACAATATTCATAAGGTATGCAAACATTCAAACTTTCCATTAAGCCACTACTTTTCCAATTTTTCCTAACCTTCAACATACAAGTTCATTATACATTTCCATCTTCCAAATTCATCCACAATAATCATAATTTTCCTCTTGATACTTTCATTTCCATTTTTACATAAACCATAACAAAGTTGTATGTTTTCCTACAACAACTTAATAACCATTAAGTTCCTTCACTCTCCTCACATAATCCATGATTAAAACAACCAAAATATTAATTCAAATCAGTCCATCAATTTCAATTAGAACAGCCCCTCACCCATAAATTTCAACAAAACAACAAACGAGTTTATAATGCTGTTTTCTCCGTTCTAATTCGTTAAAACTCTAAATAAACACTTTAATAACATAAAAGGAATTTTATAAATACCTTATCAGAAGATCCACCACGAAAATTTCATCCCCCAAGACCAATATTTATCTCAAATTGAAGGCAACGCAACGTACAACGTTTTTCTCTTCATGAGCTTCGGGATTCGGAGCTCGGATTTTGATCAAAATGACCTTCTTAGCCTTGAAGTTTTCTCTCTCTCTCTCTAATGGAATTTTCTGGATCTTTTCTGATCTGAAATGTGGAGGAGGAGGCTGAAAACTCCCTTAAATAATAAGAAATGGGCTTGACCCGGATTGGAATCGGGTTGGGCCCATTTCACTGCCCAGCTTGACATTTCCGCCTTAAAATGTCCATATCTCCTTGTACCGACGTCGCCTGGGAGCCCACGACCTACCGTTGGAAAGCTATTTCAATTATATACAACTTTTATCTCTGGGCATTTTCCCAAATTCTAAACTTATAATGCCGTTTTTGCCCCTCCAAGTCAGGTCATCCGAAAACGTTTTCTTAAAAATATTCGTTTGGAGGGCTTCCACTTTGATTTGGCCCCAGGGCCCTTCACGGGTTGTGTTTAACTTTACATATACGATTCATATAACTTTTCACATGTCCCAAAAAAAAATATTGATGTGTGGGCCCCACCTCAGCTTACAAATAATTCGACGTTCGAAAATGCAGGATATAACATTCTCCCCCCCTTTAGAACATTCGTCCTCGAATGTTCGATTGACCTTAGGGGGCCTCGTGACACTTTGGGGAGGTTCCTTCCTTTCTTTCAAAATTCCTTTCAACGTTACGATTGCTATCAACATCTTTCACCTCTTGTCACACTTCTCGGTTCCTTACAACGTTATCATAATTTCACGTTACATCCAACAGGTTCATAACTAGAGCCAGACGCACAAAAGCATATCAGACAGATTCATAGTCGAAGCCAGATGTACGGAAGTATGTCGGACAAACATGAGATCGGAGTCAGACGTACAAAGAGGTATCAGCCAGATTCGAAATCAGAATCAGACGTACAAAAATGTATCAGACAGAGTCGTAATCAGAATCAGACATACGGAGATGTATCAGACAGACGCGTGATCAAAATCAGACGTACAGAGATGTATCAGACAGATTCATATCCAGAATCAGACACACAGAGGCGTGTCAGACAGATTCGTAATCAGAGTCAATCGTATAGGGGTGTGTCAAACAGAAACGTATTCAGAATTAGATGTACAAAGATTTATCAGACGGCAACATAATCGAGTTCAGAAGTACAGAGGCGTAATAGGCAGAGCCTTATCAGAATCGGGGGTGCAGAAGTATAACAGATAGGATCTGAATTAGAATCAGATCACTCCTATTAAGGCTCCAGTGTTTTATGAAAATTTCCCTTATTTGTAAACTTGTTCGCCAAGTTATCATACAAATCGTCTTACGTGTCGCTTATCGACCTTTTCAAAGATTCCGCTTATTCACACTTCTTATCTTTCATCTTTCCTACTATCCATACTCATTTTCTTTTTCAGACATCGTCATACCAGACCGAGTTATAATGGAATAGGGGTTTTTCTATCCTTTGATGACATTCGAATCCCCGTCTCCGCGTCGTTTCATGTATTCGGTTTAGTAAAACCTTTCGTCTATCACAACATTAGTTGCCGGGACTCGGCTCTTGATCCATATGGGCACCAAACAAAAATTATACACACACACATACAGATATATTTACTAGTATCTTACTAGCGAACGTCTCTGACTGTTATTCAAATCCGCTCAATTTCCCGAGCGGTGTTGCACCTTTTCTTTTTGCCCATTTAGTCCGCCTCGTTCTGCGCGACTCCTGTAAGGGCACTAATTACTCCACACATTCTCTTTTCCTTTAGATTACCCCAAATTTTCATTTATATCTATCATACTTACACTTGTGCAAAATTTTGCATTACTTCCCAGGGGGGTCACCCATCCCAGAATTGCTCTGGCTTGAGCACGCTTAACCCCGAAACTTTCATGCATTTTGACGCGTTAGGGCTGATATAATTTCGTCAATTGCCCTGCAGGACCTTTGTCACATAATTTTAGGGCAAATCGGGGTCTTAGCAAATTTTCGGAAAATTTTTGTAGCGGGTCCCACCCCCGGCTAAGTTGCACAATTACCATATTGCCTTTCTGAATCTCTGATATTCACTTTCATACACATATACATACAATTACAGACAGGCCACAGATTTAAGTTTTCGTCCCACGAATTCCGTCTCCAAATAGTCGGTGAAATCTGATAAAATATCACCATAAGGTGCTCTCCAACCACCGACCGAAGAAAACTAAATTCCGACAAGTATCGCGGTACCTGTTTGTACTTACTTTATATATATTTACTTCCATATCTCTGGAAAAAAATTTGGGCAGAGGTTCCTCTGTATTTCTTACTATCCGAAACCTGTACACAAGAAATACCAACCATGCCTCACAGGGCCAACACATATACGCATATATATATACATCATATCATGTCGTCTCGTAGCCACACGGGGCAAACAATTACAGATAAAATTATACAGATGTCGAGGCTTACCTCACATGCCCAACTCGAACAACATCGGAGGCTCCTTCCTGTTCACTTTTCTGTTCAATCTTCAACTTTATATTTCTACCACACATCAAACAACTTCTCCGACACACAGCTTTCATATTATTGCTTACCTGAGTACTGTGCGGCCTCCAATATCATCAACCATTGCCTTCTGTCGATGTCGTCCTTTGGCTGAAATTAAAAGTTAGCCGAAAGGAATTCATATCCTACAGCTGGCTCTATCGCATGATCTAAGATTCAAAGAAGGGTAACATCCTAGATGCCCTGTAGCTTCCTGTTTATAGATGTGGTGCACAACACATCGATAAACAAGACTCTACTAGACACGGCCTGTAGACATTCCGAGGACTAACCGCTCTGATACCACTTCTGTCACGACCCAACCCCGTGGGCCGCGACTGGCACCCTAGCTGGGTACCCGTACATACCTACCTGACCGAATTTCGTATCGTACAGATTTTTTTTTTCAAACGGATATTACAGAAGTAGGCCGATACAGATACGACACGCGCGCAAACATATATATATACCTGAACATGCAGACATTTACAGATAAGCCGATAAGGCTAACATACAGACGAAACCCGTAACCCACACATCTATCTACAGGCCTCTACAGACATACAGAATCATATGACGGGACAGGGCCCCGCCGTACCCAGAACTTCCATACATACAGAACATACGGAAAACAAAAGATATATATACCAAAGTACATGCTCCGAATCAAAAGGAGCTCTTCAAGATAGCAGAACCTGTGCCCTAGACTGGCGGCGTGTCACCGAGTGCGCCTGTACCTGCGGGCACGTAACGCAGCCCCCGAAGAACCGGGGGTCAGTACAAAAATGTACCGAGTATGTAAAGCAGAAATATATCAAACATAATCATGATCTGGACTGGAAGCGCATAAATATACTAGACTGGGTCATAAGCCGGACAGACAGAGTCAAGTCCCGACAGACGGACATAATCATGGTCCAGACAGACAGAATCAGAATCCATACGGACATACAGAATCGGAATCCATACGGACATACAGAATCAGAATCCATACGGACATACAGACATAGTCGTAGTTCAGACGGACAGACAGAAGTATACCTGACAGAATTATGCATGCAGAGTAGTGCAGAATCATACAGAATCATACAGAGGCATGTGCTTATATACATACTAATGGCACATGCGTACAGACATACAGATCCCGGCCCTGTCTGGGGGCGCGGTAAACAGAACCCGGCCCTCTTAGTACGGGACGCGGTGGACAGACAGAATCAGATCAGATCATATGCCATCCTGGCCGCCATCCCCATACACAGATCATAGTATCATACAGACATACAGATCCCGGCCCGTACGCCGAGGGACGCGGTGAACAATGCAGAGAAATATGCACGATAACAGAACCTGGCCCGGGACGCAGTGAAGGAATGCATTGAGACAGCCACGAACAGATCCATGGGAAACCACATACATACAAACTCAATCAGACTAAAGGGTGCCAAACGGCGAGCCAAAATCAGAGTATACGGATAGTATGCATAGTACACGCCTATATCCTACTTGGGAAGGCACGACAGATTATTATCAGAATCGGATTCTCAGATGTTCAGAAGTTATTTTATAAGAATTTCATAAAAATAGTTGTATCATAATCAAAATAATAGTTCAGATGGTTTCTGAGAAAATCGGATAAAACGGAAGTATTTAAAGTATTACAGAAGATATCGGGCCTTGCGGGCCCGCCTCGGACCAACTCGAGGAAACATATGTAAATTATCGCTAATAGACCTTATGAGGTCATCCATAATCGTTTGGAAGTGTTCCGACTCCGTTTAGGGAAATTTTGTACAAACACTCACTTTAAAGGCAATTTGTAAGAAAATAGCTTCAATTGAATTGAAGGAATTGGAGCGGTTTTCCGTCTCGAATTCCGGGGAACGGAGTCGTACTTAAGGCTCGCGGCCGAGCCTATCACATCCAGAACATGCCTAGGAACAAAGGGAAATGCTTCACATACCTCGCTAGCGCCTTACGCTCGCTTGGCATCGACTTCAATTTCGTCCAAAATCTAGAAATGGTCAAGTTTACCATTTGTTAGTTTCAAACTTTTCAATAATCCAACTTAACACTGACTTGCCTACCGAAATTTCGGCAGCATTTCCTCTGTATATAAGACATCCCCGAGACTTAGCTCGGCTCAATTCATCATCACAACAACCCAGAAATAGCATCAATAACAACAATATGCATTAAACATACGATATGGCATTACTAGCCATCCTTTCGACATAACGAAACATTTTGCGTTTCAACCTTACATTTCCAACCCAAACTTATTATTCTCATATTCATCATCCATCAAAATCATTACAACATACGTCGGAAGCATCCATACCATTTTCACACAATATTCATAAGGTATGCAAACATTCAAACTTTCCATTAAGCCACTACTTTTCCAATTTTTCCTAACCTTCAACATACAAGTTCATTATACATTTCCATCTTCCAAATTCATCCACAATAATCATAATTTTCCTCTTGATACTTTCATTTCCATTTTTACATAAACCATAACAAAGTTGTATGTTTTCCTACAACAACTTAATAACCATTAAGTTCCTTCACTCTCCTCACATAATCCATGATTAAAACAACCAAAATATTAATTCAAATCAGTCCATCAATTTCAATTAGAACAGCCCCTCACCCATAAATTTCAACAAAACAACAAATGAGTTTATAATGCTGTTTTCTCCGTTCTAATTCGTTAAAACTCTAAATAAACACTTTAATAACATAAAAGGAATTTTATAAATACCTTATCAGAAGATCCACCACGAAAATTTCATCCCCCAAGACCAATATTTATCTCAAATTGAAGGCAACGCAACGTACAACGTTTTTCTCTTCACGAGCTTCGGGATTCGGAGCTCGGATTTTGATCAAAATGACCTTCTTAGCCTTGAAGTTTTCTCTCTCTCTCTCTCTAATGGAATTTTCTGGATCTTTTCTGATCTGAAATGTGGAGGAGGAGGCTGAAAACTCCCTTAAATAATAAGAAATGGGCTTGACCCGGATTGGAATCGGGTTGGGCCCATTTCACTGCCCAGCTTGACATTTCCGCCTTAAAATGTCCATATCTCCTTGTACCGACGTCGCCTGGGAGTCCACGACCTACCGTTGGAAAGCTATTTCAATTATATACAACTTTTATCTCTGGGCATTTTCCCAAATTCTGAACTTATAATGCCGTTTTTGCCCCTCCAAGTCAGGTCATCCGAAAACGTTTTCTTAAAAATATTCGTTTGGAGGGCTTCCACTTTGATTTGGCCCCAGGGCCCTTCACGGGTTGTGTTTAACTTTACATATACGATTCATATAACTTTTCACATGTCCCAAAAAAAAATATTGATGTGTGGGCCCCACCACAGCTTACAAATAATTCGACGTTCGAAAATGCAGGATATAACATTTAAAATCAAATATTGTCTTAAGCGGTCCCGCTTGCAAAGATATCATATCCAAAGCCAAAAGGAGCGGCGGAATACACATCGCCTATCATATATACTGATGCAAACATATGGGCCAGTTTGGCCACCAAAACAGACGGACCGCATTAAGACACAAATCGTGACTAAAGCAGACACACATAGGACCCTCGACCCACATATATGACTACAGGCCTCTACAAATGCAGAACGAAAACATATGACGGGACAGGGCCCCGCCGTACCCCAAAATAGTCAAATATACATATGCATATACATCACAAGGGATATGTACCGACATATGGGCTCCGGATCAAAGGAGCACTCTGTAATAGCAGAACGTGTGGCCTACACTGCCAGATCGCTGATCTCTGTACCTGCGGGCATGAAACGCAGCCCCCCGAAGAAAGGGGGTCAGTACGAAAGATGTACTGAGTATGTAAAGCATAGAGTACAGAAATGTAAATCACAACTGAAAAACAAACCGGATACAAAAGGGGAATATTGACTAGTATATCAAAATCTGTACCAAAACATATATATACATAATGCAGATAAAATCATGCAAAGCTCAGGAACGTGGTCACCCCTCCAACGCAGGTGCCACACACAGCATAACACCAGAAGGTTCAAATCTCCGTACATCCCCGAACACACATATCATCATAACATATCACCAGCCATATCACAACATAACTCCAAACGGAACCCGACCCTATGGCGAGGTCTCGGCAACCGTAACACAGCATACGGCCGAATTAATCATAGGGCGCACGAATCATAACCGGCCCGGGAACCGGTGAACGAAATCATAATAAGGGCACGAGCGGAGTCGTGAGCAAACAATGCAATTCACATATCAAAATACTTTTGCAAACTTGACAAAATCATATGTTGACTTATTAGTCAAAATAATTCGAACAATTAATCAAAACGGGGTTCATTTCACAAAAGTATTTCCAAAACGATAATTATGGTTCAAAATATAATTTAGGATATCGTGGCAATCAAAACATTAATTTACAATAGCCAAGTTCATAAACAAAAGTCTTTTGCCGAGGTTGTACAAAAATGAGCCTTATAGGGCAACCGAAAGAGTCTCGGAGTTAGCGGGCCCTCCTCGGGTCAAGTCGAGGTGGCGAACATGAATTACGAACACTTGGGGTCTATGAAATCATACGTGAAAGTTTTGAAGCGATTCGAATACATTTACAAAAGTTTCGGACATTAGATCACTTTTTAACACAAATGAGAGTTTTATGCTTCAATTGAATTGAATGAATAGTACCCAATTTCTAGTTCGGATTTCCAAGAACATAATGGCCTCCAAGGCTCCGATGCCGACCTAGTATACCTAGGACATGCCAAAAGAAGGAATGGGGTAGCCTTACATACCTTTCTCACTTCTTAAGCTTGTTTAAACTCGATTCCCGTTTCGCTCAGAATCTACAAATGGACAAAGTTACCAATTAGGAATTTTCAAGACTTCAAGAATTCATTTAACTATGTATTTGTCAATCGAAATTTCGGCAGCACTTCCCCTATACATATAACATCCCCAAGGCTTAGCTCGGCTCAATACATCAACAACAACAACCCACAATACCAAAGACATCATCATTATCGCATTCAAGGTTATTCAAACACATTCCAATAATGTTCCAAGCAATATACATAAGTTCAAATGATCCATCACTTTCCACATTCCATCCGAAACGTCAACAACTACGACGAACATACTAACTCGCATTGTTTCCTTCCAAATTCATTAACAACAACATAAATTCTCATTCTAGAATCTTACTTTCACAATTATATAAAAATCATATAAGAAATCACATAATTTCCCATGTCAACATACAACCAACTTCAATGCCAACTCACTTCATTAAACCTTTATTTACGTCATAAATGTCACAACGACACAACTAACAAGCTAAATAAAATTTAACTCACCACTCCCATGCCACCATGGCTCACGGCCACACACACTACTTCATACACATACACGGCCTTGCACACACTCACACCAATTTCATGATTCTCATCTAGTTCCAATCCTTACAATATATATATATTTATTTCATAACACAAAAGGATAGATTTCTTACCTTCTTCTTCAAACTTCCACTTGCCAACACAAGCACTTTCTTGCCTTAAAAATTATACCATGGTGAAGAGCATCCTTGACTTAGTGGGAATACAACAAGAAAAAAAATTTGGAACAAGATTCATGGACTTGGGATTTTTTTTTTCTTGAAGGGGGCCGAAACCCCTCTCTTGCTCTTCAATTTCTTTTGCTTTGTTTCAAGAGTCTTCTTGAAGGTTTATCCTTCTTATAATTATTGATCACATGATAAATTTAATAACTTGGGCTTGGGCCAAGGCTTCATGGCCGGTCACCCCTATTAAATTGGGCTTCACTTTCTCTTTTTTTTTTGAGCCCAACTAATTAAGGATCATATTTTATAATTCCCGAAACTAATTCCCGAAATTCCAATTTCGCCCTTGGCCTTCTTCCTTATCTCCGCATCAATATTTTTCATGAATAACACACATATATGAAATAAAATCAAATATAGCCCTCATTTCCTACAAAGCAAGATTATTTCAAATTTTTCCGAATGCGCAAACACGGGATATAACATTCTCCTCTCCTATAGAACATTCGTCCTCGAAAGTTAAATTAGCCTTATAGGGTTTTATAAACATGGTGGGGAGTCTCTCTTTAGGAATAGCACACATAAGTCATTTGTCAATCAATATAATAAACTTAAGAGCTTAGATTACCTGTGGGCGTAGGAAACAAGTGGGGATACTTTTTCTTCATTTCGTCCTTTGCTCCCCATGTCATTTCTTCTGTATCATTGTTTCGCCAAAAGACCTTAACAGAGGGCATATTTTTGGTACGTAGCCTCCTCACCTGACGATCCAGAGTAGTCACAGGTTGCTCTTCATAAGACAAGTCTTCCGTCACCTGAATATTACCTGCTGGGAATATCCTGGGAGGATCACCAACACATTACGAAGCATGGATACAGGGAATACCAGATGTAGAACCTCCAGATCAAATGGCAAGTCTAACTCATCGGCGACCTCGCTTATCTTCCGGATAATCTGATACAGCCCGATATACCGCGGACTAAACTTACCCTTCTTACCGAATCTCATCACCCCCTTCATAGGTGACACCTTTAGGGATAGCCAGTCATCAATCTGGAACTCTAACGGTCGGTGCTGCCTATCTGTATGTGATTTCTGTCAACTCTAGGCAAACAATAACCATTCTTGAGTGAGTTTTACCTTATCAACTGCTTGCTGGACCATACCTGGTCCGATCGACTTTGCTTGGCCCACATCAAAACAACCAGTCAAAGAATCTGCACTCTCTACCGTATAAGGTTTCCTACAGTGCCATCTGGGTACTATATAGGGCTTCGTATTCGTATGGTGCTATGAACGATAACTATTATTTCGAACAAATTCAATAAGCGACAACTGATCATCCCAGCTACCTCTAAAATCAATAACACAGGCCCGCAACATATTTTCCAGTGTCTGACTAGTACGCACGGCCTGTCCGTCGGACTGAGGATAAAGTGTTGTGCTAAGACTCACCTGAGTCCCCAATCCTTCCTGGAACGACTTCCAGAAATTAGCCGTAAACTGAGCACCTCTGTCGGTTATAATAGGTACAGGGACTCCATGAAGTCTTATCATCTCTTTAATATATCGTCTGGCATAATTCTCAACCGAATAAGTGGTTCTGGCGTGGAGAAAATGGACTGATTTTTGTCAGCCTATTAACCATACCCCATATGGAAATCATACTTCCGCGGAGTGCGAGGCAAACCCATAATGAGATTCATATTAATTATCTCCCACTTCCAAATCAGAATTTCCATTCCCTAAAATAGTCCGCCCGGTTTCTGATGCTCAATTTTGACTTGCTGACAATTCGGGCACTGGGCAACGAGCCTTGCGATGTCCTGTTTCAAGCCATTCCATCAGTATAGACATCCGAGGTCATGGTACCTTTTAGCGGATTTGGGACAAACAGAATACCGAATATTATGCGCTCCGCTCAGAATTGACCGTTGTAGCCCTACGACGTCGGGCACACATAATCTGCCTCGGTATAACAATACTCATCCGGTAAAACCTCGAGCTGGGGCTTTTTCATTGTCAAAGGTCGTCTCTCTACCATACCAGAATAGACTCCTCAAACTGACGCTGTTCTACCTTTTCCATAATCGATGATTCAGCAGCTTCTCAGACAAAAATTTCGATATCTTCAGAACCGACCAAACGGACTCCAAGGCTAGCCGACTGATACGTTTTACAAACCAATTCTTTGTCTCTGAATGTACGCCGGTCAAAGCCGTCCATAGGTTCACGACTAAGTGCGTTTGTCACAACGTTAGCCCTTCTAGGGTGGCACAAAATATTAACATCATAATCTTTCAATGATTCGAACCACCTTTTCCGCCGCAAATTCGGCTCCTTTTGGCTTAGAATATACCGGAGGCTCTTAGGGCCCGTATAACTGTCAACGCGGACTCCATATAAGTGATGCCGCCACATCTCTAAAACATGAATCACCGCAGCTAATTATAGGTCATAAGCGAAATAATTTCTCTCGTGCGGTCTGAGCTGTCGGGGAACATGGACTATAATCCGACCATGCTGTACTAATGCAAAACCTGTCCCGATATCGGAAGCATCGTAATAAATAACTTGCCCGTCTGCCCCCTTTTAGGAAGAACTAGGACTGGAGCTGTAATTAATTTTTCCTTCAGCAACAGGAAACTGCATTCAAAAGTACCGGTTCACTGAAATTCCACTGCCTTCTGAGTTAGCTTCGATAATAGTGTCGTAGCAGACACAAAGTTCTCCACAGACCTTCTGTGATATCCGGCCAATCCCAAAAATTATGTACCTCAGTTGATGTCGAAGACCTAGGCTAATTCTTTATCGCTTTGATCTTGTGTGTGTAAATTATTTCCATTTGTACTTACTTTACTTCACTTTCATCCGCTTTCCCCCCTTTGGGGTTATACTTATACCATATCCGTGTCTTTTCTTTCTAATCTACAACTTGATTATTTTCGTACGAAACCTTAATAGAATCATAATTACATAGTACATAATCTTATCCAATAGCTGACACTCAAGTAACGTAATTAGTATAGCAATTTATCTCTTAATAATTATATTCCTCCTCATTGGATGATTTGGCCAAGTTATTCCTTCTTTCATACCCGATCCTTATCCGTCGTTCTGTTTTTCTCAATATTCAAATTACTCGATATGCACATGATTCATCATTCCATACCATAGGTTTCCTTTGTCCTGCACTACTACATTTTAGTTCGTTTTCGCAAATAATTCTCGTGCTTTACCCGTTGACTCGTTTAGAGGTTCTGCTTAATTACGTGTCTTACGGTTCACCCCCCTTTTTTTTGACATTTTAATCTCCTTACCTTCTATTCAATTATTCTCTTTTCCTTCCAAACATCGTGGTATTAGGATCTTCCAACCTCAACCGGTAGCAAAATGAGTATCAATCTATTTCGCAACATCTGTACCATACTTTTCGCTTTGTCTCATAAATTCTGTTCGGTTAATGTTTTCCATATATTACAACAATGGCTATCAGGGTTCGCCACTCAATCGACACGGTCATAAATGGGGGCCCTACACATACATATATATATCACTACCATTGCTTTTACAATACATCTTCAATCACTTATTCATTCTTACCCTAGTTGCGGAGTTGCGCTGCTTTTCCTTCCCTTTTTAGCAATCTAACCCGTCTCAGCTCGTGTGGCCCCTATAAAGTTTCTAGCCATATCACACATCCTAATTCCCTTTTGGTTACCCAGAATTTCCTATTCGTCTCTCATATCTAAGTTTGCGAAAATTTTTGTACATTTCCCAGGGGGTCACCCATCCCAGAATTGCTCTGGCCCTGGCACGCTTAACCTTACAACTTTAATGAATTTAGGCACGTTAAGGCCGGTATAATTGCACCGATTGCCCCACACAGCCTTTGTCACGTAATTTAAGACAAATCGGGGCCCTAACAACTTTTCAAAACGTCCTCGTAGCGGGTCCCACCCCGGCCTAACGAGAATTCTATTACTTTTCTGACTTTATGATTACCGTGTCGCCCCTTGTAAATCCTCAATATTTACCTTCATACGTATATATATAATTTCAGACAGCCCACGAGTTTAAATTCATATTCCACAAATTCCATCTCCAATTAGTCGAGAAAAAGTTAATAAAATATTACTGTAGGATATCTTCCGACCACCAGCAAAAGAAAGCTAGAGTCCGACGAACCTCGCGGAATCTTTTAGTACTTAATTCACATAATTACCTCCACGTTTATATATATATATATCCATATATTGGAGTCGAGAGCGAACCGCTCAGTTCCCGACTGCTTGTCATACGCTTTGTATTCTTTCAATTAGAGGAAACTTGGTCGTCGGACATTTTTGCCCTTCACATGGGCTGTGCTAAAACAAAATGGGTTGGAACCTATTTCTGGTCCCTCCAAATAAGTTACGAATTTGCTACTCGTATATGCTTCCTCGAGATAGAATTTTTTCCCGATAAGGGTACTACTTCTTACAAATAACATGGAGGGTACCTCTTAAACTTTTAATCCACCATAATAGATTTATCATTTCGGTATCGACCTTCAAGACAGGTTAAGAATTTATATCTCATTTCCCTTTTCGTATTTCTATAAAAATTTGGGCAGAGGTTCCTCTGTATTTCTTACTATCCCAAAACCTGTACACAGGAAATACCAACCATGCCTCACAGGGCCAACACATATACATATCATATCATATCACATCATAGCCACACGGGGCTAACAATTACAGATAGAAGTATACAGATGTCGAGGCTTACCTCACATGCCCAATTCAAACTGCACCTGCTACACTTTCCCGTTTATTTCTCTTTTCAATGTCCGACTTTATGTTTTAATCGTACTTCAAATACCTTACCCAGCATACGTCTTTCATATCATTGCTTACCTGAGTACTGTGTAGCTTCCAATATCAGCAGTCGTTGTCTTACGTCGATACCGCTATCCAGCTGCAATTAAGGGTTAGAAAGAAAGGAATTCATTTCCTACAGCTGGCTCCATCACACGATCTAAGAATCAAACAAAGGTAACACCCTAAATGTCCTGTAGTCTCCTGTTTATAGATGTGGTGCACAACACACCGATAAACAAGACTCTACGAGACACGGCCTGTAGACATTCCGAGGACAAACCGCTCTGATACCACTTTTGTCACGACCCAGCCCCGTGGGCCGCGACTGGCGCCCTACTTGGGCACCCGGACAAACAAACATACCAGATCGTCATATTATAGATTATCTCAGATCTCATATTAGTCATTAAAACAGATTTAAAATCAAATATTGTCTTAAGCGGTCCCGCTTGCAAAGATATCATATCCAAAGCCAAAAGGAGCGGCGGAATACACATCACCTATCATATATACTGATGCAAACATATGGGCCAGTGTGGCCACCAAAACAGACGGACCGCATTAAGACACAAATCGTGACTAAAGCAGACACACATAGGACCCTCGACCCACATATATGACTACAGGCCTCTACAAATGCAGAACGAAAACATATGACGGGACAGGGCCCCGCCGTACCCCAAAATAGTCAAATATACATATGCATATACATCACAAGGGATATGTACCGACATATGGGCTCCGGATCAAAGGAGGACTCTGTAATAGCAGAACGTGTGGCCTACACTGCCAGATCGCTGATCTCTGTACCTGCGGGCATGAAACGCAGCCCCCCGAAGAAAGGGGGTCAGTACGAAAGATGTACTGAGTATGTAAAGCATAGAATACAGAAATGTAAATCACAACTGAAAAAAAAACAAACCGGATACAAAAGGGGAATACTGACCAGTATATCAAAATCTGTACCAAAACATATATATACATAATGCAGATAAAATCATGCAAAGCTCAGGAACGTGGTCACCCCTCCAACGCAGGTGCCACACACAACATAACACCAGAAGGTTCAAATCTCCGTACATCCCCGAACACACATATCATCATAACATATCACCAGCCATATCACAGCATAACTCCAAACGGAACCCGGCCCTATGGCGAGGTCTCGGCAACCGTAACACAGCATACGGCCGAATTAATCATAGGGCGCACGAATCATAACCGGCCCGGGAACCGGTGAACGAAATCATAATAAGGGCACGAGCGGAGTCGTGAGAAAACAATGCAATTCACATATCAAAATACTTTTGCAAACTTGACAAAATCATATGTTGACTTATTAGTCAAAATAATTCGAACAATTAATCAAAACGGGGTTCATTTCACAAAAGTATTTCCAAAACGATAATTATGGTTCAAAATATAATTTAGGATATCGTGGCAATCAAAACATTAATTTACAATTGCCAAGTTCATAAACAAAAGTCTTTTGCCGAGGTTGTACAAAAATGAGCCTTATAGGGCAACCGAAAGAGTCTCGGAGTTAGCGGGCCCACCTCGAGTCAAGTCGAGGTGGAGAACATGAATTACGAACACTTGGGGTCTATGAAATCATACGTGAAAGTTTCGAAGCGATTCGAATACATTTACAAAAGTTTCGGACATTAGATCACTTTTTAACACAAATGAGAGTTTTATGCTTCAATTGAATTGAATGAATAGTACCCAATTTCTAGTTCGGATTTCCAAGAACAGAATGGCCTCCAAGGCTCCGATGCCGACCTAGTATACCTAGGACATGCCAAAAGAAGGAATGGGGTAGCCTTACATACCTTTCTCATTTCTTACGCTCGTTCAAACTCGATTCCCGTTTCGCTCAGAATCTACAAATGGTCAAAGTTACCAATTAGGAATTTTCAAGACTTCAAGAATTCATTTAACTATGTATTTGTCTACCGAAATTTCGGCAGCACTTCCCCTATACATATAACATCCCCGAGGCTTAGCTCGGCTCAATACATCAACAACAACAACCCACAATACCAAAGACATCATCATTGTCGCATTCAAGGTTATTCAAACACATTCCAATAATGTTCCAAGCAATATACATAAGTTCAAATGATCCATCACTTTCCACATTCCATCCGAAACGTCAACAACTACGACGAACATACTAACTCGGATTGTTTCCTTCCAAATTCATTAACAACAACATAAATTCTCATTCTAGAATCTTACTTTCACCATTATATAAAAATCATATAAGAAGTCACATAATTTCCCATGTCAACATACAACCAACTTCAATGCCAACTCACTTCATTAAACCTTTATGTACGTCATAAATGCCACAACGACACAACTAACAAGCTAAATAAAATTTAACTCACCACTCCCATGCCACCATGGCTCACGGCCACACACACTACTTCATACACATACACGGCCTTGCACACACTCACACCAATTTCATGATTCTCATCTAGTTCCAATCCTTACAATATATATATTTATTTCATAACACAAAAGGATAGATTTCTTACCTTCTTCTTCAAACTTCCACTTGCCAACACAAGCACTTCCTTGCCTTAAAAATTATACCATGTTGAAGAGCATCCTTGACTTAGTGGGAATACAACAAGAAAAAAAATTTGGAACAAGATTCATGGACTTGGGAATTTTTTTTTTTTCTTGAAGGGGGCCGAAACCCCTCTCTTGCTCTTCAATTTCTTTTGCTTTGTTTCAAGAGTCTTCTTGAAGGTTTATCCTTCTTATAATTATTGATCACATGATAAATTTAATAACTTGGGCTTGGGCCAAGGCTTCATGGCCGGTCACCCCTATTAAATTGGGCTTCACTTTCTCTTTTTTTTTTTGAGCCCAACTAATTAAGGATCATATTTTATAATTCCCGAAACTAATTCCCGAAATTCCAATTTCGCCCTTGTCCTTCTTCCTTATCTCCGCATCAATATTTTTCATGAATAACACACATATATGAAATAAAATCAAATATAGCCCTCATTTCCTACAAAGCAAGATTATTTCAAATTTTTCCGAATGCGCAAACACGGGATATAACACCCACACACTGGAGTTTTATAAGGGACATATGAAGAGATATATGAGTAGTACGTGGAACATTGATCAAGTCCTAAGAAGGACCCATAAGCCAAATATGGGCATAAGACATCCAAAAGGGCGGTTAGGAAACATTTTCGGATGATCTGACTTGGAGGGGCCAAAACACCATTATACGTTTGGAATTTGGAAACACGTTAAGAATGAAAGTTGTAGATAATTGAAAGAGCTTTCCAACCATAGGTCGTGGGCCCTCACAAGATATCGGGATCAAAAGTTATGGCCATTCTACGACAGACTGTCTGAGCAGAAAATTTCTACGGACCATTTGACGACCCGTAGGAATTTGGACACTCCGTCAAATTGACACAGCCCAGCGTCAAATGGTCACAGTGACTCATATTTGACTGGGCAGTTCTACGGGCCATTTTGACGGCCCGTCAAAATTGGCGTAGAATTGCCCGACAGATTAGATTTTAAGTCATTAAAAAGGGGACCCAAGTTCATTAATTCATTTCATTTCCACACCACTTCTCTCTAGAAACCTCTAGAGTATTCTCCACTCTTCATTCACAAGAAAACAAAGGAAATCAAAGATCAATATCAAGAATTCAAGTGAATCAAGTGTATGAAATTCATCAAAGTTCATCCAAGCCAAGAAATTTCAAGAGAAGTGAACTAGGGTTTTGGTGCAAAAAGAGTAATACCACACAAGGATTATCCCTACACCATCTAAGGTAAGTTTTATGGTATTTACATGTTATTTGAGGTATGGAAAAGTTGAAAAACTTGGAGTGTAGAAAGATATAGGAAATGAGTCATGAAAGTGTGAATAGTAACATTGTTCAGTAAAGGTTTGGATTGAGTCATGATCATTGATGAATTTTGATTGTAGAAACATTATAAATAACATTTAGAACATGGGATAGGTATTATATATGAGAAAACGCGATAGTGAGCTATAATCATAATTGTGGAGAAATTGAAGAGAAATGGTGGATTGTGGTCAATGTATATAAATGATGATTGTTGATTGCAATATTGTGAATGTTGTTGTGAGTGTTTGGGAGTTGATATAGAATATGGGAAAAGTTGTATAAACAAAGGAAATGCTGCCCAATTTTCCCTAGAAATAGTAACACGTTCTTATAGGCAATTAACTAATGTTAATGTGAATTCTCTTGAAGGTAGGAACGTGGATATTGAAGGAGAACAAGCAAGCGATAGAATAGTTAAATGAAAAAGGTATGTGAGGCTAGCCCTTTCTTTCTATGGCATGAATCCTATAGCACGAATTTTCCTTCCTCTTCATGAATTTCCTACATTTCGGAAAACTAATAGCCATGTTCACGAATAACCACATGAGACAAGAGATACATTATAAGTTCAATAGTAATGATGAAGGGTTTAGTATAACGATTCTAGAGTTTATGATATGATGTTCCTATGACGTTAATGGTGTCATTTATTGTAACCACTCACCTTATATACTATTTCCTTCAAGGTTAGGCAGAATACTTAAAAATGTTCCATAATAGAATCGGGGGTTCGTGACCTTATGTCACCCCGATAAAGTATAGCTATCCTTGAGTCATTATGATGAGTATATGTTCATGACATTACACCGTGCCTATATGGACGGGCAGACACACGCCACTATAGTGGGCAGCTTATACCCCAGACGCGGGAGGCCTGGACGCAGGTTAATTATTATCACACCGTACCTACAAGGACAGGCAGCTTATGCTTATACGTTTATGCTTATGATGCATATATGACATGATGATGATTATGAGTAACCCAACATATGTGATTCTTTTATAAGTGACAGTTATATACAGTTGCTCCTTATTGATGCTTCCTTTATCTCATTGACATATTTTTCATTGCTTATGCCTCTCATACTCAGTACAATGTTCGTACTGACATCCGTTTTCTTTGGACGTTGTGTTCATTCCCACAGGTAGACAGGGAGGTGAACTTGATCCAGACTCGTAGGGGCTAGTAGCTGATTTGAGAGCACTCCATTGTTCTGGAGGTGCTTCTGATTATTCTTTTGTGTACATGTATATTTTGGGCACGATGGGGTCTTGTCCCGTCCATATGTTTAGTATTCTAGTAGAGGCTCGTAGATACGCAGTGTGGGTTACATGGTCTCACGAGGTTTCTACTATCTATAGATATATATTATTTTGATGGCCAGAAGGCTTATGTATATAAAGGTATTTATGTTTTCAAATGAAAGATGATTTTCTTATAAATTGAGTTTGGATTTGATAACAGAACATTTAATGAGCATGATAAGTAGTAGAACGAGTGGTGCTCGGTGGTTAGCCTCGGGTACCCGTCACGGCCCCTAGTCGGGTCGTGACAAAAGTGGTATCAGAGCGGTTCAGTCCTAGGAAGTGTCTACGAGCTGTGTGTAGTAGAGTCTTGTTTATGGTGTGTTGCGCGCCACATCAATAAACAAGAGGCTACAGGGCCTTTAGGAAAATTGACCATCATTCTTCTTATGAAATCGTGCGATAGATCCGTGTATAAGATTTTATCCTCCCTAATAGTGTGTTATGATTTCATAATGCCGCCTAAGGGAAAAGCTACAGCCGCCCAGAAGGGCAAGACTACGGCAAAGAGGCGGGTAGAAAGAGAGCCTCCGATGAATGTAGAAGAAGGCGAATCACATAATGAGGCCTTGTCTAATACTTCTTCTACCCCGCCTAATGTGGAAGAACAAGGAGGAGCTCCAGCTCCAATTCCTCCACCGGGTGCTTCGGGTCAACAAATGACTGAGGCCATCCATTTATTGACACAATTGGTCGCCGCACAGGCACAACGACAAAATGTGACTTCAAGTGATCGGGCAGCAAGTACCGAAGCCCGTGAGTTTATGAGTCTAAATCCTCCGGAGTTTTTCGGTTCGAAGCCGGATGAAGACCCGCAGGGTTTCATTGATGAAATGTTGAGGACGTTGAGGATTGTCCATGCCTCCGAAACTGAATCCGTGGAGTTGGCATCTTATAGACTCCGGGATGTGGCAGTCTTATGGTATAATAACTGGGTATTGGCAAGAGGAGAGAATGTGCCTCCTCTGGTTTGGCCAGAATTTGTAGATGCTTTTATCCGCCATTATTTGCCACCCGAGGTCCGCCGGGCTAGAGCTAATAGATTTTTAAATATGAAGCAAGCAAATATGAGTGCCCAAGAGTATAACATGCAATTTAATTCATTGGCTAGATATGCCCTGACTATGGTGGCCGACATGGGAGATCGGGTACATAGATTTATGAGTGGCTTAGGGCCACATTTGTTCAAAGATTGTTTGACGGCCTCCTTACAAGATAGGATGGATATTTCCCGAATACAAGCCCATGCCTAGAACTTAAAGGGACGACAACAATCACAAATGGGTGATCGTGATATTGATAGGAAGCAAAGTAAGAGGGCCAGATCTGTGGGGGCAGACAATGATTATAGAGGGGGATCAAGGCAGACTTATTCTAGACACTCAGGCCAGTTGGTGACTAATGCACCTCCATGATTTACGGGTAGGAGATTTGATCGCTCCTTTTGTTCAGGACAGGGTCAGAGTTCGAGGGCCTCAGGTTCATAGTTTGGGGGAGATCATAGCCAGAGGAGACCCCCAGTACCGCAGTGTGGTAGCCTACATTCCGGATGGTGTCGCCAGGGATCTGATGCTTGCTATGCTTGTGGCCAGGTTGGGCACATGATGAGAGATTGCCCGTCGATGAGTGGTAGAGTTAGAGTTCAACCTACAGGTTCAGCAGCTGGTTCTTCCTCAGTGCACCCGGCAGGGCAGATTCGCCAGATGTCAGCAGACCAAGGTAGAGGTAGAGGGGCAGCATCTACTTAAGGTGCCACTCAGCCCCGTGTATATGCTTTAGCCGGACGGCAGGATTTTGAGTCCTCCCCGGATGTGGTTACAAGTACATTGTCTATATTCTCCCGTGATGTATATGCACGGATAGATCCGGGTTCTGCTCTTTCTTATATTACTCCATATGTTGCAGGTTGTATTGGGGTGAAACCTGAGCCAATCAAACCTTTTGAGGTGTCTACTCCGGTTGGTGATCCCGTGATAGCAAGACAAGTGTATAAAAATTGTGTAGTTGTGATATGAGATCGCTAGACAAAAGCTGATTTGATTGAGCTGGAAATGTTAGATTTCGATGTAATTATGGGTATAGATTGGTTGGCATCATGTTATGCTAATGTCGATTGCCGATTGAAAGTGGTTCGATTCTAATTTCCGGGAGAGCCCGTGCTTGAGTGGAAAGGTAAGGCAGCATCGCCGAAAGGTAGGTTTATTTCCTACCTTAAGGCTAGAAAGATGATAGATAAATGCTATATTTATCATCTAGTCTGAGTACATAACACCGAGGCAAAGCCGCCAACTTTCCAATCAGTTTCGGTAGTGAATGAATTCCCAGATGTGTTTCCAGACGAACTTCCAGGTCTTCCTCCAGAAAGATAAATTGACTTCGCCATTGATGTGTTGCCGGACACTAAGCCTATTTCTATTCCTCCTTATCGAATGGCTCCGGCAGAATTGAAAGAGCTAAAGGCACAGTTGAAAGATCTTCTTGAAAAAGGGTTTAATAGACCTAGTTCTTCACCGTGGGGTGCACCAGTCTTGTTCGTGAGAAAGAAGGATGGTTCCCTAGGAATGTGCATCGATTATAGGCAGTTGAACAAGGTGACAATAAAGAATAAATATCCTCTCCCAAGGATTGACAATTTGTTTGATCAACTACAGGGTGCCAAGTGGTTTTCAAAAATAGATTTGAGGTCGGGTTATCATCAAGTGAGAGTTAGAGAAGCGGATATTCCTAAAACGGCCTTCAGAACGAGATATGGCCACTATGAATTCCGGGTGATGTCGTTCGGGTTGACTAATGCTCCGACCGTGTTTATGAATCTGATGAACAATGTATTCAGGCCTCTTTTGGATTTATTTGTGATAGTATTTATTGATGATATTCTGGTGCATTCTCGCACAGAATCAGAACATGCAGATCATTTGCGAATTATTCTTGGCATTCTTTGAGCCCGAGAATTGTATGCAAAATTTTCAAAGTGCGAGTTTTGGCTAAATTTTGTGTCATTTCTGGGCCATGTTATTTCAGACGATGGCATTCGAGTTGACACTTAAAAAATTGAAGCTGTGAAGACTTGGCCAAGGCCTACGACGCCTACATAAGTTCGTAGTTTTCTGGGATTGGTAGGTTATTATAGAAGATTCGTAGAGGGATTTTCCTCTATTTTATCCCTATTGACGAAATTTACCCAGAAGTCAACTAAATTTCAATGGAATGATGCTTGTGAACGCAGCTTCCAAGAGTTGAAAGATAGATTAACCTCGGCTCCAGTCTTGACACTCCCAGAAGGGTCAGATGGTTATGTCGTGTATTGTGATGCTTCGTGGTTATGTCGTGTATTGATGCAGCATGGTAGATTTATTGCTTATGCTTCGAGACAGCTACGGAAACATGAAAAGAACTATCCAACTCATGATCTCGAATTGGCTGTGGTTATTCATGCATTAAAAATGTGGAGACATTATTTGTATGGCGTGTATGTCGATATCTATACAGATCATAAAAGTTTTCAATACATTTTCAAGTAGAAGGAGTTGAACCTGCGGCAGAGGCGGTGGTTAGAATTGTTAAAAGATTACGATGTGAATATTTTATACCACCCCGGAAAAGCAAATGTAGTAGCTGATGCGCTTAGCCGCCGATCAATGGGCAGCCTATGTGGAATTCCTCCGGAAAAGAAAGGGATAGTTCATGAGCTCCACCAACTAGCTAATCTTGGAGTACGTGTAATTGATTCGGGTAGTGCAGGGATTGACATTTATGATCCCACAGTTTCATCTTTGAACATAGAAGTGAAAGAGCGTCAGTATGAAGATCCTAAATTGTGCCATTACAGAGACACATCTTATGAAAAAGAGAAGTTCCCATTTGATGTTTCCACGGATGGAATTCTTAGATACCGAGGAAGGCTATGTGTGCCGAATGTTGCAGAGTTGCGCCAACGAATTATAGAAGAAGCCCATTATTCTCGGTATTCTATTCACCCAGGTGCGACAAAGATGTATCATGATCTTAAGTTCATATATTGGTGGGATGGCATGAAGAGAGGCATAGCAGAATTTTTGGCACAGTATATTTTGGACGCGGGAGGCCTGGACGCAGGTTAATTATTATCACACCGTACCTACAAGGACGGGCAGCTTATGCTTATATGCTTATGCTTATGATGCATCTATGGCATGATGATGATTATGTGTAAGCCAGCATATGTGATTCTTTTATAAGTGATAGTTATATACAGTTGCTCCTTATTGATGCTTCCTTTATCTCATTGACATATTTTTCATTGCTTATGCCTCTCATACTCAGTACAATGTTCGTACTGACGTCCGTTTTCTTTGGACGCTGTGTTCATGCCCACAGGTAGACAGGGAGGCGAACTTGATCCAGACTCGTAGGGGCTAGTAGCTGATTTGAGAGCACTCCATTGTTCCGGAGGTGCTTATGATTATTCTTTTGTGTACATGTATATTTTGGGCACGACAGGGTCTTGTCCCATCCATATGTTTAGTATTCTAGTAGAGGCTCGTAGATACGCAGTGTGGGTTACATGGTCTCACGAGTTTGCTACTATCTATAGATATATATTATTTTGATTGCCAGAAGGCTTATGTATATAAAGGTATTTATGTTTTCAAATGAAAGATGATTTTCTTATAAATTGAGTATAGATTTGATAACAGAACGTTTAATGAGCATGATAAGTAGTAGAACGAGTGGTGCTCGGAGGTTAGCCTCGGGTACCCGTCATGGCCCCTAGTCGGGTCGTGAAACTCTAATCGTCCATCTTGCTCATCGCATGATCATCGTCAGAGCTGCCAACTACCTCCACTTGACCAGCTGTACCACCAACCTATCGGGGCATCTCCAGGAAGGAATACCTGTTAGAGTCGTCCTCATCTCCCATGGGAATCGGCATGCCGGGGCGCATTGTGTCCCATATGGCCTTAGTCCCTCTCCAGTTCTTGACGAACACCTTATCCCGGGATCTGTTCCGAGCAACCTCAACATCGAACTCCTCCCGAAGATTCCTGTGGTCTGTGGCCAAGGTAGAATAGACTGTCTGCATGGAGGCAAGCAACTCTCCCATGGTCTTCTGGGTGTTGAAATAACCCTTCATCTCATCCCTAGGGATAAAGGCGGCAGCATCCCCGGATGAGCTAGAACCCCCGGAGAACATAGGAAATTTCTGGAACATACCCACCATCTCGTCAAAGTGCGATTCCATGCACTAAAATGGCCCCTGAAGGCGAGAGGCCCCAGCCTCGGTCTCCTGAGCGCCCTCATCACCGGCCTCATCATTAGCCCCAGTCCCACTGCTTCCCTCTCGGGCATCACTAACCTTCCCCTTTTTCCTACCCTCCCTACTAACAACGGCAGTACCCCAACCCTTCACCAGAAGTGGGTGAAATAAATTATCACTGGGCACCTAGTCATCCGTCACATTTTCTCTTGGCACCTTAAACCTCTTGCAAAGTGAGGTGATCAAGGACGGAAACATCAAAATTTCACCCCCGTCCTTTAGAAAGTACTTCCAATCAGCAACAACCTGAGCACCTACATTAACCGAAATGTCCGCCAGGACACAAGCAACAACAAAGGCACGAGGAAAGGTCACGTCCCGAACATTCTTCGACCTCCAAACTATCACGACCCGAATCGGAGGGCCACAACTGACACCCAAGACCCTACTCGGCTGAGTGCAATACTACCATTCTATTCATAAGTCACACCTTTTCGTGAACCTTTAAATTATGAAATGACGCTTCCGTCAAGTAAAACATGAAAAAATCTTAATAGAACTCATTCATCATGTCAGGGACTTCTCCCTTATCGTTAAGTCAAAGAAAACCGTTAGTCACAATAAAATCTTTAAATCAATATGTATGAACACATCGACCTATCTGGCCGCCTCACACAACTGTGGACATCTCGATGCACTATCCACAGGACACTGTCTGCAAAAGTCTCTACCAAGAACAAAGTTACCATAACATAAGTTGGGACAGGGCCCCAACATACCCGTAATGCATCCGACTCAAGGACATACACAAGTACTCTGACTCGGCAACCCTTCGAATATAAATGGAGTTCACCAGTCCAGCTGATAGCCCGGGAACATCCTACAGCAAGGGTCCTCTATCCATCTGTGTACCCTATATGGCATGAAACGCAGTGCCCCCAGGCAAATAGACGTCGGTACGAATGATGTTCCGAGTATGTATGTCTGAACTGAAACAATATATATCTCGACTGAAACAATAAGAGTAATAGACTCAATCTGTACCTGTAACCAACCCGGCGAATCATGTATGTGCATATGAACTTTTAATACATCATGAGTATATATATATATATAATGAATACCTTCGCCCTGCTCACAGCCCCTTCGGGCATAATAGCATAATGGCCCCATCCGGTAGCCCCTTCGGGCATCATAATCATCGTATACCAGCTGATCAGATGGGTTGCGTATATAATGCCATAGCCCATCCCCGTTCCCATAAAATCATGTCGTACATACATATAAGTGTGCAAGTGCATGATAATCTTTGTAAAACATCAAAGGACTCCCTTCGGAGCAATTTTTAGTTCAAAATGGGAAATTCTTCCCCTTTTCATTTGTCTCCTTCGAGACTTAAAAATTAAATATGAAATGCATATGAATAAAGAAGCCTTATGAATGCCCTCTTCGGGATTTAGACATCATTATGAAAATGTACAACTTATGGATACCCCTTCGGGACTTAAGAAGTCAAGGAACTCGGGATATGAACAACACCAATATAAACATAGGGACATGAGCTCCTACATCTAGGAGTGGATTCATTATGAGTATCGTCACGTTCGTACTTATCATAGATCATGCCAAAATGAAAGAAAGGATAACCTTAACATACCTAGAAGCTTATTTCTCAACTTTCCAACTTACTTTCCGTCTTGAAATCCACATAAGATCATTCGTGGTCTCATAATCTACATATAAAACTAGTCATACTATTGTTAGGCTTATCGTCATATGGTTGTCTTAATCCTTCAAATTAAATTCCCTTAAAATCTACCGAAATTCGGGCAGCATCTCCCCTGCTTATATCCCTATCCCGAAATCACAATACCAACAACCAACACAACAACAACAACACTAACACCAACAGCCTCATCATCAATAACCAAATATTCCATAAAACACCCCACACGATGTTTATCAGTAAACAATAACAATATACACTTCTTTTTTTCTCAATCAAGGAGCATAATCTCATCACACACCAAAACATTAGATACCATCCATATACATGGAAATTATCCCAACAACATGGCTACAACATGCTTAAAACAATCCATAAACTCAACAACTACCACACAACACTTTATGACCTTTCCTCCATAACTATTTTTACTTTTAAGACTTGATACACCTTCAAATCAACTCAACATAAGAGATAGGATGAATAACATACCTTATAATTGAAGAAATTTATCCACACCAACTTGCTTCAAGACCAAACTCACCACAATATCAAGTAGAAACAAGAACAATCACTTTTCATGAACTAGTTTGTTGTAATCTTGTTGAATTCTTGATTTAAGGGGTTATAAGTGTTTAAGAGAAGTGTATGGATGTGTCTAGAACTCCCAAAAGTTTAAATGATGAAAAAGGTGTAATAACAGGGTACTTATACCCCTTGAGAGTCGGTTCCACCGACTTTCCAAGTGGGGCCCGCGGGGAGCCATTTGGCAGCTATGAGGCTTGTCTTGAAATGCCTATAACTCCCTTCTCCGATATCATTTTGACAAATGGTTTATTGCATTGGAAACTAGACTTCCTAAAATTCAATTTAGGATTTTGTTTCACTTCAAAAATCCTGATATACTAGGAGATATACCCTTCTAAAGTTGACCGAAATTTCTGCCCAAAATTCTGCCAACTTTTTCCAAATTTTCGACAAACTTGTTTTCTTTAATTTGCTTGATCCCAGAACCTTTAGACACTTACTTAATAGTTGTTAAGAGTATTCCTTAAACTTTTAAGGGTTTCATGACCTCTCCGAGCTTACGTTAGTTTACTTACAACGCAAACGATGCTAAAACTTTTCGAGCTGTAACATTCTTCCCCCCTTAGAAACATTTGTCCTAGAATGTTGTAGCTTGCGAGCTTACGATGCTATCATTAATTTGCTGAAATAGTTTTCCTCCTTTGTTTCTTGATCTCGATGCTCTTATACTAGGGGTTCATTAGTCTTCTTTCATATTCTCCCAATTCTTTTTTGAACTCACGCATTAGTTCCATATCCTCATGTTTTTATGTATGTACCTAGTGGTCAACTGATATCTCGTTACCTTCCTGGGACCTGTTGCCATTAAGATGGTCCTAACTCATGATTGATACGGCTCCCAGCCAATCTATGAGCACTCTTAATTATTGTTCCCTTTTTCCTTGTTCCTTATTTCCCTACTAGTAGACAAATTCTCTTGTTTAGATATAGCACATTTCCTTGCTTGCTTCTCTGGTACTATTTTAGATCATCCCTTTTAGTACTAGTCGACCTTATATACATACCATATCATCTCCTTTTAATTCCTTGGTTAGACTCTTTAATTCCTTACAATATCATCATAGTTCCATCTATGGTAGCGCCCAGATGATTTGCAATAGCATTTCCTAGTTGATGACTTATTATTCTCAGTGATTATTTTACTTTAGATTGTCCATCTGGACATCCTTTCATAATCAATCCACAACAACAACCTCAACACAATCCCTCATATACGTGTATATAATACTTCCTCATCATCATTATTATCCCTCGTAGCAAAATTATACTCATAACATACTAATAATCACAGCTCAAGCTAATTTACAACTCAAAATATCATCAAATTCATATTTGAAAATTTCCTCCAATTTTCTCTCCTCAAATCTTTACATAATTACAATAGAAACTCATAGACATGGTAGTAAGATAAAATCTTACTTAATCATAACTTCCTTTCAATATGAGTGTGCTTTCTTCTTAAGTCATTGATTCTCTTGTACCGGTGATCATTTGAGACTTAAATTAGCCTATGTTCTTCTTTGACTCCTTAGTTGCTTCTTGTCGTGCTCCCTTCCTTAGAGACTCTAATTCTTATTACCTTTCCTCTTCCTCATGTATTGGTAGACTGGATATAAATCATTTCTTTGAGTTAGTCGTAATAACCTTCTCTTTATATAAGCCACAATAGAACTCATTCGTTAACTTCCCCCGAATCCCCCAATAAACCTTGTTCCTATAAAACATAGAATGTAACTCATTCTAATCATTTGAACTACTAATCATCTGTCACACCCCAAAACCCACCCTAGACGTGACCGGCATCTGACACCATGAACAACATCGGAAGAACCTAAAAGACGCAATAATAACACTTGAACCCAACAGGTTCAATAATCACCTCAAACATTTTATAAAATAAATTCAAACGAATCTTTAGATATGAATTAAATTAGCGGAAGTCTTTAATATTATAAAACTAAATCAAACGTATGTCGTGCCCAAGAGTTAAAAAACTCGACAACTACCCACAAAAATGTATACTATCTATGGAGCTTCTCAGATAATAAAGAGTGTCTAAAAACATCGGGACGCAACCCAAAACTAAAATACGAAAAAAAAGTAAAGATAGAATGGTGCCCCACGAACAATCATGTGGGCTCACCAAATAGTCTCGAAAGCAGCAAGTTCTGTTAAGTCGTAGGCGTATCACGAACCTGCTCCTCAATGATACCTAACATAGCATAAAAAACAACAATGGTATGCCTGAGTACTTGGTACTCAATGAGTGTCTAAGGGGCAATAGTTAACAAAACGAGATATGATGAATAAAATCAATAAAATGATATGAATGAAAATAGTAGTTCCAAACCTAGGAATAAAGTAAGTCAACAACATTGAAGAATCATCACAGAATCAAACAATTAAGGACACATTAACTTAACTCCTTACCATTTACCAGGCCAAGTATTTCACTTACGAATTCACTATCACCGCAAGCCACTCACAGGCAACAAGATACGAAACAAGCCACTCACAGGCTAATTAAAGCACGAAACAAGCCATTCACGGGCAAATCAATCAATCGATACTCCAGGTTAGGAAATCACGTAAGCTAATTGTCCTCTGGACTAGCAGAGCAATAGATACTCCAACGGAGGCTAATCATCCTCTGGATTAGCACATCAACAAATGCACCGGGAGACATACCTCGGAGGTCAATCGTCCTCTGGACCGACATAGCAATAGATACTCCAGGCTAGAAAGCAATGGAGGTCAATCATCATCTGGGCTGACACAGCAATACTTGTATCGATATGTTAAGATCCATAACGGCTAATCATCCTCTGGACTAGCACACTTGCCCATACAGGCCCAAACACAAACAAAATACAAATCAGGGCATATTACCGAATCAACAATCATGGCTTAGAGCCGAATCTCACTTCTCAAGTCATCATCTCAAAATAGAGGCATTTCAAGTCATAACCGATTTAGAATCTTATTCAAATCTCTTATTCAATTTCAAGTTCAAGAAACCCATTCAACAACAAAACAAGTTTGAGGTCCAACCTTTATAAAAATAAGATCAATCATCTAATAATAGGAAAAGCGAGTTTCACAAAGTAGTATAGATCGTATAAGGTTCGATGCGGGCTTGACCCTACACATGCATGACCTTGTCTAAAAGAAATCATCGTTAATTCCAAAAGAAATTCCACCAAAAAAGAGTTATAACTTATACAAACAATCAAGGAAGGATTCTCAAATACAAATCATGCCTTTACAATATAAACGTACTTCAAAAGTATGCATACTTGAAAAGAAGATTTTCGAAATATAGACATACCTGAAATCCCCCTCAAACGTAATTCCCAAGGTTCTACAATCACACTACAATGGTTTTAGTTGAGAAATATTAGAGCTTTAATCTAATTCTACCCATATACCCCTTTTATAAAAATAAAAATAAAAACTAGGGTTTTCATGTCTAGAACGTGTTGTTGAACACTTCATGAATCAATCATGGATTCCAATCCCATAGGATAACCTACACTAGTCTAAACCCTTTCAATAATATCATAAAATGCAAGTATCATACCTTATTGAAGGAAGCTCAATGTCTCCAAACGTCCCTTTCTTCTTCCCTTTCTTGGGTTTCAAGAATCTAGGGTTTTTGGAAAATGAACTAGTGTTAATTTGATGCTACATTGATGAAGTAATGATGGGAATTGATCAAGAACTTACCTTATATGTTTTGGGAAAACCCTAGGGTTGTTTCCTCTCCAAAAGTCAGCCAAAACGAAGTTGGAATGAATATAACAAAGTTAGGCTTTTATAAAATTCGAAAAAAATTACTTCAGGCATAAAATGGTCTGGTGCGTCGCTTGAGCATTTCCCCGGGTGGCACACACAGTGTATCTATTTTAACGGTGTTAAAATTTTGAATTTCATGAAAATTTGGCCTGGGGCACTGCCCGGGGCGCCGCACACGCCTAATTTTTACTCTGCACAGACAATGTTCAGTAAAAAGGGTATATCTCCTAGCACAGAGCTCTGTTGGAGCTAAGAGACCTATATTTTGAAAGGTATTTCGAATCCCTACAACTTTAATTAAGGAAGTTTTCCCAAATTCACAACTTATTTTCACGAACCTGTCTTAGAAGTCAGACCTACTGAAAGTTGGATGAGTTTGAGAACTCTAACGAACTTCACTTTTTGGGTTGACTCCAAAATGACTACTTATCACCCAAATTCATCCCAAATGGATTAATATAGCTAAAATGTCATCTTATTACTAGTTTTACACTTTCACACCTAACCCAAAGTTATGGGGTGTTACATTATCCCTTCCTTAGGATCATTCATCCCCGAATGAAAGTCATGGCCTAAGATTTTCACTAAACCTCAAGTCTTCAATATTCTCGCTAGTGTTCCTTTGTATTGTAAGCTATCTCAAACAAAACTCATATAATACTATAACAATAACCATATATCCCTCACCGAACCTCCCTTAACTACACCAGACATGCCTAAGCATGGAATAAGGGATTTACACATGTAGTCTACCTCGAGATTTAACGATATTACTCTTCTATTCATAAAGGGTTCATCTAGAAATACAAGCCTAACTAATTTTAATTGGTCTCCTAGAATTGTATGACACTTGGAAAGCCATTCTATCCTCATAATCATTTCAAAATTCACCATTCCTATTTCCAACAATTCAGAGGTAGTCTAACTATTACACCCCGAAAAATTTCGTGTTACCAAGACTGTAGACGGCTTAGTATGATCTCAAGGGAGAGAAACGTTATACTAGGATCAGGGATGAAGATTATATGATCTGAGTATAAGAATATATATATGACATTTGGAGAGCGTATGGAGTAAATCAGTTAACACGTTACTTGTATGAGTAGCCCTCGTAACCGTAAGTTAAGGTGGGGCCCACATGTCGGGGTTTTATAAAGGATATATGAAAATTGATATGAGTAGTATATGGGAAGTTGAGCAAATCTTAAGAAAGACCCTTAAGCCAAATATGGGGATAAGCCCTCCAAAAGGATGATTTAAGGATACATTTTCGGATGATCTGACTTGAAGGGGCCAAAAAGCTAGATGTTTGGAATTTGGAAACACACTAAAAATGAAAGTTGTAGACAATTGAAAGATATTTCCAACCACAGGTCCTGGGGCCCTCATACGATATCCGGATCATGAATTATGACCATTTTAAGATAAAAACTTCAAGCTGCCAAATGGCTTCCGTGGGTCCCATTTGGGAAAGTCGGTGGAACCGACTTATGAGGGGTATAAAAACACCCAACAACTCCATTTTTTCAGCATATTAAATTCTCATAAGTCCTAGACACTTCCCAACACATCCCCGAAACATTTATAGCCCATTAAATCAAGAATTTAACAATATTACACCAAACTAGACCCTGAAAGGTGATTGTTCTTGCTTCTACTTGATGTTGTGATAAGTTTGGTCTTGAAGAAAGTTGGTGCAGCTGAATTTCGTGAAGTATAAGGTATGTTATTCATCCTATTTCTTATGTTGAGTTGATTTGAAGGTTTAACAAGTCTTAAAAGTGAAAATAGTTATGGAGGAAAGGTTATAAAGTGTCGTGTTGTAGTTGTTGTGTTTATGGACTTTTTTGAGCTTGTTGTGGCCATGTGGCTGGGCTGATTTACATGTATAAAGACGGTATCTAATGTTGTTGGTGTGTTGATGAGATTACGCTCCTTGATTGGGAAGAAAGAAAGTGTATATGGTTGTTGTATGTTGAAAAACATCGTGTGGGATGTTTTATGGAATATATTAGTATTGATAATATTGTTGTTGATGTTGGTATTGTTGTTGTTATTGTTGTTGTTTGCTGGATTGTGATTTTTGGCTAGGCATATAAATAGGGGAGATGCTGCCCGAATTTTGGCAGATTCTAAAGGAGTTTGGTTTAAGGACTTGAGATAGGCATATGATGATAAGGCTAACGGTAGTATTATTTCTCTTGAGTGTAGATTTGCAAGTTCGGGAAAATAAGTGTTAATTCGTAGGAGATCAATCAGGTATGTTAAGGCTTTCCCTTTCTTTCTTTTTGGCATGATCCTTTGATATGAGCAAACAACGAGTAATCGAGTCTCCATATTACTCTACTCTTAGAAGTATTAGGAGCATGTCAGTTATTGATGATCCTATACCCCTCTATTATGATTAATCCTTCTGTTCATGGGTCCTAAATATTGTATCTTGATAATGTTAGTTTATGTTTATGCATTACATTCATTTGCATACATTGACCTGGGAAAAGGGCGAAGCGTTATATATGCATTAACACCTTATCAGCTGGTGCACGGTGATGATGATTATTATGCCCGAAGGGGCTGCCCGAAGAGGCCATTATGTTATTATGCCCGAAGGGGCCATTATGCTATTATGCCCGAAGGGGCCTATATGGGATATAGATCGGGTCGTACGTTCCTCGGCACTATGACCTATGCATATCATACGCCCATAGAGGCATTTTCAGTAAGCAGACATATAGATGCATTCACGCAGACATGTTCAGATAATCAAACTTATAGATGCATTCAGTCAATCAGTTTAGTTTACGAGTTTCAGATTTTCTTTATGACTCCTATGTGTATGTTACTCTTTTGCCTTACATACTCGGTACATTTTTCGTACGGACTCCCTTATTTTTCGGGGCGGGGGGGGGGGGGGGGGGGGTTGCGTTCATGCCCGCAGGTTCAGATAGCCATGAAGACAGATTGCATCCTTAGGCTGCTTCTTCAGCTTGACAGTGGAGCACTCCTCTCTTGCCGGAGTTGTCGTCTAGACTTGGTATATGTTTTGATATTTATTGTAGGGTAGGGGGCCCTATCCCGTCTGCAGCATGTCCAGTATGTCAATAAAGGCTCATAGACACTTATATTCAGTCAGACAGTATGGCCCGCTCAGCACTTGTTTGGTTATATAGTTTTATCGGGGAGCCTTGTCGGCTTCTACCCCAGCTAAGTTCAGTGATGCATATATTTATATACCTTTCGACAGCGGTGACCCTCCAGTTTATGATAACTATCAGACAACGGATTATGTTGTGAGTGCCCTTAGGTGGCCTAGGATGAGCATGAGCAGGTATGTTATGTATGTATTGTGGCATCTAGGAGGTCAGCTTCTGGGTATCCGTCATAGCCCTCCAGTTGGGCTGTGACAAAAGTGGTATCAGAGCAGTTCGTCCTAGGGTGTCTACGAGCCTTGTCCGTAGAGTCATGTTTATAGGTGTGAAGCACGCCACACTTATAAACAAGAGGCTGCAAGGCATTTAGGAATGATTGACCCTTCTTTCTCATCTTAGATCGTGTCGCAGAGCTAAATTATAGGATGTGATATCCCTGATTCTAATCCTAAATGTTTTGATTGTGGATAATTAGTTGATTACGCCGCTATGAAATAATTGATGAGAATTCAAGTTGTTACTCTAAAAGGTATGTTTCATGCCTTATTGATATTGATAGACTTTGATATGAGAACTTGAGCTAAACTTTACAGGTATTGTGGTCGCCCTGTGAGGCATTGGATGTGTTTTCTGGGCTGTGTGCAGGAATGAGGCAGTAAGAAGTATAGACGAAACTCTGCCAAATTTTTTACAAATAGAATTGTTTGAATGTCTATGCTATAGAGAAATAATGAAGGAAAAAATGTGACAATCGGATGTTTGGTAACTCAGGATTGAATGAACAATTGTGAGATGCCTTCAAAGAGAAGTTTTAGAATGATTGTAATTTAATTTAAGGGAAGAACCCTGGAGGGGGGAAAATGATTAGTAATTAAAGGAGTTGGAATAAATGCATTCGAGATTTTGGAGAATTGAGATTATTGAAGGTATAGGGAAAGTTGACACTAAGAATTCAAGTGCAGTACTATGATTTATAGATTGGTGAGTAAGAGATAACGAAGAGATATTGATAAGGGAAAGGAAGTTAACGAGTAAGGAAAATTTTTACAAAATTTTACTCTAGAAGTTTATATATATCTACATAAGATCAGGACGGGTTGATGACAGGAACGCAAACTCGTTTATTAGACTTCCCTATATGATGTGGGTTTACATTGGGATTTAGAAGTCACCAGTCATTCGATTTCAAGGGGATTTTGAGTATTTGATAGTTGGTACTATTCTGAGAATCATTATGGCCAAGTTACTTCGGGTATTAATGATGACCTTGAACTCAAGAATGCGAAATGGTTAGGTAAGTTGGTTTGCATTTATGATTGTTTTCTCGATCACTTATACAACTTTTAAATGTGATGTTGCTTGGCCGACGCAGGAAGTAGAGATTGTATCGACCTTAGGAATATGTGGTGTATTTCTAGCTAATCCTTATAAGAAGACTTCACCTCAGTTTTTTTCAGACGGGTGTTGTGAAGGTTATTTGACGATAGAGAAATTTAGTGCGATGTCGATTTATGTGTAAAGCGAGAAGAGAGTAGGTGTACAAGTGAAGATCAAGTATCGCAAGGATCGATTCAGTTGCTACAGGAAAGTAAAGGATGTGAGGTTGGTTATTTTAGACAAGGAGACAGGGTACAAGTACGAGTAAAGATTTTTAAGTAAAGTTATATTGCCGAGATTCACAATTAGGATGTAGAAAGATATACTAGGAAGACCTACAGATTTAGACATACGAAAAAAAGGAATATGAGAAACCAGAATAGCCTGAGGGAAATTAGGAGCATATGAGCTTTGCAATTAGAATTTCGAAATGATTGTGAGGTATGAGTCTGGCTAGTTGGTCAAAAGATGGGAGATGTATTAAAGCTACAAATTCAGGACAAAATCAAATGGCAACGAGATATCTCGCAAGAAAAGGTGTTGAAAAGAGATAAAAAGATAAGTCACGAGTGGCTACATCGAGTATTATGTATACCCTTATGACTGATGTTACGACATGTTAAACGTATTGATTGTGCTGTATGTCAAAATTGAGGTAGCTAGCGCTACAGAGAGAATCAAGATTGGGTTTTCTCGAGAATTAAAGTTAGATAGCAACTCATCCAACAATATAAGAAGGAGCATTAGGAAAAAGAAGGTTATGATATCATGAAGGAAGGAGAAAATTGGACAAGGAAAACGTATACCCATTGAGGGTCAGCTAATATATAATTGAGGAAAAGGTTAGGATGAAAGCAGGAAAGCAGACGATAGGATTAAGTTTAAATAAATCAATGGGAGATATAGTAAGGTTGTACGTGACAAAGGATGAATGTGAGGACTCTGGAACCAACCTATACATCTTCATAACCAGAATCAAGAAGGTTGTAAATAATGGACAAAGGTGCATCCTTGAGAAGAAATAAACAGGTTTTATGAAAGCGATGAGGAAATTTTAACTCCTGAGATTTAACCAGGGGGATGGATGTGAAACCATGATTGGTACGACTATTTAAGGGAAGAAAGTAGCTCAAGAAGAGATTTTCAGCGACAAAAGGGATTCGCACTTGTAACGAAACACTCCAAATTTTCCTAACCTAAGAGTAAAGGATGACTAATGGAAACAGACATTTTACAAGTAAAAGAAACTATGAGGACCAAAGGAAGGAGGAGGTGTTAACGAAATGGTTAAAGGGAATTATGACTCAGTAGGCTTGCCCAAAGAAACACAAATTGAAATTATAAGACAATGGTTGTGTGAAGGATGCGATCATGAAGAAAATCGAGAAATTCGAGATGTATATATATATATATATCTATATATATGTGTGTATAAGTTGTAGTATCATAAAGGAAGATGAAGACTCGATGAAAGAAGAAAGGAAAGGGGGTACTTTGTGAGGATTTCATGATAAGAACAAGAGCTGACAGAACACTAGAAGGACTATGATGCATAGCTAGAAGGACTATGATGCATAGCTGCGATGAAAACGAGTAGTTAAGGAGAATTACGGGACAAATGAGCTAAGATAATGAAAGGACGAGTCATGGGAATAGATGGTGTGGAGTATCAACTTTTAATGGTATAGTATAAACCTAAATCGGAATTGGGAACCCAGAGTAAGGAGAATTTCAAGGATGTTAAGAAGATAGTCGTGGAGAAAGGCTAGGGCTAAAGGAGCGTGGTATAGTCGGAAACTCCATAAGGGGCCTAATGAATTTCGATGTCCCCATTAATTTATTAGCCTAGAAGGATTACTAGTCATGAAGGGTAGAAGTGAAAAGACAATAAAGAAGGCGTCTGAATTGTATCTGATATGTATAAGCATTTTGATTTGATACAAGAACTCAACAAGCAAAGAGGAAAATAAGTTAAACTATGCGATGAAAAGAACTTTGGCATTATATGGAATAGAGGAATTGAAGGATCGCTAAGGTCGGCCAGATGACTATCAAAGACGATTAACACTCAAAGGTTATGGGTACATGAGAACATCCTTTAAAAAGAGGGGAAGAACAGATTTAATTCTGAGATGAATGACAATATTCCCAAGCCTAAAAGAGGGAAATAAATTGGATTGAAGGAGTCAAATTTTGAGATGAACCGATATGTCAAGAATGTGTTAAATAAGAGTGAGAATGGATTAAATGCAAGTATATCATGAGGCAATTGGGAAGAAGAATAAGTTTCGCCAATGTGATACATTATATTCCGAACCATGACTCGAATCACTCGCGCCAAAGAAATTTTAGGTACATTTAGACATGCAGTAAAGTACTCCAAGGGTTAACAGAAGGAGTAAGAAAAGCCGCATGTGACCAGGGATAAGTATAAGGGACAATCGGGATTACTAACTCAAAAGAAATGTTTTATAGAAAGGATTATGGAACTGATTATATGTTAGGGTTGCCTTAAAGGATGTCATAAAGATATGGGTTGTTCCTGTTATACTTTAGGATGCTGGAGATATTAAGATGATTTTATATAAGTTAGATTAGTGAATTGGGGTTACTTAGTTCCTACAGATCAGGAGTTGTCGGTAAAACGAAGTATAGTCAGAACTTATGTTTTCCGTTGATGCAGAGATGATTACGTTGAGCAGAGTTACGACTAGTTAGAGAGTTAACACAATTGCAGAGCGAGGGTTACGAGAGTATCAAGAGGCAAGCTATGAGATTTAAAGGTCAGTAAGGTAAAAATGAGGAAGATATGAGGTATCGGAGTACATGAGGTCATAATTGGTTCAAACCTCAGTTAAGAGGCCAGAAGCGTCGTGGTTCAGTATCCAGGTATGTTAGTGATTTCTTCAGAAGCATGTTTTCCGACTTATGAGTTTCAAGAGCAAAGAGATTAGCTACGAGAGTAGAGAAAAGTTTGTAAACCTATGATGTTAGTAAATTCAGTAGAAGACTATGGAGGGTATGAGCGGATCTAAACAGGTTAAAAGTCGGGGAATGGACGACAAGATTTCGGGAAGGACAGAAGTAAGCGTAGGGAAGAGCGAGTAAATAACCAATGGAGACCTGTTATGGAGATAGTGCGATTAAATTCGATATGTTACCGAGAAGAATGATTCGATAAGGGGATGTACCAGAGAATGGGATCAGGGACAGAGTAAAAGACTAGTTTAAACATTCAGGGACAAATGTTTCTAAGGGGGGAAGGATGTTACACCCCGGAAAATTTCGTGTTACCAAGACTGCAGACAGCATAGTATGAGCTCAAGGGAGAGCAAATTTATACAAGGATCAGGGATGAAGATTATATGATCTGAGTATAAGAATATATATATATATGACATTTGGAGACCGTATGGAGTAAATCAGTTAACACGTTACTTGATGAGTAGCCCTCGTAGCCGTAAGTTAAGGTGGGGTCAACATGTTGGGGTTTTATAAAGGACATATGAAAAGTGATATGAATAGTATATGGGAAGTTGAGCAAATCTTAAGAAGGACCCTTAAGCCAAATATGGGCATAAGCCCTCTAAAAGGATGATTTAAGGATACGTTTTCAGATGATCTGACTTGAAGGGGCCAAAACGCTATTAGAATTTTGAATTTGGAAACACACCAAAAATTAAAGTTGTATATAATTGAAAGATATTTCAAACCATAGGTCTTGGACCCTCATACATTATTGGGATCATGAATTATGGCCATTTTAAGATAAAGACTTCAAGCTGCCAAATGGCTTCCGCGGGTCACACTTGGGAAAGTCGGTGGAACCGACTTATGAGGGGTATAAAAACCCCATCAACCACATTGTTTCAGCATATTACATTCTCATAAGTCCTAGAAACATCCCAACACATCCCCCATACATTTATAGCTCATTAAATCAAGAATTTAACAAGATTACACCAAACTAGTCCATGAAAGGTGATTGTTCTTGCTTCTACTTGATGTTGTGGTAAGTTTGGTCATGAAGAAAGTTGGTGTCGCTGAATTTGTTCAAGTATAAGGTATTTTATTCATCCTATCTCTTATGTTGAGTTGATTTGAAGGTTTAGCAAGTCTTAAAAGTGAAAATAGTTATGGAGAAAAGGTTATAAAGTGTCGTGTTGTATTTGTGTTTATGGACTATTGTGAGCATGGTGTGGTCGTGTTGCTGGGCAGATTTACATGTATAGAGATGGTATCTAATGTTGTTGGTGTGTTGATGAGATTATGCTCCTTGATTGGGAAGAAAGGAAGTGTATATGGTTGTTGTATGTTGAAAAATATCGTGTGGGATATTTTATGGAATATATTGGTATTGATAATATTGTTGTTGATGTTGGTGTTGTTGTTGTTGTTGTTGGTTGCTGGATTGTGATTTCGTGCTAGGCTTATAAACAGGGGAGATACTGCCCAAATTTTGAAAAATTCTAAAGGAGTTTGGTTTAAGTACTTGAGATAGGCATATGACGATAAGTCTAACGGTAGTATAATTTCTCCGGAGTGTAGATTTGCAAGTTCGGGAGAATAAGTGTTAATTCGTAGGAGATCAATCAGGTATGTTAATGCTTTCCCTTTCTTTCTTTTTGGCATGATCCTTTGATATGAGCAAACAACGAGTAAACGAGTCTCCATATTACTCTACTCTTAGCAGTATTAGGAGCATCTCAGTTATTGATGATCTTGTACCCCTCTATTACGATTATTCCTTCTGTTCATGTGTCATAAATATTGTATCATGATAATGTTAGTTTATGTTTATGCATTACATTCATTTGCATACATGCATATTGACCCGTGACCAGAAGGCGTTATATACGCGTATATTATGTATATATTATATATATATATATATATATATATATATATATATATATATATATATATGCGGTATGGGAAAAGGGCGAGGCGTTATATACGCATTACCACTTGATCAACTGGTGCAGAGTGATGATGATTGTTATGCCCGAAGGGGCCATTGTATTATTATGCCCGAAGGGGCCATTATGCTATTATGCCCGAAGGAACCTGTATGGGATATGGATCGGGCCATACGTTCCTCGGCACTATGACCTATGCATATCATACGCCCGCAGAGGCATTTTTAGTAAGCAGACATATAGATGCATTCACGCAGACATGTTCAGATAATCAGACTTACAGATGCATTTAGTCAGTCAGTTTAGTTTACGAGTTTCAGATTTTCTTTATGACTCCTATGTGTATGTTACTCTTCTGCCTTACATACTCGGTACATTTTTCGTACTGACTCCCTTATTGTTCGGGGGGGGGGGGGGGTTGTGTTCATGCCCGCAGGTTCAGATAGACATGAAGACAGATTGCATCCTTAGGCTGCTTCTTCAGCTTGACAGTAAAGCACTCCTCTCTTGCCAGAGTTGTCGTCTAGACCTGGTATATGTTTTGATGTTTATGGGTAGGGCAAGGGCCCTGTCCCGTCCTCAGCGTGTCCAGTATGTCAATGGAGGCTCATAGACACTTATATTCAGTCAGACAGTATGGCCCACTCAACACTTGTTTAGTTATATAGTTTTATCGGGTAGCCTTGTCTACTTCTACCCCAGCTCAGTTTAGTGATACATGTATTTATATACCTTTCGAGGGCGGTAACCCTCCAGTTTATGATACCTATCAGACAACAGATTATGTTATGAGTGCCCTCAGGTAGCCTAGGATTAGCATGAGCAGGTATGTTATGTATGTGTTGTGGCATCTAGGAGGTCAGGTTCTGGGTGTCCGTCATAGCCCTCCGGTTGGGCTGTGACATTCACGGCCCTTAACTACGGCTACACAATCTCTATAGATTCTAAAAGAAATAATGATAATACTAGTAGGGGTATTCATAGTATAGGGTTCTAACAATCGCTTGGGTTCAACACCAAAATCAAGGGCAACATGCACTGTCACGTATGGAAGATTAAAACATCGATTTACGAATACACATAAAGAGAACAAGTAGTGAGAATACTTACCTCTCAACATCAACAATCACACCCTACAATCACCACCAACACCCACTATAAAATTCCAAGTGACTCTGTACCATCCATCAAAGTGTTCATCACAACCAGTGCGCACTTCCTAGCACCATCGTTCACTAGGTTAGAAACTGCGACACGAGTTAAAACCATCTCCACAAGGCACGAGTAACGAACACATCGGAACGATCCTAAAGGAAGTTCAAGCTCTATAGCACAATCCAAAATCAAGAAGAATGAGAAACACCTACAAATGTCCTGGTAGTCTTTTGATCATCCAGGTGATTAGGCTGCATAAGGAAGACTCCACTATACACATCTGCACAGACACAGACACATCCTAGGACACATTTAAACCTAGGCTCTGATACCAAGCATGTCACGCCCCAAAAACCACCCTAGACGTGACCGGCATCCAATGTCATGAACAAAATCGGAAGAACCTAAAAGATGCAATAATAACACGTGAACCCGCAAGGTTCAATAATCACCTCCAATAGTTTATAAAATAAATTCAAACGAATCATGAGATATGAATTAAATTAGCGGAAGTCTTTAATATTACAAAACTAAATCAAACGTGTCACGACCCAACCCCGTGGGCCGCGACTAGTGCCCTAGCTGGGCACCTATACGTGCCCGATACCCAAATTAGCATATTCTCAGAATAATAATATAATAATATTAGTGGATGCTACAGAATTTATCAGAAAAAGCAGACTTGGCACACATAGGCCGATAAGGCCATCATAGAACAAAGTATCCCAAACATATGTACAGAACCCACACAGATGTATCCACAGACCTCTACAGAACATATCATAATCATAAGACGGGACAGGGCCCCGTCATACCCTGAACAAAGTACATATCCAGATAGCAGTGACAGACTGTACCAAAAGATGGGCTCTGTAGAAGAGAGCGCCCCAAAATAGCAGAAATGGGATCCTAAACGTGCGGATCAGCAAACCTGTCGTCTGTACCTGCGCGGCATGAAAACGCAGCCCCCGAAGAAAGGGGGTCAGTACGAAATATGTACTGAATATGCAAAGCGGAATCACAGAAGTCAACTCATAATGGTTACAGAAAATGAGTACAGAATCCAGAGTGTCAAATGCATATTTCCAAAACAGACAGAATGCGTACAGAAACATATGTCATATCATATCATATCCGGTCCCTGCCACAGGACTCGGCAGACAGAATGTGGCCACCCTCCCGACGCTGGTGCCACTATACAGAGAAATCCGAAAAAGGGGCGTGGCCCCGTATCATATAATGTCATATCAAAATGGCCATAACAGATCAGATCAGAATAGGCGGACATGGCACATCATACTCCACAGACCCATGTACGCGTATACCTGCCCCCTCACATCGGGACGCGGCGAACAATGCAGAGAATTACGCTTGACAACATATCCTGGCCCGGGCTCAGTGTGGGAAACATTGGGACATCCACGAATGGAGTAGTGAGAGACTAATGCAATTTAAAAATATCATAAGTATTTTCAAAGACTCGATGAGGCGTAGCAAAGACAAACAAATCAAATGGAGTCGGACGGAATCATAATAAATGTATTCCAGATATCATAATAAATTACAGAAGTCTAACTTTCCCGAAGTCATTCCGAGTGTCAAAATAATTTATAAGATTTAATAGAATATTTAAAATAATATTCGTTAAGCGATTAGTAGGGTAATTAAAACATTTCTTTCAAAAATCGCTTAAAAAGGAAGCTTTAGCGTATTAGGGGCAAAACCGTAAATAGTGGGCCCGCCTCGGGACAAATAAGGCGGCGGGCTCAAATTGTGCCCTCTAAGCATATAGTGTCACCTAAAGAGGTTATACAGACATTCTATGACTTTCTGAATAATTTAGAGCAAGTTTGCATAATTTCAGAAAAAGCGTAGCAAAGAGGTTCAATTCTACTGAAGGAAAAACTGAAATTTTGTCTTGCGGATTCCGAGGGCCAAGAGGTCCTTCGAGGCCCGGATCCGACCCTAATACACTAAGGGCATGCCAAGGGAAGAATTGGGTTTGCTTTACATACCTTTCGCGCTCCTTAAGCCTTTCCAAACTCACTTCCCGTTTCGTCGAAAAACTGCAATTGGTCAAGTTTACCAATTGTGAATTATTAATGCCATTATTTCAACTTTAAGCATATTTGGCTACCGAAATTTCGGCAGCACTTCCCCTATACATATGACACCCCGAGAATTCAACTCGGCTATAAATCATCAACAACAACCCAAACGACAACAACAATATCAACAATGAACATTAAAAACACAAATATCCTTCAACTAGTCATTTTTCTCACAAGTTGACATAATCTTCAATTCAACCCAACTTTCAACTAAGATCAATAATTTCATATTCAACAACCATCATGATCATCACCATATAGTTCTAGAAACATTTCATATCGTTTTCCTTAAGATATACACTCGATATACATGATATACAATCTTCCGCCAAAATCATAACTTATGCAAAACATCAAATCTTTGGCATACAATTTCATAACAAGTTTCCAACTTCCAAATTCATCAATGATCATCGTAATTCACAACCAAACACTTCATTTTCTTAATATCGGAAAATCATACTAAAACGACATAAGTGTTCACATTCCAATTCAACACAAACTTATATCATTCTAGCTTCATTCACATTACAAACATCACAATACCAACACTCCAACACATTACACAACTTGATTCATATTTATCCCAAGACCATTACACCACACGGCCATATGCTCCTTTTGCAACATCAACTAATTTCATCCAACTTTCAATTCCCATATGCATTTCATTACAATCATGACTAGATTATAACACAAATTCAACACATAGAGGCTATATAAGTAGTACATACCCACGGCCACACACTCACACACACACCCACTTTGCAAACTTCTATTTCTTCATACAAATCAACACATTTCCACATACTACAACACAAACAAAGCTCAACAACACAATAAAAAGGTAGAAATTCTTACCTTTCCTTTAAGCTTTCTTCACTTGAACTTATGTTCAACTTGGAGATTCTATTGCTCCCCACACCAAACCAACTACACCAAGATGCAAAGGAACCTTGACTTAGTGGGAAATCAACAAGAATTGAATTTTTGAAGCAATATTTTTGAGGGCTAAATTTGAAGGGCAAACCCGAGAGCACCTTGCTCTTCTTTCTTGTTCTTGTTTTTTTTTTGTTATGCTTATCCTAAGGCTTCAATTGTATATATGTAGTTGAAGTGCTTGGTCACATGACCAAGCACATGACCAACTAAAAATGGGCTTGGGCTAAGGCCTAGCATGGCCGGCCACCCTTAGGAATTGGGCTTCATTTTTGCTTCACATTTTTCAAGCCCAACAAGGTGTGGATCGTATTTTGTAATTCCCGAAACTAATTTTCAAAATTCCAAAATTACCCTTAGCCTTGTCCCACGCTTTCATGATTCTATTCTTTCATGCACAACTCCTATGTTCAACAAAATATCAAATTTGACCTTATGTCTCAAAAAAAAATCCAATATTTCCAAGTTTTTCCAAACGTGTGAAAACACGGGTCATAACAAAACGTATCATGTTCCCAAGAGTTAAAAAAACTCGACAACTACCCACAAGAATGTACACTATCTATGGAGCTTCTAAGATAATAACGAGTGTCTAAATACATCGGAAGGCAGCCCGAAACTCAAATACAAAAAAAAATTAAAGATAGAATGGTGCCCCACGAGCAATCATGTGGCCTCACCAAATAGTGTCGAAAGCAACAAGTTCTCTTAAGTCGTAGGCGTGTCACGAACCTGCTCCTCAATGATACCTAACATACCATAAAAACAACAATGGTATGCCTGAGTACTGGGCACTCAGTGTGTATCTAAGGGGCAATAGTTAACAAACAAGATATGATGAATAAAATCAATAAAATGATATCAATGAAAATAGCAGTTCCAAACCCAGGAGTAAAGTAAGTCAGCAACATTGAAGAGTCATCACAGAATCAAACAACGAAGGACGCATTAACTTAACTCCTTATCATTTACCAAGCCAAGTATTTCACTTAGGAATTCAGTATCACCGCAAGCTACTCACAGGCAACAAGATTCGAAACAAGCCACTCACAGGCTAATCAAAGCACGAAACAAGCCACTCAAAGGCAAATCAATCAATCGATACTCCGGGTTAGGAAACCACGGAGGCTAATCATCCTCTGGACTAGCACATCAACAAATGCACCAGGCGACATACCTCAGAGGTCAGTCGTCCTCTAGACCGACATAGCAATAGATACTCCAGGCTAGAAAGCAATGGAGGTCAATCATCCTCTGGGCTGACACAGCAATACTCGTATCGATACGTTAGGATCCATAACGGCTAATCATCATTTGGACTAGCACAGCTTGCCCATACAGGCCCAAACACAAACAAAATACAAATTCCGAATCTCACTTCTCATGTCATTATCTCAAAATAGAGGCATTTCAAGTCATAACCGATTTAGAATCTTATTCGAATCTCTTATTCAATTTCAAGTTCAAGAAACCCATTCAATAACAAAACAAGTTTGATGTCCAACCATTAGAAAATAAGTTCAATCATCCAATAATAGGAAAAGCGAATTTCACAAAGTAGTATAGATCGTATAAGGTTCAATGCGGGCTTGACCCTACACACGCATGACCTTGCCTAAAAGAAATCATCCATAATTCCAAAAGAACTTCCACCAAAAAAGAGTTATAACTTATACAAACAATCAAGGAAGGATTCTCAAATACAAATCATGCTTTCACAATATAAACGTACTTCAAAAGTAGACATACTTGAAAAGACGATTTTTGAAATATAGACATACCTGAAATCCCCCTCAAACGTAATTCCCAAGGTTCTACAATCACACTACAATGGTTTAGATGAAAAAGATTAGAGATTTAACCTAATTCTACCCATATACCCCCTTTATAAAAAAAACTAGGGTTTTCATGTCTAGAACGTGCTCTTGAACACTTCATGAATCAATCATTGATTCGACTCCCATAGGATAACCTACACTAGTCTAAACCCTTTCAATAACATCATAAAATTCAAGTATCATACCTTATTGAAGGAATCTCAACGCCTCCACACGTCCCTTTCTTGGGTTTCAAGAATCTAGGGTTTTTGGAAAATGAACTAGTGTTAATTTGATGCTACATTGATGAAGTAATGATGGGAATTGATCAAGAACTTACCTTATATGTTTTGGGAAAACCCTAGGGTTGTTTCCTCTCTAAAAGTCGGCCAAAATGAAGTGGGGATGAATATAACGAAGTTAGGCTTTTATAAAATTCGGAAAAAATTGCTTCAGGCATAAAATGTCCTGGTGCGTCGCCTAGCACAGAGTTATACACTGCACAGACAATGAAAGTTTTACACTGCACAAATAATATTCAGTAAAATGGGCATAACTCCTAGCACAGAGCTCCGTTAGAGTTGGGTAACCTACCTTTGGAAAGGTATTTCTAATACCTGGAACTTTCATTGAGGAAGTTTTCCCAAATTCCCAACCTATTTTCACAAACCTGGCTTAGAATTCGGACCTACTGAAATCTAGACGAGTTTGAGAACTCTGACGAACTTCACTATTTGGGTTGACTACAAAACGACTGCTTGTCACCCAAATTCATCCCGAATGGATTAATATAGCTAAAATATCATCTTATTACTAGTTTTACAATTTCACACCTAACCCGAATTCACGAGGTGTTACATCATCTCTCTAGGAAATCATTTTTCAAACCACACTAAGACCATCTTAAAATTCCTTTAAAAGCAACTCACAATTAACAACTCGATATATCTCACCTATCATCTTCTCACCAAGTTTCCCTTTATTTGCATGTGTAACATACATGTATTCAAACGACTGAACTTCAAAAAAATTTGGCAGAGTCTCCCCTATAATTTTTACCATCCCAAACCTACACACAGCCCAGAAAACACATCTAATGCCTCATAAGGCCACCATAGAAGTAAATACGATACATAACCCAGCTACACAAAATTCGCCTCCTATACCATAATCAATAAGATATGGAGCATACCTTCCTGATCAACAAACTTCAAGGCTAGGCAATCAACCGCTCATCAATAACCAAAATATTCGGGATTACGATCAGGGATTTTATATCCTATTACATAGCTCTACAACATGATCTGAGATAAGAAAGAAGGGTAACCATCCTAAATGCCCTGTAGCCTCCTGTTTATAAATGTGGCGCACAGCACACCATAAACAAGACTCTACTAGACACGACTTTGAAGATAACCCCTAGGATGAACTGCTCTGATACCACTTCTGTCACAACCTGAACTAGAGGGTCGCAACTGACACCCAAGACCCTACTCAACTGAGTGCCATACTACCATTCTATTCATAAGTCACACCTTTTCGTGAACCTTTAAATTATGAAATGACGCTTCCGTCAAGTAAAACATGAAAACTTTATAATAGAACTCTTTCATCATGTCAGGGACTTCTACCTTATCGTTAAGTCAAAGAAAAACTTTAATCACAATAAAAGCTTTAAATCAATGCATATGAACACATCGACCTATGTGGCCGCCTCACACAACTATCGACATCTAAACACACTATCCACAGGACACTGTCTGCAAAAGTCTCTAACAAGGACCAAGTTACCATAACATAGGTTGGAACAGGGCCCCAACATACCCATAATGCATCTGACTCGAAGACATACATAATTACTCTGACTTGGCAACACTCCGAATAGAAATGGAGTTCACCAGTCCAGCTGATAGCCCGGGAACATCTTACAGCAATGGTCCTCTATCCATATATGTACCCTTTGTGGCATGAAACATAGTTCCCCCAGGCAAAGAGACGTCGGTATAAATTATGTACTGAGTATGTAAGGAAGAACTGAAACAATACATATCTCGACTCGAACGATACAAGAGTAACAGACTCAATCTGTACCTGTAACCAACCCAATAAATCATGCATATGCATATGAACTTTTAATACATCATGAGTGTGTATATATATATAATGCATACCTTCGCCCTGATCGTAGCCCCTTCGGGCATAATAGCATAATGGCCCCATTGAGCAGCCCCTTTGGGCATCATAATCATCGTATACTAGCTGATCAGGTGGTCTGCGTATATAACGTCATAGCCCTTCCCCTTCCCTAAAAAATCATGTCGTACATATATATAAGTGTGCAAATGCATAATAATCTTTGTAAAACATCAAAGGACTCCCTTCGGAGCAATTTTTAGTTCAAAATGGGGACTTCTTCCCCTTTTCATTTGTCTTCTTCGAGACTTAGAAATCAAATATGAAATGCATATGATTAAAGAAGCCTTATGAATGTCCCCTTCGGGATTTAGACATCATTATGAAAACGTACAACTTATGGATGCCCCTTCAGGACTTAAGAAGTAAAGGAACTCGGGATATGAACAACACCAATATAAACACAGGGACATGTGCTCCAACATCTAGGAGTGGATTCGTTATGAGTATCGTCACGTTCGTACTTATCATAGATCATGCCAAAATGAAAGAAAGGATATCCTTAACATACCTGGAAGCTTATTTCTGGACTTTCCAACTTATTTCTCGTCTTGCAATCTGTCATGACCCAACCCGAGGGCCATGACAGGTGCCCAGTACTAGCTACCAAGCACCCCTTCTCATACTATCTATCGTTCAACCTGTGCTGTCACGACTCAACCAGATGGGCATTTATCATACTTACGTTTAGCATATTAAGGACTTTTATAAATGCAAGACAAAACGCTGTATAAAACTGTCACGTATGATATCACACAGAAGCCGGTCAGGCTATCGTAATGTAGGGAATTGCCAAAACGTAATCCATATTGACATAATTGAACGATAACCACCCATGACCCACATAAATGTCTACAGGCCTCTAAGAGTAACAACAGTGTCATATGGCGGGACAGGGCCCCACCGTACCCTAATTAGACATATATATATATATAGATATAGATATATACATATTCACAACAGAAGGATTTGTACCAAAAGTATAGGCTCCGGGATAAGGGAGCACTTCAAATAACAGAATGGATATCCTAGGCTGGCGGGTCACCACAACGAGCGTTTGTACCTGCGGGCATGAAACGCAGCCCCAGAAGAAAAGGGGGTCAGTACGGAATATGTACTGAGCATGTAAGGCATGAAATGCAATTAGGTAGATCATAACTGAAATAGAGATTGCAGGAGACAAGTATGATAATCAAGAAATCGATGTACCTGTGCATTACGAAACAAAATCATGAATAACATTATCATATATCGTACCCGGCCCATTATGGGACTCGGTGGATAAAATCATGTCATCATGTTAGCATACTATCATATCATCACGTATATATATACCATACCCGGCCCTCTAGTGAGGGACTCGGTGAATAAAATCATGTCATCATGTATATATATACCGTACCCGGCCCTCTAGTGAGGGACTTGGTGAATAATGCAGTGACACTGTGCATGATAACATACCCGGCCCGGGACTCAGTGAAAGATGTAACAACAGTATGCACGAGCAGAGTAGTGAGAAACCATATGCATATAAATCAATTTTTGGGACTCAATAGGTAAGTACACTAATCGACACTTGAAGGATCATAAACACGTTTCGAGTCAATCTGAGTTAGCGTAAAAAGGTTACGGACATTATTCATTACAGAAACTTCTACGAACGTTTCAAAGCAATCCGAGACCGTTTATAAAAGATAGGGACATTAATCCTTATAGAACCCTTTTTGGAACAGGGACTCTTTATGCTTTGCTCGTTATTCAATCATACAATAAGCTCGACCATACTAAGCATGCTCATGTCAAGAAGTGAATAAGAATCACAAACAAGCTCGGAATTAAAGAATAGAGTTACCCCAAGATGCGTGTCATACCTTACTTAGCTCTAGGACATGCCAAAAGAATGAAAGGGTAAGCCTTACATACCTTGCCCGCTTCCTAAGCTAATCCGAACTTAAGTCTCGCCTTTCGCAAGATCTACAACAACGTCAAAAGATATCAAACATTAGCTATAGGTATTTAGGAATTCAGTTCTAAGCTAGCAATTCACCTACAGAAATTTGGGCAGCATTTCCCCTATAAATTCAACCAACCCCAAGAATTCAACTCGACCAAATCCCCAACACAATACCAACAATCATATTTTCAACTTCAACAATTAATTCAAAATGCATTCTAACGTTAGCAACCCTTTCTACATAATTCGACGACATTTCATTTACATTCCAATTAACCACAACAACCCAACTTACAATCTTCCAAACTCAATAAGAACAACAACAACACATTTCTCGCTTCCAAGTTCATGAATTATACCAACAACCACACGTTAACAACATTATTCATACAAATATAAGAAACCATGCTAATGTCACATTAACTTCTTCAACAACCCACAACAATTACAACTTCATTTCAAGCCATCAAACCTTCATTTTTATCATGGAATCCACAACAACAATAATCAACATACTAAATAACATCAATTCATCACATCTTACCAACACAACCCTTATTCGGCCATAACCTACACACACATATTTCAGGAATTTCATCCATTTCTACATACTACAACACTCACAAATCATCCCTAACACATAGAAAAGGAGATTAAATCTTACCTTTACCCCTTTAACTTCTCAACTTGGCTAGGGTTCACAACTTGCACAATGAATGCTTTGGTTGCTCCAACAACTACTCCACGATAATAGGGGCCTTCTAATTGGTTAAAATACTAGAGGATTGTTTTTTGATCAATTTCTATGGCATCAATTTTCCTAGCCATGGCCGAATACTACTATGTTTCTTTCTTGAAGTTTCTTGAATTGTGAAGATGAAGAATGAGTCTTGCTTTGTCATCACTCATCTATATATATAAATACATAGCCCATAAAAGGTGGACACATGCCCCCCACTCATGGCTCAAGGCAATTGGCCAAGCCATGGGTGGGACCCACTTGAGCTATACGGCCATGGTGGCTTTCATGACCATATTTTTTTTTTGAATTTTTCCCTTTTTACCCCTGGCCTCTCTCAATATTTCCATACCACTAATACCCAACTTGTGTATTAAAATAAAATTTGAAGGAAAATAATAGCCTTGCCCTTAACTTATCGCGATTATCTTGAAACATCCGAATGTACAAAATACGGGATATAACATCCTCCCCCCCTTTAGAACATTCGTCCTCGAATGTTGAACTAGTCTCATAGGGTCTTATAAACACTTCGCGAGATTCTCTTTTATAGCTACCACATACAGTTCATTCATCCATCAACGTAACCAATTTAGGAGTTTAGATTACCTGTAGGTATAGGAAACAAGTGAGGATACTTCTTCTTCATCTCTTCTTCGGCTTCCCAGGTCATCTCCTCCCGGTTATTGTTTCGCCACAATACCTTGACGGAAGCTACGTCTTTCGTACGTAATCTTCTCACCTGACGATCCAGTATGGCTATAGGCTGCTCTTCGTAGGATAACTCCTCTATCACTTGGATATCCTCTAGGGGAAATATTCTGGAAGGATCGCCTATACATTTGCGAAGCATTGACACGTGGAAGACTGGATGCACTGCTCCCAAATCAGATGGTAGGTCCAATTCATAGGCAACCTTGCCTACCTTACGGATGATCAGATAAGGTCCAATATACCTTGGACTGAGCTTTCCCTTCCTGCCGAATCTCATTATACCTTTCATGGGTGACACTTTTAGAAATACCCAATCGCCAACCTGGAACTCTAAGTGTCGACGTCGATTATCGGCATATGATTTCTGTCGACTCTGGGCTGCCAGTAACCGTTCCTGAATGAGTTTAACTTTATCAACTGCCTGCTGAATTATATCTGGGCCGATTAGCTTAGTTTCGCCAACATCGAACCAACCGATCAGTGACCTGCACTTCCGGCCATACAAGGCCTCATACGGCGCCATCTGGATGCTAGTATGGTAACTATTATTATAAGCAAACTCAATGAGTGGTAAATGATCATCCCAGCTACCCTTGAAGTCAATAATACAGGCCCGCAGCATATCTTCTAGTGTCTAAATAGTACGCTCGGTCTGTCCATCAGACTGCGGGTGGAATGCGGTACTAAGACTTACCTGGGTCCCCAATCCTTCTTGAAATGATCTCCAGAAGTTAGTTGTAAACTGAGCACCTCTGTCGGATATAATAGGTGTGGGAACTCCGTGAAGTCTTACTATCTCCTTAATATATAACCTTGCATAGTCTTCAGCTGAGTAGGTAATCCTGACTGGAAGAAAATGGGCTGATTTTGTCAGCCTATCAACAATAACCCATATGGAGTCATACGTCCGTGGAGTGCGTGGTAAACCTGTGATGAAGTCCATGTTAATTGCTTCCCACTTCCAAGTCGGAATCTCCATCTCTTGTAATAACCCACCAGGCTTCTGATGCTCGATCTTAACCTGTTGGCAATTTGGACACTGAGCAACAAACTCTGCTATGTCCCTTTTCAAATCATCCCACCAATATAAGCATCTGAGTTCATGATACATCTTTGTTGATCCCGGATGGACGGAATAACGAGCATAATGTGCTTCTCCCATAACTTGTCGCCGCAGCCCCGCAACCTCGGGTACACATATTCTGCCTTTATGTAGTAGCACCCCATCAGGTGTAATCTCGAATGGAGTCTTCTCCTTTTCAAGGGTTGTGTCTCTATACTGTGCCAGAATAGGATCCTCATATTGGCGTCGCTTTATTTCTTCCATAATAGAGGATTCAGCAACTTCTCGGACAGAAACCCCAGTGTCTCCAGAATCAGCTAAACGGACTCCAAGACTAGTTAGCTGGTAAATCTCACGAACCATTTCTTCCCTTCCGGGCTGCACGTCCGTCAGGCTGCCCATAGACTTACGGCTGAGTGCATCTGCTACTACGTTGGCTTTTCCAGGGTGATATAGAATATTAACATCGTAGTCTTTCAGCAATTCTAGCCACCTCCTTTGCCGCAAATTCAGTTCCTTCTGCTTAAAAATGTACTGAAGGCTCTTGTGGTCCGTATAAATATCAACATGGATGCCATATAGATAATGTCTCTATATTTTTAAAGCATGAATTACTGCTGCTAGCTCCAGATCATGAGTAGGATAATTTCTTTCATGCTTCTTGAGTTGCTGGGAGGCGTAGGCTATAACCCTGCTATGCTGCATTAATACACAACCTATCCCAACACCGGAAGCATCACAATAAATGGCATAACCGTCTGGTCCCTCAGGGAGAGTCAGGACTAGAGCTGTAGTCAACTTTTCTTTCAGCAACTGGAAGCTTCGTTCACAAGCATCAGTCCACTGGAACTTAGCTGCCTTCTAAGTCAGCTTCGTCAATGGCGCTGCAATCGAAGCAAACTTCTCCACAAATCTCCTATAATATCCTGCCAATTCCAGAAAACTACGTACCTCAGTAGGTGTCATCGGTCTCAGCCAAGCCTTTACGGCCTCAATTTTCTGTGTATCCACCCGAAGGCCATCAGCTCCAATGATATGCCCCAAAAATGCCACTGAAGTCAACAAGAATTCACATTTAGAGAATTTAGCATACAATATCTGGTGCCAGAGTACCCCAAGTACCACCCTCAGATGATCTGCATGCTCATCTTCTGATCGTGAATAGACCAGGATATCATCAATAAATACAATTACGAACATATCTAGAAACGGCTTGAATACTCTGTTCATTAGGTCCATAAACACTGCTGGGGCATTGGTCAACCCAAAAGACACCACCCTAAACTCGTAGTTCCCGTATCAGGTCCTGAATGCAGTCTTTGAGCCTGACCGCAGGTCTATCTTCGAGAAACACTTAGCACCCAGCAATTGGTCAAATAAATCGTCGATCCTGGGGAGGGGATATTTATTCTTTATAGTCACCTTGTTCAGCTGCCTATAATCAATACACCTCCGTAGCGATCCATCTTTCTTCCTCACGAACAATACCGGTGCTCCCTAAGGTGATGTACTGGGCCTGATGAAGCCCTTTTCTAAAAAATCCTTCAACTGCTCCTTCATTTCTTTCAGTTCTGCAGGTGCCATTCTGTAGGGAGGAATAGATATAGGCTGAGTATCTGGCAGGACATCTATCGTGAACTCTATCTCCTGTTCAGGAGGAAGACCTGGAAGCTCGTCTGGGAATACATCTGGAAATTCATTGACTATCGGAACCGACTGAAGAGTGGGTGCCTCTGCTTTCATATCATGCACACGAACCAGATGATAAATATACCCCTTCTTAATCATCTTCCTGGCCTTGAGGTATGAAATAAACTTACCCCTTGGCGACGCTGTACTTCCCGTCCACTCTAGAATTGGTTCTCCTAGAAACTGGAAGCGAACTACTTTCTTCTGACAGTTGACGTTGGCATAACAAGAAGCTAACCAATCCATTCCCATAGTAACGTCAAATTCAGTCATACCTAGCTCTATCAGATCCGCTTTGGTGCAACGGCCACATGTATCTACTGAACAATCTCTATATATTCGCCTTGCTATAACGGAATCTCCTACCGGTGTAGCTACCTCGAACGGTTCTATCGGTTCGGGTTCTATTCCAATTCTACTAGCAACCAGGGGGGAAATATATGATAAAGTAGAGCCTAGATCTATCAATGCATATACATCTCGGGAGAATATCAATAATACACCTGTAATCACATTTGGTGACGCCTCCTGGTCCTATCGGCTGGCCAAGGCATATATGCGGTTCGAAGGACCGCTAGAACCGGGAGCTCCGCCTCAGCCTACGCGACTTCTTTAAGGTTTTTAACCACTCCGCATACTCCAGTTTCCTTTAGACTTCCCTAACTTCTTATTGTCTCTTATGTTTACATTTATGGAACCTTTAGTGCACTTCTCAGGGTGTCACCCATCCTAAAATTTCCCTCACTCTAGCACGCTTAACCTCAAAATTCTGATGAAATTCGGTGCGTTAATGCTGGTATGATTGCATCCACCTCACCGCATGACCTCCATCACGTAATCTGGAGCAAGTCGATGTCTTAACAACTTCCAAAATATTCTCGTAACGTGTCTCCCTCCGAACTAGAAAGGGTATTTTACTTTTCTGACTATACAATTATCGTGTTAGCCTTTTAAATCCACAATATTCACTTTTCATCTGTATGTATGACTACCTTTCATCCGGGGTTTCCAGATTCCCACTGGTGGCGGAGACACCTTAGTCGCCGTTACTTATAAATACTGGGTCATCGGCCTCTTTGGGTTTCAGCTCGCCACCATTAAATAATACTCTACAGAAATTACACATACATAAAAAAAATTCCAAAGAGGACTCATATACCTGTAGCCGACCGGTCTCTAGTCTGATCTAGTGGGCTGCCATGTGAAGTGTGCTCCTCATCATCATCTACTTGCCATCTGCTCGTCTGACTTTCGTCATCGTTCGCATCTGAATCGGAGGAGTATAGATAACCGGGCAATTCATGGTTCACTGACGGCCAAGATAGGGGACTAGAGTAGTCTGTAACACTCACCGGGGAGGCCTGTCTAACGTAGTGCTCCGCCATAGGAGCAGCTGGCATGGCCCCGGAAACCTCCTCCTCCGGTGTCCCAGTGGAATACTCAGATGGATCTGTATTGTTATATCCCGTATTTTGTACATTCGGATATTTCAAGATAGTCGTGGTAAGTTAAGGGCAAGACTATGTCCCAAAGTTATTTTAATATCCAAGTTGTTTATTAGTATGGAAATATTGAGAAAGGCTAATGGTAAAAAGGGAAATTCACAAGGTGGTTCATGGTAATATTATGGAAGGCTAGGGGCAAAACGGGAATTTCACAAAAAATTCAAGAAAGTTCATGGAAGGACCACTCTTGGCCGTGTGGCTCATGTGTGGTTCCCACCCATGGCTAGCCAATTAACTCATGCCATGAGTGGGGGGCATGTGTCCAATTAATATTAGAGGGAGCTAAGTATATATATATATATATAGATAAGTGATGGCCAAAAATAAGACATAATCATCATTATAAGTCAAGAAGCTTGGAGAAGAAGAAAAAGAAAGAAAAAGAGAAAGGGCCATTCGGCCATGGCTCCAAAAATTTATGCCATGGAAAATTTATCAAAAAAAATATTTTTCTTCTAGTAATTCAACAAAGTGGAACGTCCCTAACAACATAGAGTGATTGTTGGAGTAAGCAAAGCATTTGTTGTGAAAGTTGTAAATCTAGCCGAGTAAGAAGATGAGTGGGAAAAAGGTATGTGTTCAATCTTCTTTTACATGTGTTATGGATGCTTTGTGAGTGTTGTAGTATGTAGAAATGGATGAAATTCATGGAACTATGTATGTTGAAGTGAGGCCGTGTAGGTGTGTGTATCGTGTAGAAGTGATGAACTAATTCCACTTAGTATTTTGATTGTTGTTGTTGTGGATTCATAATAAAAAAATGAAGGTTTGATGGTTTGAAATGAAGTTGTAATTATTGTGGGATTGTTGAACAAGTTAATGTAACATTAGTGTGGTTTCTTATAATTATGAGAATGAAGTTAATAAGTAGATTGTTGGTGTAGTTCATGAATTTGGAAGAAAGGAAATGTGTTGTTATTGTTCTTGTTGAATTTGGAAGGTTTCGGGTGAAGTAGTATGTTGGTTGGGTTGTTTTGAATATTGTGTGTGAATTGTTTGAAGTGTTCTTGAGTCATGTTAGAACGATTTCAGGTTATTGTTGATAATTTGGCCGAGTTGAATACTCGGATTGTTGTTGATAAATTGGCCGAGTTGAATTCTCGGATTGTTGATTGATAATTTGGCCGAGTTAGACTCTCGGGGATGGATGTATTTACAAGGGAAATGCTGCCGAAATTTCGGCAGATTGTAAATGAATTCATTTGATGGACTAATACAAGTATATGACAATGAGTCTAATGATTGTGTCAATTCTCTTGAATGTAGACTAGTAAGCTTGGACGAATAAGCGTAGCCAATAGGACGTGGAACAGGTATGTAAGGCTTACCCTTTCTTTCTTTTGGCATGATCCTTGTGAAACGAACAAACAATGTATATGTATGATTTCAAAAAAGCTCCTATTCTTAGAGCCACTAGGATGGCTAATGTTCTTGACTTCCGAAAACTGTTTTGCTATGTCTTGATATGTGTGTGAGGTTCCAAAAGTTCTATTTTGATTTGATCCATAGCGATATTCGAAAGGTACTTGATATGACTATTGCTTTGATTTTCCAAAAATAGCTTCTGAAACGTTTGTGGAGGTTTCTGTACTAAAATGTCCATAACTTTCTTATACTAACTCGGATTGACTCAAAATGTGATTTGATGTGAAGTCTTGGAATGTTTATAAATTCCCCCTTTGTACCCTGTTAATTGATGTGCCGCAAGATTCATTACCTGTTGCTCTTCATTTGAGTTTTCCTGATGACGAACTTCTCTCTATGGTGCGTTGTAGTCCTAGCTTCAGCATTCACCTGAGGTTTTTAGTCTCAAGTAGTCTAAAATATTGATTGTAAGATTTTGTGTATCTTGATTAAGTAACTCTGCAGTAACCTGTAGTCGACCCCGTTTATATTTCCCTCAAAGCTCTCACCAGAGACATGGTTTCCAACTACCTTCAGAATTTCTCTAAGCTCTTACAATTAGATAAAATAACCAAGAGGTTGACTTTTGGACCCGAATCCTTTACGATTATTTGAGTATCCTTTGGTTTGTATTTTGACATGGAATTTATGCTTGTTATACTTCGATATTTCGCAAGCACTTCGGAAGGGCAAAGCATTGGCGTGAGGGATCATGGCGCCTACTCGGCTTCGAGGTAAGTTACGGTTTATTCTTAGACTTCAATTTGAGGGCTTATATAGTTTATAAATGTTGAAGATTCGGCGTGATAAGGTCCCACCTCAGTGATTACGATGAGCAGTTGGCTGGGTACCGGTATATATTGTTGGGTAGTTAGGACAACGAGGTAAGCATGTTAGGCCTTCGGGCGTGGTTGTGGTGATAAATCCACTGATTTGCTATGATTTCTATTTATGTGGGCTATGATTGTTGTGATTGACTTATACTTGTGACTGGGTTATTTACCTCATTATTCCATGTCTGTATAATTGTGGAAGGACATTGCTTTAGAATTATGAGTTGGTACATGAATCTCATTGATTACGCATATTCATACGTCAAGTCTAAAATGTTGTTGGCATAAAATGTTCCATTGTTGCATTCACTCTCCATTTATATATGCACTTATGGATAAATTGTGACGAAGGAAAGTTAAGAGATGATATTAAAATCATATTGAGGTAAGGTTATTGTTGTCACAGTGTCATGACCCAACTAGGGGATCGAGCGGGCACCCACATTAACCCCTCTGGTGGGAGAACCCTTTCCCATATTTGTCATTCATTTCAAAACATAAGGAAAGTAAATAGAAAGATTAAGCAATCTTGAAATATAGATAAACAAACAAATGTGGAATACTAATACATCATCCCTGGAATCTGGTCTGAATCAGTAGAAGAGACACTAACTACTACAAGTCTGAAGAATACAAGTCTGAAATACAAATACTATCTCGGAATACGAATAAAAGACAAGTAAAGATAGAAGCATCTGCGGGTAGCGGAATCCATTAAATACTCACCCTGGAAACTCTACAATCTGAGCCTCAGGATCGCTCACAAGGTGCAGAGCAGGAACCTGTTACGAACTCTGCACTTAAGAAAGAGTACATCAAGGTTGTATCAGTACATACACCTGTACCGGTAGGTATCATAGGTAGACCACAACTAGATCACACATATATAAGAAAGAAATCGAAAGGTAGACATGCGCTGTCAAATATAAGTCACAACAAAATCCAACATCAAGAACAACACACATGATATAAGTACCATAGCAGATTCAACGATATAGATGAATGAAGTAAGTTGTGCATATGCAATGCAATGAAATGCACTGGCCAACAGTCTGTCACCGTACACACATGCTATGGATGAATATCCTCTACGTCTCAATAGTCATGACCCATGGGGGACCCGTTAAATCCATGTACTAGTCATTCCACACATAGCCTAGATATGACTTCTACAACACTAGCCATTCCGTACACAGCCTAGAGATGGCTTCTATATCAAGCCTATCCACAATTTCTTACTCCGATCACAAACTTGAATGTTTCCTTTCTCACTTATCATCACCAGTACCAAATCATAGTTCATATCAATGTATCATGTAAAATGTGTATGCCTACTATGCATGATATCAATATCAAGTGTAAATCATAATCAAGATCTCATTCGTGTTTCTACATGAGCACTCATCACAATACCAATCCTAGATCATTATTCCTTCCTTTATCGATGATAAGTGACAAAATAAGTGAGAGATGAATCAATCACAAACACAACATGGTAAAGGGTCAATAAGACTAACACCGCATACATGGTGACAAACCAAATCACAATAACAAGGCAACAAGCCATGAAGTCATCACAATACCTACCTAAGAGTATCCATCCCGAAGGCTTAACATGCTTTCTCCATCAATAAATAACTTCTACATTTGTTTCACTAATTGAAGTCTAACCGAAAGGCAAGCCGTAACCTACCTTGATGCTGAGCTGGTGCCACGAACAGTCAAAAGTGAGCCTTGCCCTTCCAATGATCCTCTGAATTGTAACGACCCACCTGCTCGTTATTGGACCTTCTACTGCCCATGCATGAAAACCCAGGGTATCATCATAAGTCTAGTCCTCGGGGGAGTTTTAAGTGTGCTATTTTCTCTTAGTTGAACTAGATGAGAGTTAAATAGATGTAGGCCCTGGGGTAGGTTTCTTTATCATAATGGGTGAGTCATCGCTATAGCGGTCCCGCTGTAGCGGACAAGTGATCCGCTGCAGCTGCGTATGCGGACCAAAACCCCTATTTATTGACTTTATTTTGGGATTTTACAACTTTTATCCACAAATCCCTCTCCTAAGCCGTCATTAGGATATTCCCAGAGTAAAACACTTGATGACTAGAGGGAGCAGGCTCTCCTCCAAATGTCCTTTGGTTCATCTTCCTTGAAGATTTCTATATCACGATTTTTGGCTCCAAGACGGGATGGTAGATGTTACATGAACGTTCTTGACAGCTGCTTGGCAACAAGATAGGTTATGGTTTACTTGATTTTGACTTTGATTAGTAAATCGTATATATGTTATAGAATTGATAGAAGAAAGTATGATTAGGTCTTCGAACACGGAGATCGGATGGATAATTATTAGGCTAAGATGAATGCTAACTTCTGTGTGTGTCGTACCATTAAGTATGTGAAACTAGACGTGTAGTTGATATAACGGGGAGGGAAATAATGTAATAGTTATGGTTTGTTATCAATCTAGTGAGAGGGTGGTTATGTGAAATTATCGAGTTGGCCATAGTAGGGCCTTGTTGCACCTGGGCGGGGGAGACCTGTTCCTAAATTGTAGGTGACCCCACTAAATATTCATGTTGTCATCATTCTGTGTATTGAGCATGCAGGAATCATCAGCATTCACTTCCTTATGGATTTCGGCGTTATTGATGAGTCGAGTCCAAGTCTAGGCATGGCTATTACATGATGTTATGTATTTGTAATGTAGTCACCTACATAGAATATCCCCAATTGTTAGGAAGGCAATTTCTTAAGTCCTGTTGTGGATCATGATAGGGTGACCGTATCTTGTTGTTGACATGATTCATATTCTATGACTGATTTATTCATGTGATGAGCTGATATGAAAAGACAAAGAAAGAGTTACATATACCCTTCTGGTGGACTTGGGGTGGCCCATTATTCAGGATTGATGATGAATTGATTTTTGAGTCTTGATATGACTTGTGATATAGTGATTTGTGTTTCCCCAATATTGCTTTATTGATCATTCATATTCCTTATTGATTATGGAATGTAATTACATTGTGATGAGAACGATATAATAAACATGAAATGGCACATTTGACAGGGGGTAAGGATGTGGCCTAAGCTAAAGGCTCGTGATCCGTGGTAAGATTTTGGAGCGAGGGTATATGGACACCATGGGTCTCTTATAGGTCATGGCTAATGGGTCAAACATTACCATTTAGCATGTGTGTATGGGTACGATACTAACATTTATTTGCATTATACTTGTGTGTTCATATTTTATAACTGTGGAAAGGCTGATCCCGATTGGATAGCAGATAGTCATGTCTCTGGTAAGTGCCATTGATCTCCTTCTGATTGTGAGAATAAGGTCTTTACAATTAACCTCGAAAACCATTGGTAAATAGAGTAAGGTGGGTTGAGTTGACCCCATTAGCGTGGCAAAGTGTCGGGGAATTACATGTATTTGCTATCATTGGCTGCATTGATTTACTATTCTTACTTGATTCTTGATAAGTGGTTTAGGTCTGGTGTCCATTATGGGATATGGGTTGGATGAGTCTAATAGTTAAATTCAGAGTATGATAAAGTAAAGGAAACAAGATAAGAATTAGTGGTCCCACTGCGTGTCGGGTGATAGGGAGGTTGAGTTCTCTCCCGCCCTTATTGACGTGGTTAATTTGACATAGGAAACCTTCTTGAAAGTGATAATTGCTGATTGTTGGTCACACTTCTAGATGTTGCTTGACGTATTAATTAGTAATAAACCTGTTAAGTCAGAACGACTATGTTATGAGTAGGATATAAAGGGGTGTTATGATTGAACTCATCTATCTATTTTGTTTGATTTTATATCGTGTTGCGTGAACTAATCTTAGTCGACCTATGATGCTTACCAGTACGTGTGGTATACTGATACTACTATTGCTACATCCTTTTTGGGTGTAGATGTAGTTCAGCTTTTGCTTGAAGGTTTCATTAATTGCAGTGCCAAATATCTTCCTTCAGCTTCTGTACATCTCATTCCAAAGGCAGAAGCTGTGTCTTTTATTATGTCATCTCTTTGTAATTTAGAAGCTCTTGTACCGGTCTAGATTAGATCCTTAGGAAAGTTAAATGGTTTTAAATGATTACAAAATGTTTTCGTAAGTTTTTATTTTAATACTGTGGTTGGTTACATTTGCTTTGTGAAGCAGCTTACGGAAAAAAAGGGTTGGTTAGTAAGGGTTCGCCTACTTGAAGATAATCAGGTAGGTGCCTGCATATTCCGTGAAATTGGGTCGTGACACGAATACTCAAAGTCCCAAGATGAAAACAATTCTGAATACTCTTCAAATCACCCTTGAGTTGTCACACCCTAACCTTACTAGGGTGTGATGGGCACCCGACCCTTACTTAGGGCCGAGCGAACCCTCTGACCCTTAGTACACATATAATCTTGACTTTTAAATCAAATAGAATGATATGCATGGTAATACTTTCAGAAATATTCTTTCCGTTATTCTCAAATCAAACCAAAATCCATAATCATATAGAATTTATATCATAACACAGGATGACATATCGACTGATGGAGCCGTTTACAAAACCGACATACTATACCCACGACTCTGTCTGCAAAGTCTCTAACTTCGAACAAAACATCATAGCATAATAATCTGACCCGGCAACACTCCAGAGGAAAATGGAGCTTTCCAACTTCGCTGGAACATCTTCTGTAATGACTTCTACTCATCTGGGTGTACCTGCGCGGCATGAAACGCAGCCCCCGAAGAAAGGGGGTCAGTACGGAAAATGTACTGAGCATGTAAGGCATGAATTACAGGAAACAGAACCATAATCGACACAAGCAGTACAAACATAAGTACATTATTCAGAATACCAAACTACTTATTTTTCAGAACGCAGATCGTATCTGCCGATGTCATATGTCAGAAGAAGTACAGAGAGTAAGTAAATCATCCAGAATATCCAAATACTTGTTTTCCAAACAAAAATCATATATGCCGAAGTCATATGCCAGAAGAAGTACAGAATATCAAAATGCTTACTCGAAACACAAATCATGCATGTCAGAAACGGTGTCCGGTCCCTTGCGGGACCCGGGGAACGTGGTCGCCACCCCGTCTTTGGCGCCACACACATCATGCTCCAGAAGATTTACTCCATAATCTCCGTCACACATAACACAACATAGCATATACACGGTACCCGATAACCGAACATATATACACGAGAACCCGGGAACCGGACACATCATAGTCCATAACATATACACAGTAACCGGGGACCGGACACATATACACGGTACCCCAGAACCGGACACATCATACTCCGGAATTGTATATATGGAACCCGACCCTCAAACAAGGGACTCGGCGAACCATACGCACGATACATAACGGCTCGGGACTCGGCGAAAGAGGTCATGACACATGCACGAGCAGAGTAGTGATAAACTATATGCATATAAATCAAGACTCGATAGATAAGTATACTTACCGACGTCAGAAGGCTCAGAAACAAGTTTCGGGTCAATCCGACTTAGTATAAGAAAGTTATGAGCGTTTGAAGTTTTACCACAGGATTCAAGCAATTTGAAACCATTTACGACAGTTAGGAACATTAACACTTACAGAACCCTTCCGAAAGCATATCTAAAGTGAATAAGAATCATATACAAGCTCGGAATCAAGAGCAGAGTAACCTCAAGATGTATATCATACCTTAGTCGGCTCTAGGACATGCCAAAAGAAAGAAAGGGTAAGCCTTACATACCTTCTCCACGTCCTATTAGCTACACTTAATTGTCCAAGCTTGCTAGTCTACATACAAAAGAATTCACATAACCATTATATTCATTGTCATTCACTTGCCTTAGTCTTTCAAATGAATTCACTTATATTCTACCGAAATTTCGGCAGCATTTCCCCTGTAAATACACCATCCCCGAAATTCTAACTCGGCCAATTTTATCAACAACACTCCGAGAATTTAACTCGGCCAAAATATCAACAACAATACCAACAATTATTCTAACAATATCCACAATCGATTCAAAACGCATACTAACATTAGCAACTTCTTTCTACAAACTTCAATGGTGTTTCACTTATATTCAATTCATATTTGCTCACACATTCAAGTACTAATCCGAAGCAACTCAAACAATATTCAAGAACGCTTCAAACAATCCGCACAATATTCACAATAATCCAACCCACATGCCATTCCATCCGAAACCTTCCAAATTCAACAAGAACAATAACAACACATTTCTTCCTTTCAAATTCATGAACTACACCAACAATTCACTCACTAACAACATTATCTTCCATAAATACAAGAAGACTATGTTCAAATCACATTAGCTTCTAAAACAACTCTCCAACCGTTACAACTTCAACTAGAATCATTACACTTTCATTTTTATCATGGAATTCATGACAACAACAACCAAAATAATATATAAAATTAGTTCATTATCCCTACACAATACAATACATACACGGCCAACACCAACACATACACGACCACAACACAACTTCCATATTTCCATGAATTTCATCCATTTCCACACACTACAACATACACAACCATCCATAACATATAAAGGAAGATTAAATCTTACCTCTTTTCACTTGTCTTCTTACTTGGCTTGGGTTATGAACTTGCAAGAATAAATAGTTTTCTTGCTCCAACAACCACTCCATGTTAATTAGGGCCTTCAAATTAGTTGGAATACTAGAAGAAATAATTTTTTCTCGATCAACTCCATGGAGCCAATTTCCTTTAGCCATGGCCGAATGGCTCCTTAATTTTTCTTCTCCAAGTTTCTTCATCTTTCTAAAAGATGAAGATAATATGTCTTATTTTTCTTTTTTTCCATCACTTGTCCATATATATATACTTAAGTCCCATAAATAAAAATAGGGACACATGGCCATGGGTGGGTCCCACTCTTTATATCACACGGCCAAGGTAGCATGCTCAAGAAATTTTCTTGAACATTTTGTGAAATCCCCGTTTTGCCCCTAGCCTTCCACAATATTACCATGGGCCATTTTGCGAATTTCCCTTTCTACCCTTAGTCTTTCTCAATATTTCCATACTAATAATATTCATAAATAATATTCATAACAACTTGTACATTAAAATAATTTTTTGAAAATGGTCTTGCCCTTAACTTACCACGATTATCTCGAAATATCCGGACGTACAAAATGCGGGCTATAACATGAGTCACTTAGAGAATTAGTTTTAGGAAACGGAAAAGAGTGGTTCGAAATAGACATTTAGTGCTTCTGATTCAGCGACTTCCGCTCCAGCAGATTATATTCAGCTTCAGCCGTCTTGCCTCGGCAGAGAAACATCCACTAAGGCGGATCTTAGTCTCGCTGGGATGAGACACCAAAAACCAGAAGAATTCTGGTTTTCACCAAGTTTCACCCCATATCCCGACATCCATCTGAGCCCTTCTGTATACAAACAAGACATCCAACCATAAGTAAAAACATTCTACAGACTCACTCGTGGCCTCCGAATTCCCAACGATGGTCTATTTGAATGGGTCAACCCCGAAACTGCCAAAATCAACTTTCCAACCATCGCTACAAAATACTCCTGAATGCCTCGGGAATCGATTGAATACCTCACCAAGTCGTAAACGACCCTCAGAACCTCACGAAATCTATGAATTATTTAAAAAGGTTCGTTTACCCAAAAGTCAACTATTGGTCAATTATTTTTCACTTTAAGGCTCTAATTCTCATAAATCATAATAAAACTCACTTGATTACCTCGAGAACCATGCCACCTATCCCCGCGGGTCAAAATCATACTAACAAAGCTCGAGGAAGGGTCAATGGGGGTAAATGGATCAAAAGGGAAATAACAACCAAACGGGTCGTTACATCAGATATCAATTACATAATTGTTCTTCCTCGAACGACAAAGGAAAAGAACGGAGGAAAAGTACCTGAGTCGGTAAACAACTGAGGATACATGGTGTGCATGTCGGACTCGGTCTCCCATGTGGCCTCCTTAACTAGACGGTGCCTATCCAAGATCACTATAGGCTCTTCCTCATAAGATAGATTCTCATCTAGCAAACCTGAGTCCCAACGAATGATTTATGAACCGTCTGAATGGTACTTCTTCAGCATGGAAACATAAAATACCAGATGAACACGTGACAAGCCTGATGGAAAATCTAACTCATAAGCCATTGCGCCAATACGACGGAGAATCTCAAATGGGCCAATGTACCTCGAGCTCAACTTGTCCTTCTTCCCAAATCGCATGACACCCTTCATGAGCGAAACCTTCAGAAGAACCTATTGACCCTCTATAAACTCCAAATCCCAAACCTTTCATTCTACATACTCCTTTTGCCTGCTCTCTGCTGTCAGAAGCTTTCCTTGAATCAGCTTCACTTTTTCCAAGGACTCCCTCAGCAAATCCATACCCCAAGGTCTCACCCATCAAACCACCCAATCGCAGAACGACACCTACTACCATATAAAGCCTCGAATGGCGCTATATCAATACTTGAATAGTAGGTTTTACTATACGCAAACTCTGCCAATGGTAACAATTGATCCCAATGACCACCAAAGTCAATAACACAGGCTCTCAAAGTATCATCAAGCACCTAAATAGTCCTCTAGGACTGACCATCCGTCTGCGGATGAAACGCAGTGCTAAGATCCAACTGAGTATCTAACTCCTTCTGCAAAGTCTTCCAGAAATGGGAGGTAAACTGAGTACCTCGGTCTGAAACTATGGAAATAGGAACCCTATGCAATCGCACAATCTCTCGGATATAGATCTTGGCCAACTTCTCTGCATTATAAGTAACCTGAACCAGAATAAAGTGTGCAGACTTAGTCGACCTATCCACAATGACCCAAATCGATTCAAACTTAGCCAAGGGCTTCGGAAGAACTACAACAAAATCCATGGCTATCCTCTCCCACTTTCACTCCGGAATGGGCATCCTCTGAAGCACACCGCCAGGTCTCTGGTGCTCATACTTAACATGCTGGCAATTCAAACACTGAGCAACAAAATCTATAATGTCTCTCTTCATCCTGCCTCACCAGTAGTACTGTCTCAAATCACGATACATCTTAGTAGCACCTAGATAAATGGAATATCTGAATGTATGAGCTTCTTCCAATATCAAACGAATCAGACCACCCACATGAGGAACGCACACACGCCCCTTGATCCTCAAGAATTCCTCATTATCAAGCATGGCCTCCTTGGCCTCACCACTCAACACTTTATCACGGATCTTGCACAACTTATCATCATCAAACTGTTTTGCCTTGATTTACTCCAAAAGAGATGACCTAGCCTCAAAACATGCTAAAACCTTACTTGCATCAGAGATATCAAGTCGCACAAAATTGTTAGCCAGAGTCTGAACCTTCATGGCTAAAAAATGCTTCACAGTAATCGACCGAGCTAAACTATCCATACTTACTGCCTTTCAGCTCAATGCATCAATTTCCATATTAGCTTTGCTCGGATGATGAGAATGGTGATATCAAAATCCTTAAGTAGCTGCATCCATATATGTTGTCTAGAATTGACATCCCTCTAACTGAACACATGATGTAAACTGCGGTGATCGGTGAACACTTCGCAATGGACCCGATATAAGAAATGCCTCAAAATCTTCAAAGTGAAGACTGCCGCTGCCAACTCCAAATCATGAGTAGTGCAGTTCTTCTCATGAATATTCAAATGCCTTAAAGCATAAGTAATAACCTTACCCTCTTGCATCAACACATTGCCCAAACCAACACGCGACGCATCACAATAAACGGAGAAATCCTTACCATCCACGGGTAATGCCAAAATCGGGGATGTAGTCAATAAGGTCTTGAGATTTTGGAAGCTCTCTTCATAGTCATCGTACCACTAGAAAGGAACCTCTTTTTAAGTCAATCGAGTCAAGTTAGAAGAAATCGAAGCAAACCCTTTCACAAATAGATGGTAGTAACTCGCCAACCATACAAAACTATGAATCTCAGTCACTAGAGTGGGCCTCCCTAATCTCTGACAGCCTCGATCTTCTTAGGATCAACCATAATCCCATCCTTAGATACCACGTGGCCCAAGAAAATCCACAGAATCAATCCAAAACTCACACTTAGAAAACTTAGCGTAAAGCTTCTTATCCTTCAACAATCCCATTACAATCCTAAAATGACACTCATGATCTTTCTTGCTTCGTGAATACACCAAAATATCATCAATGAAGACTATGATAAAGGAATCCAGGTATGGCTTGAAAATGCCATTCATCAAATCCATAAAAGTTGTCGGGGCATTGGTAAGCCTAAAAGACATAACAAGGAACTCGTAATGACCATAACGAGTCCTAAAGGCCAACTCCAGAATATCCTCGACCGTGATCTTTAACTGGTGATAACCCGACCTCAAATCAATCTTAGAGAACACTGAAACACCCTGAAGCTGGTCGAACAGGTCATCGATATGGGGGATAGGATACTTGTTTCGAATAGTGACCTTATTCAACTGGCAGTAATCAATAGATATCCGAATCGACCTATCTTTCTTCTTCACGAAAAGCATGGGCGCCCCAAGGGGAGATGCTCAGTTTGATGAAACCCTTACTCTGAAGATCATGCAATTATTACTTTAACTCTCGTAACTCAGTTGGTGCCATCCTATATAGCAGAATGGAAATAGGGTGAGTGTCCGGATCTAGATCAATACAGAAGTCAATATCACGGTCGGGTAGATACCTGGAAAATCTGTAGGGAACACCTATGTGAACTTGCTCACAACAGGCATAGACTTAAGTAACGAAGAGTCGACATTGGTATCACAATTATGGGCCAAGTAGGCCAAGCATCCTTTATCAACTAACTTCTTAGCTCGAAGGAAGGAAATAATCTTCTTCTGGACGGGACTAGGAGTACCTCTCCAATCAAGTCTAGAAACACCCGACATGGCTAGCATGACTGTCTTGGCATGACTATCTAAGATTGCATGATAAGGGGACAACCAAATCATGCACAATATGACGTTGAAATCCACCATATCATGAATCACTAAGTCAACCCATGTGTCATAACCCATAAAGGTAACTAAATAGGATCGATAGACTCGATCAAACACTACCGAATCTCCAACCAGAGTAGACACGTGAATAAGTACGTCAAGCCAGTCACAAACCATATCCCAGCCCATGGTATGATAAGTAGACAGATAAGAGAAAGTAGATCCAAGATCAAATAAGACCAAAGCTACTTGGTGACAAACAAAAATGGTACCTGTGATAATAGCAACTAACGTCTCGACCTCTGGCCTACCAGGAAAAGCATAACAATGGGCACCACTACGGCCGCTCTAGCTGGACTGAATTTCTCCTCTGGAAGCCTGAGAACCACCCCTGCCTGAATGATATCCACCCCAGAAGACTGAGAACCACCACGGCCTGTCTGAGCACCGCCTCTACTAGAAGAACAACTATGGCTACCTGAAGATGTCGGAGTCCTAGGGGTCTGAAATCTGGAACCATGCTGGACCCCACTCTGTCTCAACTTGGGGAACTCTCTAGAAATGTTCTCCGTATCACCACATGTATAACAAGCTCTAGATGGTTGGGGCTAAAATATTAAAGCTGAAGAACCGATATAACCTTCTCGATCGGCTAGCTGAGAATAAAAGCCTCCAAAAACCTACCCCGAACTATACCAACTCTGCCTTGGAGAACCAACTGAAGAAGTCTAGAGCACTGATTGTATAGGGAAACCGGAGTGTGGCTGAAAGATCCTAGCCGATTAGTCCCCACCTCTAGAAATTGACCTACTGTAACTACCATACTGACAGGGATTCTTATCACTACTCCTACCATGAGCTCGGATCCTAGCTGACTCAACACTCGCAACATGATCTACCACTAACTGGAAAGAGGCATTTATGATGATAGGCTGAAGACAGGCCACGTGCAACGGGAGTACCAGTCCACCCACAAATCTCCTGTCCCTCTCTGTCTCAGTAGGAATCAACTGTGTAGCATATCGTGCCAAATAAAGGAATCGGGCCTCATACTCAGCTATGGACATGCCTCTCTATTGTAAATGGATAAAATCATCTCTCCCCTGGTCCCTTAGAGGACAGGTAACATACTTCTCTAAAAAGTCCTAATGAAACTGAACCTAAGACAGTGGAGGCGACCCAGCTGACCAGCAATCAATGATGGAACTCCACCAAGTCTTTGCATCCCCACAGAATAAATAGGATATGTAGTTAAATCTATGGGACTCAACAATCCTCATCTTATACAACCTCTCGTGCATGTCCACAACAAACACATAAACACCCTCACTCGGTGTACTAGTGTAAAGACCCGTTAGGTCATTTTAGCACTTTTGACCATTTTACACCTTTTGACCTTCCCCATAGCTTAGTTAGAGAATATTTGACTTCTGAGGAAGGGTGTCACAATTCCCGAGGCAATCGTATGTGATTTGAGGGAGAAAATGAGATTTTTGGAAGTCCTTAAGTGTTTGGTGGACTTTAGGCATCTTCAGGGGTAATGGTGTCATTTTGGGAATTTTGTCAGTTCCATTAGCTCTGGAACATTGAATATAGGTTGGTTGAGTATTTGGTTCAGTTTTGTTTTTTATCAAAGCCAATCTGCCTGATGCTATTGTATTTTATTAAAATAAATAAAGGTATTTACAGAACAAAAAGAAATAAACTGAAAAGAAATGAAAGAAAGATGTAAAAAGCTATATTACTCTATCCTAGGAGATGCTATAATAAAGTCTAAGCCTTATTTGAACAGCCAAGTGAAACAATGAAAAACTGCAAACAAGAACACTCCTTCTTTGGATTGATGCCATTATCAGTCACCTCAAGATATCACCAGGTGCTATGGTATCTAATCTCACTGAAAATCTTTCAAGAAGAAGTGTGGTATGAAGCTCCTCATGGTTGCTGTCCAATGTCTCTGATCAATCTTACACATGAAATCATGTTGAATGTTTGTAGCTGGACTACGTAACTAATGAGATCCTGTTAATAGGCTGAACATTTCTGTTAATACCACACACTAACAAGGATAACCTGTTATATCCCGTATTTTTGAACCTCGGAGCATCTGCTGGGGTGGGGCCCACATACCGAGATTTTTTTTGGAACATCTGAAAAGTCATATGAATCACATATGTAAAGTTAAACACAACTGATGAAGTACCTTTGGACCAAATCAAAGTGGAAACCCTCCAAACGAATATTTTTAAGAAAACGTTTTCGGGTGACCTGACTTTGGGGGGCAAACACTGTATTGTACGTTTGGAATTTCGAAGATACCTTGAAATAGAAGTTGTAGATAATTGAATTATCTTTCCATCCATAGGTCGTGGGTTCCCAGGTGACGTCGGTACAAGGAGATATGAACGTTTTAAGGTCGAAAGGTCAGTGGGCTAGGCCCAACTCGGGACCAACCGAGTTGGCCCAAAAAATGAAAAAACAAATTCAGGCCCAAGTGAGGAGCCATTCGGCCATGGTCCATAAAAAGGATCCAAGCCCATGGAATTAAGTCATGTGGTCAATGAATAAAAGACCAATTAATCATCCAAATTCCATAGAACTTTCAAGAGAAAGAATAGGAGGAAAAACAAGAGAAAAACAAGAACAAAAAGAGGGCATTTCGGGTTTGGCCATAGAAAAATCACCCCTCAAAATCTTGCCTCTAAAATTATTTTCTTGTTGAATTCCTACTAAATTAAGTGTCCTCTACAACTTGGTGTAATTGTTTTGGAAGAAGGAGCACTTATTTCTTCAAGTTGACAACTTGTTCAAGTGAAGAAGTTTGTAGAAAAAGGTAAGAATCAATTCCTTTTTCTTATGTTATGAAGGTTTGTTTATGTTGTGGTATGTGGAAATGAGTAGAAATTATGGAAATAAGGAAGTTTGCAAAGTGGGTATGTATATATATATATGTAGCCATGGGTGTATATATGTTGTATACATATATGAGTTGAATTTTATGTTGCATTCTAGTTGTGGTTATGATGGAAATTATATTGGGAATGAAAGTTGAATGAATTTTGGTTGAAGTTGGAATGTAGATGATTATGTCACTTTAGAATAATTTTGTGATATTATGGAAATGAAGTTGTTAAGATGTGAATTATGATTATGGTTGATGAATTTGGAAGTTGGAAACTTGTTATGAAGTTGTATGCCAAAGATTTGATGTTTTGCATAAGTTATGATTTTGGCGGAAGATTGTATATCATGTATATCGAGTGTATATCTTAAGGAAAACGATATGAAATGTTTCTAGAACTATATGGTGATGATCATGATGGTTGTTGAATATGAAATTATTGATCTTAGTTGAAAGTTGGGTTGAATTGAAGATTATGTCAACTTGTGAGAAAAATGACTAGTTGAAGGTATTTGTGTTTTTAATGTTCATTGTTGATATTGTTGTTGTCGTTTGGGTTGTTGTTGATGATTTATAGCCGAGTTGAATTCTCGGGGTGTCATATGTATAGGGGAAGTGCTGCCGAAATTTCGGTAGCCAAATATGCTTAAAGTTGAAATAATGGCATTAATAATTCACAATTGGTAAACTTGACCAATTGCAGTTTTTCGACGAAACGGGAAGTGAGTTTGGAAAGGCTTAAGGAGCGCGAAAGGTATGTAAAGCAACCCCAATTCTTCCCATGGCATGCCCCTAGTGTGTTAGGGTCGGATCCGGGCCTCGAAGGACCTCTTGGCCCTCGGAATCCGCAAGACAAAATTTCAGTTTTTCCTTCAGTAGAATTGAACCATTTTGATACGCTTTTTCTGAAATTATGCAATTTTGCTCTAAATTATTCAGAAAATCATAGAATGTTTGTATAACCTTTTTAGGTGATACTATATGCTTAGAGGGCACAATTTGAGCCCGCCGCCTTGTTTGTCCCAAGGCGGGCCCGCTATTTAATGTTTTGCCCCTAATGTGTTAAAGCTTCCTTTTTAAGCGATTTTTGAAAGAAATGTTTTAATTACCCTACTAATCGCTTAACGAATATTATTTTAAATATTCTTATAAATATTATAAATTATTTTGACACTCGGAATGACTTCGGGAAAGTTATACTTCTGTAATTTATTATGATATCCGAAATACATTTATTATGATTCCGTCCGACCCCATTGGATTTGTTTGTCTTTGATACGCTTCATCGAGTCTTTGAAAACATTTATTATATTTTTAAATTGCATTAGTCTCTCACTACTCCATTCGTGGATGTCCCAATGTTTCCCACACTGAGCCCGGGCCAGGATATGTTGTCAAGCGTAATTCTCTGCATTGTTCGCCGCGTCCCGATGTGAGGGGGCAGGTATACGCGTACATGGGTCTGTGGAGTATGATGTGCCATGTCCGCCTATTCTGATCTGATCTGTATGGCCATTTTGATATGACATTATATGATACGGGGCCACGCCCCTTTTTCTGATTCCTCTGTATAGTGGCACCAGCGTCGGGAGGGTGGCCACATTCTGTCTGCCGAGTCCTGTGTCAGGGACCGGATATGATATGATATGACATATGTTTCTGTACGCATTCTGTCTGTTTTGGAAATATGCATTTGACACTCTGGATTCTGTACTCATTTTCTGTAACCATTATGATTTGACTTCTGTGATTCCGCTTTACATATTCAGTACATATTTCGTACTGACCCCCTTTCTTCGGGGGATGCGTTTTCATGCCGCGCAGGTACTGACGACAGGTTCGCTGATCCACACGTTTAGGATCCTATTTCTGCTATTTGGGGCGCTCTCTTCTACAGAGCCCATCTTTTGGTACAGTCTGTCACTGCTATCTAGATATGTACTTTGTTCAGGGTATGACGGGGCCCTGTCCCGTCTTATGATTATGATATGTTCTGTAGAGGTCTGTGGATACATCTGTGTGGGTTCTGTACATATGTTTGGGATATTCTGTTCTGTGATGGCCTTATCGGCCTATGTGTGCCAAGTCTGCTTTTCTGCTAAATTCTGTAGCGACCACTAATATTATTATTATATTATTATTCTGTTAATATGCTAATTTGGGGTATCGGGTACGTATAGGTGCCCAGCTCGGGCACTGGTCGCGGCCCACGGGGTTGGGTCGTGACATAACCTTAGTCATCCAACCAGGACTACAACAATCCTATGAAACTGTTATCATGAACCTTTACTGCCTTGTGTAACTGAATCTTGTGTCATCACTTGTTGGCATGTATATAGAGATCAGATGCATATGATCAGTCGGGTTCAATATTTCTGTAGATCTTACTTCTGAAATTAGGAATCATCATCTTATCAGCATTGAGAATCTTCTTTGCACCTGCTGGCAACTCAGCAAATGAATGAAAATGAACTGTACCTGCAAAATCAAAAACCAGGTTAGCTAAAAAAATCAGCAAGTGCATTGCCTTCCCTAAGGATATGAGCAAACTGCACTTGTCCCTTATTCCTCCAGAAGTTAATCTTCTTAACTTCCATACTGATCTTCCATGGAATCTCCTATTGTCACACCCCGACTTTACTAGGGTGTGATGGGCACCCGACCCCATATCTGGAGCCGAGCGAACCCGCTGACTCTTATTACATAGATAAACTCTTGTATCAATTAAGAAATAAATACATGGTAAGCCCTCCAATATTTTTTTTTCATAAGTAATGTCTGTCATCATATGGGACCCGCGACATGAAACGTAATAACATTGTGACGGTTGAAGCCGTCTCCCAAGCTGACACTCTATACTCATGACTCTGTCTGCAAAGTCTCTAACATTGAACAGACACCATAGCTCATATACTCTGACTCGGCAGCACTCCAGAACAAGTGGAGCCCGCCAACTCCGCTGGAACATCTTCTATGATAACTGTGGCTCAGCTGGTGTACCTGCGCGGCATGAACGCAGCCCCCGAAGAAGGGGGGTCAGTACGAGTAATGTACTGAGTATGTAAGGCATGAATAGTGACATAATAAAGGAATATACAGTATGAATAATAACGGAGTAGACATATGGAGCTTATCTTGGGACAGAAATAACCTGTACATATGAATGCCTTTCAGGCAGATGCCATGCATGCTTAGTCTTTTTTTCCAGAAAACAGTACTTCTTATTTACATGTACAGAAAACAGAACATTTCAGAAAACGGTATCCTTTATTCATATTTACAGACGCCGAGTACATCGGCTCTCCCACCCCCCCTCCCCAACAGTGTCCCAACATATCATATATAAATATATATAACATATACAGACGCCGTATCCGGCTCTCCCATATCCCGCGTCCGGGCATCCCGCGTCCGGGACGAAATCCAGCTGAATCAGGTGGTGATGTAACAGTGGCCCTTCCCCTTTTCCTCATATACATATACATATACATATTCACATTCATATACATATGTCATACAATTGGCATGCATGAGAGCGCAAAGAAGGTCATGTGTCCATCAGAGTGACGTAAGGTCGGTGACCTCCGATTACATTATGGAATAATCATGGTCACTTTGTCTCACCTTGAAGGAACGAGTATTTTAAGGCGAGACTACCAATGGAAAATAGCCTTAAGAGAGAGCATAGAATGAAATCATGGACATTATAACCGCCAACTAATATGCTTTGAAGTCTTTTAGAAACTAGTGTCATAGCTAAGGAATAGAATTGAGGTTCAAGAACTAGTATAACACTTTCATATTCACATAGGACTCTTAGCTCAAGACTCTTAGTCATGGAATCATTCTTGTCGTACTTATCGTAGGCATATTCTCTTTCTCAACATCATCATTATCATTGTCATCATAGGAGTATCTTCGTTAGCATAGTTACAGTACTTGTCATTCGGTGAACGGAATACGGATCAAGGGTTTCTTTGGATTCTGCTTCAATATAAATCAAACGGAACAATAAGGAAAATCCGGGGACCATGGGCCCACCTCGGGTCAAATGAGGCGGCGTACCAAATTTACATATGTTACATGTCATGGCGTTACTTGTGAGGGTTTGAGGGTAGTCGGGTCCTATTTATGCGAGTTCTAGAGGTTTAGGAAATTCTTCCAACATTTTGCACATTTTTTAGTTCAATTCTACTGATTGAAAAAGAGAAAACTTTAGGCGCGGATTCCGGAGGGTAGAGTTATTCCCGAGGCTCATATCCAACATATTCCGTCTAAGACATGCCATAGAAAGAAGGGTGAAGCCTTACATACCTTTTCTGCTTCTTATGCGACTCCAAATTCACGTTCCAAATCCGCCAAAATCTACAATTTGGTCACATTTACCAAACCTTAATTAGAACATTTAGAAGTGGAATCTTAAGGCAACATTTGTCTACCGAAATTTCGGCAGCATTTCTCCTGTAAATACATCGTCCCCAAGAATCTATCTTGGCCAATTTCAATCAACAACAATCCGGGAATTCAACCCGGCCAAACAATCAACAATACCAACAATTTTTCTAGCAACATTTCAATATCCAACTCAATCCAATTCAATTCACACAATCTTTCAACAACACAATCAACATATTACTTTACCGAAACCTTCCAATTCAACAACAACCATGCACGTCATCATAATTCATGTACACTTACTTTAACAACAGCCTTCATTCTATATCACATAATCCATAACAATCCAATTGCTAAATAAAACTAATTCATCACATTCTACCATCACCACTTCCATGCATATTTCCATAAATGTTTCATTCATTTCTTAATATTCCAATGACAACCAACATGCTACATGCACTTCATGCATATTTCTATGAATTCTCATCCTTTTTATACATTATAACAACAAACAACATACTACATAAAATCATTCCAACACAACACAACACCACACAACACACGGCCAATACCATACATGCACGACCACACTTCAACATCATTGATTTCATGTTTTTCATGCATTTCTCCATATCACAACATGTACCAAGCATCCATAACACATAAAGGAAGATTAGTTCTTACCTTTTTCCTTCAACTTCCCACTTGACTATAGCTATGAACTTGCACCAAGGAGGGGATTTCTTGCTCCAACACTTACACCATGTTAAAGAGGACCTTCAACTTAGTAGGAATACTAGAAGAAATAATTTTTTGGAACAAGATTTCAAGGGGTCAAAATCCCCTAGCCATGGCCGAAACCCTCTCTTTTTCTCCACTCTCCTCATTTTTTTTTTGTTCTTCTTTTTGTCTTGAATTATAAGGTAAACTCATATATATATATATATATATATATATATATATATATATATATATATATATATATATATATATATATATATATATATATATATATATATATCTCCAAGCATGTGAGGGGCACATGCCCCTCTCTAGAAATTTCTTGACTTTTCCCACCTTTTTCTTGAAATTAAAGAAAGAAGACTAAGTGTCTTCTTGTGTACACCTTAGTCCCCATTAATTAAAAATGTGCACATATTCCAGACAAGTCACACGGCCAACATGGCCTTTCAAGAACCTTCATGAAATTTTTGTGACATTCCCGTCTTGCCCTCCGACTTTCCTTGATATTACCATTTACCATTTTGTGAGTTTCTCTTTTTACCCTTAACCTTTCTCAATATTTCCATACAATAATATTCATAAATAATATCCATAACCAACTTGTACATTAAAATAATTTTTGAAAATGGTCTCGCCCTTAACTTTCCACGATGACTTTGGAATTTCCAAACACACAAGATACGGGCTATAACACCTATATTCCTTTAATAATGCTTATCATAGACAGAGAATCTGATTCAATCATTATAGGAACCAGATCATTTTTAATACAGAACTCAATTCCATCCAATATAGCTACAGATTCTGCTGTGATGTTAGTTGTATCAGATATTCTTCTTGCCCCAGCATATATCAGGTTTCCAACCTCATCTCTAATGCAGAAAGCAGCTAAACTCAACCCTGGATTACCACTAGATGCCCCATCTGTATTGCACTTGAACCAGCCAGCATCACGAAATTTCCATTGCACCATCTTATATCCTATTTTAGGCCTGTAATCCTCCAAATATTTCACCATATGAGGCCAATCATGTGGAATATTTCTCAGCCAAGGATATAATGTCTTCACCAGTTGTTGCAGATTATAGTTGATCTCATTTATCACCTTTAGTTTATTCATCTTACCCCCCATGCATGATAGTATTTCTTCTCTTCCATAATTGCCAGCATATGAATGTTGGTGCAGCCTGCATAACTGACTTGAGTTTTGTAGGACCTTGCATATACCACCATTGCACTATTGTCTGATGAATCTGAATCCTTGGCACAATTATCCCCACAGCAGCATTGTAATATTGCCAAATTTCTGCTGCAAATTCACCTGATAAGAATAGATGTTGAACTGTCTCCTCCTGATGAGGGTTCAGACAGCATCTACATCTAGATACAATGCTGATATTCATTCTCTTTAGAACATCATCCACTGGTATTTTGAACTTCCACAATCTCCAAAGGAAGAATGATATTTTGAATGGAACTCCTTTGAACCACAACTTTGAGAAGTGAGCTGATGTTTGAGCCTTTTTCCTGAGCAAATTCTAAGAACTCCCTACAGTGAAATCTCCTGTGGTACTAGCCATCCACCAGGCTTTATCTTTCTCCTCTGAATGGTCCACTGTACTCAACTCTTGTAGGACATGATCACACACATTACTTGGCAGTTTGTCATGCAATTTCTGTACATCCCAGCCTTCTGCATTCATAAAGTGTGATACTTTTTCAATGCTGGTGTCAATCTGAAAATATAGTGGTATTACCTATTTGAGTGAACCAAGTTTAGTCCAATTATCTTCCCATACATCACACGCTCCATTTCTAGGTTCCCACCATATCTGTTGATCCACCTGATTCCTTGCTTCTATCATTCTTTTCCACACTTGTGATCCACCTTTCCACTGCACTTTTGTAGGCTTCTTCTTCTTGCAATATTTATTCCACATAAAGGCTGACCATAATGTATTTGATGTTCTAAATTGCCACCATAATTTGGCAAAAAGGGCCTTAGACACATCATCTAGAGATCTGAATCCTAATCCTCCTTCTTCTTTTGGTAAACAAACCTTGTCCCAAAAGGACCGGTGCCTGCTTTTACCTTCTTCCTTAGTGCTCCAGTAAAACCTTAAAATGATTTTATGAAGCTCATTAATCATATATTTTGTTGGAACAATAGCTGACAGCATGTATATAGGAATACTTTGAAGCACACTATTGATAAGATCTACTTTTCCACCAAAGGAGAGCAATTTTCCTTTCCAATTTTGCAGCTTGTTTTTCACCTTCTTGATAAGGTCATTGTAATATACCTTCTTCCTCCTTGAATGAAATATAGGACATCCCAAGTAGTTTAATTGAAATTGATCCCTTTTAAAGCCTTTAATCTGCTCCACCTGCGGAGACAGTGCACCAAAAATCTTGTGATGTATATAAAAGGCACTCTTGCCTTTATTGATCAGCTGACCTGAAATTGCCTCATACTCCTGCAGTATCTTCATAATTCTCTTCAATGACTCCCCTTCTGCAGATGCAAATATTATAGTATCATCTGCATAAGCCAGATGATTGATATTTTGACTCTATTTAGGCATGCCATAGCCCACATACTCAGCATTGTCAAATTCTGCATTTAAAGCTCTTGATAACACCTCTGCTGATAAGATGAACAATGCAGGTGAAAGTGGATTACCTTGTTTGACACCCCTGGTTGAATGGAAAAATCCTTTGGCCTGACCATTGAACAGGATGGAATACCAGTTATTTGCAATCAGCCTCCAAATCATGTCAATGAATTGACTAGCAAATCCCATTCTGCTGAGTACCTTTATCAAATATGACCAAGATACTCTATCATAGGTTTTTGCCATGTCCAATTTGATCACTTCATTTGCTGGTTTGCCCCTTTTTTTGATGTTTGTCACTATTTCTTGTGCCAATAGCACATTCTCAATAATGCTTCTCCCTTGAACAAAACCTGCTTGATTAATAGAAATCAACTGAGGTAGCACAGTCTCCAATCTATCATGAACCACTCTTGACATCACTTTGTTGATAAAGTTACTTAAACTTATAGGCCTTAAGTCTGAGTAACTTTTAACCAACTCCTTCTTTGGTAGTAAAACAAGATTTGTGTGAGTGACTGACTTTGGAAGAGTATGACCCTGAAAGAAAGCCGCCACCATCTTGTATACATCCAAGCCAATAATGTCCCAACATGTCTGATAGAAAATTCCAGGACAACCATCAGGTCCACTAGCACTTGATCCACTAAGGTTGAAAGCAGCTTTTTTGACTTCATCGACACTAGGCATTTGACAAAGAAGATCATTTCTGTTTTGGTCAATCAAAATAGGAAGGAGTGACAACAAATTTTCTTCTCTAATTAACTCTTCTTATGAAAATTGTTGAGAGTAAAAGTGCACAGCCTCATCTGCCATTTGATCATCATCCTCAATCCATGAACCATCTGAGTTTTGAATTCTTTTGATCTACAGTTTCTTCCTTCTTCCCTTTACTAGATTATGGGAAAATCAAGTATTTTTGTCTCCATCTACAAACCAATCCAGGCCTGATTTTTGTCTCCAGTACTCTTCTTCATAATGCAAATATCTCTTAGTCTCAGCCTGAGCTTTCTGCAAAACCACTTTATTTACTTGGCGTGGATTTTGTTCAAACAACTGTTCCTTTAATCTCACTATTTACTCCCTTATGATCAGCTGCTTGAATATATCACCAAACACTTCCCTGCTCCATTTGGATAACACTCCTTTCAGCTTTTTCATCTTGCTTTTGAAATTTATGAAAGGATCATCATGCTCCCAAGTGGACCAATTCAGCCTGACTATATCCAGGAAAGTTGCATGTTCTATCCAGAATGATAGAAATTTAAAAGGTCTGACCAGATTCTGATGCTTATCACCATAGGAACACAGAAGTGGAGCATGATCTGATCCAGTTCTTGCAAGATGTTCCACTTCAATATTTCCAAAGTTGTCCAGAGGCAGTGAATTCACCAACATCCTATCCAATCTCTCAAAAATACATGCTTCAACTGCTCTACCATTCCACCAAGTGAAGGGAATACCCTTAAAGTTTACCTCTACAAGATCACAGGAGTTTATGCAAAAAGCAAAGTCTTCTATATCCTGAGGTTGAATAAGATTACCCCCTATCTTTTCTTCATCATTCAGAACCACATTGAAGTCTCCTCCTATTAACCAGGAACAAGATAAGGTATTGGAGAGATGATAGATATCCTCCCACAACTCTAGCCTTTAGAAGCACTACATTTAGCATATACTAAAGTAGTAATAAGGTGTTGATTCAACTCTTGTAAAAACAACTTTAAAGTAATCTGCTGAGGGGAATCCATCAGAACTTCTACATCTATATTATCAGCCACAAAGTACTAGATTTTACCATTACAGTTGGCATTGGCTAAGCACATTCCCAACCTCCTTCTATAATGGTTTATTGTCCTGACCTGTTGAAATGGTTCCATGAGAGCAATCAAAAAGAATTTGTGATGTCTGTTTAACATTTGTACCCTATGAAAGGCTTTTTGTGTCTTTACTGACCTAATGTTCCAAATGAATGACTTCAACATCATTTAACATTAGATTCAGTAGCATTCCTCTTTGGTACCACCCTGAGTGGAATTTGCTTATCAATAGCATTCTTCTTGCCTTTCTTCTGAACCTTATTGTTAGACTTGCTATTAGGAGATATATCAGCCTACTTAAGAATGTTTTCCTTATTTTGCTTAATATTTTCCTCCTTGTCTTTTTTAAGGAGATCTTTGACATCCTCCTCTACTTCCAAGCCATCTATATTATGGGATATCAGGTCATGTAGTTGTTTGACTGGGGAAGACTTTCTACAAAATGTCACCTGTTGATGGTCAGTATGTGAAATCACCACTGCCTTTTCTGAGGAAAAATGATCTGGTGGATCAGTATCTTGCTCCACATACACCTGCTTCTTCATCTTGTCACTTGTGACATCCACTACTGTTGACACTATTGATTGCACATTGTTCTCCACTTTTCCTTCTCTTTGCTTAGGAATATGAATTATCACTGAGGGAGAACCCTCTGTAGCCTCTTTTACTCCATCTAATCTTGTATCATCAAAATCCACCTGTTCATCATGATCTGGATGAACATTTTATTTTTCCACCCCCTCTTTGTCTGGAATCTCTACTTGCCTAAAACTTGTTCCCTTTTCTGCTGTATTGGTGCCTTCTTCCACACTGTCGTTTTTACTAGAGTCTCCATCAGTTTTACCTTGTTCTCCATCTTCCTGTTGGTTTTCTCCTGTATTCAATTCCTTTTCTGCTGTATTGGTACCACCATGATATGAATCTTCCACACTGTCCTTTTTACTAGAGTCTCCATTAGTATTACTTTATTCTCCATCTTCATATTGCCTTTCTCCTGTATTCAATTCCTTTGCCTCCACCTCATCAGCCCATGAGCTATGAACTTCTTTTTCCTGAATAATGCCTGGCATAACTTCCTGATCACATAGCTGACCTTGTGTGGAAACTTGAGTAGTATCTGCATTATCCAGCCTAGTCTCTACCTGATTACTTTGACCATCCTTGTTGCCATTTGCATTAGAGTTCTCCCCCTCAGCTTTGGATGTACTTGTACTTGGTATCTCACCTTCCTCCATAATGTTTAGCACATCAAATTTGTTTTGCACCATCACTTTTACTTCTGAATCAGCATTATTCTTTGCGTCAGCATTCTCAACTTTGCTTTCATTCCCCTTATCAGAAATGTTAGTTTTTGGGACATACTTCACCATATGATAATTTCTGCCATGATACCATCTACGTGCCTCCTACTTGCCTTTATCCTTAACAGCTTGTGCCTCTTGATTTCCTGTATCCTTCACCCCTTTATATGAGCCTGTAACCTCAACATTTGCTGTTTTCTTCAATTCAGGATGAAGGATTCTACACTCATCTCTAGAATGGCCTTGAATTTTTACATTCAGTACAATATTTTGGTAAGAAATCATATTGAATTCTGACTTTCATCTTCCTGGTGCTATTTGTATCCTCATTCTCTATTTCAAACATCAGAAACTAAGGTAATTCAGCAAGAAGATCAACTTGGACCTTGACACGAGCACAACTAGGTCGAGTCTTGTTTATGGTTGCCAAGTCCAACTATAAAGGCTTTCCAATAGATGAAGCCATAGTAAACAAAGATTCTTTAACAAAGAAAGTAGGTAATAAGTTTGGAAAAGAAATCCACGCCATTGCCTGGGATGTTTCTTCATCCAGTTTGAACTTAGAATCATAAATAAGGGGCCTCATCCTGATAAGTAACACCATATGTAGCCTTTAAATAATATGCTCCTCTAGACGTAAGATTGATAAAATCTTCCATCAGTGAGCATCTGATCAATACATGTCTTGGCCTAAATAAACCAACCTTACAGTCACCTTTTAAACCACATTGTGATGGTATAATGTTGCGGAGTTCTTCCAACTCAGGCCACCCATGAGAAAATTTGCCTATGACTGCATGCTGAAGGTCTTCCAATATCTCCATTCTTTTGATTTCAGCCTCGGTCCACTTCACCATTGGAATACCATCAATATACGTTAGATTCTTCCTAGGTATAGGCTCACATTGCTGCTTTATTGCTGTACAGATTTCCTCTCTACCCGTTAATATATTGGTAAAGCTTTTTGAAGAAGAAGGGTATTTAGAAGAGTTTACGTTAAGGTTTGAAGAATTAGGGTTTGGTTGAGATGAAGATGAAGGTGATATATCGGATTGAGGTAGGGAGGTGGGAATATGATTGAGGAGGTTAGAGGGAGTGGCTGGTTAGCCGCCAACGACGACTGACCAGAGGCCGGAATGGCCATATTACGGCTAGGTTAAGGTTTGTAGTATTAGGGTTTGCATGAACTTTGAGGAGAGAGAAAAGAGCTTCCTCACACTCACGATATTGTGAATGTATTGATTTGAGTATTTGGTTCAGTTCCCGAGGGTCTTGGGGGCATTTTGGTCATTTGGCTGGAAAGTTGGTTTTTGGCCGTTCGAGGTTGACTTGGTCAACAAGACCTCTTTTGGAAATTGCAAATGCGCGATTGAGTTTGTGGTGCATTTTTACATGTTTCTACATATATGGTTTCTATCAGGGAGGTTCCGGGAGAGTCTCGGGGTTTCGGGGTGTGCGAGTCAAAAATCATATTTTGTTGGTTTTGGTGTACTCTCCCCTACGAGCCTTTGTCTGCCCCTGCAGTGTCACTCCTGTAGAAGAAGGCCTGCAGATGTGAGATTTAGGAACTATTATGGGGTCTCGCTGTTGCGAGGGCACGTTCGCAGAAGCGGCGTAGCCCCTGTGTGGATTGGTCCGCAGGCGCGCACTCGCGGGTGCGAGGAAATTTGCGCAGGTGCGCTATTCGCTGAACAGGTTTAGATATTTATTCACCATTTTGTTATTAGACCTCTCATTCACATATTTAGAGTTTGGGAACTCGGCTAAGGGTGGTGTTTGAGAGATTCTTCTAGGTTCTTCAAGTGGGTAAGTTTCTAATCACTTCCTTATGACTATATCATCTAATATTATAGAAATTCCTGCTAGAAAGATGATTTAGGAAGGGGAATTGTGGGCTTTAAAACCCTAACTTAAGAGACTAAGATTCTTTCAATTAAGTATGAAAATGATAATTGTTTTGACTAATGTTTGAGTTATGGATTCTATAAAACTTGGGTATACTGTTTTTGGGATGAATTTCCTATTTTTCCCTTCGTGGTTCGAAAGCCTATTTTGGGTGACATTTTGGGTTTGGATTCAAAGAATATCATTATGGGTATCAATGAAATCATATGACTTCGTAGAATACTAATTACACCACATTGAAACCGTTTTCCAGAAAAATTGTGAAATTGCCCTTTGGGGTTTGGTAAGGGGTCTATGGGTTGACTTTTTGGACCCAAATCTTCTATAAGGTAATATGGGTGTTGTTTGTCTCGTATTCTTATGCTTAATCTATATTTCAGAAGATTGGATTGTCCAGAAGCTCTACGGAAGGGCAAGGCTCTGCTGTGATTTGGCTGGATATCTTACCAGGTATGTTGAGACTGTAAACTCTAACTTAAGCGTTGTGGTTGATAAATTGGACTAAATAAGCGGGTATAATGGAGAAAATAAGGGGGTCCTATACTCGTGAGGTGACGAGCACTTGTATCGATTAACGGTGACATGTTATGGGAACTTGTGCAGTGTAAATTGTATAGTTGGTCTGAATGTCATGTTTTGGGCACTAGTTGGTAGAGAGTATGATCCTATAGATCTGTGAGCAGGGTATAAAGCCCGTATTTTCTGTTTCTTTGATTGTGTGTGCTATGTTTGTTATGTGTGGTACTCATCACTTCTAAATATTCATCAAAAAGTGAAAAAGAAGCTAAGATAATCAGCTAAAGATAGGCCTTTACATCTTATAATGAATAAAGATGAGATCTTTTACTGTATTGACTGGCTTCTTGTTGTTATGCATGTCATAATGATGCCTCTTTTGGTATCTCATGCATTATAATATTTGAGGATACATATGTAGGTCCATGAGGAAATGTTTTCGGACGGAGTGATGAAGTTATCTTGAGACAGGGCCTTATTGCGTATAAGAGTCTAAAGGTGGGACCTTTGTGATTATGATAACTAAAAAAAGGGAATCATGTGTGCATTTCGACTTCTTATTATGATGCATGACATATCCATGCTTATTATATATCTCCCGCATACTTATCGTGACTAAAAGTAAGGTCCTTTACTGTATGCATTGGTTTCCTGTTGTTGAGCATATCACATTCACATTTATCATGGCATCTCATATGCATTGATGACACTAATGAAAGGTCTGAAGGGAAATGATTCCGTACGAAGTGATGATGATTATGAGCCAACGGGCTAGTTGACAGGTATATGAGCCTAAGGGGGCTGAGATGTGATACGTGGAAAATCGTGATCCGAGGGTACTACCAGAGCGGTCCGTGATCCAATGATTTTCCGGAGCGATGGTATATGAACCTCGCGAGTCCCCCATGGGTCACGATTTGTTCATATTCGAACGTGTGTATTCCAGGTGATGGAAAGGCGTTGCATTGCACGACATTACATACATTTGCACTTTATATTATATCATTTATTCTATCTCGTTGTTCTTATTATGGTTTAAGTAAGTTGATGGTCTATTATGCCTTAATGGTGGTTTGGATTGCCTTTTTGGCTTGGGATGACTAACGGATTAAGGATTTAGTTGCTTATTTGATCTCTCGATAGACCAATGAGTTAGATGATTATTTGGTTACCTGATGTGCTTATGGATTAGGAGCTTCACATAGGCTTAAATTGAGATTATTACGGCTTCACATATTATTATTCTGATTGTGTACTAATGGCGGTTAAGTGTGGAAGTAGTAATCGTAGGCCAGCCCTCGTAACCATTTTCGTTAGGATCAGTCGACGATGCTGCTGAGTACACGTTGTTCCCTGTACTCATGCTACACTTGCTGCACTCTTTTCATGTGAAGATTCTATTCCTGTTACGAGAAGATTTTGAGATGTTGTTGATCATTGTGATGGTTCCTGGACGATTCGGGGTGAGTCATCAGTGATTCCATGGTAGTGGATTTTCTTCGGTTACATTTATTGTTATCTTTTATTTCGGACAACTTATGTATTTTTCAGATGTATGCCCAGACTTATACTTCATTTAGTCGTTCCTGTATTAGTGACACCAGATTTGGGGATGGATGTACCTTTATTTCCATATGTTATTTTATTAACGATTATTAATACTTGAATGATTTCTTTTCCGCTTTAATTCCTTTATTAAATTGTTATATCGGGTTGTGGATGGCTTACTAACTTGGTGGGAGTTAGTGCCTTCACGAGTTATAAAATTAGGTCATGACAAATTAGTATCAGAGCTTTAGGTTAATCGGTCTCACAAATACAAGAACAATGTCTAGTAGAGTCTTGAGGATCGGTATGGAGACATCTGTACTTATCTTCGAGAGGCTATGGGACACTTAGGAATTCCATTACTCCATTCCTTATCGTGCGTAATTGATTTTGGTAAGGTCTAAACTTCATTTTTGCAATCTCTCACTGATGGTGAGGACACGTTTTCGAGTTCGGGCATGAGCGGCGAGATGACATCATGTAGTATGGTACGAGGTGTGTCACTGTGATAAGGACTTTGCTTTGGGGTGCATGTGAGGGGCTTCCAGTTACTCGATGGAGCAGAGGTGCATGAAAGGAATTTGAATGGATCATTCTCAGTTGAGGGACGAGCCTAGGTGGTGGATGTGCTCATTTGGAAATTAGAGGTTATTGATGATCGACGATTGTGAAAATGACCGGGTATAATCCCTTTGTAAATGTCGGGTTTGCAGGTTTGCGTGATATATCTTTAGTTTAATAGTAAGGGGTTGTTTTGAGCTACAAGCCTGTCAGTCTTGCGAGACTGCTCTGCCTATGAAGTGATTGCTAAAGGGACGTAAATTTATCATTAAATTTGACTACAGCATAAGGTTCTGTAAGAGACAGTGATCAGTTAATAGGAATGAATCTAGTGAGGGATGAGTGTGAAGATTTGACTACTTGGGATATACTGGTGGATAGTGTAAATGTGGCTTTGGCTCAAAAGGTTCTACGATTAGCTGTGGATGTTAACTAATTCAAGTCACGGGGTATATTTCAGAGGGTTATTTAAGGGTCAGTGAAATCAATTTGAACAAAGAGTAGTGGATTTGTCAAAGGACTTTGGATGCTTATTTTGGGTCGGTAGACTCATGGGCCAGGATGATGGAGCTATTCGTCTTTTAAGGGAATTTGGTAAGGAAACCGGTATGATCTATATGAAGAAGTTGGTAGGGATTCATATGTAGTTGTCAAGGATCGCCTTCAGGTTATGGACTACTTTGATGGTGATTGAGAATCGCACCAGCAGGGATTAAACTTTGTGGAATGACCAGGGTTGATTGGTATTTTCTGGTTGAAAGGATTCTTGAGGAATGGTATATGTGTTTCTTTAGAATTAGAGGAGCTTTCCGCTTTAAGGTTCGAGTGAGGCAAGTGAAATTCTCAGACGGTCAAGATTGTGGTTTGCTATGTCCTCCATGATTAGCCTAGCTATTTTGAAAGAGTTATGGTATTTTGATCTACCCCACGAGTAGGTTGGGGTGATTCTTGGTTGTTATTGATAAAAGTGGTTTTTGTGGATATGGAAATAGAGGAGTTAAGAAAAAGGCATCTTATATCAGCTTTGGAGGATTAAGGTTCATAAGACTTGAAATTGAAGCAGCGCGACTACATGAATCATGATCGGGATGTGGTGTCCTTATATTGGATCTTTCAGAAAGGGTGTAAAGTGACGAGTTGATTGACGAATTATATGGGTGATTTGACTTAGTATGTGGAAATTGCCAAAGGTTTGTGATTAAGGGTTGATAAGAAGGCAACTGGTGTAATAACAAGATAGGTAATTTCATGGAATCTTTGAATGAACGAGTGAGAATTGATCGACAAGAAGGAATCCTTACAGTTGGTAGTCGGTGTCATAATTTTGAGAAAAGACTATGTACACAGCATTAGACGGTGTTGAAGTGTTGATGATTAGATAGTGTGGTTGATTATTTCTAATGTGAATGACTAGAGGGTATCCGTGTGGGGTAAGGCTCATGGATTGTGAGATTGGTACTCTTGGATTTGCTAAAGGGCGTAATAAGTATTGAACTCATGGATTTGCGGTTATGAAGGGTGAAGTTGGGGCCATAGGCCTTACTTTGGAATGATCTGTTGATTTTACAGAATTGGTACCACAAGATAAACAATGGGGTAGTGCGCATAATATGACATTTGAAGGATTAAGAGGATATGTGTGGTGAGTGCTGACTCAGTGATTTCGGCTCGTCTGTACGAGACCTATGAGAATTGAGAATTGTGCAATTAGCTTTTTATAAGATTAGTTGTTGACGGAGATACTTAGAGTTGGCTCAGTACAAGCACAAATTGCTTTCTGGTCAGATGGAGTCATGACTTGTACTCGGGTGTGTGAATACGTGATTTCTACGGGTCCAAGTCTCTATATAATCATCTGATTCTCCAACAATAATATAAACTATGTTGAACCAACAAATTTCGAATCAAGAAAAATAATAATCAAGAAAGAAAAATTGAGTAACAAAATGTAGTATTTGATTTCAAGTATGTTGAGTGTTACAATCTCTATATAATCATTTGATTCTCCAACAATAATATAAACTATGTTGAGCTTGAATTTGATTTAGATTCAAGGGCCTGCATAGCTTGATCTTGAATCTTTGTATTTGAGTTTGGATTTGAATTATTTGTCACGAACAAGTAATTTGATCTCGAACGCCTTGATATTTGTTTTCGTTCTTAATCTTCAACTCAAACTTGAACTTGATTGCTTGAATGCTTGAACTTGTATCTTGTAGAGAAATATGCGGATTTTGATCCACAACCTCTCTTCTTGCTTCTTTTTCTTAATTCTTCCTATTCTTATGAGTCATTAGGAGCCCTATTTATAGTTGTATGGATGGTGTAGCTCTGTGATTTGATTGGACGGTTTGAACTGGCCAAGCACATTTATCTACTGACAAACTCCAATTTGATTGGCCAGAGCATGTCATCCGCACACTTGGCATGATTTCGTTGGCTCATTAATTTGACTTGGATTGCCACCTCATTTGACATGTGGCATGGGCTTGAATTTTAAGATGGGTTAATAGTTATTTGGACCTTGGGCTATTAAAGTGGGCTCATTTGGAGAGCAATTAAATGGACTAGCCCAATGCATTTAAGATTAGATGATTAATCCAATTATAATATCCACATTGTTTGAACTATTTTCTTGAATTTAATATAGTCCAAATTAATTTATGAATTTGAATCCAATAAAATTTTGTCACTTACACTATGTCATCAATATTTTTTTCTCAAAATCATCTTTGGAAAATAGAAGTAAATTTCAGATTTTCCTCTATATTAAGCTTGTGTTGTCCTATGTCCTAAAACAAGGTTTCTTGGACGTTGTATATACTCAATAGTTGAGATCATAACATTAAAAAGAAAATGATATTCTTATTACAAAGCAGGATAAAAAAATTCCTCATAATAAGATGCAATGTTCACTAAAATTCATGTAAGACAAAGCGACGAGAGAATATGGAGTTGTTCGCTAATATTCTGATTCGCATTTTGTGGACCGTTCTTCTGATATCAATGAAAATATTGATAATATGAGTTTCTCTTACTAGTGAAGATGTGAATTGTTGTGATAATCAATTTATTCGAGAGTACTATTACTTAGCGACGACACTACATATTGGATGAATTAATATACTTAAATAATGAACTGGTGAAATGAGATAAAAACGTTTCGATATTTTCTTTTAAGTGATTATACAAAAGCGCATGCCGATATATGTGTGTGTGTGTGTGTGTGTGAGAGAGAGAGAGAGAGAGAGAGAGAGAGAGACTTCTAAACTTTGATCTCAAGATCATTCGTATTTCCACAATGTCTTGGCTTGATCATAACTGTAGATAACATAGAAATTAAAAACTTTTGTCATTTTATTAAAGAATTTATCAAGAAAATCCCACTCAAATTCATAAAATCATATGATAAGTCATCAATATTTTTTTCCCCAAAATCATCTCTGAGAAACAAAAGTATATTACAGATTTTCTCTATATTTAAGCTTGTTTTATCATCTGTCCTTACACAAGGTTTCTTGAACGTTATATATACTTGAAAATTGAGATCATAACCAAAAATGATATTCTTATTAGGGAGTAGGATCAAAAAATTCATCATAAATAAGATGCAAGGATTAAATTTGATCATATGATAAAGTGACAAGATGTTATAGCCCGTATTTTGTACGTTCGGATAATTCGAGATAATTGCGAGAAGTTAAGGGCAAGACTATCTTCCAAAATTATTTTAATGAACAAGTTGTTTACTAGTATGGAAATATTGAGAAAGGCTAAGGGTAAAAAGGAAAATTCGCAAGATGACTCATAGAAATATGGAGGAAGGCTAAGGGCAAATTTGAAATTTGGAAAATAAATTTTACATGAATTACAAAAGAAAAAAAAATGATGGGCTTGAAATAAAAGGCCATATGGCCGTCCAAGTTAGGTGGGCCAAAGCCCACATGGATGCTTAATGGGTATAAATAAAAGATGACCCATGGATTATATTATTCATCTTCTTTTATTTCAAGAAACTTGAAGAAGTTTCAAGAAAAGAAAATATGTAGTAGTATTCGGCCATGGCTCCAAATTTGGTGTCCATGAAATTGATCAAGAAAAAAATATTTTCTCCTAGCATTCCTACTAATTTGAAGGTCCTCTTTAACGTGAGATAATTGTTGAAGCAAGTAAACCACTATTTGTTGCAAGACCATAATTCTAGCCAAGTGGGAAATTAAGGGAAAAAGGTAAGAATTAATCTTCTTTTTATATGTTATGAATAGTTGTGTATGTTGTAGTACGTAGAAATGGGTGAAATTCCTGAAAATATGGATGTAGTATTGTGGCCGAATGGAAGTGGTGTTGTGTAGATGTGATGAATTGATTTTATTTAGTATTTTGATTGTTATTGTTGTGGATTCCATAATAAAAATGAGGACTTGATGGCTTGAAATGAAGTAGAAATCTTTTGTGGATTATTGAAGAAGTTAATGTGATATTAGTATGATTCCTTATATTTGTATGAATGAATTTGTTAATGTGTGGGTTGTGGATATAACTTATGAATTTGAAAGCAAGAGATGTGTTTGGAAGATTGTAAGTTGGGTTGTTGTGATTGTATTGAATATAAGAAAAATGTCGTTGGATTATGTAAAAGAAGTTACTAACGTTAGAATGTATTTAGGATTAATTGATGAAGTTGTGGGTATGAAGATTGTTGGTGTAGTTCACGAACGTGGAAGAGAAGAAATGTTTTTTTATTGTTCTTGTTGAATTTGGAAGGTTTCGGGTGAAGTAGTATGTTGGTTGGGTTGTTTGAATATTGTGTGAATTGTTTGAAATGTTCTTGAATCATGTTAGAATATATTTTGGATTGATTGTTGAAGTTGCTAGTATGATTGATGGTATTGTTGTTGATAATTTGGCCGAGTTGAATTCTCGGATTGTTGTTGATAAATTGGTCGAGTTAGATTCTCGGGGATGGTGTACTTACAGAGGAGATGCTGCCGAAATTTCGGCAGATTATAAATGAATTCACTTGAAGAACTAAAGCAAGTGTATGACGACGAATCTAATGATTGTGTGAATTCTTTTGAATGTAGACTAGCAAGCTTGGATAAATAAGCGTAGCTAATAGGACGTGAAGCAGGTATGTAAGGCATACCCTTTCTTTCTTTTGGCATGATCTTTATGAATCGAACAAATGACGTATATGTATGATTTCAAAGAAATTCCTGTTCTTAGAGCCACTAGGAGGGCTAATATCCTTGATTTCCATAAGCTATTTCATATGGTTTTGGATGCGTATTTATGAAGTCCGAAGATCTATTTGATATGTCTCCGAACGGCTTTCGAAAGATAATTGATAGGACTAAAGTTTTGGTTTTCAAATGATAGCACGTTGGATTATTCCACTGAGTCTTTGATATATTTTGATACGTACATATGGTTCCAAAAGCTCTATTTGATTTGATCCATAACGATATCCGAAAGGTACTTGATATGATTGTTGCTTTGATTTTCAAAAAATGGCTTCTGAAGCGTTCGTAGAAGGTTCTATACTTCAAACGCTCATAACTTTCTTATACTGAGTCGGATTGACCCGAAACTTGTTTCTGAGCCTTCAGGCATCGGTAAGTATACTTATCCGTCGGGTCTTAAAAGTTGATTTATGTGCATTTAGTTTCTCACTACTCGGCTCGTGCATGTGTCATTACCTCTTTCGCCGAGTCCCGGGCTGATATATATCGTGCACATGGTTCGCCGGGTTCCTTGCTTGAGGGCCGGGTGCCATATATGTATTCCGGAGTATGATGTGTTACGGTGTTATGATGTGTTCATGGTTCGCCGAACCATATATGTGTATATGTATATTTTGATCTTATGATGTGATATTATGATGTGTGACGGAGATTACGGAGCAAATCTTCTGGAGTATAATGTGTGTGGCGCCAAAGGCAGGGTGGCGCCACGTTCCCCGGGTCCCGCAAGGGGCCGGATACCGTTCCTGGCATGCATGATTCGTGTTTCTAGTAAGTTGTTTTTATTATTCTGCATATCGTGCTTATTGTCTGTACTAACCTTCTGCACGTTCCGCAGCAATATAATATATGTATATGGATCGGGCTGCACGTTCCGCAGCAAATATATTTATGGATCGGGCCGAACGTTCCTCGGCACTAAGATGTTATATATATGGATCGGGCCGTACGTTCGTCGGCACTGTTATGTTACATATGAATCAGTTATATGTATATGTATATGATGACATACGATGTTGGCACGCACGGTCTGTGTTTGGAAAGTAAGCATTTTGGCACTCTGGATGATCTACTTATTTTCTGTACTTCTTCTGACATATGACATCGGTATACACGATTTGCATTCTGAAAAAAATAATAATAAGCATTTTCGTATTCTGAAAATGTACTTACTTTTGTACTGCTTGTTTCGATTATTGTTCTGTTTTCTATATTCCATGCTTTACATACTCAGTACATTTTCCGTACTGATCCCTCTTTCTTCGGGGGCTGCGTTTCATGCCGCGCAGGTACACCCAGATGAGTAGAAGCCATTATAGAAGATGGTCCAGCGGCGTTGGCAAGCTCCATTTGCTCCTGGAGTGCGGCCGAGTCGGAGTATATGTGCTATGATTTCTGATTAATGTTAGAGACTTTGCAGATAGAGTCGTGGGTATAAAATGTTAGTTTTGTAAGCGGCTCCATCAACCAATGTGTCTTATTGTATAATGTTACAAATCCATTATGATTACAGATTTTGTTTGACTTGAGGACGATGGAAAAGAATATTTCTGAAGTGTTGTACTATGTATTTCATCTTTATTTGATTTACTAAGTAAGGGTCGGGTGCCCATCAAACCCTAGGGAGATTAGGGTGTGACACAAGAGAATATGGAGTTGATCGCTAATATTCTGATTCTAACCGTGTGGACCATTCTTCTGATATCAATGAAATTATTGATAATATGAATTTATCGTACTAATGAATGTGTAAATTGTTGTGATAATCAATTCATTGTAGAATAGTATTATTTAGCAAAGACACTAACATATTGGATAAATTGACACTTAACTAATGAAATAAGATAAAAACATTGAAATCAAATATTTGCTCTTTGGAATCATTATGTTTTGAGATTTTCTAATTATTTACAATACTTGTATTTCATTTTTCATATGTAACTAATTACTCAAAATATGATTTTAATAATTTTAATAGTATTTTATAGATTATGTACTACAAGACTTGACATAAATGTGCAACGCGCGTGCTTAGAGACTAACACACACACACATATATATATATATATATATATATATACACACACGCGCGCGCATGGACACACTCTTCTAAACTTTGATCTCAATATGATACTTTCAAAATGACTTAGTTGGATCATAACTGTAGATAACATGAATTTTTGTCATTTTGTTAAAGAATTTATCAAAAAAAATCCACTCAAATTCACAAAGTCAAATGCTAAGTCATCAATAATTTTTTCAAAATCATCTCTAGAAGAAAGAAGTAAATTTCAGATTTTTTCTATATTTAAGCTTGATTTGCCCTATGTCCTAATAAAAGGTTTCTTGAATGTTGTATATACTCAAAAGTTGAGATTATAAATAAAAAAAATGATATTCTTATTAAGGAGTAGGATAAAAAAATTCCTCATAATTAGATTCAAGGATTACTAACTTCATTATATGATAAAGTGACGAGAGAATATGGAGTTACTCGCTAATAGTCTGATTCTAATTTTGTGCACCATTCTTCTGGTATCAAAGAAACTATTCCTAATATGAATTTCTCTTACTAATGAAGATGTGAATTGTTGTGATAATCAATTCATTGTAGAATAATATTATTTTAGAGACGACACTAACATATTGGATGAATTTATATACTTAACTAATGAACCGATGAAATGAGATAAAAATATTGCTCTTTGAAATCATTACGTTTCGAGATTTGTTTTAAGTGATTATTCACAAAAACTTGTATTTCATTTTTCATGTATAAGTATTACTCAAAAATTATTTTAATAATATTAATATTATTTTATAAATTGTGTACTACATGACTCCACATAAATATGCAACGCACGTGCTGAGAGACTAATACTTCTAAACTTTGATCTCAAGATGATACATCTAGCTAGATCATAACTATAGATAATAAAACAATTAAAGTATTTGTCATTTTATTTAAAAGAACATGTCAAGAAATCCCCACTCAAATTAACAAAATCAGATGTTAAGTGATTAATATTTTTTCACAAAATTATCTCGAAAAATAGAAGTAAATTTCAGGTTTTCCTCTTAATTAAGTTTGTTTGTCCTATGTCCTAGCACAAGGTTTCTTGAACATTTTGCCTGCTATTACTTTCACAATCTCTAACCGTTTAGTTTTCAATTTCATTAAATAATTATTTAATACTCACCCAAACCCATTCACTCAAAGAAATTAAAATATGAAAAAGAATAAGTTCTGCACGTAAGGAGGTGTGTTGAGATTATAATTAAGTAACCAAAAATATGATTTCTTTAACAGCTTAAGATTTTAGATTAAATATTTCTAACCAAGGATAATTAAAAAGAACTTCTACTAGATAATCTCATCATTTAATACTGTCAAATAAAAATTTAAAGAATTATTGTGTCACGACCCAACCGAAGGGCCAAGACGGGCACCCGGAGCTAACCTACCGAGCACCACAAACATACATGCAGCTCATAATCATACCTTAGTGGGCCATAATGCTAACCCATCGAATGTCATAAACCGTAAGAGACACAAGCCCAAAAGATATATACATACATATATGTGTGATCAAACTGTGCCCATGTATACAAGCCGATAAGGCTGCCAAAATAATATGACAAAATATGGACCGAGAAGTTCATAAGACATCTAACTATATGAATCTGTCTATGAGCCTCTACATAGAGTGCATAACATAGTAGGGATGGGACAGGACCCCTCCATGCACATATATACTCAAAAGAATCGTACCAACGGGACTGCAGCTCCGAAACAAGTGGAATGCTCCTGTACAAGCGCTGAGGAAGCAGCCTAAGGGTCTGATCCATCTCCTTGTCTACCTGCGGGCATGAATGCAACGTCCACAACAAAAAATAAGTCAGTACGAATAATGTACCTAGTATGTAAGGCATGAGTAACAACACAATGAAAGTATGAAGATAGCATAAGATAAGAGAGATCAACATGTACCTCTGAATGCCTCTTAAGGTGGATGTCATGCATTCTTAGCTTTTTTTTTAAAAGAAAAAACATTTTTATATATACATACATATATAATACCGTACCCGGCCATGTAGGCTCGCAAGAATATCAAGAACATATGCTTCTAATTTTTCTAAGAGAGGAATCCTTATGGACATACTTTCAGTAAGCTCGAAGCAATGGAATCATGCCTTAAGAAAGAAAGGAATAGCCTTAACATACCTTGTTGTCTCCTTAACTGCCCAACGCCTATCCTCCCAAGCTTGTAAATCTCAAAATTTAAGAACACTTCAATTGCAAGGTTACTCCACCTTAAAATACCTTCCCAAGCTTTTACAAGAAGAAGCGATAAGTTTAAACCTCACTTTGAAACCCTAAGCACTTTAATCCTCACTTTGATCTTTGATTTTGGCTTGGAAAAATGCTTGAGTGTTTTGGAGAGGTCTCTAGAGCTTTCTTGAACTTGGATTTATGTTTAGAATGACTAAAAAAGAAGAGGGGTCGACATACTTAAAATCTGGAAAATTCCACCAACATAACATTATACTGGCCGTATTTCCTGGTCGTATAAATTATATGGTCCGTATCTCAAATTGTATAATTTTATACAAGCCGTATCTTTGGCCCTTTTTCAGATTTGCAATCTGTCAGTTGCATTCGAAAGAAGACTCTCTGAACTTCAATTTACATAGGTTACGCATTCCGTAACTCCTCATATGCTGAGAGATATGCCTCCCTCAAGTTGGACCAAAAATCCTGTCCAAAATTCTACCAAGTTTTCCGAAAGTTTCGACAAACTTAATTTCTTCGAATTACTTGATCCTGGAACCTTTAGATACTTGCTTAACACTTGTTAAAAGTATTCCTTACCCTTATAAGGGTTTCATGGCCTCTCCAGCTTACGCTAGTTTACCTCTGACACAACCAATGCAAAAATTTGTGAGGTGTAACATCATACATACATACATATATATATATGTAACCTCCAAAGACAAATCCCGATGTCCAAACTAAGATAACTTACATACGATGATTCTAATTGTATAAAACCACTAGGTATAACATTCTTCCCCCTTAGAAACATTCGTCCTCGAATGTTAACTTCCAGGAATTCTATAAAAATTTCGACAGAGTCTCCTCTATAACTATACCACTACCAACATGCCACACAACAACCCAAACAGTACAATGCCATACAGGGCTATAACAAGCAGTAACAAAATAGTCCCACATGACCAATAAGGGTAGTTGACAAATAATACATACCTAAAGACGATTTTACTGCAGCTTGTATCTGCTCTGAAGCTGGAAATAAATGAGGATACCTAGACTTCATATCTTCTCAGCTTCCTAAGTCATTTCCTCTACATTCTTGTTCCACCAAAGGAGTTTAACTGAAGCTGCATCTTTGGTTCTCAATCTTCGAACTTGCCAATCTAGGATGGCAATGGGAACCTCCTCATATGATAGTTGCTCGGTAACTTGCACATCATCAATAGGTACGATTCTGGAAGGATCTCTGATATACTTTTGAAGCATCGATACATGAAAAACCGGATGGACTGACTTTAAATCTGATGGTAGATCCAATTCATAGGCCATCTGGCCCACTCTACATATAATCCCTTAAGGTCCAATGTACTGAGGACTAAGTTTACCCTTCTTGCCAAATCTCATAACGCCTTTCATAGGCGACACCTTCAAGAATACCCAGTCATCAACTTGGAACTCTAAGTCTCGTCAGCGATTATCTGCATAAGACTTCTGACGACTTTGAGCTGCCAGCAATCGATCCTGAATAAACTTGACCTTTTCCACTGCTTGCTGAATAAGATCTGGCCCTACTAACTTAGTTTTCCCTACTTCGAACCATCCAATAGGTGATCTACACTTCCGCCCATATAAAGCTTCATACAGGGGCCATCTAGATACTGGAATGATAGCTATTATTATACACAAACTCAATAAGCGGTAAGTGATCATCTCAACTACCTCCAAAGTCTATTACACAAGCCCGTAACATATCCTTAAGGGTCTAAATAGTACGCTCAGTCTGCCCGTCTGTTTAGGGATGGAATGCAGTGCTAAGATTTACCTGAGTACCCAAATCCTTCTTGAAAGATTTCCATAAATTGGATATAAACTGCTCACCCCTGTCAGAAATAATGGATACTGGAATACCATGGAATCAGACTATCTCTTTAATATACAACTTCCTATAATCCTTGGCTGAGTAAGTAGTCCTGACAGGCAGAAAATGGGCTGATTTCGTAAGTGTATCAACAATTAGCCAAATGAAAACGATGAGAACGGGGCAAGCCTGTAATAAAATCCATATTGATTACTTCCTATTTCCACGCTGGAATCTCAACAGTCTGCAATAATCCCCCCAGGCTTCTGATGCTCAATTTTCACTTATTGACAGATAGGATAGTGGTCTACAAACTCTGCTATGTCTTCTTCATTTCGTCCCACTAATAAAATTCCTTAATATCATGATACATGTTCGTCGTGTAACATTCTGTAAATTTGAATTAGGTATAAATGTATGAATCTAGTATAAAGGTGATATTTTAGCTATACGAATCTATTTGGGATGAACTCGGGTGATAAACGGTCGTTTTGAAGTCAAACCAAAAAGTGAAGTTCTTAAGGCCTTCTAAATTCGTCTAAGTCTAGGATAGTTTATACTTATGGCCTGTTTTCGGATACTTGCGTTAGGAATTTGTGAAAACTTCCTTCTTGAAAGTGGTAGCCCTTTGAAATACCTTTCCAACGATATATATATGGGGGTCCAGGGACATTTGTACAAAAAGTTATAGCTATTTTACTGAAGGATTACAGAGCAGCCCGTTCACTGGTCATGTTATATGAGCTTGTTATACGGCCCATATAATTTTATACGGACCGTATAACTCGTCTGTACTTCATGAAACTTCAAATCGACGTTCTGTTTTCAGCCATGATAAAATATGATCATATTATACGGACCGTATAACTTTATACGGACCGTATAATATGTCCATATAACGTCCGCCTCACTTTTGTATAAATTCAAGCCTTGAGTTCTTTTATTTCATTATTCACAATTCCAAGCCCTAGCAACAATCCAAAACATCAAGGTAAGTTAATCCAAACCCTTCCAACTCAATTCTAACATATACTCTAATAATCTAAGCAAGAAATCATTGTTCCTAAACTAGGGTTTTCAAGAAAACCCATCTCAAGGTTAAAGAATTCCAGATTTTGGAAATCTTCTTCAAAATTAAAATCTTTAATTCAATTTTGGAGCATTACCAGGTATGTAGAGTTACTATCTACGTGTGAGAACATCATTGTTCTTCCCCACGCCTCAAAATCCATAAATTATGATTCTCTACTAAAACTAGGGTTTCTATACCATGCTCATGATAACCCTAGGTCCATGTCCATGATTATATTATGTATGAATTGCTATTATTCTATCATTGTGTTCTCAATAACCTCATATGATTATTGAGAATCAGTCCGTAATCCATGAAAACCCATATCTTGTATCCCATGGGTTCTTGCATGCATGTTTTAGTTAAAATGATTATTTCATCAATATCCTACATGTCTACAAGTTTTCATGCAACTACATTATATAATTACTTTCATGCTATGATACAAGATACATAAATGCTAAATATAAGTTATTTCATGAAACCACGTTTACAAGTTATTTCATGATATCCATGTACAAGCAAGTTATATTCATGAAAACCATAGGCAGCAAGTGCCACTTATTTTACATGTTCATGTTTTTTTAAGAGTTGCATTAATTACCGAGAAGGCTTCAAATAGCTTGAAACTACGTAGCCACCGTAGGATGAGGATTGCTCCACCCATGCTTAGGACGATCTCTCATAATGACTGGATCCTTTCATAATATTATTAAATCTCATGCCCCTGGCAAGGTATGAGTGTTCTGCTGGCAGGACGTAAGTACCAGACCATGTTGTCGGTTATATTTACTGCTCTCCCTACTCACGATACTTTACACATGTTATATATGTATATGTACTCATGTTAATAATCATGTTTCAGCTCAGTCTCTATTATGTTATTTTCATGTCCCATGTTAATTCTTTCAGTTGCTTTACATACCGGTACATTCAATATGCTGATGTCCCCTTTCTATTGCCCGAGGGCCTGCATTTCACGATGCAGGTACGGATTTACAGGACGACGCCTCTGCTCATTAGGATCTACACGTACCAGCTTATTGGTGAGCCTCATATCATTCGGGGTTTAGGCATTGTCTTTCTTTATTTAGTTTTGCATCTAAAGGTATGCTGGGGGCCTTATCCCAGCAAGTATGTTACGCGTTTCAGACTCATGTTAGAGGTTTCATAGACAAGACAAGTATCATGTTAGACTTCCAGAGTTGGTTAGCCGGTTTGGCTCATTTATGATATTGTCGGCATTCATGACTTAATCAAGTACTTATGTTTAAAATTATTACTTACTATGTTTTATAAAAGCTCATCATGCACTTCACGTTATATTTTTGCTCATGTATGCCTCATGATGATTCAGCAAGCCATGTGGTTCGCTCGGTCACATGCAGTCAGGCATCGAGTGCTGTGTTACGCCCAGGCCATGGTTTGGGGCTTGACACGTTGCCCCTAGATGAGTAGAATAACGGGAGTAATGAATCTCTCCCAAAATCTGACGACGTAATCCTGCGACATCATGCACACACAGTCTACCTCAATATTTGAAAACTCCATCTGTAGAAATCTCAAGTGGTGACTTTTTCTTCTGAGGGGTTGTATCTTTATAATGAACCAGCATAGGATCCTCGTACTAGCTCTCTTTAACTTCAACTACTAGAGACGAGACTGACGAATCCTGAATAGTAACCCCTGTATCGCCTGAGTCCAATAGTCGAACTCTTAGGCTAGCTAACTGCTGAAGCTCACGAACTAACTCCCTTTTTTCTGGCTGAATATCACATGAGCAACCCATGGATTTCTGGCTAAGAGCATCGGCTACTACGTTCGCCTTTCCAGGGTGATACAAGATGCTGACATCATAATCTTTCAATAACTCCAACCATCGCCTCTGTCGCAAATTCAACTCCTTTTGTTTGAAAATACACTGAAGGCTCTTATGGTCCGTATAGATATCAACACGAACGTCGTACAAGTAATGCCTCCACATCTTCAATGCATGAATCATCGCAGCTAACTCTAGATCATGTGTGGGATAGTTTTTCTCATGCTTCCTTAACTGCCTTGAAGCATAAGCTACAACTCTACCGTGCTATATTAACACACAACCTAGCCCAACACTTGAAGCATCACAATAGATAACATAGCCTGCTGATCCCTCCGAAAGTGTCAGACCCTGGGCTGAAGTCAATCTGTTCTTCAACTTGTGAAAACTGCTATCCCAAGCATCTGTCCATTGGAACTTAGCTAATTTATGAGTCAACTCCGTCAATGGTGCATAAATAGAAGAAAATCCCTCTACAAATCGTCTATAATAACCTGCCAAGCCCAGAAAACTATGAACTTCCATAGGTGTTGTAGGTCATGGCCAAGTCTTTACTGTTTCAATCTTCTGCGCATCCACTCAGCTACCGTCAGCTGAAATAATATGCCCCAGAAAAGTCACAGAATTCAAACAGAACTCACATTTAGAGAATTTTGCATATAGCTCCCGGGCCTGAAGAACTCTAAGGACAGCACATAAATGATATGCCTGCTCCGCTTCTGATCTAGAGTATACCAGAATATTATCAATAAACACAATCACAAACAAATCTAAGAAGGGTCTGAATACAACTATTCATCAGATCTGTAAATATTATCGGTGCATTCTTCAACCCAAGCGACATTACACGAAACTCGAAATGACCACATCTGGTTCTAAAAGCAGTCTTCGGGATGTCTTTCTCTCTAACTCTCACCTGGTGATACCCTAATCTTAAATCTATCTTTGAGAACCATTTAGCACCCTGCAACGGATCAAATAAATCATCAATTCTTAGAAGTGGATATTTGTTCTTTATCATTACCTTATTCAGCTGCCTGTAGTCGATACGCATCCGCAAGGAGCCATCTTTCTTTCTCATAAATAACACTGGTGTTCCCCACAGTGACATACTAGGTCTGATAAAACATTTCTCAAGCAAGTCCCTCAACTGCTCCTTTAACTCTCTTAACTCGGCAGGTCTCATTCTATAAGGAGGAATAGATATTGGCTTAGTATTTGGTGGTACGTCAATGGAAAAATCAATCTCCTACTCTGGTGGAAGACCAGGAAGTTCATTCAGGAATATATTTGGAAATTTATTAACCACCGAAACAAACTGAAGGGTCGGTGGCTTTGCTTCTGTATTTTGAACCCAGACTAGATGATAAATACAACCTTAACGATCATCTTCCTTACTATGAGATAGGAAATAAACATACCTCTCGGGGATGTTGTATTAACCTTCCACTCTAGAACTGGTTCTCCGGGAAACTAAAATCGAACCATCTTCATTCTACAATCAACATTAGCAAAACATGACCAGTCCATTCCCATAATAGTATGAAAATATACCATATCTAACTCAATCAGATCCGCCATAGTATGTCGATCATAGATTACAACCACAAAATTTCTATATACCCGTCTAGCTATCATTGGGTCACCAACGGGTGTCGACACCTCAAAAGGTTTAATTGACTCGGGTTTCACCCCAAACTGACCAGTAATGAACGGAGTAACATATGATAATGTAGGACCTGGATCATTCAATGCATATAAATTATGAGAAGATACTGATAATATACCTGTGACCACATCAGGTGAAGACTCAAGATCCTGTCGTCCCACCAGTGCATAAATACTGTTTTGAGGACCGCTCGAGCTGGACTCTCCCCCTCAGCCTCTACAACGGCCTACTGACGTCTAAGAGCCTTGCCCTGAATGAAGTACCGATGATAATGATTCAGTTGCTGATCCGATAGGCTGCACTACACCTCTACAACCCCTCGATGGATGCTCACGCATAATATGACTTGGCTGACCGCAGGCATAACAAGAATCTGAACCCAAACGGCACTGTCTAGAATGTAGCCTACCACACTGTGTACATCATGGTAAAGGTGGCCTCATCTGGCCTGAATCACCACTATGCTGAGATCCTGAGGCTCTAGAACCCTGACCCGATCTTGAATAAATAGATCGATCAAATCTCTGACCTGCAAATCGCGGAGGTGCACTAACTGCTGAATGGCTTGAATATCTAGGATACTGCTACCTCTGACCCCTTTTGAACTCACTAACAGCACCAGAAGATCTAGCTCTCTTACTATAACCCCTATCATGCTCACGCGCAACCGTCCACTGCTGCTGACGCTCCTCAAGATTTTGAAACATGCACCTGAATGTGGGAGAAATCATGACCTATTTGAAGTGAGGACGTCAAGCAGTCATCAATCAAGTGTGGTCCCAATCTACTCTCAAACCGGTAAACACGATCTCCCATGTCAGCTACCATAGCTGTAGCATACCTAGCCAATAAATTAAAATGAAGGCTATACTCCCGAGCACTCATGTTCCCCTATCTAAGGTTCAAGAACCTATCAGCTCTGGTCCGTCGAATCTATGGTGGCAAATAATGTTGAAGGAAGGCATCTACGAACAACTGCCATACATGTGGAGATGCATTGACCCCTCTAGACGATACCCAAGTTTCATACCAATGAACGGCAACATCCATAATCTATAAGAAGCCAACTCCACTGACTCAGTGTCTAAAGCATGCATCACCCGCCCTCCTCGATCTCTACTGGTGGTACCCGTCCAGTTCTCATACCAACCATGGACTTTCCCTTCTGGGCTGTTGAAGATTTCCTCTTCACATGCATTATTGAAATCATAACGCACTGTTAGGAAAAAGGAAATCCTTATAACATAGCTCTATCGCACGATCTAAGACGAAAAAAAAGGTCAATCTTTCCTAAATATCCTGCAGCCTCCTGCTTATAAGTGTGGTGCACTGCACATGCATAAATAGGACTCTACTAGACATGGCTCGTAGACAGCCCTAGGACGAACTGCTCTGAAACCACTATTGTCACGACCCAACCGGAGGGCCATGACGGGCACCCAGAGCTAACCTAAAGAGCACCACAAACATACATGCTTCACATAATGATACCTAAGTAGGCCATAATGCCAACCATCGAATGTCATAAACTGTAAGAGACACAAGCCCAAAAGATATATACATACATATATGTGTCATCAAACTGTGCCCATGTATAAAAGTCGATAAGGCTGCCAAACTAATATGACAAAATATGGACCGAGAAGGTCATAAGATATCTACCTGTACGAATCTATCTACGAGCATCTACATAGAGTGCATAACATGGTTGGGATGGGACAGGAACCTGCCATGCCCATAGATACTGAAAAGAATCGTATCAATGGGACTGCAGCTCCGGAACAAATGGAGCTCTCATGTACAAGCACTGAGGAAGCAGCCTAAGGGTCTGACCCGTCTCCCTAGCCTAAGGGTCTGATCCGTCTCCCTGTCTACCTGCGGGCATGAACACAACATCCACAACAAAAAGGATGTCAGTAGGAATAATGTACCAAGCATGTAAAGCATGAGTAACAATATAATGAAAGTATGAAGATAACATAAAATAAGAGAGATCAATGTGTACCTCTGAATGCCTCTTAAGACAGATGTCATGCATGCTTAGCTTTAAAAAAACATTTTCATATATACATATACAATACTGTACCCGACCATATGGCTCGGTGTTATCATAATATCATCATCATCCCGCGTCCAGGGCATCCCACGTCCGGGGTAACATCATAACCTGCCCACTGTAGTGGTGTGCATATCTACGTGCTTGTCCGGCCGACTATAACGTTGTTCGGTGTGACAAAATATATACATAGATATAAAGCATGCATGAGAGCCCAAAGAAAAGCTATGACTCTATCGAACTGACGTAAGTTCGGTAAACCTTCGATTATCATTATGGATCTATCATCATCAACATATCTCACCTTGAAGGAATCAATGATCACAAGATGAGATCAATGTCAATAAACAAGATCATTAATCATAAGACAACATTAATGATCAATAATCATGAAACAAGGATCAATAATATCTAAAGAATATCAAGAACATATGGTTATAATATTTCTAAGAGAGGAATCATTATGGACATACTTTCAGTAAGCTCGAAGCAATGGAATCATGCCTTAAGAAAGAAAGGAATAGCCTTAACATACCTTGTTGTCTCCTTAACTGCCCAACGCCTATCCTCCCAAGCTTGTAAATCTCAAAATTCAAGAACACTTCAATTCCGAGGTTACTCCACCTTAAAATACCTTCCCAAGCTTTTATAAGAAGAAGAGATAAGTTTAAACCTCACTTTTGAAACCCTAAGCACTTTGATCTTTGATTTTGGCTTGGAAAAATGTTTGAATGTGTTTTTGAAGGTCTCTAGAGCTTTCTTGAACTTGGGGTTATGTTTAGAATAACTAAAAATGAATAGGGGTCATTATACTTAAAATCAGGAAAATTTAACCGACATAACATTTTACTAGCCGTATTTCTCGGCCGTATAAATCATACGTTCGTATATCAAATCATATAATTTTATAATGGCCGTATCTTTGGCTTTTTTTCAGATTTGCAATCTGTCAGTTGCATTGGAAATAAAACTCTCTAAACTTGAATTTACATAGGTTACGCATTCCGTAACGCCTCATATGCTGAGAGATATACCTCCCTCAAGTTGGACCAAAAATCTTGTCCAAAATTCTATCCAGTTTTCCCAAAGTTTTGACAAACTTAATTTCTTCGATTCGCTTGATCCCGGAACATTTTGATACTTGCTTAACACTTGTTAAAAGTATTCCTTACCCTTATAAGGGTTCCATGGCCTCTTTGGCTTACGCTAGTTTACCTCTGACACAACCAACGAGAATTTTTGCGCGGTGAGATTATATATATATATATATATATATATATATATATATATATATACACACGGTCCGTATCCTTGGTGGTATAGCATTATGCGACCATCATCCTGGCCGTATAAAATTATACGATCCGTATAGTTGGCCATATAATACCACCTTCAAAACTGCCTTCTCTGGAATTTTTTAATCCTTAAATATGGTCCATATCTCAAAATACGGACCATATCTCAATTATACGACCCATATACAATATTTCAAAAAACAACTTTTAACGAACCTTTCTGCTGTGATTCACTTATCCTCTAATCCTTCTGTAACTTATCAAACATGAACTTAAACACTTTTAAACATAAGTTAGGAATGTCCAATCTCGTATAACCTCCGAAGACATATCCCGATATCCAAACTAAGATAACTTACATACGATGATTCTAATTCTATAAAACCACTAAGTATAACATATTGACAACTAAGCAAAATGTTTGTTACACACATTATTCGAGAGAGATCAACCACAAAACAAAAGCAATACGAAAGCATCCATTTTGAGTATTTTGCATCCCTTCTATAGTGTGTGTATTTTAGCAATTAACCAAGCAAATGGCAAGAAACTCAAGCACAAATTCAACTGATCAAATGATGGTAAGATATGGTGAGTGCCTAAAAATCGTGCTACGAGGCTTGGTCACTACTTATTTGATAGATGTCATAACTTTATGAAGAATGCTAATGATGGAACTAGGGATCATATGTTTGTGCGACTTATGGGTGTATAAGGAGCTTTCGTCGCAAGAAGAACTGAACTGAAACGGAAAATGAACATGAGCATAACTTGAACATGAGTATCATAACATAACATAATCATTTTATTTGGGAGAATATTACTAGAACTGACATAAACCACCATGTGACACATGGAGTCTGATCTCTGCCAGATCAATTAAGCCATCTCATACATTTTTGAGATATGAGACATACATGACATGAGTTGATCCACAATATAACCATGCAATGGGTGACATGAATGAATCGCCTGAACCAACGAAACAATCCTTATCATATGTTGGCATATGTAGTTTCAAGTGTGAACCTTCTCGATCAATACTACTCCCAAAATATAACATGAGTAAAGATGGCATATAGCCCATGATTTTCATAACATGTTTCATATCATAATTTACGAATTGTGATGTTACACCTCGCAAATTTTCGCGTCGTCTGTGTTATAAGTAAACTAACGTAAGCCCGAAGTGGCCATGGAGTCCATATAAGGTTAGGGAAGAATTTTAAAAAGTGTTAAGCAAGTATCTAAAGGTTCCGAGATCAAGCGAATCGAAGGAATTAAGTTTGTCAAAACTTTGGGAAAATTTGATGGAATTCTGGATAGGATTATTAGTCCAACTTTAGGGAGGTATATCTCTTAGCATATGAGGAGTTATGGAATGCATAACCTATGTAAATTGAAGTTCAGAGAGTTTCTTTCTAATACAATTCACGGATCGCGAATTCTAGTAATACGGTGCAATATACGGCCCGTATAAAAATATACGATTTCAAGTACGGGCCGTATTTCATTGTCGGTGGCAGCCTCTTTTTGTATATATCTCGACCCTTATTCTTTTTAACCTCATTTTAACATTTTCCCAAGTCCATAATAGCTCTAAAAACCCTCTCCAACAGAGTTAATCAACCTCCCAAGTGAAATCAAGGATTAAAAGTGAAAATCAAGTGCCGAAAGTTTCTGGATTGTTGTTGAAGCTTAGTTCCTCCTTTGGTAGTATCTTTGGAGGATACTTCATAGTGAAGTAATATTGGAGTTGAAGTGTTCTTGATTTCTTGAGGTATGATTTCACCTTATTTCCATGTTTATGAGTTTGTTAGAGCTTTATACAAATGGTTGAAGGAAGAAAGTGTATAAAGTATAGTACACGAAGCGTATATTGGACTGTTTTGATGTATATCCTTGAATGTTGATGATGTGAGTTTAAAGAGACTTATATGAGGTTCTTATTGTTGTTGTTAGTTGCTGAATATGTTATGGATGTTGAAGAATAAGGGGAAATGTTGCATGCCTCACTCAACAATCGAGTTATCTTTTGATATACGTGATATACTAGCGAGGGTTGACTTAGAAAACTAGACCTCCGTTGGGAATTTTGAGGCCGTGGGTGAGTCCATAGCGTGTTTTTATGTATATGTGCATATTTTGTTTGCATCTGTAGGGCCTCAGATGGGTGTTGGGATTTTTGGGTGAAAACCTGGTGGAAAAACCGAGCTACTGGTCAAAATGAACCACTGCAGCGGGTGTGAGACCCTTGTGGTAGGTTCGTTGTAGCGGGTCTAGGCTCGCCACCGCGGGGAGTCGGGGTGTTACACCTCGAAAATTCCGTATGTGTTGCCTTGTGGATAGGCTAATGTGAGCTTATGGTGATTATGAAATCCCTACGAGGTTAAGTGAAGGATTAGATAGCTTGATGTTCATACAATAAGATTTTGAAGTTCTATGAATATGTGAAGTTTAGTTTGATGAAGGGAGCGAAACGTAAGTCGTGTTCGGAAGGGTTCCGCTGTGATTGAGCTAATGTTTATGTGGTGATGTTTTGAAGGGCTGCTATAGATCCTATTGTATGGTTAATGAAGTAATATACAAGTGTTAAGAAGGTTCCATAAGGATTGGAGATCGAACGAAACGACGTAAACCATTTTAGGGAAGTGGAGTTATACGACCACTTATACGGTCCGTATAACTTTATACGGTCCGTATAAGGTGTCCGTATAACACCCAGCAGGGAGTTGATTTGCTGGTTGGTGAACCACGACCACTTATACGAGCCGTACAATACTATACGTCCGTATAAGTGTCCGTGGAAGTCCCGACGGGCTGATTTTCAATGTTTGTATAAATAGATGCCTTGGGTTCTTCTACTTCATTTTTCATATTCTACAAGTGTTGAGAGCTAAAAAAAACCCTCCTCTAAGCATATTCCACTCAAGTTCAAGAGAATGCAAAGATCATAGGCTAGAATCGAGTGTTTATGTGTTAGAAAGCTTCCAAGGGTTGGAGGACCACAAGAAATTCCATTGGAGGAGAATTAGGTGTCACGACCCGTCTAGAGGGCCGCGACGAGCACCTGGCGCTAGCCCACCCAGGCACCCTTGGCTTACACATATATTTACATCTAGGTGAGCCATACAATTAAACATAAATCTCTTTTCATTAATCACGCTAGTCCCATTGGAAGACAACATCTTTAAATCATCATTGACATCTATGCCACATCAAATGTACATAAGCCGACGAGGCTATCAAAAGATATACAAAATGTAGGCCGACAAGGCCGGACACGTCTAATCATACACACGTGGCTACGAGCCTCTAAGAAGAGTATAACATATCATATGAGCGGGACAGGACCCCGCTATGCCCATAATTTTGTACACAAAAGAATAAGTACCCAAAAGCTATGGCTCCGAATGAAATGGAGCTCTACTATGAAATCTCTGAGAAAGCAGCTATGGATCAAGCCTGTCTCCCTGTGCACCTGCAGGCATGACGCAGTGTCTACAAAATAAAGGACGTCAATACGAGGAATGTACTGAGTATGTAAAGCATGAACAATATCGACATAGAAGCATAAATAGAAACATAAGAAATAGCATAGGGTGGGAGATAGCAATATCATCATCATATGCACTTACTTGCCTTTCATAGGAACTTTCCATATCTAATATGTATTTGTGTACATACATCATCATCCGTATTCCATAATAGTACCCGTACCATATTTGTGCTCGTATTCGTATACATGCCCTTATTCACATTCATATACATAGTCATATCACATTTGTATTCATATCATATACATAGCATTTACATAGCATACCCGACCACGAAGGATCGGTGTTTCATACATACTTGGCCAACCAAGGCTCAAGGTTACTCATACCTGGCCCTACCAAGGCTTCAGGGTTATGCGTACCATCTGCAGAGGTGTGCACTCGTTTTGTAATCGTATACATACTTATTTACATATCATACCCGACCTTATAAGCTCGGGGTTCCATAATAGTCATACATAGACACATACATATACTAGCTTATAAGCATCATTTCTATTAATCATCATTATCATCATCGTCATCATTATCGTCATTGGTATCATTATCACTAATATCGTCGTTCGTCACACTTGCCTTACTAGGCCTACTCGTCATACGAGGAATTTAGTACAATCGTAGCGTATCAAGAATCGTGGGCCTATAAGCTTGGAAGATCAAATCGTTTGAAAGACAACATACTCGTATAGAGGATTTAGATGTTTGGCCAAAGAACTATGCCTTATGAAAGAAGGGTTAGCCTTACATACCTTTCCGTTGAACTATTATACACTTGCACGTTCTCCTCCGAAGCTCACGTTTCTACCTTCATTAAAGTCATACTATCATTAGCATCGATAATTAGCACACATGGCTAAAGCTAGGAAAAATCGGATAGCATTTCCTTTATTTATACGACATTCCTCCATATCGTAATTCAACTTTCAAACGTCAACGATACATTCACAATATCACAATAATATCCTTTAATCATCTACATTACCCATATTCTCAATTCACTTCCAATTATCCCTATTCAAGATCATAACACATGATTTCCTCCATTTACATACAATGTCTATTTCATGGTCTTTCAACGTCATTTATAACCCATTCATGTCACAATATAACAACAATCATGATTCGATTCCAACTAATTCTCTAAATGGCACTATTCATCATTCATGACCCATTTTCTATACTCTTCTAGAATTCAAGCATTTCAACCTCCAAATACCTTAAACAACGCATAAATATCATGAATCTTACCTTAGATGTTGTAGGAACAAGCCTTAGTTGATAATACTCCACTTGAGCAAAAACCCTAGTTTTCCTCCAATAAGATTTCTTGACTTTGGATGATCTTTGATGGTTTTCTTACTCTTGATTCACTTGTTTAATGTTGTTGATCACCAAATATCCTTGAATTCTTATGGAATATGTGTAGAGCGATGTTCTAGAGAGAAGGGGTGTGATGTAGAAGTGAAATGAAATAAGCCTTGGTCCCCTTATTTAATGACTTAAAAATCTGATTTGGAGTGCACAGTGGTCGTGAACTTGGTTTACGGTCCATATTCCAGTTTATGGACCGTCTTTCGTGGTTGTATTTAATCATAACAGAACTAGAAACTCCAACTGAGACGTGGTGATTTACGAACACAGTTTACGGGCCATAAACCACTTCACGGTCCGTATTTCAGGTCGTATTTAACCATTTGATCATTTGGCAGAAAGTTGAAGTTTTGGAAGCCAAAATACGACATGGCAGTTTACGGACCGTATACCACTTTACGGTCCGTATTTCGTTTTACGACCAATTGGCCCGAATGCAAACTTGCAACTTTTCACATTTCCAAAACCTATAATTAGTCATTGTGGAGTACCTATCTCTTATCGCAATTTCCTTTGGAATCTTATTTAGGGTCCTCAAATGTCGTTTCTTACTCATGGAAACATCATACACTCGTGCTCATCACTAGGTCATTCACTTGCGTACCCACGGAAGATTTTTTCGAGGTGTAACACTTGGGTTTGGTTCAAGTGAAGTATTTCCACTCAAGATTCATTCCCACACCCTCTAAGGTAAGTTTTATGGTATTTCCATGTTGTTTAAGGTGTTTGAAAGTTGAAACACTTGGATTGTAAAAGAATATAGAAAATAGGTCTTGAATGTGGGAATAGTGTCATCCTTGAGTAATAGTTTGGATTGAGAAATGATTCGTGTTACATCCCGTATTTTTGAACATCGGATTAATTGTAAGTTGAGGTGGGGCCCACACGTCAAGATTTTTTTTGGGACATATGACAAATTATATGAATCACATATGTGAAGTTAAACACAACTCATGAAGGACCCTTGGGCCAAATCAAAGTGGAAGTCCCTCAAACGAATATTTTTAAGAAAACGTTTTCGGGTGACCCGACTTTGGGGGGAAACAAAGGTATTATAAGTTTGGAATTTGGAAAAATACCAAGAAATAGAAGTTGTAGATAATTGAATTAGCGTTCCATCGATAGGTCGTGGGTTCCAAGGTGACGTCGGTACAAGGAGATATGGACGTTTTAAGGTCGAAAGGTCAGTGGGCTAGGCCCAACTCGGGACCAACCGAGTTGGCCCAAAAAAATGAAAAGAAAAATTTAGGCCCAAAGTGAGGGGGTGGCCGGCCATACCTGGTCCAAGCCCACCAAATTGATTAATTTTCCATGTGATTGAATTAGTATATAGTGGTCTTTATCTTATAGAATGTTCAAGAAAAATAAGACAAGGAAACAAACACAAAGAAGAGCAAGAACAAGAGCAAAAAAAGGACCATTCGGGTTGGCCATAAAACAAATCACCCTCAAAAATCTTGACTCAAAAATTATTCTCTTGTTGAATTCCTACTAAATTAAGTGTCCTCTACAACTTGGTGTAGTTGTTTTGGAAGATTGAGCATTAGTTTCATCAATCTCACACTTTGGACAAGTGAAGAAGATTGTAGAAAAAGGTAAGAATCAATTCCTTTTTCTTATGTTATGAAGGTTTGCTTATGTTGTGGTATGTGGAAATGAGTAGAAATTATGAAAATAAGGAAGTTTGCAAAGTGGGTATGTATATATATATATGTAGCCATGAGTGTATATATGTTGTATACATATATGAGTTGAATATTATGTTGTATTCTAGTTGTGGTTATGGTGAAAATTATATTGGGAATGAAAGTTGAATGAATTTTGGTTGAAGTTGGAATGTAGAAGATTATGTCACTTTAGAATGATTTTGTGATATTATGGAAATGAAGTTGTTAAGATGTGAATTATGATTATGGTTGATGAAATTGGAAGATGGAAAAATGTTATGGATATGTAGGTTGAATATTAGAAGTTTTAGATGAATTATGACCTTGGTGGAAAGTTTGTATATTTTGTATATCTTGTGAATATTTTGTGGAAATGATGTGAAATGCTTCCAAATTATATTGTGATAATCTAGATTAATAATGAATATGAAAACATTGAGATTGGTTTGGAAATGGGAAGTCGGAATGAAAGTTCTTGCATTATGTCGGAAAGAAGACTAGTTGTGTTATATTGTGTCCTATATTGATTGTTGTTGTTGTTGGTGTTGTTGTTGGGTTGTTGTTGATTGTTGTGGCCGAGTTAAATTCTCGGGGATGCTATATGTATAGGGGAGATGCTGCCCAAATTTCTGTAGGCAATTATGAATAAAGATTGAATACTTAAAGATTGGAAATTGAGAATTGGTAAATGTGACCAATTGCAGATTTTGGGCGAAACGGGAATCGAATTTGGAAAGGCGTAAAGAGCATACAAGGTATGTAAAGCTATCCCGATTCTTCTTTTGGCATGTCCTAGGTGTACTAGGATCGGATTTGAGCCTCGGAAAGTACTCTGTTCATCGGAATCCGCATTTGAAAATATCCCTTTATCATTCAATGGAATTGAATCCTTTAAGGATATTTTGGTTGAAAGAATTATGTAAACTTTTACAAATTATCTAGAAAGTTATGGAATGTCCCTAGGACCTCTATAGGTGATTCCATAGGCATAATATACGTAATTCGAGCCCTTCGCTTCGGTTGTCCCGAGGTGGACCACTATTTTCGATTTTACCCTTTTGTATCTATGATTTGTCTTCGAGCGGTTCTAAAGGAAATATTTTAACTACTCTTCTAACTACTAAATAAAAATTGTTTTAAATGCTCCCTTAAGTCTTATAAACTATTTTGGAGCATGGAAACGATCGTAGAAAGGTTATTTCTCCGTAATCCATTATGACATCCGAAATACACTCACTATGATTCTGTTCGATTTAATTATTTTGATTTGTCATCCGATAGGTCTTATTGAGTCTCTGGAAATATATGACATTCGTTTGAATTATTTTGATAAGCCCCATAATGTATTTTGAAACATGAAAATAATTACAAAAAGCTTATTTTGACATATGCTATTGGGATATCCGAAATGCATACACTATGATTACTGCTCCGCTTCTGTCATATGGTTTGTCATCTGAATTATGCTACTGAGTCTCCGTAAATGTGCTATATTTTATTTTGCATTACTTTCTCACTACTCCATTCGTGGATGCCTCAACGTTTCCTTCACTGAGCCCGGGCCAGGATATGTTGTCAAGCGTATTCCACTGCATTGTTTGCCGTGCCTCGATGTGAGGGGGCAGGTATATATGTACATGGGTTGTGGAGTATGCTGTGCCATGTACACACATTCTGATATGATATGATCTGATATGGCCATCTGATATGATATGTTATGTTACGGGGTTATCCCCTATTCTACTCCTTATGTGTTGTGGCACCAGCGTCGGGGGGTGGCCACATTCTGTTTACCGAGTCCCTTGGCAGGGGTCGGATATGATATGGTATATGTTTCTGTACACACTCCTCATGTTTTGGAAAATATGCATTTGATTATAATAATGTTGTAAATGATGTTAAGAACATGGGATAGGCATTGTATATGAACGGATGTAATTGTGTGTTATGACCATGAATGTGGATGATTGGAAGTGAATTGAGAAGTAAGGATAATGTATGTGAATAAAGAGTATTGTTATGATATTGTGAATGTTATGATTGATGTTTGGGAGTTGATGTATGATATGGAGGAAGTCGTATAAATAAAGGAGATGCTGCCAAATTTTCTCTAGTGTTAGTCATGTATGCTAGTTATCGATTTTCTAATGATAGTATAACTCTAATGAAGGTAGAAACGTGAGCATTGAAGGAGAACGTGCAAGTGTAGAATAGTTGAACGAGAAGGTATGTAAGGCTAACCCTTCTTTCATAAGGCATGGTTCTTTGGCCAAATATCTATTCTTCTATGAGCCTATGATGCTCTCCAAATTATTCTATCTTCAAAAAGCTACAAAGCTTATAATCCTTGATATGTATTACGATTGTACTAAATTCCTCATATGACGAATAATCCTATAAGGATAGTCGTAATGAATGTCAATAATGGTAATGATGATGATGATGACGGCAATAATAGCGATAACGATAATGATGACAATGATAGTAGTGATAATGCTAAAGATGCCTATGAGCTTATATGTATGTGTGCCTATGTGTGGCTATTATGAAACCTCAAGCTTATATGGTCGGGTAGAATATATAGATGTTTATAGATATATATGACAATGCGCGCGCACCACTGCAGTTGGGTACGGACAACACTGAGCCTTGGTAGGGCCAGGTATGTGTAACACTGAGCCTTGATTGGCTAGGTATGTATGATCCCCGAGCCTAACCATGGTCGGGTACGTGAAACACCGAACCTTCGTGGTCGGGTATGCTATGTAAATGATATGTATATGATATGGATATGGATATGTATATGATATAGATATGAGTATGAATACAGACATGATACAAATACGAATAAGAATATGTATATCAATACGATTATGGATACGAATGTAAATAAGTACGGATATGAATACGGATACTGATATGGATGTATGTACACCATCATGCACTAGAAAGTGAAAGTTCCTATGAAAGGCAAGTAAGTGTTTACGACGATGATACTACTATCTCCCATCTTATGCTATTTCTTGTGTTGCTTATCATGCTTCTATATTGATATTGATCATGCTTTACATATTCAGTACATTCTTCGTACTGACGTCCTTTTGTTTGTTGACGCTGCGTCATGCCTGCAGGTGGCCAGGAAGACAGGCTTGATCCATAGTTATATTTCTCAGGGACTACATAGCGGAGCTCCATCTCATTTGGAGCTATAGCTTTTGGTACTTGTTCTTTTGTGTACATATTTATGGGCAAAGCGGGGTCCTGTCCCGCCTACATGATATGACATACTCTCCTTAGAGGCTCGTAGACATGTGTATATTGTTAGATGTGTTTGGCCTTGTCGGCCTATATTTTGGATATCATTTTGTTAGCCTCGTCGGCTTACGTACATTGATATGGGCATTGTTGCTAATGATGAATATAAATGTATTGATTGTCCAATCGGATTAGTATGATTGATGGATAGAATGCACGATTTAATATGTGGCTCACCTAGATATAAATGTAAAGGTATGTTAGAGGTGCCCGGGTGGGCTAGCACCAGGGTGCCCGTCACGGCCCTCCGGTTGGGTCGTGACACGGGGATTCAATGAGGTCCGCCATAGCGAGAAGTTTCCCGCTATAGCGAGAACGTTGCAACGAGAATGGGAGGTAGAATCATTGTTTTATATTCTTTATTCCGGACTCATTCCTCACACAACTCCAAAACAGTTTCCAAGAACTCCTGCGGTGAAATTCTAAGGCTAGGGCTAAAGTAATCTCGAAAGGTAAGCCTCACCTCTTCACTTTGTTCATTCCATCATATTTTTAGGTTCCATGATTAGTTAAAGGGTCTTTAATGGTGAATGAAAGGATAGAACCCTAGAAAATTCAAACCCTTGAATAAATGAATGGGTTATCGATTTTATTATTTTTTAATCATCTAGGAGTATAGATTATCACTTCCTAGGATGAAAATTCGATTATTAAATGATGAGAATGATGTATTGAGACTTAGGGTTTCATAAAGATGTTAACTTTAGCATAAAAACGATCACGACCCAAATAGCCGTGAGTGGCACCCACAATATTTCACCTAGTGGGCGAACCAATCCCCTTAACCAACCATCTAACGATTATCAATTACTTAACCAAATTTTAAACATTCAAGGATATAAACGAAGTAATAATCAACAAAATCTTCTAGTCATACCATAAACAAATAAGGTGCGGAAATTCTAACTATTGCAACCCCAAAATCTGAAAGTTATCGTACAAGGACTCTAAAACATAAATTGTCTAAGGAAATAACAACTGTCTGAAATAATGTAAGTAATGCCTGGAATGAAAGTAGACATTAATAAGAGAAGATCTTTAGGCGGCCTGGCATGGATAGGAGCTCACCCTCAAATCTGTCTAAAACTGGGCTCACGCTAAATATGAGTTCTGGTAGACGTCTCTAGATCACAATCTGCACTCAAAAGAATGCAACAATGTAATATCAGTACAAACACTATGTACTGGTAAATATCATAGGCCGACTAAGATTAGTATCATGCATAAAATCACAAAATCAATAAAATAGACAGATAGGCACAACAGTACATAACCACAAGAAATTATCAACAAGAATCATCCCACTGAATTAAGATAAACTCACACAACCATACATCAATAAAAGTAACTCGAATCATGTTATCACCAACACAATTGTATCTCACGAATTATCTAAACTCTGTCACATATCAGTACACACATGATAAATGGTAATGCTTGCCCAAATACCCATGATCTACAGGGGACCCATGGTGTCCATGTACCACTCGCTCCAGAATTGACCTCGGATTATAAGCCCATAACTAGGCCACATCCTCACCACCTGTCAAATGTGCCTTTTCATAATTATATTACCTTTTCCATCACAATGTATTTTCGTTCCACAATCAATTAAGGAATGTGAACAATCAATAGATTAATACCAGGGAACATAAGTCACCAGGGAACATAAGTCATATCAAGACTCAACAACCAATTCATCAAAAGCACGAATAAGGGATTACTTCAAATCAACAAGAAGAGTATTCATTAACTCTTTCTTTATCATATCATAATAGTTAATCACATGATCAATCAACCAATATCACATAAAGGAAATTCCAACCACACTTTATGTTTGAAGCCCTAATCATGCTTCTTCTATCAATTTCATAACATATACAATCAACTAATCAAAGTCTAACTCAAGTACACCATAAGCTACCTCAAAGTAGAACTGAGACAATGCAATCACTCCGCTATAGCTTTCCCCTTTCGCAAAGCTTTTGAACCTTCAAAGTCTAGAAATACAGTGCTATATGAGTATTTGAATCATCTACTCAAATAATACAACAATTGGGGAAAAGAACCCAACTACTTCTACCCTTTTCAAATGGGTGAACTATCACTAAGCATGAATTCATAATAATATTGATCCCAATAATCATATTCTATCCGTTCATGCGTTTTCTAATCGTTTTTTTAAAGCCACCATAAAGGTGGAGATTTATTCATAATCAAATAAGTTCGGTACAGAAACTGCAAAAATTGCAGCACAAAAAGAAAGAAAACAAAAGCAAGAAAATAAAGTAGTTATACAAGAGGAAATGAAAACTAGACAACTACCAAAAATTGACAAAAAAAATCAGAAATCTATTAGTTAATAAAGCTCCATATGTCTTGATTTGTATCCATCTTTCACACCAACAAGTCTCACAGGTGGAATGGATCAAATCTCTTGAAGAACTCTTCAGACAACTATGGATATCAGAAGCATCCAATTTTTAACTTTGATCAAATTTAGCTGGAAACTTGTTTGTAGTAGCTATTGCATGCATATCCAAACCAAGCTAACCTGCTTTGCATCCCCAAACCAATCATAAAAACATCTTTAATAGAATGAATCAAGAGATTAATACCACACACTAAAGATGATTCTATGATCAATTTGTTCGCTTCCTTGAAAATTGTATTATGTTATAGCTGATCTTATTCTGAGGTTTGGAACTTGTGCTTTGTCCAAATTAATGAGTCTTCTACCTTGAGTTGGAACTTCCTGAAAATGCCTGAATTGAATCACTTCTGTACCTGCAAAATCAAAAACTAAGTTAGCAAAATAATCAGCCAAGAAGTTCCATTCTCTCAAAACATGCTCTACTTGAACTGCTTGGTCTTTCTTTAAGTGTTGTATCCTCTGAACCACCAAAGATATATTCCAAGGAACCTCTCATATCCCATCCAAGACTTTCTTCATGGTTAATGAATCAGTTTCCAATATTACTAGTAAGAGATGTTGATCAATACAATATTGTAAACCTTCCTCTATGGCAGCTGCCTCTGCCACCTGCTTTGTAGTGTTTGTTAATCTCTTAGCTTTAGCATATATCAGGTCCCCTTCTTGATTTCTGATACAAAAAGCTGCTGAACTAGGGCCTGGATTCCCCCTTGATGTTCCATCTGTATTGCATTTGTATCCTATGCTTGGCTTCTTCCAACTGACTTGCTTACACACCAATGGCACCTTATGATTTTCCATGAACTGAATCATACCTGGCTAGATTTTTGGAAGGTTTTGTATCCTTGGATATCTCATCTGAGCTAAGGAGTATAAACTCTTTGTTGTTTCATTAATCGCCTTACTATATGACATAGATCCACCATGCCTCAATGTATTTCTGCTCTTCCATATTTTCCACATGATCAATGCTAGAGCTGCTTGGTATAATGGTTTCAATCTTGTAACACAACTGCATTCCACCAAACCATAATAGTCTGCTTTGTCTGTACCAATGGAGTTATAATAGCTGCTGCAGCTGCAAAGTATTTCCATATCTTACTAGCTAATGGGCCTGATATGAATAGATGAACCATTGTTTCTTCCTGAACCTGACAACAGCAGCATCTTGGCACTATTGATATTCTCATTCTCTTCAACACATCATCTATTGGCACTTTTTGAAACCAGATTCTCCATAAGAAAAATGACACCTTATATGGCACTCCTTTTATCTAGAGTTTCTCATAATGAGAGGAAACTGTTGCTTTTTGTCTGAGAAGCTCCCATGCACTTTTAATAGTAAAATTTCCCATAACTTGTTTCCATCCACCAGGATTTGTCTTTACCATCTGATCTCACAATATGACCTAACTCCTGTCTGATGTGCTCCACAATGTCATTTGGAAATAACTCCTATAGCATATTATAATTCCAGTGTCCTTCAGTCATCAAATCTTCAACTTCCTCAACAGATTCATCTAATTTATATTGAGATGGTAAATAATCATTCAAAGCCCCTAGCTTAGTCCAATTTTCAAACCATACAGAAGAAGAGAGATTCTATGGTTCCCACCATATTTTATGCTCCATTTCATCCCTTGCTTATAACATCATTTTCCAAGTTTGGGATCCTCCACCTTTCGATTGAACCACAGTAAATCTAAACCTCTTGCAATACTTATTCCACATAAAACTTGCCTATAAAGTGTTACTTGTTCTAAACCTCCACCAAAGTTTAGCAAATAAAGCTTTGGAGATGTCAAACAAAGATCTGATGCCAACTCCTCCTTCTTGCTTTGGAAAGCACATCTTCTCCCATTCTGACCGGTGTTTACTTCAGCCATCCTCCTTTGTTTTGCCGAAACATCTGTTAAACAACTTGTGCAATTCTTTGATGACACATTTTGGTGGGACCATTGCTGATAACAAGTATATAGGAATACTTTGTAATACACTAGTGATCAAAACTGATTTTCCACCAAATGATAGTAATTTTCCTTTCCAAGCTTGTAATTTATCCCTAACTTTCTTCAACTTATCTTTATAAAATAGCTTTTGTCTCCTTGCATGAAAGATAGGGCATCCCAAATAATTAAAAGGAAATTCACCCCTATTAAAACCAGATATCTGATGTACATCTTGACTCAACTCATCAGCCACTTTTGCATGCATATAATAAGCACTCTTGTCAGCATTAATTTTCTGTCCTAGACCCTTCTCATAATCAGGCAGAACCACCATGATCATTTGTAAAGATTCTTTGTCAGCATAAGCAAAATTTATGGTATCATCAGCATAAGACAAGTGGTTCAGCTGTGCACTCCACTTTGGCATCCCATACCCTCTGAACATGCTATTTTCAAACAATGAGTTCAGAGAAGTAGATAAGACTTCAGCTGTCAAGATGAACAAAGCTGGAGATAGGGGATCACCTTGCTTAACTCCTCTTGTAGAATGAAAAAATCCATGTCATTGACCATTAATTAGTATGGAATACCAATTATTTGCTATCAACCTCCAAATCATATCTACATACATATCTGCAAATCCCATTCTCCTCATGACCTGAATAAGAAATCTCCAAGAAACTCTATCATATGCCTTTGCCATGTCCAACTTGATAATCACATTAGCTGGTTTCCCCCTCTTTCTAATATCAGCCACCAATTCTTGAGTAAGTAACACATTCTCAATGATGTTTCTCCCTTTTAAGAATCCAGGTTGATTAGCAGAGATTAAGGAAGGTAAGACTGATTCTAGTTTATCATGGATCACTCTAGAAATCACCTTGTTGATGAAATTACTGAGACTGATTAGTCTTAAATCAGAAAAAGTGTTGATGAAATATTTCTTTGGTAGTAAAACCAAGTTTGTATGAGTGACGGATTTAGGAAGTGTCTGACCCTCATAGAAAGCTTTCACTACATTATGCACATCTGCTCCTACAATATTCCAACACATATGATAAAAGATTCCTGAAAAACCATCAGGTTCATAAGCACTGTCACCTGATAATGCAAAAATCGCATTTTTCACTTCTTCCAAAGTTGGCATAGCACTTAGGAATGAATTATGCTCCTGAGTTATTTTAGGAACAATTACATCTAACAATCTACAATCTTGAGAAGTCTCTTCTTCAGGGAATTGATTTTGATAAAAGTCAATAGCTGCTGTCACGACCCGACTAGGGGCCGCGACGGGTACCCGGGGCTAACCACCGAGCACCGCTCGTTCTATTACTCATCTTACTCATTTAATGCTCTTTATCAATTTTATACTCAAATCATAAGAAAATCATCTTTCATTTCAAAACATAGATACTTCCATATACATAAGCCCCTCGATCATCAAAATATTATATATACATAATAGCATCCTCGTTAGACCACATAACCCACAGTGCGTATCTACGAGCCTCTACTAGAGTACTAGACATATGGACGGAACAAGACCCCATCATGCCCAAAATACATATATATATTTACACAAAAGAATAAACCAAATAGCACCTCCGGAGTAATGGAGTGCTCCTGTAAATCTGCTGATAACTTCTACGAGTCTGGATCACCTCCCTGTCTACCTGTGGGCATGAACACAGTGTCCAAAGAAAACAGACGTCAGTACGAATATTGTACTGAGTATGTAATGCATGAATTAACTGAACATGATAGAGAAATCATAAGTCAAACGGTGAAGATACAACCTGAGTAACTCTTAAGAGTAGATACATTTCTTACACATATGTCATATATATATATATATATATATATATATATATATATATATATATATATATATATATATAACTCCTAGCACATGTATCATCATAGCGCATACATCATCGTATCATATAAATCATCATCGTTAACCCGCGTCCGGGTAACCATCATAAGCCGCCCACTAGTGGTGATCATGTCCGACCTTCTAGGCGCGGTGGAATCATAAGCAGCTGCCTTAGCGGTGACATGTCCGGCCATTTAGGCACGGTGGAATCATAAGCAGCCTGCCTTAGCGGTGACATGTCCGGCCATTTAGGCACGGTGGAATCATAAGAGGCCCGCCTTAGCGGTGACATGTCCGGCCATTTAGGCTCGGTGGAATCATATCGTCATAAGCCCATCGTAACTCAGCATTCTCATACATGGCATAGGCATATAATAGATTTATATTATTGCACATCTCATAGACACATCATGACTTAGCTTCATTATACATTTATTAGCAACACATACATTAGAACTTGAAGGCAAATGTGGCTATGTCGGGGTGACATAAGGTCGTGAACCCCCGATTATATTATGGAGTAATCATCAACATCATATCACACCTTGAAGGAACTAACATTTTAAGGTGAGTGTACACAAGTAAAAGCTTCAAGGGAACCATACCTAGCTTCATTAGTTTCATGAATATCTTACTTTACTCTAGGATTCTTTATACTTAAGTCATCATCATCATTATCATGCTCGTGGCATACCTCTTATCTTAACTCATATGGCTACTCATAAGCATAGACTCTTGGTTTTTCTAGAATGTAGGAAATTCATAGAGAAGGAGGAAATATCATATCATAGGATTCATGACTTATAAAGAAGGACTAGCCTTACATACCTTTGACGTTTAACTAAGCTAGCGCTTGCTTGTTCTCCTTCGATATCACGTTTCTACCTTCAACAGAGAATTCACACTAATGTTAGTTAATTCGGCTATAAGAACGTGCTACTATTTCTAGGGGAAATTGGGCAGCACTTCCTTTGTTTACACTACTTTTTCCATGTTCTATATCAACTCCACAAATGCTCATAACAACATTCACAATATTGCAATCAACAATCATCATTCATATACATTGACCACAATCCACCATTTCTCTTCAATTTCTCCACATTTATGGCTATAGCTTACTATCGTGTTTTATCATGTATCACACTTATTTCACGGCCTAAATGTCATTTATGACGTATTAATAATCACAACACCCCAACATTTATGATTCAATCCAACTACCATCTAAACATAACAATATTCACTCATTAATGACCCATTTTCTATGTCTTTCTACAATTCAAGTATCTTAACCTTCCAACACCTTAAACAACATGGTTTAGTCAGGAAACTTACCTTAGATGATGGTTGAATAAGCTCGAAATGAAATTGCACTTCTAGCACCAAAACCCTATTTCACCCCTCTTGGGTTTTCTTGGTTTGGATGACCTTCACTTGGGTTTCATACCCTTTGTTTCATGGATTTGGTGTTGTTGATCTTGGTTTTCCTTTGATTATCTTGTGGAGTAGTATTAGAGAGTATTCTAGATGTTTCTTGAAGTGTGGAACGGTCCCTTATACTTAACTTAAAAAGCTGGCCGACCAACTTTATACGGACCAACATATGGTCCGTACTATTTATATGAACCGTATGTGTGGCCGTATGTTTGGTCCAGTATCTGCTGCCCTCCTTGGCCAATTATACGGTCCAACATACGGCTGGTACAATTTATACTGTCCGTAGGTTGGGCCGTATAATGCCCAGTGATTTCGTTTTCGTTCTCGTCGACTCGTTTGATCACCGATCCTTATGGAACCTTCTTCACACTTGTTTAGCACCTCAATACCAATCCAAGGGACGTTATTACTTGTCTCCAAGACATCATTTTTCCCTCATTGGCTCGGCGTCCATAATTCCTGCCCGATACATAACATATCCCTTACTTCCTCTGTCAAACTACTTTCTTTGCGTCTATCGTCTTCAAGTCTCGATTAAGATCATCAAATTCTATCTCTTACTTATCGAATCATCGTGTATGTCATGCCCCTTCGCTAGCTTATTCACTGTACGCTAATGGGGAAAATTTCCAAGGTGTAACAGCTGCTCCTGCAATTTGATCATCATCTTCTTTCCATTCTCCTTCTGCATTTTGAATTCTTGACAGATGCAATCTTTTTCTTCTCCCCTTCACCAAACTATGAAAGTATCTGGTACTTCTATCACCTTCTGATTGCCACTGAGTGCCAGCTTTTTGTCTCCAAAACTCCTCCTCAAAATGCAAATATTTCTTGAACTCAGCTTGAGCCTTTTGAAGCACCATTCTGTTCTCTTCTGAAGGGAATTCCTCAAACAGTTGCTCCTTTATCTTAGCAATATCTTCCCTTATTGTTAGCTATTTGAATAAATCTCCAAATGTTTCCTTGCTCCAATTAGATAAAGCTGATTTAACCTTCTTAATTTTCAACTTAAAAGTGACAAAAAGATCACCCAAGTAATCTGTTTTCCAGAAATCTTCCACTACTTGCATAAATGATTCTTGCTCCAACCAGAACTTTAAAAATCTAAAATGTTTGTGAAATGGTTGAACCTGTTCACCGGCTGATAACAATAAAGGTGCATGGTCTGATCCAATTCTAGACAAATGCTCCATGCTCAATGATAACTAAAAAAAAGGCTCTCTTCTCTCTAGTTATATCCCGTATTTTCGTGTATTCGGGAAAATTCGAAATAATTTTGATTTGTAAGGAATAAGGTCATATGTGATTTGAATTAATATATGTATGTGTTGTTCATGAAAAATATTGATGTGGAAACACGGAGGAAGGCCAAGGGCAAAATTGGAATTTTGGAAAATTAGTTCGGGAATTACAAAACGAGAATTATAATCAATTGGGCTCAAAATAAAAGAGCAAAATGAGGCCCAAAAAGAGATGGGGTGGCCGGCCATGCACTATGGCCCAACCCAAGTTTTAATTAATTTTTTCCATGTGTAAAAATTTATATAAGTAGTCCATATCCATTAGAATATTCATGAAGCAAAGAAAGAGAGAAGCAACAAAACAAGAAGAGCAAAAATGGAGAGCATATTCGGCCAAGGGCTTGCCAAAATCACCCTAAAAAATCTTGTCCTAAAAATTAGTATCTTGTGATTTTCTTACTAAATTGAGGTCTCTTTACAACTTGGTGCAATTGTTTGGGAAGGAAGAGCACTCATTCCTTCAATATGACAACTTGTTTAAGTGAAGAAGATTGGGGAAAAAGGTAAGAATTCATTCCATGTTATTATGTTATGAAGGTTTATTTGTGTTGTAGTATATGGAAATGAGTAGAATTCATGAAAATATGGAAGTCTGCAAAGTGGGTGTGCATATGTATGTGTGGTCGTGTGTGTGTAGTAATGTATAGGTGTGATGAGTTGAATTGTATGTTGCCTTCTAGTCGTATGTAGGATGGAATGTATATTGGAAATGAAAGTTGAATGAATTTGATGGAAGATGGAAAAATTGAATGTTGGTCGTGTGGTATTTGAAGTTGGAATGAGAATGAATTAATTTGGTTTAACATGTTAGTTGTGTTATTGTGATGCTTGCAATGCAAATGAAGATGAAATGATATAAGTTTGCATTGAAATGGAATGTAGAAGGTTATGTCGTTTTAGTATGATTTTATGACATTATGAAAATGGAGTTGTTAAAGTGCAAATTATGATAAGTGTTGATGAATTTGGGATATGGAAGCATGTTATGAATAAGTATGTTAAAGATTAGAAGCTTTGAATGAATTATGACTTTGGTGGAAAGTTGTATATTTTGTATATCGTATGAATATTTTGTACAAATGATATGAAATGTTTCTAAATTATATTGTGATGATCTTGGTTAATGATGAATGTGAAATCCTTGAGATTTGTTTGGAAATTTGAAATTTGAAATGGAAGTATTGCTTTATGTAGAAAAGAAGAATATTGACGTTAGAACCATTTTGATGTGATTCGTGATAACTTTGGTATTGTGGGTTGTGTTGTTGATATATATTGAGCCGAGCTAAGCCTCGGGGGTGTATATGTATAGGGGAAGTGCTGCCGAAATTTCGGTAGACAAATATGAAGTTAAGTGAATTCTTAAGTCTTGAAATTCCTAATTGGTAACTTTGACCATTTGTAGATTTTGGACGAAACGGGAATCGGGTTTGAACGAGCGTAAGAAGTGAGGAAGGTATGTAAGGCTACCCCATTCCTTCTTTTGGCATGTCCTAGGTATATTAGGTCGATATTGGAGCCCCGGGGGCAATTCTGTTCCTTGAAATCCGAAGTGGAAATCGAGTACTATTCATTCAATCGAATTGAACTATAAAACTCATATTTTGTTGGAAAGTGTTCAAATGTCCGAAAGTTTTGTAAATGTAATCGATTTGCTTCGAAACCTCCATGTATGATTCCATAGACCCCAAATGTCCGCGATTCATGTCCGCCACCTCGACTCGACCCGAGGTGGGCCCGCTAACTCCGAGACTCTTTTGTTTGCTCTATTAGTCTCATTTTTGTATAATGTCGGCAAAGGATTTTCGTTTGTGAATTTGGCTATCGAAAAATAATATTTTGATTGCCACGATATCCTAAATTATACTTTGAACCATAATTACCGTTTTGGAAATACTTTTGTGAAATGACCCCGTTTTGATTAGTTGTTCGAATTATTTTTGACTAATGAGTCAACATATGATTTTGTCAAGTTTGCAAAAGTATTTTGATATGTAAATTGCATTGTTTGCTCACGACTCCGCTCGTGCCCTTATTATGATTTCGTTCACCGGTTCCCGGGCCGGTTATGATTCGTACACCCTATGATTAATTCGGCCGTATGATGTGTTACGGTTCCCGAGACCTCGCCATAGGGCCGGGTTCCGTTTGGAGTTATGCTGTGATATGGCTGGTGATATGTTATGATGATATGTGTGTTCGGGGATGTACGGAGATTTGAACCTTCTGGTGTTATGCTGTGTATGGCACTTGCGTCGGAGGGGTGACCACGTTCCTGAGCTTTGCATGATTTTTAGCTGCATTATGTACATACGTTTTGGTACAGATTTTGATATACTGGTCAGTATTCCTTTTTTTTTTTTTTTGTATCCTGTTTGGTTTCAGTTATGGTTTACACTTCTGCACTCTATGCTTTACATACTCAGTACATCTTTCGTACTGACCCCCTTTCTTCGGGGGCTGCGTTTCATGCCCGCAGGTACAGACGCCGGTGATCCACCACTTTAGGCTCCCCGTCCTGCTATTACAGAGCGCTCCTTTTGATTCGGAGCCCATATGTCGGTATAAATCTTTTGTGATGTATATGTATCTGTATATTTGACTATTTGGGGTACGGCGGAGCCCTGTCCCGTCATATGTTTTCGTTTTGTATTTGTAGAGGCCTGTAGTCATGTTTGTGGGTCGAGGGTCCTATATGTGTCTGTTTGATTACGATCTGTGTCTTAATGCGGTCCGTCTGTTATGGTGGCCAAAATGGCCCTTATGTTTATATTTGTACATATGATCGGCGATGTGCATTCCGCCGCTTCTATTTGTTCCGATATGATATTTTGGTATGCGACCGCTTAAGACAAGTTTTGTTTTAAATTATGTTTAAAATAACTATTATGAAATCTGAGTTAAGCTTTGATTTGACGATTTGGCTCGTATGTCCGTTGGGGTGCCCAAGTAGGGCGCCAGTCGCAGCCCACGGGGATGGGTCGTGACATCTCTCCTCTCCCATGTAAACCCTAAACCTGGAGTAGCCTACCATAGAGGCTCCGGCCAATGGTCAGCTGTCCATGGCGGCTGGCCAGGCATCAGATTTATCTTACCAAACTCATTTCCTAGCCTTACCTCAAATGAAAATACCCGCTTCTTCTTCTTCACCTTCTCTTCCCACAAACCCTACTTCTACTTTTGCTCAAACTTTGCTGCATGCTACTGATTCAACATCAAATATGCAATGTGATCCTATTCCCCAGAAGCAAGTAACGTAAGTTGATGGTATCCCGTACGTGAAATGGACGTCGAATGAAGTTACACGAATGGAATAGATAGAAAACTTGCAATATGCCATTGTAGGCAAGTTTTCATATGGTTGGCCTGAGTTAGAAGAATTGAGAACCATATTCCGACGTAATGTGGTGCGAAGGGTAAGTGTACAGTAGGGTTTTTTAGAAATCGACATGTTTTGATTCTATGTACGTTAATGGAGGATTTCATTACTATTTCCTCTAAGAGTGCATATTGGTTGAAGTCGAAGGATGGATATACTTATCAGATGAGGCCTCTCATTTACGATTCTAACTTTAAAATAGACAAAGAAACATCGATAGCCATGGCTTGGATCTCTTTTCCAAATCTGTTGTCTACTTTTTTTGTCAAAGAATCTCTATTTACTTTGGCATCTGTAGTTGGAAAGCCTTTACAGTAAGATTTGGCTACTGTTAATAAAACAAGGCCAAATTGTGCGAGGGTTAAAGTTCAGGTGGATTTATTGGCTGATATGCCAAAGTTTGTGATGATGGAGATTGAAGATGAAGTTACAAAAGTAGTAAGAGAAGTAAAATTATTGATCCAATATGATTACATGCCTAAGTATTGCACTGAGTGCATGTTACAAGGGCATTCGAATAATGAATGCAGAATTTTGCATCCAGAATTGGACAAGGAGCTTGAATTAGATTCAACTATGGAAAGATCAGTGGAGAAACAGGAAGAACAGAAATAGCAGGTTGAACAAACACATGAAAAGATGGCACATGGGAATAATAGAAGACATAAAGGGAGAATGATGCAGAAATTTGTTCCAAGAGCACTATCTACTGGAATTGTGGTCACTTATCTAGGGGAAACTATCAAGAAGGATGCTAAGAAGCAAACTGGATTGGACGTACACAAGGGAGTTTCAGGTACTGAAAAGCAGATTAAGGTTAATTCAATGGAGATTCTCAGTAAAAAGACAGACGAAGGTGTTTCTAACCAAAACAAGTTTGATGTACTATCAAATTTGATAGAGGAAGGAAAGATTTGTCAGGATAATTTTAAGGCTCCTGAAAATTCTCTACATACTACAAAGGAACGGGTGATGGAAAATTTTAATGCAGTTCATAAGTCCAATATAGGGCAAGAAGCAAGGGGGATGGTGATCATGTCCAACAATGAGAAGAATATTGGAAACTTTTTAGAAGAGAAGGAAGCAGATTTGTTCGAGGAAGAGGAAGATAAGATTGGATCTGATAAGGTCAACAACGTGGAAGCTATTGAGAATGCATTACATGATTCAGAGGTATTATTAAATAATGTAAGCAATATCAACAATGTGGATGGGGAAGACAATGAATTAGATGACAGGGAGAAAGCTTTGATCGATACAAAAGAAGGAAAAGACTGTGATGCAGTTGTTGATCTGGTTGTTCCATCAAAAATCACTATGGTGGAAGGGAAAACTGTAAATGAGACTGGTAAGGTTGAACCTTCAACAAGTAGCACAGTGGAAGAAAGGGTGGAGAGGATAAGCAGTGTGGATATTGCAGATAAGATTTCGCAAGACAAGGAAGTGGATCTGAATGTTGGGAAGGAACAGTATCAGGCAGCTGAACTTGCTATTATTGATCCTTCAAAGATCAATATAGTGCTTGATGAAGTTGACTTGGATAATGCTTTACTTTCAGGATCGGCTGAGGATTCTGGTAATTCTGCTGAGATTACTAATTCAGATGCCGATATTGATAAAAATGAGATAAGTGAATCAGGTGGTAATGATCAAGGTGTTGAAGATAATACAAGGGAGACTCAGAGGGACAACAATGATATAACCTCTCAGATAGTTGATACTGAAGCAAAAGAGAAAAAAGTAGATGAGTATATTAAAAGGGGTAGCACAGATATCATTCATATGATTGCCCTTGGGGAAGATGTGTTTGTTGATGGAGTAGATGAACAAGGCATAGAGACTAACGTAATTGATAATGCAGTTCTTACTGGAAATTCAGGAGAAAATTTAGAGTCGGAAAACTTATTGCAAGTGGATACTTCAGCAGTTGAGGATACACAACTTACAATTTGTTGTTATCTACCTTGTAAAAGAGGAGAGATTCTAGGCAAGGAAGTTGATGTTTCATAGAATCTGTTGTTGGTGAAGGAAAACCTTCATGTTGGTTTAATACAAAAGAAACCTTCACCACATAAGGAATTGCATTTTCTAGTTTCTCATGATCTAAACAAGTTGGACAGTCCCTCTAATCAAAATGTTTTGAGCAAAGAAATTGTCACAGTTTCAGAAGTGAATGAAATGGAAGAGGCAGATATTGGGCAACATTTAGTAGATGTCTTAAAACAGGCTGATATAACTCCAAAGGATAAGGGCAGGAATACAAGGAAAGGTAGGAAAGCTAAGAATGGTGGAGAGGCTCAAACTATCAGAACCATGTCAAAAAATAGTACAACAGCATCAAAAAACTTGGAGGAAATTCCACCTTCAAGGATATTACCAAAGAGGAATGTTGCAGCTAAATCAAATTCTTGATGATGAAGATGCTTATTTGGAATATCAGATCTGTTAACACACAAAAGGATTTTCATAGAGTTCAAATGTTGAACAGACATCATAAGTTTGTTCTAATTGCTGTAATGGAACCTTTTCCAAAATTCTAGAAATATTTAGTGATACAGAAGGACATTAGGAATGAATTCTGCTAGTTACAACAGTAATGGCAAGATTTGGTACTTTGTAGAAGATGGAGTAGATGTGGAAGTTTTGATGGACACAGTTCAACAGGTGACCATTAAGCTTTTATTGCAGAATAGTGGTAAAGTGATTAGCACAACATTGGTATATGCAAAATGTGATGCTGCTGAAAGACTTCTTCTTTGGGATAACATTTACAGTTTGTCCAGTAATATGACCTTTCCATGGTTGATTGGTGGAGACTTTAATGTCATTATGAATGAGGAGGAGAAAATTGGAGGTTTGCCAGTATATCCAACTGAATATGAAGACTTTGCTTTTTGCATGAATTCCTGTGAATTGAATGAAGTGGAATTTAGAGGTAGTCCTTTTACATGGTGAAATGGCAGAGCTGGTAAAGATTGCATTTTCAAGAGACTAGATAGAATTCTAGTCAATCAACAACTGCAAGATTGGTTTTCTAATCGTTTCAACCCTTTTACAAGCAGTTGTTATGCTAAAGCTACCATCTTTATGAAACCCTAAGTCTCAATACATCATTCCCATCATGTAATAATCTAATTCCCATCTAAGGAAGTGATAGTCTATGCTCATAAATGATTAAACAACACTAAAATCAGTAACCCATTCATTTATTAGAGGATTTCTAGTTTCTAGGGTTCTATCCTTTTATTCACCATTAAAGACCCTTTAACTAATCATGGAATCTAACACTATGATGGAATGAACAAAGGGAAGGGTTGAGATTTACCTTTCAAAGAGTTTTAGCCCTAGCCTTAGAATTTCGCCACAAGAGTTCTTAGAAACTGTTTTGGAGTTGTGTTGGCAATAGGTCCAGAATTAAGAATATAAATCAGAAATTCTTCCTCACGTCGACCGCTGCAGCGATCAATGTCTCACTGCTGCGGTCTCGCTATAGCAGGAAACTTCCCGCGATAGTGGACCTCACTATCCCAGGCTCCCCTCGGCGGCGAGCCTAGCACCGCTACGACGGACCCGCTACAGCGTCCCTTACCTGCTGCAGTGGTCCATTTTGACTAGTAGCTCGGTTCTTCCACCAGTTTTTTAACCAAAAATCCCAACACTAATCCGAGGCCCTACAGACACAAACAAAACATGCATATATACATAAAAACATGCTACGGACTCACCCACAACTTCAAAATTTCCAATGGAGGTCTAGTTTTCTAAGCCGCCCGCATAATGACCTAGCAGTTCATTACAAAAACTATTTGTAAAAGGGTTAAAACGATTAGAAAACCCATGAATGGATAAAATATAATTATTGGGATCAATATTAGTATGAATTCGCGCTTAGTGATAATTCACCCATTTGAAAAGGGGTAGAAGTAGTTGGATTCTTTTCCCCAATTATTGTATTGTTTAAGTAGATGATTCGAATACTCATATAGCGCTGTATTTCTATACTTTGAACGTTCAGAAGCTTTGCAAAAGGGAAAAGCTATCGGAGAGTCATTGCATTGCCCCAGTTCTGCTTTGAGGTAGGTTACGGTCTACTTGAGTTAGACTTTGATTAGTTGATTGTATATGTTATGAAATTGATAGTAGAAGCATGATTAAGGTTTTAGACATAATGTGTGGTTGGAATTTCCTTTATGTGATATTGATTGATTGATCATGCGATTAACTATTATTATATGATAAAGAAGGAGTTACTGAATACTCTTATTGTTGATTTGAAGTAATCCCTTATTCGTGCTTTTGATGAATTGATTGTTGAGTCTTGCTATGACTTGTGACATAGTGACTTATGTTCCCTGGTATTAATCTATTGATTGTTCACATCCCTTAATTGATTCTGGAGCGGAAATACATTTTAATGAGAAAGGTAATATAATTATGAAAAGACACATTTGACAGGGGCTGGGGATGTGGCCTAGTTATGAGCTCGTGATCCGAGGTTAGTTCCGGAGCGAGTGGTACATGGACACCATGAGTCCCCTGCAGGTCATGTCTATTTAGGCAAACATTACCATTTAGCATGTGTTTACAGATATGTGACAATGTTGAGATAATTCGTGAGATACAGCTATGTTGGTGATTACATGATTCGAGTTACTTTTATTAATTGTTGGTTGTGTGAGTTTATCTTAATTCAGTGGGATGATTCTTGTAGATAATTTCTTATGGCTATGTGTTGTTGTGTCTATCTGGCAATTTTATTGATTTTGTGATTTATGCATGATACTAATCTTAGTCGGCCTATGATATCGACCGGAACATAGTGTTTGTAATGATACTATCTTGCTACATTCTTTTGAGTGCAGATTGTGATCCAGAGACATGTACCAAACCTCATATTTAGCGTGAGGTCAGTTTTCGATAGATTTGAGGGTGAGCTCCTATCCATGCTAGGCCGCCTGAAGATCTTTCTCATTTTAGATGTCTATTTCATTTCGGACATTTATGTTTATTTCAGACAGTTGTTCATTCTTTAGACAATTATGTTTAAAGTTCTTGTATTTGGATGATTCAAAATTGTATCTGACATTTCATTCTATTCTCTCACAGATGGTAAGGACTCATGCGACAGTAGCAGCTAATAAGGTACTCGCTCCAGCCGCTGGGGTCGCTACTCGCGGTAGAGGTCAGGCTGCTGGGGCCGCAGTTCGTGGTGGAGGCCATGCCAAGGGCCGTGGCCGTAGTAGAGGCAGGAGAGCAGCAGCACCAGCCAGGGGCGGGGCTCCTGCGGCTGGTCAGGACTGCGCTGGGTCCCCTGAGCCTCAGGTAATTCCAGATGAGGCAGTAGAATTTGCAGCAGTACCAGCTCAGCCAGATATTATATCTTCTCCAGTGTTGTCAGATGTGATGGTCTGAGTGTTGAACTTGTTGAATGGTTTGAAGGAGGCGGGTGTGTTACCAGCTGTTCCAGGTGCTCAGGGTGCCAGAGTGGGTGATCCATCTCTAGACGGAGTTCGTACTCCGGGGTTACAACCTGCTGCAGCTGTGGCTCCTTGTTTGGATGAGGCTCCAAGATTGGTGGTATTTCCTACACCAGTAGGAGGTCCCATGTTGACTGGGGATGAGCATGATTTGTTTTGGAGGTTCACTAAGATGAAGCCTCCGGAGTTCTTCGGCACCGTGGTTGAAGATGCTTACGAGTTCATTATAGACTGTCATGAGAGGCTCCATAAGATAGGGGCATTAGAGAAGTATGGTGTGGATTTTGTGACCTTCCAGCTCTTGGGTGATGCCAAGTTATGGTGGAGGGCTTTTGTAGAGTGCATGCCAATGGAATTACCTCCGTTGGCATGGACTCAGTTTTACCAGGTGTTCTTAGACAAGTATGTTCCTCGTACTTTGAGGGACCGCAGGCGTGATGAGTTCAGTAATATTGAGCAGGATAATTTGTCTGTGCCTACTTATGAGGCTTGGTTCCATTCGTTGTCTCGCTATGCCCTCCATCTTGTGCCTACCGAGGAGGAGAGGGTTAGGAGACTTTTGAAGGGGTTGAACACTTCTCTTCAGTTGTTAGGTTTTCAACTTGCAGAGACAGGTGCTTCCTTTCAGGAAGTACTGGATAATGTTAGGACCGTCGAGAGTGTGAGGAAGGACCGTTATAATAAGTACGCAGAGGAGAAGGCCCAAAAGGGTGGTAGTTTCAGTGACCCTTTCTCTAAGGGCCAGTGTTCTCAGGTCTTTTCGGGATGCCCTGTTCAGTTAGCCAGGCAGGCTACAGTTGAAGGTCCATCATGGGCTAGTCAACACTATTCCTGTGAGCCAGGGGGTTCGCAGACCAGAGCTCCATATTATGGTGGCTATTCGGCTTCGTCCATTTCTATTAAGTGTCGAACTTAGACTGTAGATGTTTCGAGTGTGGTGATGCGGGGCTTTTTAAGAGATATTGTCCCAGACTTAGGCAAGGTTTCTAGGGTTCTCAGTTTCAAGCTCCCAGAGCTCTAGCATCAGGTAGAGGGGGAGGATCTTATGGGGGGTAATCGCGCTCAGTCTGGGCGTGGCGGTTGTTGACACGTAATTTTCACCTCATAAGACGCATATTTTAATTTTCAAAATTCCCAAGTCTAAGACGGAGTAAGGATGCACCCTTAAAAAATTAAAATTTCAAAAATCCCGAGAAAGTTGCAAAAACTGACATTTTCATTATTATTTCATAAAAATTGACAATTACAAGAAAAGTACGAATTATTTACTTTCACAAATATGATTTGAAAAGAAGATATGTATCCCGCTCCGTCTAATTCTTGAAAATTGTTAATTAAAAGGCGACGTATGAATTGCAGCTCATTTAAGCGCATTTTCTCACATATTTGAAATATTGGTCGAAACTATGTCAATATTGGGCTCGTTTTAAAGCTCGCGTTTTAAATCTACATATTATAAATTTTATTCTTGTCAAAAGTTATTTCACGGAGGATTTTTAAACCAATACGTGATTTTTTTAAAAGAGTATATAATTTTATTTTTTATGGGTATAATATATATTTTTTTAAAAAGGGTGTATGTTTTATAAAAAAAAAAGAGGGGGGGGGGGTGTAATATTACCCCCCCCCCCCCATTTATTTTCACGCATCATTTGAACTTTGCCCTAAATATTTTTCTTTCTCTCTCTTTGAGAGAATGCAGCGGCGGCGCTAGGGTTCCACTATGCCACCACCATTCCTCCACCATTTTTTAGCTTTGGTTGGGTATTTCCCCACCATCTCTCGTGGTGTGGGATGCCCTGGGCGGAGCCTAGAGCTCTTAGCCACCTGGTACCACCACACCACACGTGAGAGGTGGTGTTGTGGTGATTTGCCCGATGCATGGCTGTGAAATTCGTCCTTTGTACTGGTTTTTTGAGGACGTGTATTGTCCTTTGTGACTAACGTTCCAATTTGTTTCATTGGTTTGCTACGATTTCTTATTTTTCCATTGTCTGTACTATTTGTGATATGTGCTACTGTCCTTTTGTACTATTTTGCGTGAATTAAGGGGATTTTAGTGCTATATGAGTACAAATTACGGATTTCTCTTGTCTTTACTTGATTTATTTGAATTAATTGGATAAGGTTTGTTCAAATTGGGGGGGGGGGGGGGGGGGGGAATTCGATTCTAGGGTTATTTTTGTCCTAGGGTTGAGACTTTCACTTTATAAATTAAGAAGGTTTGTCACATTTGAGGAGGTCCGAAAATTTTCTGAAAATAGCAAGGGTTTGGATAATTACATTGATTTTTCCAAATTTTGCTATTATATACTATATAATATAACAATACTATTATTAATATACTATTATTATTACTTCAATAATATATATATATATATATATATATATATATATATATATATATATATATATATATATATATATATATATAATGCTATACTACAAAATCAAGAACAAACGGTTGTTTTGAGGATTTGTTGACCTAATCCCACATTTTGACCTTTGGGTTTCCCCCTGAAAAGGAAATATCTCTATTCTATCCTATTTATATCCTATTCTATTTTACTTACATGTACTAGTATGTGTTTATGTTTGTTTAGAAGCTGCTTAGTTACTGTCTTATTGAGTTTGTTAAGTTACTGTGTTGTAATGCTATAAATGATGAAAGTTAAATGTATTTCTTTTGTTTACTGTTACATTTATTATGGGATAGAATGTGGACTTTGATATGAACTTTGCTTGAGTTGGTACTATTATGTGAAGGTTTCTGAGGCATTATTTTCCATTTTTGTGTGTTTGCTATTGTTTTTATGGATTCTGTGTTTCTTTTAAGTCTTGTGTTGGCTTATTTTGTTCTCAGCTTGAGCTATTAATCTTAGGTGCAAAGGGTTACATAAGGACGGTGTTGTTACGGTTCCCTTTTTCACGCGGGTTTAGGGAGCAAGAAGGCTACTACGAAGTCGTTGACGATCTTCCGGACTTGTTTTTGAAAAAGAGTCGCCGCCTAATTTTTAGGAAATTAGGAAAACCAGTTTCGAAGGGTTTATTCAAATGCAGTGAAAAAACCTTCGTAATCCAGAGTTCTAGGTAAGGGTTCTGATGACCCCCTGGGGAAGGTGTTAGGCACCCCAGTATTAAGGATTCGTACTGTACGGTTGACGTTCGAATTCCAGTGTATGAGTATTTGTTTAAACTGCATATTTTGTGTTTACTTTCACTCACAAAGAACTGTCATGCATGCCATGTTTTTTGGAAAAGAAATTGAATATATTCCCCTTATATATAGGGTATTGTAGTTCCAGATTTATAGCATTCGTGTAGAAATAATCTCCTTTATGTATAAGGAGTATATGTTTTTATGAAAAGAGAATGTAAAAGTGAGTCTTGGTTTTATAAATTAAGTCCTTATTATGCTCATACACTTGGCTCGGGTTGATCTGTATCGGTGCGTTCAGCTTTATCCGGAATTATGTATTACGAATTAGTTTTATACGTTATAAAGGCGTTTTCATATTAACAAAATGGGTATATCTCACCTGTAAATACTCGTTTATTTGGGCCTGCTATGGGCCAAAACAACATCATTTTTAGGAGTCCCCTTTTTATACTTTAAGCAAAACGATTTTGCAATTTCGCAAAAGAACACCTGGTTTCGAATTAAAACTAATCCACTTCTTGTCAAAAATTTACCAATTGTTGTTTTTTTTTTCAGTGTGAAAACGTGTATGAGTTGATGGGAATTGGACCCATTTATTGAAAGCTAAGTTGGAAAAATCCCTTGATTATGGTAAAAATGATTGAGTTAAATAACTTAGTTTTGAAAACAACTTTTGCTATAGAATGTGACGGCCGTTTGAGACGTTAGAAAAATGAGTTTGTTGTTTGAGGAAAATAGTTTTGCTAAGTTCCAATTTTATACTCAGCTATATGAAACGTTAGGTCAAGGTCCGTGATTTTTGAAAACGCGGGACCTAAAGTCGACTAAACGGCATAGGAACTGTTATCCTAAGACGTCTAATTCCAACTATAATTTTTTCCTCTATAATACAGGTTTGCATACATTTTTTACAAATACATCATATTGAAAATAAGTTAACAAAAAAAAATAAAAATTGGGAGACAGGGTTAGACTAGGGGTGTACCAAGCCCCTAGTTGGTCATTTTCATCCATGACTGGGCCTTTTGCGCGCCTCGCTATCTTCCTTTTGTCTTCCCGGACTCTATTTTGAAGTAGTATTCCTACTTGGGCCTTAGGCCTAAGAGGCTGGTTTCATGCATTTCTGACCCGATTAGTCGCGTGAGAGAAGGAGAAGGGGGGAAAAGAAAGAAAACATCGGTTACTTTATAATCGCTGAACATATCACTAAGGTAAATAACTAAAATTAAACACACACATGGATGATGTAGGATATGCACACATACACATATATACAAGGAAACCCGTACTTGTTCCATACTTGCCCCGTTTTGCCTACTCTAAGTAAAGCTCAAGTTATCCTAGACTTAGGCATGGCATGGGGACTAGGTCTGGATCCCGTATATCCGATGTCGCACAAATTCCAAGGGGTTTCAAAGAACCCCAGGCATGGCTGACACCGGGAGATTAAAACAACCCCGAATTGCCACGCTTGGCCTTAGCTTTATTTGGGCCTCATTGAGAGTGGACAGAAAGAGTATAGAATCAGAGGCTGTGGGTGTATAAACAATCTTCTAATAGCTTAAATGAGCAGTCCTGGGCACTGTACATGCATATACATTGAGACAATTTTACTAGAGGAAATCACAACACAATACTTGACCAAATCAAATACAACTCTTTAAAGGGAAAAACAAGGAGCCAGCAGTTGTGACAGAGACACAGAGGAAGGAGACAAGCAATTTCCAAAGAAAGATGCAACAAACCAAAATTTTCATAGGCCCCAAAACAGTCTAGCCAAATGACAACAAGTCTCAAACTATACCTATGTAAGCATCTCATGCCCAACAGGTGATTAACTAATCTAAACTCAGCAAAATTAAACTTAGGTTAGCAATGTCCAGAAAGCATATTAAAGTGAAAGGAGGTATACATGATCCCATATAGGTAGCAATGTTGAACAAGTAAAAAAGAAGTAATCACTCATGATCAAACTTAAAATTATTTTTTCCAGAAGGAAGAGAAGTAAGCAACAAGTAAACAAGAAAGTCATGTAAAACACACAGGGGACCAATGGCACAAAGTGGTGTGGGAGGCTACTCCTGACACTGGAAATGGAAGAGGCAGAACCCAAGCCACTAGGGAAGTTAACAGACATAAGACAAATGCAAGCCTTGGGAGGCAGGCATCATACACACTAATGCAGTAGCCAAACAAAATCACAACATGATAAAGAAAGCTTTACGCCTTAGATGTAAAATGGAAAGTTTTTTGAAAATCAGTGTCACATAGTTATAGGAGCAGTAGGGCACAATGCTGGAAACAGGCTAGTAACATAGGACAACTTAGTTTTAACTAAATGCAAGGGGAGGGGACCAGACAAGATGCAGCCATGGAGCAACACATACAATCATGGACAGGTGGGGATTCAGACAATACTTAAACAAGTTTCAACAAGAAAAAGCAAAGCACCAGGATCCCCTAGACCCTACAGACCAAAGGTCCGTAAGCCAGACAAAAGCAAGAGGGATCACACAACAACCAACCTGAATAGTTCAAACCTAGGCCATTTTCCTTCCCTTTAAGGCATAGTGAAACCACTCTCCCCTACCTGAAGCCTCTGTGAGTCCCAAGATCATGAGGGGAAGGTTCAAAAAAATGGAAGTAAGAGTTTCAGGCCCCTGAAAAGGAAACAAGATAGGGTGGGATCATCACCTCCCCATCTCCTTTCCTGAGTCTCCTTTCAGCAAATAGGGATCCTGGTCATTACTTCTAGCTCATGCCCAGGCTCACCTTTTCCTCTCCTAAAACCCTTTCCCCCATCTTAGTGTAGTCACCCTAATCATCCAGTGACAACACTAGGGACTTTAGGCAGGCTTACACACATCCAACCCTGTCACACCCTCCTTCTTAAACAAATTCAGTGGTCCAGGTCTATAGGCTCTTGATGACTGAAATTAGTGGTAAATGCTACGTGCAGACTTTTCTGAGGCACCATATCAAGTAGTGGCAAACTAACTAGTTCATGTGGACTAGATTCAGGTTTCTGAGGCTATTGACATCAGATCCAAATACAATCACTGGGCACAAGCATTCTCTCAGTCACAAAATAGGTGGGATCAAACTAATAAGTCTTAACACTTCTAAACTAAACCAAGAAAAGGCATGGGGTGGGGGAGCTCTTATTTTCAATTGCAACAGAATTCAAAAGAGAAGACACAATCTTTTATTTATCAAAATCAAGCCACACAAGTAAGGCAGAATCTAACATCAAGCAGGACATAGAGGCTACAAGATGATTTTGAAGATTTTGAAAAGGAAAAGAAGTCAAACAAAGAAGGGAGGCACTCTCAGTTTGAAGAAATGTAAATCCATGTAACACAAGGAAAAACTTTAGAATGAAAACAAGAAAAGTGGAAGAAAAGCACAAGCTAGACACATAATTTTATCCCAGGAAAATGCAGGAACTATCATACCCTATGCTGAGGCCAAATGGCTTCCCAGCCTAAAGTGTATACACAAACACCTTAATTAGATTTCACCAAATTCCAAGCAAGGTCAATCATCAGGAAACCTCAGCCTAGTTGGCTAGTTTATTACAGTAGTGAGGTCAATCAAGTGTAGAGAAAGGACACTAAACTTCATGACACACCAAACTTGGACCAAATCACAAAGCTACAAGACTTGCCAGTTTTAAGAAAAAAGGTAGAAACTTACAGCCTATGCTAGGCCTACGAAAGTGAGGACCTATTTATTTTATTATCAAATTTATCTAAAAGGGGGAGTCTGGAGTAAAACAGCCTCATAATTCAAGATTAATCTATAGGAAGGTTCAAAGAACTCAGATATCACAAGAAGGTGTGTCAACCTAAAGAGTTTAAAGAAACAACTTCTTTTTGCAAGTTCAGTAACAAAGCAACATCTAAGAAAACTATTTCTGGTAATTTTCCAAACTTGATCAACATTATGACTTAAATAGCTTGATTATGTTATGAATGCAGACTAAATAAAAAAGGGCACAAAAAGGGAGGACAAGGGCAGACAGTGAAACAGCCAAAGGCACAAACCAATTCTCTTAACTTCTAGGGTTAGCTAAGTGATCACAACAAAGAAAACCAAAGCAAGGTGACACAAAACCTCATTTAATTCTAAGTTGTTTCCCAGATTTTAAGTGTACTAGTTTGATTATATCCCAATGAGATAGACTTTATCACATTCAGGAAAACTGGGGGGGATGGGGACAAGCAAGATACCATTAGAACAATGGATCAGACCACACACGCAACTTAATTTTTAGGAAAGTAGTCTGTTCACAGCACACATTATCAAAGACTATCACTTTACATTACTTGTTTTAGTCAAATAAAAAGACTAGTACCAAACGTATGCCAACTCTGTCAAAACTCCTCAAGACTTAGTAAAAACTTGAAGAAAAACGAAAGTTTGACTCTTCCCCTTTGGCTAAAAGAATGATTCAATCAAATAAGTAACAAAACCAACCAGAGTTCAGTCCACATTTCAAATCCTCTTTCTAATTTCCCCTTTACTCTATGTCTAGGTGGAGCAAGTTAACATAGAAAACAACCTTCTTATGAGTAAGGACACCCTAGACTACTCAGAAGAACCCAAACAAGTCATGAATGAATCATATGCATTTGAACAAATCTTGAGTAAGTTATTTCAGGAAAAATATCAGTAGTTATTAAGCAAACAAAGGAGACAAAGAAGTTTGTCAATTTGAAAGCACACCCAACCAGGCTCCAGTTACAGATTTACCTTAAGTAAGTTCACAAAGTTCACTCAGTATGGTCAAATAAATTCAAGAGCAAAGGGCCTGAATCCCATCATGCACAAACAACACTCAACGGAAAAGGAAAGCAAGATAATGTAAATACAGTTTTAAAAGAGAGGAAAGAAAAAAAAAATGGACCACACCTACACCAGGCACATCCCAATCTTAACTTAGATCACATCATTCCCAAACTGAACAAGGAACTCAATAGCATCACAGATGACTGACCAAATGGACCCAGTTTAACCTACCTGAACTCAAACCAGGACTAATCCACAAAAGAACCAATTCCCAGGGGTCAACTATCAATTAAGCTAGACTATAACTATAACTACCCTAGCCATGGGCCATTAGTTACAAAACTAAAGGAAAATACTATACACATTTCAAGTTAGAACATAGACATACATCTAGTACAAGCCTCAGTCAAGCAAAACCGACAAAGACATAAACAGATATCATAAGAAGGAACCTCATGAACCTACTATTTTAACTAAACTCCAACACAGTTCTCATACTCACTAATTCAAGAAGAAAAGTAAATACTTAAACAGATTCACTTCCTCATCAAATCCCATTTTTATCTATAAGGAAAACCAAAGACAAGCCTAGGGAATACAGTGGTCCCTAGTTAAAACAAATTCTGCCAACGTCTATGCCGAATTAAACTATGACTAAGTTGCAAAGATACAGATAGAGAATCAACCAAATAATGTCATCAAATAATTAACACCAGCTCCCAACCTAAGTAAACTACCATTTATAATCATAACTAGCTAACAAAGACCACCATAACAAGTACAAGACATAACTAAGACAAGTATTAAAAGGCTGAAATTAAAATGAAAGAAATAACAAGAGTAAGTGTTACCTTTTATGGGCACGGCGTTAACCAAAAGTGAATTTGGATGATACCTCCTCCAAAACTCAAGCCCAGAATGCCAAAGAAAGTAAAAAAAAAGTTTTAGAACAAGGTTTTCGAGAAAATCGAAATAACCTTAAAAACTTTGAACAAGTTTCAAATTTTAAAGATTAGTATCTCAAAGCCTTAATGTTTTCTGATTTTTTTTCCGACCTCTTCTTTCGTGAATGGGGATTTCTATTTATAGAAACCCCAAAACATTGAAACTGCCCAAACACTCGATGTGGGACTTGCAAATTTTGGGCAAGTCTCACACACAAACCCCAATTAAACGGCTCAGATCTAACACATAGATGAAATCACAGGCTCAAAACTCGAATCTATAGATATATAAAAAAATAAAAAGGGGGTAGATATACCTTAGGGTCTGTTTGGCCTGAATTTAGAGGGGAGAAAGACAAAGCATTAAATTCTTTGCCTCCTCCCCACTCATAAATTGATAGGACACGACGTTAAACAGTGGTGAGCAGGTGGTGGAGGGTAGGAGCGGCTCTAGGGTTTCACCCTAGATGCCTCCTTTTCCTCTCATTTACAACTGAGGCCCCTATGCAAAATAAAATGAGCGGGGGAGGAGTATGAGACTCCCCCCTTCCTTTTATTTATTAAACGGGCCGGGTCGCGGTCCATTTGGACTGGGCCTGGCCTACCCGTTAAAAAAAGGGCTAGTCTCATATATATACATATATATGTGTGTATATGCACCATGTATATTGATAAATAAATACGTAGATAAATAAATAAATAAAAACAATTGTTAGTACATTAGGACTTATATAGTTTAAGAAAACAACCCTTAAAATAAAAGCAAAAATCATTTTGCAGACACCGGTCTTTAAGTTAAGAAAATAAATCGATTACGCAAGCGCGCGCAGGAAAGGGTAAAATGGTCATCCCTTTAAATTACTCAAAATTCCTTGGACAATAAAATTGGATTAAAATTACTCATTAATCTAATTTTCCTGATTTAATTAACTGAACGAGCAATCATTAAAAAGGGGTTTTCTTGCCCCTCCGAGTAATTGCAATTTCTTCAAAAATAAATCTTCACAAAATTAAAATACTTAAAATTTTTCTTCTTCAACTCAAAAAGGGTGACGTGTTGTCCCAAATAATTTCATGAAGTTACCTAGATGCCTTTTGAGGTGCACGACTAATCTTATTTATTGTCCAAGGACTCCGAGAATTTAAAATAGATCTCGGGAGGTCAAACATTAGGTGTCAGCAACTGCCTCTTCGGTGTTCGGGGATGGCGAGACCATCCCTGGGCAACGAAATGTGACTAGCCCTAATTTTTTACGGACCCGACGCATCTTACCTTTAATTTTCAAATAATTCACACATGTGTGGACGGACCTTGGCTTCTGGGTTTTCTACATATCTCGGGTATTACGAGAATTCAGGCTACTTGTAGTTCGACTCTACTAAAGATTTCACGAGCATAGCTGAAAGTTCCTGAGATCGCCGGTGTTGTGAGGTTTTCTTAGAGACTTGTGGGGAGCTGTCTGACTCTCTGGTCTTGAGTTTGCCTACATATCCCTGATCTTAGGGAATCAGGCCACATGTAGTTCGACATCGCTGGAGAAGGGTGTGTCCCTTTTGTGAGAATACCTTCGGACTTCCCGGTGTATACCCGATCGGTCACGGGTTTTTTTAGTAAAAGGAACCACAAGCAGACAAACTTGGCTGAGTCCGGGAGTAGGTCCTCCAAATCCTGGCCGGAGAGCTTGACTCTCATGGGCACCCTTTTTTGGCTGGCCGCGTAAGAAAAGTTCCACGTTTTCTCTATAATTTATCCGGACCCGGTTCAGCAGGTTGGCTCTCTCTTGGACATTGTGCACCCACTCCCAAAATCTAAACATATCGCAGAGGTCATTGTGATATTTACACGAATGATCCTTTCTGCATCAAAAGCAAACATGTGATGGTAGTATGTAATGAAATGAATGAATGAATGGCCCTCTCGGTAGTATGAAATGAATGCATGAATGGCCCTTTCAGCCGTATGAAATGAATGCATGAATGGCCCTCTCAGCAGTATGAATGAATATATGAATGGCCCTCTCGGTAGTATGAATGGCCCTCTCAACAGTTTGAATGAATGTATGAGTGGCCCTTTCGGCATGGCCCTCTCGGTAGTATGAATGAATGTATGAATGGCCCTCTCGGCATGGCCCACTTGGCAGTATGAATGAATGTATGAATGACGCTCTCGGCAGCAGAAAATAAATATACAATGGCCCTCTCGGCAACCAAAAATAAATATGCAATGGCTTTCTCGGTAGCAGAAAATAAACGGGCAATGGCCCTCTCGACAACAGGAAACTAAAGGATTGAAAGAAATTTAAGGAACGGAAAAGTTGGTAGGAATTAAAGGATACAGATATGGCCCCTACAGCCGCATGATTTTTCTTTCGTCCATATGCGTGGGCTGTGACCCTCGTGGCTGGATATGCCCCTTTGTTTATGTCTTGGCCCTTTGGCCGAATACGTCTTTACGCTTGTTCATTATGACCCCTTTTTGGCCTGATATGCCTTTATCGTTCATTCCATCGTAATTTATCCCTCTCGGGACCCTCTGGTTGTGATGTCCTCTGTTATTTGTCCCTCTCATGAATCTCTTGGCAAGATCTTTGCTCAAAATCACGTGTCTCTCCTCCATTTGCTGAGCCTCATAGTTGGGCATGTCTCTTATTCTTTCTGCGTGTGATCCGTGTCTTGGGCGGATTTATTATCTTCCGTCTGTCTACTTCGTAGTGCATATGCTGGTCTAACAAGTTTTCTTGCTGGATTTGGCTTTCGCAATTTCATCATTTTCCTATTAAGACCTGCATCCATAGAAAAATTATGAGTTTCCTAAAAGGCCGATCAACATTTTCGTCCTCCCATCTGATGGCTTCTCTTGAACGTTCTTCTAAACCCTCTTGGCCTCGATATTTTTTTAGAGATGGTTTTGAAGCGCGCTTATACTAGTAAGTGAATACATTTTCTTTGAAACCCTACGGGGCAAACCACATTGTTCTATATATACAAGCTCGTTATTCTATATATATATATATATATATATATATATATATATTTTTATTTTTTTAAAAATATTTTGTCATGACATGTGACTGCGAGCACGGTCTTCCGAATCCCCTTGTAGGTGTGACTGTTGGTTTCGGGCCTCGATGGTAGGACCCTAAGACATTTCTCGAAAGTCCCATCTAAGTTCGGGTTCGTCCTGAACGGCCCTTGATGTTCTCTCATCAGATGCGAATTTTTTGAGGTCTTCTCAAAAAATTATGCCCCAGTGTAAGGTTTTATTTTGCTATCTCCTCGTTGACCGTTTCTTGGTAGGAATTTTTTAGATCCTCTCAATAATTCTGTCCCAGTGTGGAGTTGACATTGGTCAATCCTCGTGGTTTAATTTCGCCGCTTCCATTTTTCTTCATTGCCTCTGGGGTTTCCTTAATGGTTTTTTGGGTTTTTCTTTTGTGACGACCGAGCTCGAAAGCGCCTACGTATCCTGTCGTAGCAGGAATTTAGGTCAAACGTAGTTCGGGAGCAAGTGATTGAGTTTTGGGGTTTTTTTCTTTTTTTTTAATAAAGCGACCGAGTCCGATATGGACTGCCTACGTATCCCGCCGTGGGAAATCAGGTCATTGCATAGTTCATCAGATATATGATTTGTTTTTCTACAATTTTAGTGCGAGTACAAGCAAAAGGTGCGATTACAAGGAAATAACATTGCAATTACAAGCAAATGGAATCCTAAACATAGTATCTCTTGAGTGCATTGGCATTGATAGCCTTGGGCCACTCCTGCCCGTCCATCTCAGCTAGGACTACGGCTCCTCCCGAGAGTACTTTCCTAGCCATGTATAGCCCTTGCCAGTTTGGCGCGAATTTCCCCTTATATGCTTCTTGGTGGGGAAATACTCGCTTGAGGATGAGTTGTCCGATCTGGAAGAGTCGGGTTCTAACCTGCTTGTTGAAGGCTCGAGACATCCTTCGTCTGTATAACTGTCCATGACATACTGCCACCATTCTCTTATCTTCTCTATCATAGCCAGTTGCACGTAATGATTCTTAACCCACTCTGCGTCTTGGAGCTCTGCCTCTTGGATGATCCGGAGCCAGGGGATCTCCACTTCGGCGGGTATGACCACTTCCGTACCGTAGACAAAGAGATAGGGAGTTTCCCCTATGGAATTGTGGGTTGTCGTTCGGTACCCCAACAGAGCATAAGGCAGCTGCTCGTGCCAATCCCGGTAGTTGTCGATCATCTTTCTCAGGATTCTCTTAATGTTCTTGTTAGCAGCCTCTACTGCTCTCTTCATATGTGGTCCGTATGCGGTAGAGTTCTTGTGTGTTATCCGACATTGTTCGCAAATGTCATTCATCAAATGACTGTTTAAATTGGCACCATTGTCCGTGATGACGAATTTTGGTACACCAAAGCGGCATATTAGATTGCTCCAGACAAAATCGGCCATAACTTTCTTAGTTATTGACTTGTGGGAAATGGCTTCTACCCATTTGGTAAAGTAGTCAATGGCGACTAAGATGAAACGGTGTCCATTAGAGGCCGGTGGTTCGATGGGTCCTATGACATCCACCCCCACGCTACGAAAAGCCACGGTGAGCTTATCGCGTGAAACTCGGTAGGAGGAACCTTGATTAAATCCCAATGTATCTGGGATTGATGGCATTTTTGCACAAATTTGCACGAGTCATGCTCCATGGTCATCCCGTAGTAACCTATCCTTAGGATTTTCTTTGCGAGGACGAATTTGTTCATGTGAGGGCCGCATGCCCCTGAGTGCACCTCTTTCAGCAATTTTGTGGCTTCTTCGGCATCCACACACTTGAGTAAACTGAGGTCAGGCGTTCCTTTGTACAACACCTCTCTGTTCAGGAAGAAACCGTTGGCCAGTCTTGTGACGGTCTCCTTCTGATTTGCTGAACTCTCTGGAGGGTATTTTTCCTTTTCCATGTACATCTTGATGTCGGCGTACCACGGTTGGTCATCTAACTCAGCCTCGTCGTAGGCGCAATGAGCTTGTTCTTCCCTTATTGTGATCTCCAAAGGGTCGATATGAGTGCTTTCGGGGTGCTGGATTATGGAGGCTATCATAGCTAACGCTTCTGTAAACTCATTTTAGGCCCTCGGGGTATGCCTGAAATCGATGTTCTGGAACCTCCCACATAGTCTCTGCACCAGATTCACGTACGGGAGTATCTTGTCATTTTTGGTCGCCCAACTCCCTTTAACCTGATTTATGAGTTGATCAGAGACCCCGATTACTAACAGCTCTAGTATGTTCATGTCCAGTGCATCCTGAGGTCGAGGACACATGTTTCGTATTCTGCCATATTGTTAGTACACCCGAAGTTGAACTTTACAACCATCGAATAGTGTTGTCCTGTTTCTGATATCAACACCGCTCCGATGTCTGATCCTTTGTAATTGACCACCCCGTCAAAGAACAACCTCCATCCATTGTACGGTTCTGTCAATTCTTCTTCTATAGCTAGTACCTCCTCATCTGGGAAGAAAGTCCGTAAAGCTCAAGTTCGTCGTCGACGGGGCTTTTCGCTAGTAGGGCGGCCATGGCTTGTCCTTTGATTGCCTTTTGGGCTATGTATACGATGTCGAATTGACTTAGCAACATCTGCCATTTAGCCAACTTTCCCACGGGCATCGATTGCCGGAAGATGTATCTCAAAGGATCTATTCGGGATATGAGGTGGGTGGTGAACACCAATAAGTAGTGTCTTAGCTTCTGAGCGATCCAACTCAGAGCGCAACAGGTCTTTTCTACTAGTGTGTACTGCGCTTCGCAGGATGTGAACTTCTTGCTCAGATAGTAGATTGTATGCTCCTTTTTGCCTTCTTCGTCATACTGGGCCAGCATATAGCCAACAGCATTCTCTGGTACTGACAGGTACAGTAAGAGAGGACTCCCTTGCCTGGGCGGCAGCAGAGCGGGAGGGTTGGAGAGATATCTCTTGATTTTGTCGAATGCCTCTTTGCATTCTTCCGTACAGTTTGTGGGATAGTCTTTCTTGAACAATTTAAGGATTGGCTCCATGATCACGGTGGACTAGGCTATGAACCGACCAATGTAGTTCAACCTCCCAAGGAAACTCATGACCTCCTTCTTGGTTTTGGGCGGCAGCAATTCCTGAATCGCTTTGATTTTGGTAGGATCCAATTCGATGCCCTTGTGGTGGACTATGAACCCCAACAATTTTCCGGTGGGCACTCCAAATGCGCACTTAGCAGGATTTAACTTCAGGTTGAATTTCCGATGCCTGACGAAGAACTTGCGTAAATGTACGGCGTGCTCCGCGCTTTCATTTGACTTTATGATGACATCGTCCACATAGACCTCGATCTCTCGATGTATCATATCATTGAACAAGGTGGTCATAGCCCTCATGTATGTGGCGTCGCTGTTTTTAAGGCCGAACGGCATTACCCTGTAATGATAGACTCCCCAAGGGGTGATGAAGGCTGTCTTTTCAGCGTCCTCTTCGCTCATGAGTATTTGGTGGCTCCCAGCGAAATAATCTATGAACGACTGCAGCTCATACTTGGCGCAATTATCTATCAGGATGTGGATGTTCGGGAAAGGAAAGTTATCCTTTGGACTGGCCCGATTGAGATCTCGGTAGTCCATACAGATTGGGATCTTTCTATCCTTCTTAGGTACTGGAACTACGTTGGCCACCCAAGTGGGGTAGGACGTGACTTCCACTATTCCTGACTCGATCTGTTTTTTAACTTCATCCTTTATCCTGATGCTTGTGTCTGGTTTGAACATTCGTGTTTTCTGTTTGCCTGGGGAGAATCCCTCCTTAATGGGCAATATATGGGCCACTATCTCAGTGCTCAGCCCTAGCATATCCGCGTACGACCAAGCGAAGACGTCCACATATTCCTTCAGTAAAGCTACGAGCTCTTTTCTTTGCGGAGCTCCCAAGTGAGTGCTAATTCGCGTTTCCTTGACATCTCTTCCGTCACCGAGGTCGATCACCTCAGTTTCGTCCATATTTTGCTTTTCCTTTTCTTCCAACTCCTCAACCAGCCCTTTTTACATCATCGTTGATTCGTCGTACTCTTCGTACTCCTACTGGTCACCTTCCTAGCTCGTTTCGTGACATGTCATGACATTTTTGGTCGTTTTATTATGATTACTACTAAAAAAGCGAGGCGAAGTCAATTAGGCTTATTATCGGTCGTTGTTATTTAGTTATCGAGAAAAGCAGTCATTATTAATCGGTAATGGCGGTGATTTACGAGGCTTTCATTAACTCAAAATAGCAACTGATTACAACTGTGGCCCTTGTCCGAAACAACATTGGACCATTCTCATTTAAAAACAGTGCAAAAAAATGCTTTTGTTTAGGAAAAAAGGCCGATCGTTCGGGCCTCAGCCGATGCCATCGTTTCTTAGCAAAAGATTTTATTTTAAGAAAAGTCCATCTCTCTACCGAGAAGCCAAGTGGGGGGTGGACGCCCAATTGTTCAGGGGTTCCTTCGACCCAAACTGCGTATCCTGGGTGTCTTCTGACTCTCTTCAGCGACCGCGTAGCATCCCTCTTCTTGAAACAGCGATTTGAGACTTTCACCAGCTTCCTTTTCAATCAGCATCGACATCTTTTTGGGGAATGACTAGTACAGACCCGGGATTGGACAAGGTAGTTTTCCCATTTTGGGCTCTCTCCTGATTGCCTTTGTGAGCTCGTATTCGTTAGGGGCATACCTCAGGCCGAAATGGTAGTTTTCCTTTAGAATTGGCACAGGCTCTGTAATCCCTCTGAGGTTTTTTCCTAGGCCTTTTCCTGTTTCAAATCCGTTCCTCAGCATGGTAGAGGCAATCATTTTGTAGACTGCTAGCATGGAACTGTCGATCTCTTCTTCTGCGTGGGTAGCTCCCACATACTCCACTGTGTGAAAGTTGGAGAGATGAGGACTCCCTTCAATCATGGGAATGGTGTTGTAAGGAGGCTTTTGAATGTCCTTCTCAGCTATCACTACAATTTCGTAACTTTAAAAAAAAAACTACAATTTCGTATCCTTGCCACTCGAATTTTATGTCCTGGTGTAGACTTGACGGTACAACACTGGCGGAGTGGATCCAGGGTCTCCCCAAGAACATGTTGTAATTGGCGGTGATTGCCATGACTTGGAACTCTTCTGTAAAGGAGGCAGGCCTAATCCGGATCTGTAGGTCGACTTCTCCTAAAAAGTCACTTAAGGCTCCATCGAATCCTCTGACGTTTATCGCGCTCGGGGGATCTTTCCCACGTCGTAACCAAGCTGTGTCAGGGTGGTAGCGGGGTAGATATTGAGACCAGACCCGTTGTCCACCAGTACCCTTCCTACTGCCCTGTCTCAGCATTCCAGGTGATATGGACGGCTTTGTTGTGGGATGTTCCTTCAATGGGAAACTCTTCCTTAGAGAAGCAAATCCTGTGCTCCCTAATGATATGGGCCGCTAGCCCAGCCAAATCCTCACTACTCGTTCCTGCCGGTACGTATGCATTATCCAACACCTTCATGAGGGCATACCTATGAGACGGCAAGCTAGCCAACAGTGATAGCACCGAGATTTGCGCCGGTGTCTTCTTTAAATGTTCAATAATGGAATAGTCTTTGGGCTGGATACGCCGCCAGAAATCTTTGGCCTCTTCTTCAATTATCGACCTTTTCTGAGCATTCTCCTTCCTTGTGGTGTTCTGGGCTAATTCTTCAGGAGTGTAGCACCTCCCTGAACGGGTCATGCCTTGGGTCATTGCGGTCTAGACGGTCACCATCTTTTTGGGGTCTGGCGCAATCTGTTGTGCTATCTAGGTCACCACAGGTGCTGGAACTAAGGTTTCGAACACGGTCTTGGGAACCCTCGGATCGGGGATCAAGACATTGAACTTGGGACGTTCTTGGAGAGTAAGGAAAGCCACTGTCTGTTCTAAAGGCTGGGTGATTCCGGGGGACAACATCCCACAAGCTTCCTAGTCTTCGTCCCTTTATATCAGTGGACCCCGCCATTTTTATGATATGGCAATGGGTTCGTATTCATGTTAGGGACAGTAGTTTCCAAGACGATTACGCTTTTATCGATCAGATCCTGGATATTTTGCTTCAAATTTATGCACTCCTCAGTGGTGTGCCCGACCCCTCCCGAGTGGTAAGCACAAGTTTGATCGATCCTGTAGAATCGACTCCCGGGTTGTACTAACTTCGGCGGGGCCTTCTGAATTAACCCTATGGCTAGCAGCCATTCTAACAATTTATCCCTTGGTTCAAGGATTGTCGTGAATTCCCTCACAGGCCTCTTCTCGAAAGTCGGATGTGGCGCATTATACGTAGGAGGTGGCGGCTGATTTTGGTAGTTCTGGGTTTGGTAGGCTTGCGGGGGTTATTTTGCAGCGGGCGATAGTTTTACTGGAGTGGTGGTTGGTATATTTGTTGTGGTGGTGGTTGGTAAGCCGGGGTGGATACACTGACACCGGGCGAAGCTGTGTATGCTGGCACGGCAGCGGTAAATACTGGTTGTGTGTAATACACGAGTGTGGGTTGTACGGAGGGGTATGGTAATTCAGAAGTGGCTAGGCTTGGTGGGAAGGTGAGTGTCCTTTTGTGTTTTGGTTGGAAACGTGGGATATGCTTTCCACGTCCTCTTTCTTTTTGCAAAAGATCCCCGCAGCAGCCTGTCCAGACACTTTGTTGAAGATTCCTACAATCTTCCCAGATTTGAGGCCATCTTCAATGGCCTCTCCTATTTTCACTAATTCGGAGAACGGCCTTCCAGCCATTGACAGCATCCTATTGTATAAATATGGCTCTGCTGACCTAATGAATACGGAGATAAGCTCTCCCTCGCTCATTGGTGGCTGCACTCAGGCTGCCTCAGCCCTCCACCTGCTGGCTAATTCTCTGTGATTTTTGTTAATTTTTGCTTGACCTTCTCAAGGTAGTAGCGGTCTAGTACGGTCTCGATGTTGAATCAAAACCTTTACATGAATAATTCTGCCATGTCTTCCCGGCGGAGCCACTGGCGCATGTCCTGTGTGGCGAACCATTCTGCGGCCAACCATTCTGCGACCTCACTTGTCAGGCTACGACTGAATAATCGCATGATTAGGGGTTCATTCTTCTTTACTCTGACCAACTAGTCACAGTATGAACGGAGGTGTGCTTGGGGTTCCCTGTCCCGTTGAACATTTCGAACTTCGGGATTTTAAACCGTTTCGGCAGGTCTAGATCCGGGTGCATGCACAGGTCGTCATATCTTAGGCCTGTCGCCTTCCTTGTAGACCTTGTGTACTTTTCCAGCAACTCCTCCACCTTTTTCTCCATGTCTTTCTCTCGCTTATCTTGTTAAGCTCTCCAAATCCTTTCCGTCTCCTCGTAGTGGTCTAGTTCCTTGTGTCCTGGGGAGGACTCATTCGGCATGTTGGGAGTGAAGAAGGACACCTGGGGGATGTCATGGTTAAAAGGGCAGTGATGTTTTGTCCCGCGGGTGGGGAAGGTTCATGTGTTTGGCTTGCTTGATTGAAGAATTATCACGACCCAGCTAGGGGCCGCGACGGGTACCCGGAGCTAACCACCGAGCACCGCTAGTTCTTCTTCTAACCTTACTCATTTAATGCTCTTTTATCAATCTCATAATCAAATTATGAGAAAATCATCTTCCATTTGAAAACATATATACACATAGCAGCAATCTCATGAGACTATCTAACCCACATTGCGTATCTACGAGCCTCTACTGGAGTGCTAAATATACGGACGGGACAAGACCCCGTCATGCCCAAAATATACAGGTACACAAAAGAATGATCATAAGCACCTCCGGACAATGGAGTGCTCTCAAATCAACCGCTAGCTCCTATGAGTCTAGATCAGGATCAACTCCCTGTCTACCTGTGGGCATGAACACAGCGTCCAAAGAAAACAGACGTCAGTACGAATATTGTACTGAGTATGAGAGGCATAAACAATGAAATAAGTCAATAATATAAAAGAGATATCAATATGGAACATCTGTGTCTGACTGTCAAGTATAAAGGAAATAAGTCATATTGTCTTACTCATACTCACCATCATATCATATATGCATAATGTATAAATATAAACTGCCCGTCCATATAGGTACGGTGTGATACTATATAATCTGCCCGTCCATATCGGATCGGTGTGATAATCATAACATTAGCCTGCGTCCAGGCCTCCCGCATCCGGGGTATAAGCTGCCTACTATAGTGGTGTGTGTATCTGCCCGACCATATAGGTACGGTGTATCATCATCATCATATTCTCATTATCATAATATACTCATTATAATGTACTTATCATAATGCATGCACAAGGCTAAAAAATGACCATACTTTATCGGGGTGATGCAAGGTCGTGATCCCCCGATTCCGTTATAGGACATACATTGACATTCTGCCTCACCTTGAAGGAAATAGCATATAAAGTGAGTGTAAGCGATAAATAGCATCATTAACGTTATAGGATTATCATATCATACATTTTAGAACCTCTATACTTTAACTCATCATCAGCACTATAGGACTCATAACCTATCTCTTATCTCATGTTAACTTGCTTCAAAATAAGAAATCTATCCGCTCTAGCTCAGCGGACCTCAGGTGGCAAGTGATGGCGAATGAAAGCATCTACGAATTCTTGCCAAACCGGAGGAGGCACATTCTCTCCTCTTGACAATACCCAATTATTATACCATAAGACTGCCACATCCCGGAGTCTATAAGATGCCAACTCCACGGATTCAGTTTCGGAGGCATGGACAATCCTCAATGTCCTCAACATTTCATCAATGAAACCTTGCGGGTCTTCATCCGGTTTTGACCCGAAAAACTCCGGAGCATTTAGACTCATAAAATCACGGGCTCTGGTACTTGCTGCCCGATCACTCGAACTGACATTTCGCCGATGTGCCTGTGCGGCAACCAATTGTGTCAATAGCTGAATAGCTTCGATCATTTGTTGACCCGAAGTAGCCGGTGAAGGAATTGGAGCTGAAGCTCCTCCTAGGCGGGGTGGAGGAAGTACTAGATGGGGCCTCATTTTGTGACTCGCCCTCTTCCACATTCATTGGCGGCTCTCTTTCTACCCGCCTCTTTGTCGTAGTCTTGCCCTTCTGGGCAGCTGTAGCTTTTCCTTTTGGCGGCATTATGAAATCACAACACACTATTAGGGTGATTAAAATCTTATACACAGCTCTATCGCATGATCTCATAAGAAGAAAGATGATCATTTTTCCTAAATGCCCTGTAGCCACTTGTTTATTGATGTGGCGCGCAACACACCATAAACAAGACTCTACAAGACACAGCTCGTAGACACTTCCAAGGACTGAAATGCTCTGATACCACTTTTGTCACGACCCAGCTAGGGGCCGCGACGGGTACCCGGAGTTAACAACCGAGCACCGCTAGTTCTTCTTCTAACCCTACTCATTTAATGCTCTTTTATGAATCTCATAATTAAATCATGAGAAAATCATTTTCTATTTGAAAACATAAATACTTTCATATACATATGCCTCTTGGCCATCAAAATAATATATGTATATATACACATAGCAGCAATCTCGTGAGACTATCTAACCCACACTGCGAATCTACGAGCCTCTACTGGAGTGCTAAACATACGGACGGGACAAGACCCCGTCTTGCCCAAAATATATATGTACACAAAAGAATGATCATAAGCACCTCCGGACAATGGAGTGCTCTTAAAGACGCTAGCTCCTATGAGTCTGGATCAGGATCAACTCCCTGTCAACCTGTGGGCATGAACACAGCATCCAAAGAAAACGGACGTCAGTACGAATATAGTACTGAGTATGAGAGGCATAAACAATGAAATAAGTCAATGATATAAAGGAGATATCAATATGGAACATCTGTGTCTGACTGTCAAGTATAAAGGAAATAAGTCATATTGTCTTACTCATACTCACCATCATATCATATATGCATAATGTATAAATATAAATTGCCCGTCCATATAGGTACGGTGTGATACTGTATAATCTGCCCGTCCATATCGGATCGGTGTGATAATCATAACATTAGCCTGCGTCCAGGCCTCCCGCATCCGGGGTATAAGCTGCCTACTATAGTGGTGTGTGTATCTGCCCGACCATATAGGTACGATGTATCATCATCATCATATTCTCATTATCATAATATAATGATTATAATGCACTTATCATAATGTATGCACAAGGCTAAAAAATGACCATACTTTATCGGGGTGACGTAAGGTCGTGATCCCCCGATTCCATTATAGGACACACATTGACATTCTGCCTCACCTTGAAGGAAATAGCATATAAAGTGAGTGTAAGCGATAAATAACATCATTAACGTTATAGGATTATCATATCATACATTTTAGAATCTCTATACTTTAACTCATCATCATCACTATAGGACTCATAACCTACCTCTTATCTCATACTGCTATTCATGGGCATAGACTTTTGGCTTTCGGAATGTAGGAATTCATGAATAGGAAAGAAGATTCATGATATGGGATTCATACCATTAGAAAGAAAGGACTAGCCACACATACCTTTGTCGTTTACTAATCTATCGCTTGCTTGTTCTCCTTTAGTGCGTACGTTCTTCCTTCAAGAGAATTTGTATCGACATTAGCTAGCGATCATAAAAACAGCTTACTAACGCTAGAGAAAAATTGGACAACATTTCCTTTCGTTTATGCAACTCTTCCCATATTCTATATCAACTCTCAAGCGTTCATAACAACATTCTCAATATGATAGACAACACTCATCATTCGTTTACAATATCCGTATTCATAATTTGTCTTCAATTTCTCCATAATCATGGAAATGGGTCATTGTTGCAATTTTCTCACATAGGATACTTATTCCATGTTCTAAATGTCATTCATAACATTTTTATAATCACAAATTATCAATGATCATGGCTCAATTCAAACCTTTACTCAACATTGCTACTATTCACACTTTCATGACCCATTTCTTACATCCTTCTATAATCCAAGTGTTTCACGTCTTCCATACCCTAAATAACATGTAAATGCCATAGACCTTACCTTGGATTTTGTAGGAACAAGCCTTGAGTGGTATTACTCTTCTTGCACCAAAACCCTAGTTTGCTGCTCATGGAATTTCTTAACTTGGATGAACTTTGATGAGTTTCATACACTTGGATTCTTGATATTGATCTTTGGTTTCCTTTGTTTTCTTGTAGATGAAGAGTGGAGAATATTCTAAAGGCTTCTAGAGAGAAGTATCGTGGAAATGAAATGAATTAATGAGCTTGGGTCTCCTTTTTAATGACTTAAATTCTGATCCGAAATGAACAGTAGTTGAAGTGCACAGTGGTCGTAAACCCAGTTTACGGTCCGTATTTCGGTTTACGGCCCATATTCTGTGGGTGTATTTAAGCATAACAGAACCAGAAAGTCAGGCTGAGGACATGGTGGTTTACGACTCAGTTTGCGGGCCGTATTTCAGTTTACGGTCTGTATTTTAAGTCGTCTTTATCCATTCAAGTCTTTGGCAGAAAGTTGAAGTTTTGGAATGTTGAAATACGACATGGCAGTTTACGGGTCGTATACCACTTTACGGTCCGTATTTCATCAACGAGACTAAAGTGCAAATCTGCAACTTTTTCACATTTCCAGAACCTATAAATAGTCGTTGGGCTCATAACCTACCTCTTATTCCCATTGCCTTTGAAATCTTGCTTAGGGTCGTCAAATGTCGTTCCCTTCTGATTAAAACATCGTATACTCGTATTCTTCGTTAGTATATTCGTTGTACGAGATTGGAAATTTTCCGAGGTGTAACATCCTTCCCCCCTTTTGGAACATTCGTCCGCTAATGTTAAGACATCGGGGATTCTAGAAAAATTTCGCCAGAGTTTCCCCTGTAATATGGCACTACCATCCTATTATATCAACCCATAATATCATTGCCTCACAGGGCTACATCACAATATCAACATATCTATGGCCACACACGACCCAAAAGCATGAAAAGTAAGCGTACATACCTTATATTGTTGGCATTTCATCTTGAATATCTCCTGGGGGTTGGAATAAATGCGGGTACGTGGATTTCATTTTCTCTTCCGCTTCCCATGTCATTTCTTTCCGGTTGTTGTTCCGCCACAACACTTTGACTAAAGCCACTTCCTTATTTCGAAGTCTTCGTACTTGCCTGTCTAATATGGCAATAGGTACTTCTTCATATGTTAACTTTTCTGTCACTTGCACATCATCTATCGGGACAATCCTTGTGGGATCCCCAACACACTTGCGGAGCAACGAAACATGGAAGACTGGATGGACTGATTCAAGCTCTGAAGGCAAGTCCAATTCATAGGCTACATGACCCACCTTGCGGATAATTTTATAGGGTCCAATGTATCTAGGACTTAACTTCCCTTTCTTGCCAAATCTCATCACCCCTTTCATTGGCGACACTTTCAAAAATACCCAATCATTAACCTGAAATTCCAAGTCTCGTCGGCGATTGTCCGCATAAGACTTATGGCGACTTTGGGCTGTCAACAATCGGTCTCGGATCACCTTGACTTTTTCTACCGCTTGTTGAATCAATTCAGGACCTATCAACTGTACTTCTCCTGTTTCGAACCATCCAATCGGGGATCTACACTTCTTTCCATATAATGCTTCATACGGAGCCATTTGGATACTGGAATGATAACTATTGTTGTATGCGAATTCAATTAGCGACAAATGATCGTCCTAACTACCACCGAAATCCAGCACACATGCTCATAGAATATCTTCCAAGGTCTGAATAATACGTTCGGCTTGTCCATCAGTTTGTGGATGAAATGTCGTGCTAAATTTCACTTAAGTACCCAGACCTTCTTGAAAGGATTTCCTGAACTTGGCTATAAACTGTGCTCCTCTATCTGTGATAATAGACAATGGAATACCATGGAGTCGCACAATTTCTTTGAGATACAACCTCGCATAATCTTCTGCTGAGTATGTGGTTCTGACCGGAAGAAAATGAGCTGCTTTCGTCAATATATCCACGATTACCCATATAAAATCATACCTGCCTCGAGAACGAGGTAACCCCACAATAAAATCCATGTTGATTACTTCCTATTTCCAAGTAGGTATTTCCATTGCTTGCAATAATCCTCCTGGCTTCTGATGTTCGATCTTTACTTGTTGACAATTTGGACATTGTGCTACAAATTCCACTATTTCTCTCTTCATGCCATCCCACCAATACATCATCTTGAGATCATGATACATTTTGGTTGCGCCTGGGTGAATGGAATACCGAGAACATTGTGCTTCTTCTAGAATGCGCCGGCGCAATTCTGCCACGTCCGGCACACATAGCCTGCTCCGGTATCTAATAATTCCATCCGTGGAAACTTTAAATGGAGACTTCTCTTTGTCATGAGACGTGTCTCTGTAATGGCACAATTTCGGATCTTCATACTGGTGCTCTTTCACTTCCATGTTCAAGGAGGAAACTGTGGGATCATTAATATCAATCCCTGCACTACCCGAATCAATCACACGCACTCCAAGATTAGCTAATTGGTGGAGCTCATGAACCATCTCTTTCTTTTCCGGAGGGACTTCACATAAACTGCCCATTGATCGGCGACTAAGCGCATCGGCTACCACATTTGCTTTTCCGGGGTGGTATAAGATATTCACATCATAATCTTTCAACAATTCTAACCACCGCCTTTGTCGTAGATTTAACTCCTTCTGTTTGAAAATGTACTGGAGGATTTTATGATCGGTATAGATGTCAACATGCACACCATACTAATAATGTCTCCACATTTTCAATGCATGAATAACCGCAGCTAATTCAAGATCATGAGTTGGATAGTTATTTTCATGTTTCCGCAGCTACCTCGAATCATATGCAATAACTCTACCGTGTTGCATTAATACGCATCCTAACCCAACACCAGAAGCACCACAACACACGACGTAGCCATCTGTCCTTTCTGGAAGTGTTAAAACCGGAGCTGAGGTTAATCTGTCCTTCAACTCTTGGAAGCTGCGTTCACAAGCATCATTCCATAGAAATTTGGCCGACTTCTGGGTTAGCCTCGTCAATGGGGCTGAAATAGATGAGAAACCCTCTACGAATCTTATATAATAACCTGCCAATCCTAGAAAACTACGAACTTCCGTAGGCGTCGTAGGCCTTGGCCAAGTCTTCACAGCTTCAATTTTCTGAGTGTCAACTCGACTGCCATCATCTGAAATAACATGGCCCAGAAATGTTACAGAATTTAGCCAAAACTCGCACTTTGAAAATTTTGCATATAATTCCCGGGCTCGAAGAATGCCAAAAACAATTCGCAAATGATCTGCATGTTCCGATTCTATGCGAGAGTACACCAGAATATCATCAATGAATACTATCACAAATAAGCCCAAGAGTGGCCTGAACACATTATTCATCAAATTCATAAATACGGCCGGAGCATTGGTCAGCCCAAACGACATTACTCGGAACTCATAGTGGCCATATCTCGTTCTGAAGGGTGTTTTGGGAATATCTTCTTCTCTAACCCTAACTTGATGATAGCCCGACCTCAAGTCTATTTTGGAAAACCACTTGGCACCCTATAAGTGATCGAATAAATCATCAATCCTTGGGAGAGGATATTTGTTCTTTATCATAACTTTGTTCAACTGCCTATAATCGATGCACATTCGTAGGGATCCGTCTTTATTTCTCACGAACAAGACTGGTTCTCCCCACGGTGATGAACTGGGTCTAATAAACCCTTTTTCAAGCAAATCTTTCAACTGTGCTTTTAGCTCTTTCAATTTTGCTGGAGCCATTTGATATGGAGGAATAGAAATAGGCTTGGTATCCGACAACACATCAATGGCGAAGTCAATCTCTCTTTCTGGAGGAAGACCTGGAAGTTCGTCTGGAAATACATCCGGAAATTCATTCACTACCGGACCGGATTGGAAAGTTGGCGACTTTGCCTCGGTGTCATGTACTCGGACTAGATGATAAATATAGCCTTTTGCTACCATTTTTCTTGCCTTAAGGTAGGAAATAAACCTGCCTTTCGGAGATGCTGCATTACCCTTCCATTCAAGCACGGGTTCTCCCGGAAATTGGAATCGAACTACCTTCGTTCGGCAATCAACATTAGCATAGCATGAGGCCAACCAATCCATACCCATAATTACATCGAAATCTATCATTTCCAACTCAATTAGGTCAGCTTTTGTCTAGCGATCACATATCACAATTACACAATTTTTATACACTTGTCTAGCTATCACGGGATCACCAACCAGAGTAGATACCTCAAAAGGTTTGATTGGCTCAGGTTTCACCCCAATACAACCAGCAAAGTACGGGGTAATATAGAAAAGAGTAGAACCCGGATCTATCAGTGCATAGACATCACGGCAGAATATAGACAATGTACCTGTAACCACATCCGGAGAGGACTCAAGATCCTATCGTCCAGCTAAAGCATATACACGGGGCCGCGTGGAACCTGAAGTCGATGTTGCACCTCTGCCTCTGCCTCGACCTGCTGACATCTGAGGAGTCTGCCCTACCGGGTGCACTGAGGAAGAACCAGCTGCTGAACCTGTGGGCTGAACCCCAACTCTACCGCTCATCGACGGGAAATCCCGCATCATGTGCGCAACCTGAGCGCAGGCATAACAAGCATCCAAACCTTGACGACACCGTCCGGAATGTAATCTACCGCACTGACTACACTACGGTGCCGGGGGTCTCCTCTGGCTATAATCTCCCCCAAACTGAGAATCCGGGCCCCTCGAACTCTGCCCTATCCTGAAAAAAATGAGCGATCAAATCTCCTACCCATAAATCGAGGAGGTGCACTAGTCACTGACTGGCCGGAATGTTTGGAGTAAGTCTGCCTTGATCCCCCTCTATAATCACTGCCTGCCCCCGTAGATCTAGCTCTCTTACTTTCCCTTCTATCAATATCGCGATCACTTCTTTGTGGTTGCTGTCATCCCTCTAGATTCTGAGCATGGGCTTGTATTCAAGAAATATCCATCCCATCTCGCAACGAAGCCGTCAAACAGTCTTTAAATAAATGTGGTCCAAAGCCACTCACAAATCTATGTACCCGACCTCCCATGTAGGCCACCATAGATGGGGCATATCTAGCCAATGAATTAAATTGTAGGCTATACTCCCGGGAACTCATGTTAACTTGCTTCAAATTAAGAAATCTATCCGCTCTAGCTCAGCGGACCTCAGGTGGCAAGTGATGGCGAATGAAAGCATCTACGAATTCTTGCCAAACCGGAGGAGGCGCATTCTCTCCTCTTGACAATACCCAATTATTATACCATAAGACTGCCACATCCCGGAGTCTATACGATGCCAACTCCACGGATTCAGTTTCGGAGGCATGGACAATCCTCAATGTCCTCAACATTTCATCAATGAAACCTTGCGGGTCTTCATCCGGTTTTGACCCGAAAAACTCCGGAGGATTTAGACTCATAAAATCACGGGCTCTGGTACTTGCTGCCCGATCACTCGAACTCACATTTCGCCGATGTGCCTGTACGGCAAACAATTGTGTCAATAGCTGAATAGCTTCGGTCATTTGTTGACCCGAAGCAGCCGGTGAAGGAATTGGAGCTGAAGCTCCTCCTAGGCGGGGTGGAGGAAGTACTAGATGGGGCCTCATTTTGTGACTCGCCCTCTTCCACATTCATTGGCGGCTCTCTTTCTACCCACCTCTTTGTCGTAGTCTTGCCCTTCTGGGCAGCTGTATCTTTTCCTTTTGGCGGCATTCTGAAATCACAACACACTATTAGGGAGGATAAAATCTTATACACGGCTCTATCGCATGATCTCATAAGAAGAAAGATGATCATTTTTCCTAAATGCCCTGTAGCCTCTTGTTTATTGATGTGGCGCGCAACACACCATAAACAAGACTCTACTAGACACAGCTCGTAGACACTTCCTAGGACTGAACTGCTCTGATACCACTTTTGTCACGACCCAGCTAGGGTCCGCAACGGGTACCCGGAGTTAACCACCGAGCACCGCTAGTTCTTCTTCTAACCCTACTCATTTAATGCTCTTTTATCAATCTCATAATTAAATCATGAGAAAATCATCTTCTATTTGAAAACATAAATACTTTCATATACATATGCCTCTCGGCCATCAAAATAATATATGTATATATACACATAGCAGCAATCTCGTGAGACTATCTAACCCACACTGCGAATCTACGAGCCTCTACTGGAGTGCTAAACATATGGACGGGACAAGACCCCGTCATGCCCAAAATATACAGGTACACAAAAGAATGATCATAAGCACCTCCGGACAATGGAGTGCTCTCAAATCAACCGCTAGCTCCTATGAGTCTGGATCAGGATCAACTCCCTGTCTACCTGTGGGCATGAACACAGCGTCAAAAGAAAACAGACGTCAGTACGAATATTGTACTGAGTATGAGAGGCATAAACAATGAAATAAGTCAATAATATAAAGGAGATATCAATATGGAACATCTGTGTCTGACTGTCAAGTATAAAGGAAATAAGTCATATTGTCTTACTCATACTCACCATCATATCATATATGCATAATGTATAAATATAAACTGCCCGTCCATATAGGTACGGTGTGATACTGTATAATCTGCCCGTCCATATCGGATCGGTGTGATAATCATAACATTAGCCTGCGTCCAGGCCTCCCGCATCCGGGGTATAAGCTGCCTACTATAGTGGTGTGTGTATCTGCCCGACCATATAGGTACGGTGTATCATCATCATCATATTCTCATTATCATAATATACTCATTATAATGTACTTATCATAATGCATGCACAAGGCTAAAAAATGACCATACTTTATCGGGGTGATGCAAGGTCGTGATCCCCCGATTCCATTATAGGACATACATTGACATTCTGCCTCACTTTGAAGGAAATAGCATATAAAGTGAGTGTAAGCGATAAATAGCATCATTAACGTTATAGGATTATCATATCATACATTTTAGAATCTCTATACTTTAACTCATCATCATCACTATAGGACTCATAACCTATCTCTTATCTCATACTGCTATTCATGGGCATAGACTTTTGGCTTTCGGAATGTAGGAATTCATGAATAGGAGAGAAGAGTCATGGTATGGGATTCATACCATTAGAAAGAAAGGACTAGCCTCACATACCTTTGTCGTTTACTAATCTATCGCTTGCTTGTTCTCCTTTAGTGCGTACGTTCTTCCTTCAAGAGAATTTGTATCGACATTAGCTAGCGATTATAAAAACAGCTTACTAACGCTAGAGAAAAATTGGCCAACATTTCCTTTCGTTTATGCAACTCTTCCCATATTCTATATCAACTCTCAAGCGTTCATAACAACATTCTCAATATGATAGACAACACTCATCATTCGTTTACAATATCCGTATTCATAATTTGTCTTCAATTTCTCCATAATCATGGCAATGGGTCATTGTTGCAATTTTCTCACATAGGATACTTATTCCATGTTCTAAATGTCATTCATAACATTTTTATAATCACAAATTATCAATGAGCATGGCTCAATTCAAACCTTTACTCAACATTGCTACTATTCACACTTTCATGACCCATTTCTTACATCCTTCTATAATCCAAGTGTTTCACCTCTTCCATACCCTAAATAACATGTAAATGCCATAGACCTTACCTTGGATTTTGTAGGAACAAGCCTTGAGTGGTATTACTCTTCTTGCACCAAAACCCTAGTTTGCTTCTCATGGAATTTCTTAACTTGGATGAACTTTGATGAGTTTCATACACTTGGATTCTTGATATTGATCTTTGGTTTCCTTTGTTTTCTTGTAGATGAAGAGTGGAGAATATTCTAGAGGCTTCTAGAGAGAAGTATCGTGGAAATGAAATGAATTAATGAGCTTGGGTCTCTTTTTTAATGACTTAAAATCTGATCCGAAATGAACAGTAGTTGAAGTGCACAGTGGTCGTAAACCCAGTTTACGGTCCGTATTTCGGTTTACGGCCCATATTCTGTGGGTGTATTTAAGCATAACAGAACCAGAAAGTCAGGCTGAGGACATGGTGGTTTACGACTCAGTTTGCGGGCCGTATTTCAGTTTACGGTCTGTATTTTAAGTCGTCTTTAACCATTCAAGTCTTGGGCAGAAAGTTGATGTTTTGGAATGTTGAAATACGACATGGCAGTTTACGGGGCCGTATACCACTTTACGGTTCGTATTTCATCAACGAGACTAAAGTGCAAATCTGTAACTTTTTCACATTTCTAGAATCTATAAATAGTCGTTGGGCTCATAACCTACCTCTTATTCCCATTGCCTTTGAAATCTTTCTTCGGGTCGTCAAACATCATTCCCTTCTGATTAAAACATCGTATACTCGTATTCTTCGTTAGTCTATTCGCTGTACGAGATTGGAAATTTTCCGAGATGTAACAAGAATACCGGTTAAGAGGCTTGGTACGCGAGGCCCATGTGAGCGGTCCCTGGGGTGTGAGCATTTTTAACCGGTGGTGGAGTACAGTAAGAGCGGCCGACGTGGTTTGGGTTGGCGATGTTTAGTGGTGGGGGCATGGTTCATGGCAGGTAGATGGGAAAATGGCCGGGCATTGTGGAACTTAACGAAGGAAAGGGAGGAGGGGCCCTTTTTCCTTCAATGATGTTCTTCTCTGCGTCGGCTGCCTCCCTCTTGGCTACTTTCTCCTGGAGAATAGCAACGGTGGTTAACAACTTCGTGATCACATCCTCTTGGGAGGTGTCCTCTTGCAAGTCTAGGGTGTCTCCTTTGCAGAGAGAGAGCTTGTTTCTTGTTTCCTCGGGAGTACTAGTCATTTTGTCCTTTCCTTTGTCGGAGAGGGATGCTAACGCGACTTTAGATCTCGTGACATATGCCAGCTTTCAAAATCACACTAATCAGCCCCTTTTCTATAAGATAAGAATAATTCAAATAGTAAAGAGAGTTAGTTTCTGCACATCAATTATAAAAGCAAAATAACAAATCTAGACATGTAACATACAAGTGGCACATATGATCGTATATTGAATCTTGAGTGCTCTCACCAATGCTATAAAGTCTTGGATATCACGGGCTTTTATGTTCGGGTGGGTCTTGGTTTGGTGGCCTTGCGGTTGACTTGGAATGGTGAACCCCCTCGATTTTGCCACTTAGGCAGACGGGGAGTTTAAATTTTGAAACAGGAAGGGACCAAGTCTTACTTAGACTGCCTACATATCCCACCGTGGGAAATCAGGCCCTACGCAGTTCGATTACAAATCCGGATATAAAGTTTTCCTAAATATCCTTTTGACTAGTCCTAACTATAGACATCCCCAGACCAGGCCCAACTAGGGCTTCCCACGTATCCCTCCATTGGGACATCAGGTCGGCGCGGTTCCTTTACACTTTTTATGAAGGTGAGGGGTAACATTTGTGCAAAAGATAAGACACCTGGTATCTACCCAAAAGTATAATTCTCGCAAACTGTTGTCCTTACTGACTTTCTTCCTCTGTTGAATCTTCCTTCGTTCAGAACCATGGTGAGAGTAGGACCAAAATCTATCCGGTCCTGACCATGTTCTCAAGTTCGAGCTTGAAAGCATGGCATCCATCAATATCATGTCCTCTGGCCCCAGTATGGTACAGGCAGAACTTGATTCTGTTGGGCCCTAACGGTGCGGGCTCGTAGGTAGGTTCCACAGGCCTGCTTCTATTCAATGAAGCCAAAGTCGAGAAAAGGCGAGCATATGATTCTTCAAAGATAATGAAATCATACCGACATATCTAGGTTTCGGGGTTAACTCCCTCTCCCAGGGTGATGGGGTCATGGACCAGCAAAGTATGCGGCCCCCATAGAGTTCCAATGATTTTGTCGTCTATGAGATTAACAATTCTCCTTCTTAAAGATAAGCACTCGGTCAAAGTGTGCCCTGCCTGGTTGAGATTAAATAGTCACCTTTTGTAGGCGTATACCAAGTCAGGACCGACAACCTAGCCCTAGTAGTGCAGTCCATCCCGGGGCCATCATCTTCCTGAATAATTCCTTGTAGGTGACAGGCAGTGGAGCCACCCTGAACGGAGAAGATCGAGCCTTGAAGGCTATGCTCCACGGGGCTGGGGCGGGGAGATTTGCCCTTCCAAAGTTCTCTGAAGCCATAGTAGAGATAGCGGGCATCAGTATAGGCGAAGGCGCATAGAAATCCGTCCCTTCCTCAGTAGGAGCATATTAAGCAGACTCGTCATCCGCGTCATTTCCTTGGAACTCAGGGAACGTATCAAATGGGTTCTCCTCTACTTCGACCCCTACGTCGACAGGCTCTTCCATGTCCTGAGGTTCTTCTTCTTCTTTCTCTGGTTCCTCTTCTTCTTCTTCTGGTTCTTCTTCCTCGGCGGGCTTATGTTCCTCCTCCCAGGGCTCTACTCCTTCCTGTAGGTCTGGTACAAACACCCAAGGGTCCAAACCTGCCCCTTTTCCTCCATTGGTTTCCTCTAGAGTCCTTTCCCTGGGTGTTACAGATGTTCTCTCTAGTGGTATGTAGTTTAACACCAACTCTCTTACCTCTTCGGGGACATTTTCGCAGTACTGTTCTTGGGGTACGCCTTCTGGCGGATTGGCAACCAAGTTCAGCAATCCATCTACCTCTTCATTCTTTCTCCCTATTTCTTGGAGATGTTTTTCCATCTGCATCACTTTGCCCCGTAGTATCTCAGCGGTTTCTCCCAGAGTCTGTGTCTCTTGTCCATCTTAGTTCGCCATTGCAAGTCAACCTTTAGTGGAGATAAATTTGGAAAAGTTTTAAACCTCATGGTTTTTCTTTCAGATACGTGGTTTAGATTATCAGATCAATGACACTCAAGCTCAATACACAATTGCACACATAGCAAGTAATCATGTGAAGCACGTAGCAGATAAGCATGTAATTTGTAGTAATTTATACTACTCACGTTCCTATGGCCTCTTGATTCAAGGCTTTCCTAATAGTTTGAAACATGTAAGTGTCATTTGTGAAGTGAACCATTGCCCAAAAGCCATCATGATTTATAATAATAATATCTTTTCCTATAGGGATTACAAAAGTGATGAAAAAAGTTGTCATAGGGCTAAAAAACAAAAAAGGAAAGGAAAATCAGCAATCAAGGATGTCCTCCAGTGACTGATGTCGAGGCTTGGTTCGTTCTGGCCTTCTTGACCCTTCGAATGGTAGTGTGGATAAGAAGGCGTGCCTGATAGAGCTCCATTCTGACAATCACCGGGTCTATTTCTTCCAGGATTCTGGCCAGATGCTCGTCCGCACCATCCAAGCGTTCTTTCATGCATTCCTCTTCTTGGGCTTCCTGAGGAGGTGTGGGCTCTAGCGTCGGTGTGAGGGCCAGGTGTCTTTGTAGCCACGCACGATACCCGGGATCACACCTTGCTTCGAACCTATCAGGAGTCAAAGTTTCTGGGCCCCAACTTACTCGGCCATTCCATTCGCTGAGGATTACCCCAACATGCCTGATTTTCTACTCGGTGTGCTCGGTGATAAATTGCTCGGGTTTTCCCACCTGAGGAATCACTTGCCTCCTACCGAACTGTCTCAAAACCCTGGACGGATAGTAAGTACGGATTCTTCGAATCCTGACTAGTGGCACGAATGGGTAATTCTTTCCTCAGACCACCACAGTCTCGGATAGAAAGTCGGGGAACATCTAACGGATCCGATCTTCAGTCAAGTCGGTGAAGAACTCAGCCCAATAACTTTTGGACGTATAACCAAGGTTTGGGCTGTAATTCAATAGGCAATCTACCCGGTTCTAACGGCTCCAACCCTGAACCTCTTTGGCCATGTTAAGGTGCTTAATAATCCACCAATGTAGCAGCATATTGCACCCTTGGAAGTATCGGAACCGATTGCAGCATCTGTCAAGAGCTCGGAAGATGTCGGCCAATATAATGGGTGCCAAGTCAAAATACCTCGTCTCTTGATCCTTGGTTATCTCGTGGAAAATTGCATGGGCCAGGTATATCACCTTAGTGTCTATGGCCAACGACTCGTCTTGTGGGAAAACCATAATGCCTAACAAGGTTATGGCGAATGCTAAAGGTCTAGCAGGTTCCCATTCTCCTCGGCTCCTGAATTCTCTTTGATAGAGGGTGTACCCGGTGACGTCTCTGAATCTGCGGTATAGATCCCTGAAAGCCACCATGGGCCCTTGTGCCCAGGGTGCTTCGGTCAGAGAAAAAAAACTCATAATCTGGCTGACGGTGGGCTTGTGTGGGAACAAAAGATTGTGGTCCGGCTTGTGCCGTCTCCTCAGACAGGTTCCATTGCTGTCTATAGCGCCTCTGATCTCTTCTAGGGTAGGAGTAATTTCAATATCACCGAAATGGAACATCATTTCTTTGTCATCACAAAACTTTGCCAATACCTCTATTAGCTCCGGGCGACCTTTCATCGTCATAAGAGAGGGTTAGTGTCCTAAGGTGCAGTTGATCGTCCTTTGATGAATACCCCCCAACCATTAGTACCAGGCCCTCAATAATTCTGGAGCCTCAGTGACGATGTCAAAATGGATTCTTCACTCCATCTACAAAACAAAACACAGTAAAGATTTCCCCCGTCCCTATAGGATCACTGGTTCATCACATAGGCACAAAAATGTTTCCACATAACACATAGATGAGATGCGGTGTCTTTCGGGTCATAGACCGTCCGAACACGGGGTAGCCATTCTTAATGAGCCTTAGGTAGGTCTGAGATACCCAAGGCCCATATAGGTATAAATGCTCTAGTCCAGTAGGGATTTGGCTTAGCTCTATCCTAGTTTTTTCTAGAGTGGTTTTTTCACGAATGACCGGGAACCCGAGCAGACAATTGGGGCTAAACCGTTAGGGTTGTTGGACGACCGCATACCAACCCCGCCTCATAAAGTCTGCAAGAGAAAGTTTTGGTTTTATTGTGAAGGAACGACCGCTCCACGATGTCACGTTTGGAACAAAGTGTAAAATAAAGGAGTGGTGGAGTTATGATATGCATAAGCAGTTTATAACAGATATACTTATATTATACTGGAATCCTTATAGTTAGAACCTTTAATTCCCCATTAGTGTCCCCATCTATTACGGTTCGCCTTTTCACGCGGGTTTAGGGGGCAAAAAGGCTACTACGAACTCGTTGATGCTCTTTCGGACTTGTTTTTGAAAAAGAGTCGCTACCGAATTTTTAGGAAATTAGAAAAACCAGTTTTGAAGGGTTTATTCAAATGCAGCGAAAAAATCGTCGTAATCCAGAGTTCTAGGTAAGGGTTCTGATGATCCCCTGGGGATGGTGTTAGGCACCTCAGTATTAAGGATCTGTACTATACGGTTGACCTTCGAATTCCAGCGTATGAGTATTTGTTTAAACTACTTATTTTGTTGTTTACTTTCCCTCAAAAAGAACTGTCATGCATATCATGTTTTTTGGAAAAATTTTGAATATATTCCCCTTATATATAGGGTATCGTAGTTCAAGATTTATAACATCCGTGTAGAAATAGTCTCCTTTATGTATAAGGAGTATATGTTTATAAAAAGAGAATGTAAAAGTGAGTCTTGGTTTTATAAATTATGTCCTTATTATACTCATACACTTGGCTCAGGTTGATCCGTATCGGTGCGTTCAGCCTTATCCGGAATTATGTATTACGAATTAGTTTTATACGCTATAAAGGCATTTTCATATTAAAAAAATGGGTATATCTCACATGTAAATACTCGTTTATTTGGGCCTGCTATGGGCCAAAACAGCATCATTTTTAGGAGTCCCCTTTTCATACTTTAAGCAAAACGATTTTGCAATTTCGCAAAAGAACACCTGGTTTCGAATTAAAACTGATCCAATTCTTGTCAAAAATTTACCAATCGTTGTTTTGTTTTTTTTTCAGGGTAAAAAGTGTATGAGTTGATGGGCATTGGACCCATTTATTGGAAGCTAAGGTGGAAAAATCCCTTGAATATGTCAAACCTGATTGAGTTAAATAACTTAGTTTTGAAAACAGCTTTTGCTATAGAATGTGACGGCCATTTGAGATGTTAGAAAAATCAGTTTGTTGCTTGAGGAAAACTGTTTTGCTAAGTTCGAATTTTATACTCAGCTATATAAAACGTTATGTCAAGGTCCGTGATTTTTGAAAACGCGTATGGGGACCTAAAGTCGACTAAACGACATAGGAATTATTATCCTAAGACGTCTAATTCCAACCATAAGTTTTTCCACTATAATACGGGTTTGCATACATTTTTTACAAATACATCATCTTTAAAATAAGCTAACAAAAAAAAAAAAAAAAAAAAAGGTTAGGAGACAGGGTTAGACTAGGGGCGTACCAGGCCCCTAGTTGGTCATTTTCACCCATGACTGGGCCTTCTGCGCACCTCGCTATCTTCCTTTTGTCTTCCTGGACTCTATTTTGAAGTAGTATTCCTACTTGGGCCTTAGGCCTAAGAGGTCGGTTTCATGCATTTTTGACCCGATTAGTCGTGTGAGAGAAGAAGAAGGGGGGAAAGAAAGAAAACACCGGTTACTTTATAATCACTGAACTTATCACTAAGGTAAATAACTAAAATTAAACACACACATGGATGATGTGGGATATGCACACATACACATATATACAAGGCAACCCGTACTTGTTCCATACTTGCCCCTTTTGGCTACTCTAAGTAAAGCTCAAGTTATCCTCGACTTAGGCATGGCATGGGGACTATGTCTGGATCCCGTATATCCGATGTCGCACAAGGTCCAAGGGGTTTCAAAGAACCCCAGGCATGGCTGACACAAGGAGATTAAAACAACCCCGAATTGCCACGCTAGGCCTTAGATTTATTTGGGCCTCATTGAGAGTGGACAGAGAGAGTATAGAATCAGAGGCCGTGGGTGTATAAACAATCTTCTAATAGCTTAAATGAGCAGTCACGGGCACTGTACACGCATATACATTGAGACAATTTTACTAGAGGAAATCACAACACAATACTTGACCAAATCAAATACAACTCTTTAAAGGGAACAACAAGCAGCCAGCAGTTGTGACAGAGACACAAAGGAAGGGGACAAGCAATTTCCAAAGAAAGATGCAACAAACCAAAATTTTCATAGGCCCCAAAACAGTCTAGCCAAATGACAACCAGTCTCAAACTATACGTATGTAAGCATCTCATACCCAACAGGTGATTAACTAATCTAAACTCAGCAAAATTAAACTTAGGTTAGCAATGTCCAGCAAGCATATTAAAGTGAAAGGAGGTATACATGATCCCATATAGGCAGCAATGTTGAACAAAATAAAAAAAGAAGTAATCACTCATGATCAAACTTACAAAATTATTTTTTCCACAAGGAAGAAAAGCAAGCAACAAGTAAACAAGAAAGTCATGTAAAACACACAGGGGACCAATGGCACAAAGTGGTGTGGGAGGCTACTCCTGACACTGGAAATGGAAGAGGGCAGAACCCAAGCCACTAGGGAAGTTAACAGACATAAGACAAATGCAAGCCTTGGGAGGCAGGCATCATACACACTAATGCAGTAGCCAAACAAAATCACAACATGATAAAGAAAGGTTTACTCTTTAGATGTAAAATAGGAAAGTTTTTTGAAAATCAGTGTCACATAATTATAGGAGCAGTAGGGTACAATGCTGGAAACAGGCTAGTAACTTAAGACAGCTTAGTTTTAACTCAATGCAAGGGGATGGGACAAGACAAGATGCAGCCATGGAGCGACACACACAATCATGGAGAGGTGGGGATTCAGACAATACTTAAACAAGTTTCAACAAGAAATGCAAAAAACCAGGAGCCCCTAGACCCTGCAAACCAAAGGTCTTTAAGCCAAACAAGAGCAAGAGGGATCACACAACAACCAACATGAATAGTTCAAACCTAGGCCATTTTTCCTTCCCTTTAAGGCATTGTCAAACCACTTTCCCCTACCTGAAGCCTCTGTGAGTCCCAGGATCATAAGGGGAAGGTTCAAAAAATGGAAGTAAGAGTTTCAGGCCCCTGAAAGGGAAACAAGATAGGGTGGGGCCATCACCTCCCCATCTCCTTTCCTGAGTCTCCTTTCAGCAAATAGGGATCCTGGGCCCCACTGGTCATTAGCTCCAGCTCATGCCCAGGCTCACCTTTTTCTCTCCTAAAACCCTTTGCCCCATCTTAGTGTAATCACCCTAATCATCCAGTGACACCACTAGGGACTTTAGGTAGGCTTACACACATCCAACCCTGTCACACCCTCCTTCTTAAACAAACTCAGTAGTCCAGGTCTATAGGCTCCTAATGACTAAAATTAGTGGTAAATGCTAGGGGAAGACTTCTCAGAGGCACCATATCTAACTAGTTCATGTGGACTAGATTCAGGTTTCAGAGGCTGTTGACATCAGATCCAAATACAATCATTGGGCACAAGCATTCTCTTAGTTACAAAATAGGTGGGATCAAACTAATTAGTATTAACACTTCTAAACTGAACCAAGAAAAGGCATTGGGGGGGAGGGGGGGAGCTCCTATTTCTAATTGCAACAGAATTCAGAAGAGAAGACACAATCTTTTATTTATCAAAAGCAAGCCACATAAGTAAGGAAAAATCCAACATCAAGCAGGTCATAAAGGCTACAAGATGATTTTGATGATTTTGAAAAGAAAAAGATGTCAAACAAAGAAGGGAGGCACTCTCAATTTGACGAAATGTAAATCCATGTAACACAAGGAGAAACTTTAAACAGAAAACAAGCAATGTGGAAGAAAAGCATAGGCCAGACCATAATTTTATCCCAAGAAAAGGCAGGAACTATCACACCCTTTGCTGAGGCCAAATGGCTTCCTAGCCTAAAGTGTATACACAAACACCTCAATGAGACTTCACTAAATTCCAAGAAAGGTTAATCATCAGGAACCCTCGGCCTAGTTAACTGGTTTATTACAGCAGTGAGGTCAAGCAAGTGTAGAGAAAGGACACTAAACTTCATGACACACCAAACTTGGACCAAATCACAAAGCTACAAGACATGCCAGTTTTCAGAAAAAAGGACAAACTTACAGCCTATGCTAGGCCTATGAAAGTGAGGACCTATTTATTTTATTATCAAATTTATCTAAAAGGGGGAGTCTGGAGTAAAACAGCCTCATAATTCAAGATTAATCTATAGGCAGGTTCAAAGAACTCAGATATCACAAGAAGGTCTGTCAACCAAAAGAGTTTAAAGAAACAACTTCTTTTTGCAAGTTCAGTAACAAAGCAAACATCTAAGAAAACTATTTCTGGTAATTTTCCAAACTTGATCAACATTTTGACTTAAATAGCCTGATTATGTTGTGAATGCAAACTAAATAAAAAAGGGCACACAAATGGAGGATAAGGGTAGACAGTGAAATAGCCAAAGGCACAAACCAATTCTCTTAACTTCTAGGGTTAGCTAAGTGATCACAACAAAGAAAACCAAAGCAAGGTGACACAAAACCTCATTTAATTCTAAGTTGTTTCCCAGATTTTCAGTGTACTAGGTGATTATATCCCAATGAGACAGACTTTATCACATTCAGGCAAACTGGGGGGAAGGGGACAAGCAATATACCATTTGAACAATGGCCCAGACCACACACACAACTTGATTTTTAGGAAAGTTGTCTGTTCTCAGCACACATGAGCAAAGACTATCACTTTACATTACTTGTTTTGGTCGAATAAAAAGACTAGATATCAAACCTATGCCAACTCTGTCAAAACTCCTCAACACTTAGTAAAAACTTCAAGAAAAAAGAATGTTTGACTCTTCCCCTTTGGCTAAAAAGAATGATTCAATCAAATAAGTAAAACAAAACCAACCAGAGTTCAGTCCACATTTCAAATCCTCTTCCTCAGTTTCCCCTTTACTCTATGTCTAGGTGGAGCAAGTTGACATGGAAAGCAGACTTCTTATAAGTAAGGACACCCTAGACTACTCAGAAGAACCCAAACAAGTAATGAATGAATCATATGCATTTGAACAAATCTTGAGTAAGTTATTTCAAGAAAAAATCAGTAGTTCTTAAGCAAACAAAGGAGACAAAGAAGTTTGTCAATTAGAAAGAACACCCAACCAAGCTTCAGTTACAGGTTTACCTTAAGTAAGTTCCAAAAGTTCACTCAGTATGGTCAAATAAATTCAAGAGGAAAGGGCCTGAATCCCAGCATGCACATACAACACTCAAAGGAAAAGGAAAGCAAGCAAATGTAACTACAGTTTTGAAAGAGAGGAAAGAAAAAAATGGACCACACTTACACCAGGCACATCCCAATCTTAACTTAGATCACATAATTCCCAAACTGAACAAGGAACTCAATAGCATCATAGATGACTGACCAAATGGACCAAGTTTAACATACATGAACTCAAACCAGGACTAATCCACAAAAGAACCAATTCCCAGGGGTCAACTATCAATTAAGCTAGACTATAACTATAACTACCCTAGCCATGGGCCATTAGTTACAAAACTAAAGGCGAAGACTATAGACATTTCAAGTTAGAACATAGACATACATCTAGTACAGGCCTCAGTCAAGCAGAACCAACAAAGACATAAACAGATATCATAAGAAGGAACCTCATGAACCTACTATTTTAACTAAACTCCAACACAGTTCTCATACTCACTAATTCAAGAAGAAAAGCAAATACTTAAACAGATTCACTTCCTCATCAAATCCCATTTTTATCTATAAAGAAAACCAAAGACAAACATATGGAATGCAATAGTCCCCAGTTCAAACAAATTCTACAAATGTCTATGCCGAATTAAACTATGACTAAGTTGCAAAGATACAGACCGAGAATCAACCAAACAATGTCTTGCAAAGATACAGACAGAGAATCGACCAAACAATGTCATCAAATAATTAACACCAGCTCCCAACCTAAGAAAACTACAATTTATAATCATAACTAGCTAACAAGGACCACCATAAAAACTATAAGACATAACTAAGATAAGTATTAAAAGACTGAAATTAAAATGAAAGCAATAACAAGAGTAAGTTTTACCTTTTGTGGGCACGGCCATAACAAAAAGTGAATTTTGACGATACCTCCTCCAAAACTCAAGCCCAGAATGCCAAAGAAAGTAAAAAAAAAAAAATTAGAACTAGGTTGTCGATCAAATCGAAAGAACCTTAAAAACTTTGAACAAGTTTCAACTTTTAAAGACTAGTATCTCAAAGCCTTAATATTTCTGATTTTGTTTCCGACCTCTTCTTTCGTGAATGGGGGTTTCTATTTATAGAAACCCCAAAATGTTAAAACTGCCCAAATACTCGATGTGGGACTTGCAATTTTTGTGCAAGTCTCACACACAAGCCCCAATTAAATGGCTCAAATCTAACACATAGATGAAATCAAAGGCTCAAAACTCGAATCTACAGATATATAAAAAATAAAAAGGTGGTGGGTATACCTTGGGGTCTGTTTGGCCTGAATTTAGGGGGGAGAAGGACAAATCATTGAATTCTTTACCTCCTCCCCACTCCAAAATTGATGGGACACGACGTTAAACAGTGGTGAAGGGCAGGAGTGGTGCTACGGTTTCACCCTAGCCGCCTCCTTTTCCTCTCATTTACAACCGAGGCCCCTCTGCAAAATATAGGGGGGGGGGGGGGAGTATAAGACTCCCCCCTTCCTTTTAATTATTAAATGAGCCTGGTCGCGGTCCATTTGGACTAGGCCTGGCCTACCCGTTAAAAAAAAGGCTGGTCCCATATATACATATACATGCGTGTATATGCACCATGTATATTAAGTCCTAATGGACTAACAATTGGTTTTATTTATTTATTTATACACTATTGGTTTTTTTCCCACCCTCTATATATATGTACGTATATGCACCATGTATATTGAAGTATACATGGTGCATATACGTACATATATATAGAGGGTAGGAAAAAAAACCAATACGTAGATAAATAAATAAATAAAACCAATTGTTAGTCCATTGGGACTTAAATAGTTTAAGAAAACAACCCTTAAAATAAAAGCAAAAATCATTTTGCAGACACCGGTCTTTAAGTTAAGAAAATAAATCGATTACGCAAGCGCGTGCAGGAAAGGGTAAAATGGTCATCCCTTTAAATTACTCAATATGCCTTGGACAATAAAACTGGAATAAAATTGCTCATTTATCTAATTTTCATGATTTAATTAACTGAACTAGTAATCATTAAAAAGGGGCTTTCTTGCCCCTCCGAGTTATTGCAATTTCTTCAAAAATAAATCTCTACAAAATTAAAATACTTTAAATATTTCTTTTTCAACTGAAAAAAGGGTGACATGTTGGCCAAAATAATTTCATGAAATTACCTAGACCCCTTTTGAGGTGCACGACTGATTTTTATTTATTGTCCAAGGACTCCGAGCATTTAAAATAGATCACGGGAGGTCAAGAATTAGGTATCAATAGGTGTTAATGTTGGTTTATAGTGGTTGCCAATATCTCTGTTTAAAACTGTTCTAAAAACTTAAGAAGTAGGCTTTGTTTTCTTTGTTTGTTAGTCAAAAGCTAAGACCTAGTCTAAATGTTGTCTTGAACGATGTGAACACTCTTTGAAAAGGCCAAATGATCTTAAACAAGAATTATCTTTTCCTAAAAATGGAATTTGAGTCTATGTTTCCATTTGAATAAGTTTGTTTTGTGCACATCATTGAGATTTTAGAGGCTGCAATATGTTCCGATCTTATATGGCTTTCTTGGACTAAGGTTGAACTAAAAAATAATTTCTTAAACCTGAAATGTGTCTGTTTGTTTCTCTACTGTCTACATATATTGAAGTAGAAGGTATTTGAATCTGTGTTTGCTTGTTCTATCTTTGTTGGACTTGTTCTCCTACCCTTTAAAGATTAAATATTTTCAAAAATTTGCAAAAAATAGTTTTCTAAAATTTTGTGAACCTTTAAAACTTGAATCTCTGATTTTCTCTTTTTGATTAAATAATTGTTAAAGTTATAATAAAGCAGGACTTATGTGCTTTTGTGACTGTTTGCTTCACTTATATAAATTTTGTCATCTTTGAATTTGCCAAGCCTTAGAAGAAGTAAAAAAATACTCTCTTAACTTGCTTTGTAGATTCTGAAATAGCTAAGTGTGGTTGGAAGCCTTTAAAACCCAGAATCAGTTTAAAAAATAGAAACTTGATGGATTTATAGCTTGTCATGTTGGTTTTAAAGTAGTTTGAGTCCTGTTTGATCTTGTGTGTGTGTGTTTAGCCACTTGTTCTAAGAACTGTTATAGGAAGCAAAATATAGGGAATGGGAGAACTTGTTTTCATTGTTTAAAATTGAAAATCAGAGGCCTAAGCTAGTGTCTTTAGGATTGTGGTGGGTTGTTTGTGATCTCACTATGACTTGTCTTCTCTTTCAAGCTTATTTGTTATTTAGGTTGCTGTGTAGAATGCTCTATGATCTAACTTTGATTAGGTAGGCTTTAGATATCCCTTTATTGCCAGATAATTAGAAGTTAATCATATAGGGAAAGCCAGAATTTAACCTTAAAAGGAAGTCTGAAACCAGGCGCAAAAGTAATTTAGATCCTTCCTTCCTTTCTTTTCTATGTTTGATCGTAGAACTTGAATATTTTTGTTCCCTATAAATTGTTCGCCTTTACTGTTTTTGAATACATCATTTTGTTACTTAGGAGAAGTGGCATGAACCTTTCTTGATCACCTCTTTTGAACATTAAGCCCTTTTCGTGCATTATCCCTAGCTGTATGTGCTTATTGTTTACATTGTTGGACCATATTAAGCTACTGAGAATTGGTTATGACTTGACTATCTCTTAAAGATTTGATTCAAACTTTTAAGACTTGTGACATCTAATACAGTGCTAAAACTGAACCTAAAACGGCTTTAAAAGAACAAATGTAGTATCCGCTTATTTGCACATGTCTTTGTAACTTGTTTGTAAGTTTCTGAGGTTCACATATATGATTTCCCACCCCTGTTTGCTTGCTTGTGACCCAGACATGTTTAATATGATGTTTTGAACTTAGGACAGTGTCATGAACCTCTCCTAGTCATAGTTTAGGCTCCCATAGACCTGGGTTTGTTCCCATCTGAGTTTCCTATTATTTGGGACTTGTTGTGACTGCAGTTGAATCATGTTTACACCTAAGATAGCTTCATGCTCCTTTTTACCTCCTTGTGGACTTGTTGACCCTGTTTTGATTATCCATTATGTCCTATCAGGACCTTACTTGATCTTACATTTGTGTTTGGATCCATCTGTTTAATTCTGGAAATGAACTAAGTTAAGATTATCATTTTTAAGCTCTGCAATATTTTCTATAGGGCTGCTTATATGCTGAGATGATCTTGCGACTAATTGAGACTTGTGTGTCCAATAATTGAACTTAAACCTGGGTTTAGAGACTTAAAGGATATTATGGGACATGTGCTTTAAACCTGGCTGATATTTAAACTTATTTAAGCTAAAATTTGCAGAAAAATGAATATGAATAATAAGAACTTGCCTCTATGACTTCTAGTAAGGGGGATTGGTTAGAAGAAAAGTTTGCTGGCACTTGGTTTAATCTCTTCTTCGCTATAAAATAAACTTTTGACTAGATAATATCACCTTGCCTTTATTCACTACTGAACTCCTAGAAAAGGACTAGAAATTAAGAGTCTTGAGTATAATAATTGTGACCTTTGCGTTGTCATTTTTACTCTTGTTTCTGTACTACTGTGTTTTCCTTACTCTGCCATTGTTGTTGCTAATCATTTGCCATTCTAAAACCAACTATGCCCCTCTTGACTATGCCATTGTTGATTGCTGAACTTCAAATGTTTGTTATGTCTGGCATTGTCTACCCTTGCATTATTTGAAACTACTTAGGTTCTCTTTCTTGTTGCTTGCTAAACGACCCTGTGGCACCTTTATTCTGTGCTTGTAACCAATCTTAGAAAACTGTGCCTTCTTGTGTTGGCCCTGCTTGATAGATAAAAATTATGAATTTGGAGATTGTTGGGATCATTAGGTAGGTTTAGAATTTTCTATTGGGATTTAAGTGAGGTGTTTAAGTGATAATAATCAGCTGAATGTATAGTGTATATCAGGTGTATAGAGGGTATACCCTTTTATGGGTTTTGTTCTCTATTGCAGTAGGTATATTAGTGGTATATCATGTATATCACAGCTTTGACACTTAGGAAAAAATTTGAGAAAAATGGAGTAGAATACCAGTGGCATATCATGTATATTACCTCTTGACACTTAGAATATTTTAGGCTTGGGCTTGTTATTTAGGCCTGTCATCTGTGTTTCTCTATTTGACTTGTCGTTACTACTATTTTGGGCCTATTTTATACCTAGGCCATTTTGGTTATTTGATGCTGTTGATTATTATTAATGGGCCAGGCCCAATAAGTTATAATTCATTTTAGCTTTGTAATAATTATTGTAGTCTTAATGTTGTGTTTAGTTTGATTTACGAATGTGTACTAATATTATGTATACCCATTTGTATTTTGTCTACCCAAACCCGTTGGTGGGCCCCAACGAGGCCCACTAACGTATTTAGATTGGGTCAACCTCTCTATTGGAGCATAGCATTGAGCATACGTAATTTTTGGCCCTAAGGATACCCTGTTGCATATTTATTTCTATTTGGGCTTGGTCGGCCCAATGTCCTTATCTCTTTATTTATGCATTTAAATTCTGTACTTGTGTATTTATTTATAAATTGGAACCCTTAAGGTTATCCCATATTTAAAGTCACATAAACTTGATTTTAAAACTACACAAGACTGATTTTGGAAACTTTGACATAGCTTGTGACTTCAAACGGATTGATTTAGTATAATTTTGACTAAAAATGATCAATTTCGTGAATTATGGGGGCCGATGTGAACAATTTTAAAACCTGTGAACTGATATGAACCTATGGACTATGTGGACTGCTTTAAAGACTTTGTGAACTGTTTTGACCATTTCTAGTAACTTGGACTATTTTTGGACTAGAATGACTAAAAATCAAAAAAAAATATAAAATATGGTAAAAAATGGATAATAATAGTATACCTAAAAAATGATTTTTATAAAACATAAAGACTAAAAACCTTTTTCTAAAACTCGGGTGTCCTTACGTGGTGTTCTACTTAGGTTAACGCCTTCGGGTTTTAATCTAGGTGTTCTAGTCCGCAACCCAAAAATGCCTAATTTTGGGCAAAACTTTACAACTTCTATTTCTTGAAAGTATGGTATTTTGCATGAATGACTAAACCTTTTATTACGGGAATCCAAAACAAAAGCAGTTTTATCAAAAACAGTTTATATTCATAAGGCATACTATTAGAACCCGTAGGTCTACCGTATCTTACATATCCTTAATATCAGGGTGCCTAACACCTTCCCCGGGGGATCACTAGAACCCTTACCCGAACTTTGGTCAGATTAGAATTCTTTTAAAATTTAACCGTTTTGAATGAACCCTTTTCGAACTGGTTTTCCTAATTTCCTAAAAATTAGGTGGCAACTCTAAAATAAAGTCCATTTAGAGCACCATTCACGTAGAAGTATATATTTTCCTTTTTCCTGGTACGATTGAAAACTGTACTTCCCCAGGGCACTTTCCTTTTTTAATAAGGCAAGCGCAAATATGAATCGGAAAAAATAGATCCGCTACAGATGGCGACTCTGCTGGGGACAATTTAAGGTTCTAACCATAAGGGTTCCAATAATTTGTATGTTTGTATGATATAAATTGTTTAAGTGATATAAATTGTTTATGTGTTTAAATTTTCGCAAAAATATAATTGTCATTCATTCATGCATACTCCGCCACTCCTGGCATTTATTTTATATTTTTCCAAGGGTGACGACGCGGGATGAGCTGCGGTCATACGTTCACTAAAAAACCCTTTTGCTATATTCTTTCGAGGTGTCTAAGGTCGAGTGGGCATGCGGTCATCCCACATCCTTAGAGAGCCCACCCCCAGCTTGTCTGCTTGGGTAACCCGTGTCATTTTCTTGAAAAACCACTCTAGAATAATTAGCGTAGACCGAAGCCAAATCCTTACTGATATAGCGCATGCTGACCATAGAACGGTTTGGGTATCTCAGACCTACCTGCATTATTGTGCCTTGTGTGAAATAAATTACTGTTCCGGGGGGGGGGGGGGGGGGGGCGGTGGGGAACTAACAAAGTTATGTCTTGCAAATGTCTCCTAATGTGCAGTTTGATATGATTGTGGGTCCACCATCAGGTTTAGTGATGTGGTGGAAAGGTTTGACTAATGATCAGAAGAAAGAGATAAAGAGTTGCATAGGGCATCTACCTTCGATAATGAGTATGACTGGGGATTCGGGTCTGTATGACTGGGGATCCGGGTCTGTTAGAGATTATTACTGGTTATTGGGTTAATGACAAAATAGTGTTCAAATTTGGAGAAATAGAGATGACTCCCACTTTAGAAGAGATCAGAGATGTCTTGGAAAGAGTAGGATGCGCTAATAGGTCAAAAAAAAGTTAGCTCAAAATATCCTCATCCCTCACAAACCTACCCCAAAAGAAATCAAAGACATGTTTGCTGTCAAAAAAGCCGATTGGGCACAGGAACCTACTATAGCCTTTAGAGAGTTATATGGGAGGTATTCATCCAAACAGGGGAACAAAAATCACATTCTTGAGTATTCTTCACTCCAGTCCTGGGTACAAAAACCACATTCTTGAGTTTTCTTCACTACAGTCCTGGGAAGCTAACCAAACGCTAGCCTTTATCACCTGCCTATTGGGAACCATGGTATTTCGACTAAATGCCTCCCTCGCTATTGACACCCCGTTGTCTTTGTTGCCCATGTTGTTCTTAGGGGAGTTACAACGAATGGGCTTACCAAATATTTTGACATCATCTCTATTATCCTATCAGATATATACCGAGCTTTGGGAAAGTGTCGCAACCATTATTATTACTTCAAGGGTTGCAACCTCTTAGTCTAATGGTGGATACTCAAACATCTAGATAAGAGCGGTTTATCCTTCCGCCGAGATCCGGCCCTGAGAGAGGATGATTTGGGAGTCACTGTTGTGCCTTGTGGGGTTTAAGATAAAAGAGGATGGGCTCACATCTTTTCCAGACTAGGAGAAGAACATATCAGGTGGAGAGTACCTGATTTTGATTCCAAAACTATTTGTGTTAAGAGCCGTAGGCGTCCACATTTATCGCTTATGGGCATTAGGCGGATCAGACCCTACGCACCGTTGACAGCACTTAGACAGGTTGGTATGAGACAGGTTATTCCAAATGTGGGAAATATGGAAGAGTTTGTACAAGATTACGAAGAAAGTCATATCGAGGTTATAAAGGATACCAAGAAAGATTGGAAGTATGTTATAAGGGAAGATAAGTTTGATGAGGATCCAAATAGTTCGAGTCATAATGAAGACTACTACGAGTGGCTTAGGGCTGAGCTAGTTGGTACTGCTACTACAGGACCGTATCTGTACAAATTTCCTGTTGATAGGGAAGCTGCGAATGTAATTCAGGTTAGAAGAATAAACCGACAGGTGGAAGGGTGAGAAGCAGATCATCAAGCAAAAACAGAATATGACCAAGAAATAATTAAGAGTTTAACAGATGAGGCGGATGCCTCATTAAAGAGCTTGGAATGGCTTGACACTTTTGTTAAGGGAGCCATAGTGTCATGACCCAACCCCGTGGCCGTGACTAGTGCCCGAGATGGACACCCATACACGCTTACTTACCAAATCAGCATATCAATGACTTATCCATATCCAACATATATTAATTATTACAGATATTGAGGGCAGATGTTGCCTTAAGCGGTCGCATATATCCAACACATCATACAGGAGCCACCAGGGCTGTCGTAGAACATATCGTCCAAAGCATATACATAAGTATATATACATACAAGCCGTTAAGGCTGTCATAGCAAATAGGACCGCTTAGACGCAAATCACAGACATAACCGAACAATAACGACCCATGACCCACATATATGTCTACAGGCCTCTAACAAACACAACAGAGTCATATGACGGGACAGGGCCCCGCCGTACCCCTGAATATACACATACATATATATAACGGAAGAGTCTGTACTAAAATATGGGCTCCAGATCAAGGGAGCACTCCAAGGCAGCAGAACAGATAACCTAAGCTGTCGGGTCACTCACACGAACGTCTGTACCTGCGGGCATGAAACGTAGCCCCCGAAGAAGAGGGGGTCAGTACGGAATATGTACTGAGTATGTAAGGAATGAAATACAACTGGAAAGATCATAACTGAAATAGAGATTCCGGGAGTCAAGTATCATAATAAGGAAACCACTGTACCTGTGTAGTACGGAATCAAATATTTTCATATCGCATACCGTACCCGGCCCATTATGGGACTCGGTGAATGAAATCATGTCATTATGTCATCATGAATACATGTATACATATACCGTACCCGGCCCTCTAGTGAGGGACTCGGTGAACAAAGTCATGCATGTCAACATTATATATCATATATATACCGTACATGGCCCTCTAGTGAGGGACTCGGTAAGTGAAGTCATATCATCATATCAGTATGCCATCATATCATCATGCATATACATACATACATACCGTACCCGGCCCTCTAGTGAGGGACTCGGTGAATCAAATCATCATATGCCCTCATGGCCACCATAACATATCATCATCTCATCACATCATCATATGCATATACCGTACCCGGCCCTCTATTGAGGGACTCGGTGAACAATGCAGTGGGGTACGTACGATAACATACCCGGCCCGGGACTCGTTGAATAGACATATTGAGGCGTGCACGAGCAGAGTAGTGAGAAACTATATGCATATAAATCAAGACTCGATAGATAGGTGCGCAAATCGACACTTGAGGATCATAAACACGTTTCGAGTCAATCCGAGTTAGTATGAAAAAGTTATGGACGTTTTAGTACAGAACCTTCTACAAACATTTCAGAAGCCATTTTTGGAAATCAAAGCAACAATCATGTCAAGCACCTTTCGGATATCGTTATGGATCAAATCAAATATAGCTTTTGGAACCATATGTACATATCAAAATGTATCAAAGACTTAACGGAATAGTCAGACGTGCTATCATTTGAAAATCAAGACATTAGCCGTATCACTTATCTCTTGAATGCCAATCGGAAACATATAAAGTAGATCTTCGGACAACATAGATACGCATCAAAATCATATGAAACAGCTTCTGGAAATCAAGGATATTAGCCATCCTAGTGGCTCTAAGAATAGGAATTTCTTTGCAATCATACATATACGTCATTTGTTCGTTCCATAAAGATCATGCCAAAAGAAAGAGATATAGCGATGATGTTTGTTCCATAATATAATCGGAGGTTACCGACCTTACGTCACTCCGATAGAGTTATAGCGTTTACTTGAGCTGTCATGCATGCTTTATGTTATGTATATGTGAGTTTACACTGTGCCTAGTTGGCTGGGCAGACACCACTACATTGGGCATAGTGGGCAGCTATGATGATAATTACACCGTTCGTAGTTGGCCGGGCAGACACCACTAGTGGGCGGCATGAGATGGTTACCCCGGACGCGGGAGGCCCACTCGCGGGCTAATAATGATCACACCGTACCTATATGGTCGGGTAGTTTATGTATGTATATGTATGATATGATGTTGTTTTAATATAAAAGTTAGCATGCATGACTCCGCCTTAAGAGGTAATCAGTTACAGGTTATCCCTTCATCTTATGCTCTCTTACTTATTTATTTATTATGTTTTTATACATGCCTTACATACTCAGTACATTATTCGTACTGACGTCCCTTCTTGTGGACGCTGCGTTCATGCCCGCAGGTAGACAGGTAGACGGATCTGACCCGTAGGTGCTTTATCAGCGGATTCTCAGGAGCACTCCACTTACTTCGGAGCTGCAGTCTATTTGATATTGGTCTTTATGGTCATATGTATTCTATGTAGAGGCTCGTAGACATGTGTGTACAGTTAGACGTTTCATAACCCTACCGGTTCATATCATTGTATAATATTTTAGTAGCCTTGTCGGCTGGTGGCGATGGGCATAATTGTTGAAGATTATGTAGAGATGTGTCGTTATATTGTGATATATGTCCTTACAGATTATGATATCCAAGAGCTATCTTTGTGGTCCACCTAGAGATGATTATGGGATGCATGTTCAGAGGTGCTCGGTGTGTTAGTTCTAAGTGCCCGTCATGGCCCTCTGGTTGGGTCATGACAGTGTGCTCCATCTATGATTTACAGAAAGTGCCTCTACCACCGAAGTCAGTCGGGCCATACAGCCAATAAGTGTGGAGCGTTGGAAAGAAATCTTATCCAATGGATTGACCACGGGAGAATTAGCCAACTATGGGGGCCCCACTCCTTCCTGACCCACAACCAAGGAAAAAATCATCCAGAAAAGATATCAAAGGTTAGGTTCTAGAGGAGTGACTTCTCCAAATTCGAGGAGTCATATGCCAGGATTCACTCCCTACTATGTAGCGTGAAGAAGATAAGAGCAGTACCGCAAACCTATCAGGGTTACCCAGGACCTCCAAGAGAAAGAGTTTGTGTGTTTCAACATGGTCGCCCTGGACACGACAATGAGGAATGTGTGAATTTGAAGCTTGAACTAGAACGCCTCGTGAATGAAGGCCATGTTTGGATTGTCACGGGAAGATAAGGATAGAAGATGAGGGTGAAGAAGACAATGAAGACCTTTTTAGTATGGTTGGGTAGAAAAAACATAAGTATCCCTTTACTGCTTTCAATAAGATAGAATATCCCTTTCCCTTTTTATGTAAACGGAACCACGCCGACCTGATGTCTCATTGGGGATATGTGGGAAGCCTACATAAGGCCTGGTCAGGGTAGAAAACTATGTTTTGGGTAGCATAGGAAAAAACCTTTTCTGTGTATGCCTGAACTACGGATGGACCTGATTTCCCTTTGGTAGGATACGTAGGCAGTCTATTTAAGACTTGGTCCTTTTATAATAAAAATTAAGACCCCCTTAGTACAAGATGGATAGAAGAAAATCAACCATGAAGACCACTTACCAAAAATCAATATTCCTAAGAACACAAAAAGACCAAAATACCCTTGGAATGTAAATCAATCAAGAGTTGAAATAAAATATATGAATCTATGTGATATAAACTGCAAACAATGTGATATCTTGTGTTTCGTGCTTAAATCTAACACTAACTTGGGAGCCTTTGAGTTGTTTTCTCTTATAGACAAGGGTCGATTCGTTGGCACCGGTTACTCGATCAAAAGCTGCTGCAGTGTCCTTAAACCCTCAAGAAGAAAATAGGCATGAGACTCCGCCGCCTAATAGAACTACTTTAGTCGAGGGTACCCCAACAACTGACATAGTCGGAATGCCTTTGGAAAAGGCCTTTAACCTGCTAATGAGGAAGTTGGCTGAAACTAGAGAAGAAGCAGCCCGCCTGAGGGCTGAAAAAGAAAATGCTACTAATACTGTGGCAAGAAGGCCTCCACCCATTTTCCCACATCTAGACTTACCGATCCCTGACCATTTCCCACAAACCCAGATTGGGGCTACTTTTCAAACCCCACTACGCTGAAACACCACCCATGTGGGGGATTCCTCCCACCAAACACCAGATTTCCAAATACCTACTCACGCTACAACATCTCATAACAGAAATACTTATCAAGCCCCTCGGGCAACATGAGTTCCTGTAATCCACCCCGTACAACCAAATGTTACCTTTCAAGACCATGTCACCCATATTGACTCCTCGCCAAAATTGGAGAACATGGAAATGTTCTTCGAGGCTAGAATAGACAAAATCGAGAAGGAGATGGGGAGCAAAATTGCTAAACTAGAATATGGCTCTATAAAGAAAGAGAGGCTAAGATACTCTGATTTGTGCATACATTCTAACTTGGGTCTACCAGAAGGCTTCATAATTCCCAAATTCGACCATTTCAATGGATCGGGCAAGCCCAGGGCCCACTTAAGAGCCTATTGCGACTAGTTGGTTGGAAATGGTGGAAACGAAGCTTTGCTCATGAGGTTGTTCAGTCGAAGTCTGTTAGGAATAGCCATGGAGTGGTTTATCTCACAAGACATCAGTCGATGTAAGACATGGGAAGAGATGGCAAACTCATTCATGGAAAGATTCCGCTTAAATGTGGAAAATGTGCCCGATCGCTTCTCATTGGAGAAAATTCGCCAGAAATCGACTGAAACCTACAGAGAATATGCCAGTCACTGGAGAGATAAGGCGGCGCGTGTGAAACCACCTATGAATGATGCTGAGTTGGTAGCCGCATTCATATAGTCTCAAGAAGCTGATTGTTTTGCCAAAATGATAACTATGAAAGGGAGCTCCTTTACAGATTTAGTCGTCATTGGGGAAGACATCGAAGATGGCCTCAAGACCAACAGGATTGTCAGTGTGTTAAACAGATCATGTGCGTCTAGCGCCACAAATGGCAAAAAGAAGAGAAAAGATGTAGCTTATGTTTCTAGAGCTACTAGACCAAAATCCGAGGAAAGGAGATAACCCACAAAAATCAAGACATCTACCAATAGCCTCCACCAACCAACTATATAACCACTTCACCCCAATATAGCTCAATGTCTATGTGCTACGCATAACCTGGCTACGGAGCTCAACAACCAAATTATCAAATACCAGCACCTAGCAACCAAGCCCCACGACCAAATTACTGAATGTCAGCACCCAATAACCAAGCTTCACAAAATCAGACTTTCCAAACCAGCAAACTATGACGCACCCCAAAAGAAGCCTCCGAGAGTATTCACTATTTTTCTAGAATTAAGGGCTAGTTTGTTTGCCAAAATGAAGAGAGCCCTGCGATCATTCGCTCAGATATTGAAGGATTGGAAAACACCGTCGCCTCGTTGTACTTACAAGAGCGAAAAGAAGTGTTAGGCCCTTTGACAAGGAAACTTGAGATGTCCCAGTCATAAGTTGTAGCCAAGATGGAGCCCTTCGTGCTCATTTATCCCTCAATAGTCGCTCGAATTCAGAACGAGTCATTCGTACTCAAAACATCAGGACCAGTTGAGAATGCACCTTTTGTGATCAAACCACCGCAACTGACGATGGTCAATAAAGGAAAATAAATAGACGTTGTGGTTTAGGGCATGACCAGGTTTAGAAGGTGTTATGCTCCAGAAGAGCATGTACTTGAAGCGCCACGTCGCGAAAATCCTCAGAGAAGATTAGTCACTGAAGGCGAAGCTAAAAACTTTTGGAGGCAAATGCCAGTCAAGGATTATTCGATTGTTGAACACCTGCATAAGACTCCCGCCAGGATATCAGTAATGTCATTCTTACTTAGTTCGTCTCAACATCGCTTAGCCTTGATGAAATCTTTGGATGAAGTTTAAGTGCCCGCCGACACTACAAGTGAGACATTGGCCGAGATTGTGGGGTATGCTATACGAGCGCATAGGCTATCATTTTCCGATGACGATTTACCAACAGAGGGTAAGACCCACAACAAGGCCTTACACATAACTGTCAAATGCCGTGACAAGATTATCCCCCAACTGCTGATTAATGGAGGGGCTGGGTTGAATGTATGCCCCGTGATGACTCTAAAACAGCTTGGATATGATGTTGGAAAAATCCGTCAGAGTCGAACAAACGTATAAGCTTATGATGGCGCAACCAGCGACCCAATTGGAGAAATAGATCTGCACATACAAATGAGTCCCGCAAAGTTTGTGGTGGAGTTCGTCATCATGGACATCTAAACGAGCTACAACCTATTATTGGGATGACCATGGTTGCACGCCGCTGGAGTCGTGACATATTCATTGTACCAGTCTCTCAAATTCGTATGGGATGATCAAGAAGTCGTGATTCACGGTAAAGGAAGTATCCACAGCTATCCGGACAACTCTGTACCGGTCATAGAGAAGTCACCAGTTGGTACTGATTTTCACACTGTTGAATTTGCCATGATAGATCGCATGGGGGATGATGACGATATCCCTATGCCACCAGTCTACAAAATGGTTGCTACGACTATGATAAGAAGTGGGTTTGAGCTCAGGAAAGGTCTGGGAAGCAACTTACAAGGAATCAAAGAACCAGTAAGTATAAAAAATGGGAAATATCGATTTGGGGTTGGATACGAGCCATGTGAGGCGGAAGAAGAAGAGCCAGAACATGGACCAAGAGGTCCCGTTGAAATGAGAAAGTCATTCCCTCGTCTATACCAGTCCTTCACAGCATGCCCATTGAGTCACAACAATAAAGATCCAGAGGAGGGTTTAAGGACGTTTTTTTTGCAGCCAACATTGAAGAATTCTTCGAAGCATTGGATATTCGTCGTGCTAAGCCAGGGGAAACAACAAGCGGATGGACTTCTGCCCCGTTGTTCACTCTTCGGTAGAAAGAATGCTCACTTTAAAAAAAATGGTGAAAGTCGGATTTGAGGCCCGACTTGTCGCCTTTTCATTTTTTCTTATTACGTGTTGTTTAATAATGGAAATAGCTTGATGTTCCATTACAAGTCAGGACCACAGTTTGTATCACTCTTTTTAAAATTTCAATGAAAACGCCTCAAAGTTTATAATAAGACAAAATCGCTTTACCTATGTAAATATATATACGTACATACACATATATATATATATATATATATATACGTAGTTAAAATTGCTTTTACATGATTGATAACTGTGTTATTTTATTTTACAGTAATAATACAGAGGCTACAAATAATGTCATGACATGTTATGAAACAAGTAAAAATGATGACGAACAAAATGACGATCAAGAAGAAGAAGATAACTGGACCAGAAGGGTTGATAGACATCGAAGAAGAATATGAAAATAGACCGACACTAAACCTAGAGGAAATAAAGGCAGTTAATCAAGGAAATGAGGAGTTGATTTGGGAAACCAGAATAAGTGTACATCTGATAGAGGTTGAGAAAGAAGGGTATCGAAGCTTGTTGAAAGAGTATGAAGATGTTTCCCCTTGGTCATACGCTGATATGCTGGGTTTAAGTATGAATATTGTTGCCCATAGTTTTCCGATCCTAGAAGGATTTGCCCCGGTAAAACAGAAAATCAGGCAGCCTAAGCCTGATGTCAGCATCCGAATTAAAGAAGAAGTAGAAAAACAGATTCAGTCAGGAGTTGTGGAGGTGATACCATACCTAACATAGTTAGCGAACATAGTCCCGATACTAAAGAAAGATGGGAAAATAAGGATCTGTGTGGACTATCGTGATCTTAACCGCGCTAACCCAAAGGATAATTTCCCACTCCAAAACATTCACATACTCATTGACAACTGTGCCAAGCATGAGGTGAAATATTTCGTGGATTGCTACGCAGACTATCATCAGATACTGATGGATAAAAAATATGCTCAAAAGATGGCATTCATCACACCATGGGGGTATATCATTACCGGGTAATTCCGTTTGGGCTCAAGAATGTCGGTGCTACTTGTATAAGGGCGATGACCGCCATCTTTCATGATATGATGCATACAGAGATTGAGGTATATGTGGACGACGTCGTCATCAAGTCCCGAGTGGGTGATGATCATCTTGAGCACTTAAGAAAATTCTTCGACAGACTCCGCAACTACGATTTGAAGTTGAATCCTGTGAAATGCTCATTTGGAGTACCAGCTGGGAAGTTGTTAGGATTCATAGTCAATCGTCGAGGTATTGAGTTTGATCCCCAAAAGATTAAACCAATTCAAGAACTCCCACTGCCAAGAACAAATAGAGAGGTCATGAGCTTCTTAGGAAGATTGCATTACATTGGACGCTTCATGTCATGACCCGACTAGGGGCCATGACGGGTACCCGGGGCTAACCATCGAGCACCGCTCATACCATTACCCATCGTACACATCAAGCGTCCATTCACTAATCTTATACTCAAATCATAGGAAAACCATTTTTCCCTTTGAAACATAATTACCTTTATGTACATAAGCCCTTCGGCTATCAAAAATAATATACACACAATAAGGACATCGTGAGACCATACTACCCACACATGCCTATCTACGAGCCTCTACTAGAGTGCTAGACATAGGGACGGGACAGGACCCCGTCATGCCCAAAACATATATATACACAAAAGAATAAATCAATGGCACCTTCGGAATAATGGGGTGCTCTCAAAGTCTGCTAATAGCTCCTACGAATCAGGATCACCTCCCTGTCTACCTGTGGGGATGAACACAACGTCCAAAGAAAATGGACGTCAGTACGAACATTGTACTGAGTATGTAAGGCATGAATGGAATAAACATACTAGAGAAATCATAAGACATAAGATGAAGATATAACCTGCGTGACTTTTAAGGGTGGATACATTTCACACATATATCATATATAATCGTTGTACATGTATCATCATAGCGCATTCATCATCGTATCATATATATATATATATATATATATATATATATATATATATATATATATCATCATCGTTAACCCGCGTCCGGGTAACCATCATTTGCCGCCGACTAGTGGTGATCATGTCCGGCCTTCTAGGCGCGGTGTAAGCAGCCCGCCTTAGCGGTGACATGTCCGGCCATTTGGGCACGGTGGAATCATAAGCAGCCCGCCTTAGCGGTGACATGTCCGGCCATTTGGGCACGGTGGAATCACAAGCAGCCCGCCTTTGCGGTGACATGTCCGGCCATTTAGGTATGGTGGAATTGTATCATCGTGAGCACATCATAGACTTATCATAACTTATCCTCATTATATCTTTATCATCAAAATATACATTAGAACTTGAAGGCAACTATGGCTATGTCGGGGTGACATGAGGTCGTGAACCCCCGATTACATTATGGAGTGGTCATAATCGTCATATCTCACCTTGAAGGGACTAACATTTTAAGGTGAGTGCACACAAGGAAAAGCATCAATGGAACTATACTTAGGATCATTAACCTCTTGGACATCATACCCCACTTTAAGATTCTTTGTACTTAAACCCATCATCATCATTGTCATGCTCTTATCGTACCTCTTTTCTTTAGCTTATACATATATAGCTCGTTACAGTCACAGACTCATAGTTTCCTTTATTTAGGAAGATTATGGGAGAATATGAGGATTCATGCCATAGAAGGAAAGGATTAGCCTTACATACCTTTTTTTGCATAGCTATTCTATCTCTTGATCGTTCTCCTTCAACGCTCACGTTTCTACCTTCAAGGGAATTCGCATGAACATTAGCTAATCAATTATATGAACGTGCTTACTAATGCTAGAGAAAATTGGGCAGAATTTCCTTTGTTTGTACAACTTTTCTCATATTACATATCAACTCTCAAACATCCATAACAACATTCACAATATTATAAGCAACAATCATCATTCATCTACATTATCCACATTTCACAATTTCACTTCAACTCCGCCATAATCATGGTCATAGTTTACTATTGCGTTTTCTCACATATAATACTTATCCCATGTTCTAAATGTCACTTATAGCCTACTTACAATCTCAACATATCAATATTCATGACTCATTCCAAACTACTACTCAAAATCTCATTATTCTCATCTTTGTGACCCATTTTCTATCTCCTTTCATAATCTAAGTCTTTCAACCTCTCATTATCTGAAACAACATGGAAAGATCATAAAACTTACCTTAGACAGTGTAGGAACAAGCCTTGAGCGGAAATACTCCTCTTACACCAAAACTGTCACGACCCAACCCCGTAGGCCGTGACTAGTGCCCTATCTGGGCACTCAAACACATTCTAGTATATAGCAGAAGCCGACAAGGCTTTATTTCAAATTTAGTTAATTTCCAGAAAAAAAAAATTTGGCAGAGTTTCCTTTGTTTTACGGACCATCCCATAAGCCCTGCACGCAGAAAATACCAACAAAGGCCACACAGGGCCAACAAAACAACATTTAAATATATGCGGACCGGCCGCCGCGGCGAATGGAATCGCCCGAACACAACATAAGCACAAAACTGTACAGAAAGATCCCAACCCACAAACATGTCTACAGACCTCTAAATGGACCAACGGAACCATATGGCGGGACAGGGCCCCGCCGTACCCATGAACGAGAATATACACATATAGAAGTGACAGGCTGTACCAAAAGATGGCTCTGAATAAAAGAGCGCTCCAAAAATAGCAGAAGGAGATCCTAAGCGGACGGATCAGCAAACCTGTCGTCGGTACCTGCGCGGCATGAAAACGCAGCCCCCGAGGAAAGGGGGTCAGTACGAAATATGTACTGAATATGCAAACCCTGAATTACAGAAACAAGATCATAACCGGTACAGAACGTACAGAAGTAAGCAGAAAATCCAAAGTATCAAACACATATTTTCAAAACATGCAGAGTGTGTACAGAAACATATGTCATATCAAATCCGGCCCCTGCCAAGGGACTCGGCAGACAGAACGTGGCCACCCTCCCGACGCTGGTGCCACAACACAGAAGAATCAGAATAGGGGCATAACCCCGTAACATAATATGTCATATCAGATGGCCATAGTAAATCATATCAGAACAAACGTACATGGCACAGCATACTCCACAAACCCATGTACGCGTATACCTGCCCCCTCACATCGAGGCACGGCGAACAATGCAGGGGATTACGCTTGACAACATATCCTGGCCCGGGCTCAGTGTGGGAATCATTGGGGCATCCACGAATGGAGTAGTGAGAGACTAATGCAATTAAAATATCATAAATGTTTTCAAGGACTCAATGAGGCATATCAAGGGCAAACAAATCCAATGAAGTCGGACGGGATCATAATAAAAGCATTTCGGACATCATAATAAATTACAGAAGTATAACCTTCCTGAAGTCGTTCCGAGTGTCAAAATAATTTATCAGACTTAATAGAATATTTAAAACTATTTTCGTTAGGTAATTAAAAGGGTAGTCGAAACGTTTCTTTCAAAAATCGTTCGAAAAGGAGACTTTAGTACATTAAGGGCAAAACCGGGAATAGCGGGCCCACCTCGGAACAAGCAAGGCGGTGGGCTCAAATTACGCCCTTTAAGCTTATGGGGTCACCTATAAAGGTTCTACGGATATTCTATAGCTTTTCAAGGAGTTTAGAGAAAGTTTGCATAATTTCAGGAAAAGCATATCAAAATGGTTCAATTCTACTGAAGGAAAACTGAGATTTTCTCTTGCGGATTCCGATGGCCAAGAAGGTCTTTTGAGGCCCGAATCCGATCCTAAAACACTTAGACATGCCAAAAGAAGGATCGGGGCAGATTTACATACCTTTTGAGCTTTTTAAGCCTATCCAAGCTCACTCTCCGTTTCGTCAAAAATCTGCAAATGGTCACATTTACCAATTGTAAGTTATAGATGCTACAAATTCAATTCAACTCTTATTTGTCTACCGAAATTTCGGCAGCACTTCCCCTATACATATAGCACCCCCGAGAATTCAACTCGGCTCACAATCATCAACAACAACCCAAACAACAACATCAACATCAACAACAAACACTAGAAACACAATATGGCACAACTAGTTCTACTTGCCGACATAATGCCATAACCTTCATTTCAACTTCAATTTCCAAACCAATTTCAATGATTTCACATGCATTATCAAACTAGATCATCACAACATAGTTTAGAATCGTTTCATGTCGTTTCCTCAAGGTATACACACGATATACATAATATACAAACTTTCCGCCAAAGTCATAATTCACTCAAAACTTCTAATCTCTGGCATACATATTCATAACATGTTTCCAATTTCCAAATTCGTCAATGATCATCATAATTAACAACCAAATAACTTCATTTTCATAATTTCGGAAAATCATACTAAAGCGACGTAAGTTTCTACGTTCCATTTCAATACAAACTCATATCGTTTTACTTTCATTTACATTGCAAGAATCACAATAACACGACTAACACATTACACAAACTTGATTCATTTCCATTCCAACTCTAACATACCACACGGCCATATGCTCTCTTCATCAACTTCAACTACATTCATTCAACTTCCAATTCCAATATGCATTTCATCACAACTACAACTAGAATATAACATGAATTCAACACATTATGGCTATACAACATATACATACACACGGCTACACCTATATACCGCACACCCACTTTGCAAACTTCCATTTCTCCATACAATCAACACATTTCTACCTACTACAACCAAAACAAAACTCCATAACACAAGAATAAAGGATAAATTCTTACCTTTTCCTCTAGTCTTCTTTACTTGAACTTGTGATCACTTTGATGAAATAAGTGCTTCTCTCTCCAACCCAACTACACCAAGTTGTAGAGAATACCCAATTTAGTAGGAAAACCACAAAAGAATAATTTTTGGAGCAATATTCTTGGGAGTGATTTTTCTCCAAGCAAACCCGAAACCCTTCTATCTTCTTGCTCTTATTTTTTTCTTTGGTTTTCTTGCTCTCTAATGGATATACTTTGAAGACTTGGTCTTATTATAATTAATAGTCACATGGTCAAGCACATGACCATGTAAATGGACTTGGGCCAAGGCCAAGGTGGCCGGCCATGGTCCATGGTTTGGGCCTCAATTCATTAAAAAAAAAATTTGAGCCCAATTTGTTACGAATTTTATTTTGTAATTCCCGGAACTAATTTCTGAAACTCCAATTTTTACCCTTAGCCTCATCCCACACTTCCACAAAATATTCGTTCATAAACAACTCATGTGTTACATAAAATCAATTATGACTTTATTTCATACAAGTCAAGATTATTTCAAATTTTCCAAAGGTGTGAAGACACGGGATATAACAAAAACCCTAGTTCACTTCCATTGGAATTTCTTGGCTTGGATAAACTTCAATGAGTTTCATACACTTGATTTTGTTGGTTTGATGAAGTTGATCACAAATCTCTCTTGAGTTCTTATGGACGAAGAGTGGAGAGATCTCTAGAATGTTCTTGAAGTGTGGAGAGGAGAAATGAAATAAATTGGATGGGGTTGGGTCCTTATATCATTTTTAAAAATCTGTCCCGACACCAATCTACGGACCAACGTACGGTCCGTATCTTTTCTACTGGTCGTATGTCTGGCCGTAGATTTGGTCTAGTGAAAGACCCATTCTGGGCAGAACATACGGCTAGACATACGGCCAGTATGTTGGACCGTATGTTGCCCAACCTTCCGGAATTCATTCTCGTCGACTCGTTTGATCTCCAATTCTTATGGAACCTTCTTAACACTTGTTTAACACCTCATTACCAATCTAAGGGACGTTATAACTCTTCTCCATAACATCTTTAAGCCATCACTAACTCGGTACTCGTAAATCCTTCTCAATACATAACGTATACCTTGTCTTTCGTGGCAAACTTTCTTCTCTTACTTCGAATGTCTTTGAAATCTCAATTAGGATCATCAAATGCTATTTCTTACTTATCGAAACATCGTATACCTCGTGCCCTTCATTAGTCTATTCACTGTATGTTAACGGGAAATTTTTCGAGGTGTAACATTCTTCCCCCCTTTTGGAACATTCGTCCTCGAATGTTAAGCACTCGGGAATTCTACGAAAATTTCGCCAGAGTTTCCCCTGTAATATGACACTACCATCCTTTCACAACAGCCCATAATAACAATGCCTCACAGGGCCACAACATAATAACAATATAATTTGGCCACACACGACCCATATGCATAAAAAGAAAACATACATACCTCAAAATCTTTATGTTTCATCATGGATCTCTTCCGGGGGATGAAATAAGTGCGGGTATTTAGATTTCATCTTCTCTTCCGCCTCCCAATTCATTTCTTCTTGGTTGTTATTTCGCCACAAGACTTTAACGGAGACTACTTCCTTATTTCGGAGTCTCCGTACCCACCTGTCTAATATGGCAATGGGAACTTCTTCATAGACTAGCTTTTCTGTCACTTGAATATCATCTATTGGAACAATTCTCGTAGGATCTCCAACACACTTGCGGAGTATTGAGACATAGAAAACTAGATGGACTAATTCAAGTTCTAGAGGCAAGTCCAATTCATAAGCTACTTGACCCACCTTGCGGATAATCTTATAGGGTCCAATGTATCGAGGACTTAACTTTCCTTTCTTACCAAATCTCATCACTCCCTTCATTGGCGACACCTTTAAGAATACCCAATCATCAACTCGAAATTCTAAGTCTCGCCGGTGGTTGTCCGCATAAGATGTTTGGTGACTTTGGGCTGTCAACAATCGATCTCGGATGACCTTGACTTTTTCTCCAGCTTGTTGAATCAACGCAGGGCCTATTATCTGTACTTCTACTATTTCAAACCATCCAATTGGAGACCTGCACTTCCTTCCATATAAATCTTCATACGGAGCCATTTGAATACTGGAATGGTAGCTGTTATTATATGCAAACTCAATAAGGGATAAGTGGTCATCCCAACTACCACCGAAATCTATAACACATGCTCGTAGCATATCTTCCAAGGTCTGAATGGTATGTTCGGCCTGCCCATCAGTTTGCGGATGAAACGCCGTGCTAAGCTTTACTTGAATACCCAAACCTTCTTGGAAGGATTTCAAGAACCTAACTGTAAATTGTGCTCCTCTATCTGTGATAGTGGATATCGAAATACCATGGAGTCGCACAATCTCCTTGAGATACAACCTTGCATAATCTTCTGCTGAGTACGTAGTTTTGACTGGAAGAAAATGAGCTGCTTTCGTGAGTCTGTCCACGATCACCCATATGGAGTCATACTTGCCTCGGGAACGGGGTAACCCCACAATCAAATCCATGTTGATCACTTCCCATTTCCATGTAGGGATTTCAATTACTTGCAGTAATCCTCTGGCTTTTGATGTTCGATTTTCACTAGCTGGCAGTTTGGACATTGAGCTACAAATTCTGCTATGTCTTTCTTCATTCCATCCCACCAATAAATTAACTTGATATCATGATACATCTTCGTTGCTCCTGGATGAATAGAATACCTAGAATAATGAGCTTCGTCTAGAATTCAGCGACATAATTCAGCAACATTCGGAACACATAACCTACCTCGGTATCTAAGAACTCCCTCTATAGAAGTTTCAAATTGAGACTTCTCTTTTTCATGAAATGCGTCTCTATAACAGCTCAACTGAGGATCTTCATGTTGACGCTCTTTCACTTCCATATTCAGGGACGAAACTGTGGGATTATTAGTACTAATTCTTGCACTACCTGCATCAATTAGACGTACTCCAAGATTAGCTAGTTGGTGGAGCTCCTGAATTAATTCTTTCTTCTCCGGAGAAACTTCACATAGGCTGCCCATCGATCGGCGGCTAAGCGCATCAGCTACCACATTTGCCTTTCCGGGGTGGTATAAAATACTCACATCATAATCTTTCAATAATTCTAACCACCGCCTCTACCGCAGATTCAACTCCTTTTGTTTGACAATGTATTCAAGACTCTTGTGGTCCGTATAAATGTCGACATGCACACCATACAAGTAATGTCTCCACATCTTTAATGCATGAATAACTGCAGCCAATTCGAGATCATGAGTTGGGTAGTTCTTTTCATGTTTCCGCAGCTGCCTCGAAGCATAACCGATGACTTTACCATGCTGCATTAACATACATCCTAACCCAACACCGGAAGCATCACAATATATAACATAACCATCTGGCCCTTCTGGGAGTGTTAAGACCGGAGCTGAAGTTAACCTATCTTTCAATTCCTGAAAGCTACGCTCACAAGCATCATTCCACTGAAATTTAGCTGACTTCTGAGTTAGCTTCGTCAATGGGGCTGAAATAGAGGAAAATCCTTCTACGAACCTTCTATAGTAACTTGCCAATCCCAGAAAACTACGGACTTCTGTAGGCGTCGTAGGCCTTGGCCAAGTCTTCACAGCTTCAATTTTCTGAGTATCAACTCTAATGCCATCATCTGAAATAACATGACCCAAAAATGTCACAGAATTCAGCCAAAACTCGCACTTTGAATATTTTGCATACAATTCTCGAGTTCGAAAAATTCCAAGAACAATACGTAAATGGTCTGCATGTTCTGATTCTGTGCGAGAGTATACCAGAATATCTTCAATGAATACTATTACGAATAAATCCCAGAGTGGCCTGAATACATTATTCATCAAATTCATGAACACTGGCGGGGCATTAGTTAACCCAAATAACATCACTCGGAATTCATAATGGCCATATCTCATTCTGAAAGCTGTTTTGGGAATATCTTCTTCTCTAACTCTCACTTGATGATAACCTGACCTCAACTCTATTTTGGAAAACCACCTGGCACCATATAGTTGATAAAATAAATCATCACTTCTCGGAAGAGGATATTTGTTCTTTATCGTCACCTTATTCAACTGCCCATAGTAGATGCACATTCGTACGGAGTCATCTTTCTTTCTTACAAATAGGACAGATGCTCCCCATGGTGATGAACTGGGTCTAATAAACCCCTTCTTAAGCAAATCTTTCAACTGTGCCTTTAGCTCTTTCAATTCTGCCGGAGTCTTTCGGTAAGGAGGAATAGAAATAGGCTTGGTGTTCAGCAACACATCAATAGCGAAATCAATTGCTCTTTCCGGAGGAAGGCGATAATTTGGAAATACATCCGGAAATTCATTCACTACCGGAACGGATTGGAAAGTTGGCGACTTAGCTTCGGTATCATGAACTCGGACTAAGTGATAAATATAGCCCTTAGCTATCATCTTTCTTTCCTTAAGGTAGGAAATAAACCTACCCCTGGGAGATGCTGTGTTACCCTTCCATTCAAGCACGGGCTCTCTCGGAAATTGAAATCGAACTACTTTCATTCGGCAGTCAACATTAGCATAACATGAGGCCAACCAATCCATACCCATAATCACATCGAAATCTAACATCTCCAGCTCAACTAAATCAGCTTTAGTCTGGCGGTCGCATATCACAATTACACAATTTTTATACACTTGTCTAGCTATCACGGGATCACCAGCCAGAGTAGATACCTCAAAAGGTTTAATTGGCTCATGTTTCACCCCAATACGACCAGCAACATACGGAGTAATATAAAATAGGGTAGAACCCGGATCTATGAATGCATACACATAATGGGAAGGACTCAAGATCCTGTAACCACATCCGGGGAGGACTCAAGATCCTGTCGTTCGGCTAAAGCATACATACGGGACTGAGTGGCACCTGAAGTAGATTCTCCCCCTCTGCCTCTACCTCGACCCGCTGGAATCTGGGAGTCTGCCCTACCGAGCGCATTGAAGAGGAACCAGCTGTTGATCCTGTGGGTTGAACCCTACCTGTACCATACCTTGAGGGACAATCACGCATCAAGTGCCCAGTCTGTCCACAAACATAGCAAGCATCTGTACCCTGGCGACATTGCCCCGAATGTAATTTTTTGCACTGACTAAATTGTGGAACTGGTGGTCTCCTCTGACTATAATCACCCCCTAAACTGGGAACCTGAAGCTCTCGAACTCTGACCCTGTCCTGAAGGAATGGAGCGGTCAAATCTCCCACCTGCAAATCATGGAGGTGCACTAGTCGCCGACTGGCCTGAGTGTCTAGGATATGACTGCCTCGATCCCCCTCTATAATCACCACCTACCCCTATAGATCTGGCCCTCTTGCTTTGCCCTCTATGAATATCACGATCACCCCTTTGCGGATGCTGTTGTCCTTCAAAATTCTGGGTATGGGCTTGAATGCAGAAATATCCATCCCATCTTGCAACGAAGCCCTCAAACAATCCTTGAACAAATTTGGCCCTAATCCACTCATGAATCTGTGCACTCTATCACCCATGTAGGCCACTATAGTCGGGGCATATCTAGCCAATGAATTAAACTGAAGGCTATACTCCTGAGCACTCATATTTCCTTGTTTCAAATTTAAAAATCTATCCACTCTAGCTCGGCGGACCGCGGGTGGCAAATAGTGCCGGGTGAAGGCATCTACAAATTCTTGCCAAAAGGGAGGAGGCGCATTCTCTTTTCTTGATGATATCCAATTATTGTACCATAATACCGCCACATTTCGTAGTCTATAAGATTCCAACTCCACAGATTCAGTTTCGGAGGCATGAATAATCTTCAATGTTCTCAACATTTCATCAATAAAATTTTCGGGTCTTCATCCGGCTTTGACCCGAAAAACTCCGGAGGATTCAAACTCATGAAATCACGGGCTCTAGTACTAACGACCGTGTCACTTGAACCCGAACCGTGCCGCTGTGCCTGAGTGGAAACTAACTACGTCAATAGATGAATAGCCTCGTTCACTTGTTGACCCGAAGTGGCCGGTGGAGGAACTGGAGGCATAGGAGCTGGAGCTGAAGCTTCCTCTTGTTCTTCTATAATAGGCGGAGTAGGAGAAGTATTAGATGGAGCCTCATTATGTGATTCACCCTCTTCTACATTCATTGGCGGCTCCCTTTCTACCCGACTTTTCATCGAAACCATGCCCTTCTGGACAGCTCTAGCTTTTCCCTTTGGCTGTATCTTTGAAATCATAACACACTATTAGGGAGGAGAAAGTCTTATAAACGGCTCTATCGCACGATCTCATAAGAAGAAGAATGGTCATTTTTCCTAAATGCCCTGTAGCCACCTGTTTATTAGTGTGGCGCGCAACACACCATAAACAAGACTCTACTAGACAGGGCCCGTAGACACTTCCTAGGACTGAACTGCTCTGATACCACTTTTGTCACTACCCGACTAGGGGCCATGACGGGTACCCGAGGCTAACCACCGAGCACCACTTATACCATTACCCATCGTACACATCAAGCATCCATTCACTAATCTTATACTCAAATCATAGGAAAACCATTTTTCACTTTGAAACGTAATTACCTTTATGTACATAAGACCTTCGACTATCAAAATAATATACATACAATAAGGACATCGTGAGACCATACTACCCACACATGTGTATCTACGAGCCTCTACTTGAGTGCTAGACATAAGGACGGGACAGGGCCTCGTCATGCCCAAAACATATATATACACAAAAGAATAAATCAATGGCACCTCCGGAATAATGTGGTGCTCTCAAAGTCTGCTAATTGTTATATCCCGTATTTTTGAACGTCAGATTATTTGCTGAGGTGGGACCCACACATCGAGATTTTTTTGGGACATCTGAAAATTCATATGAATCACATATGAGAAGTTAAACACGACTCAAGAAGGACCCTTGGGCCAAATCAAAGTGGAAGAAGTCCTCCAAACGAATATTTTTAAGAAAACGTTTTCGGGCGATCTGACTTCAAGGGGCAAAAACGGTATTATAAGTTTAGAATTTGGAAAAGTATCAAGAAATAGAAGTTGTAGATAATTGAATTAGCTTTCCAACCATAGGTCGTGGGTGCCCAGGTGACGTCGGTACAAGGAAATATGAACGTTTTAAGGTCGAAAGGTCAGTGGGCTAGGCCCAACTCGGGACCAAACCGAGTTGGCCCAACAAAATCAAAAAAAAATAATAAGGCCCAAATTTGTGAGGGCCAACCGGCCATGGTTATGGCCCAAGCCCATATTAAATAAAATTTGGTCAATAAATAAGATGACTAAGTCATCTTTATCACACAACCTCTAGAATATTCAAGAAGTTGAAGAACAAGAAAGAGAAGGAGAAAAGTTGAAGGCCATTTCGGCCAAGGGTAAATTTCCAAGGAAAAATTGATAAAAATTCTTCAAAAATCAATCCCTACCAAGTAAAGGGTGCTTAACAAGGTGGAGTTGTTGTTGGAGCAAGAAAGATTCAAAATCATACAAATTGCCAAGTTGTAGTCAAGTGAGAAGTTGAAGAAGAAAGGTGAGTTTTGATCTTTCTTTATGTGTTATGAATGGTTTATATGTGTTGTAGTATGTTAAAATGGATGAAATTCATGAAAGAGATAAAAATAGGGGTGTGGCCGTGAGGTATGGAACATGTATATGTGTGTAGAAATTGTGTTTTAATTAATTTATCTAGTGTTTGGTTGTTATTGTTGTGAATGATATGTGAAAAATGGAAGTGGAATAAATTTGGAGAGGTTGTAGTGTGTATGCTTGATGTTGGTCGTGTAGTTGTAGGGTAATATGGAAGAAAAGGAGTCAATTCTATTTAATGTTTTGGTTGTAGTTGAATTGTGGATGCTAGATTGCTAATGAATGCATAATAATCTTGTGAAGTTGAAGTAGGTGGAGGTCTGTTTTAGAAGTTATGTGAATTGAATGTAATGTTCTTGGATGCATGGAAGGTAATGTAGTTAGTATGATGTTGTTGGAATATAGATCATGAGGTTGTGATTGTTTTCATTAAAGTTAGAAAGTTTTTGGAAGAAGTAGTAAGTTGATTGAATATGGAAGTTGTTAGTATTGCTGTTGTTGGAATTGTGGTTGATATTTTGGCCGGGTTTGAATTCCCGGGATTGTTGTTGATTGAAATTAGCCAAGTTGAACTTGGTGGGATGGAGTATTTATAGGGGAAGTGCTGCCGAAATTTCGGTAGCCAAATGTTTCCTTAAGAATTCAACTCTAAGTATCCTAATAAGAGTTTTGGTAAACATGACCAATTTGCAGATTTTGACGAGATTGCAACGTGAATTCGGAATAGCAAAAGAAGCGGAAAGAGGTATGTAAGGTTTCACCCTTCTTTCTATGGCATGTCTTAGACGTAATAAGTTGGGTACGCGCCTCGGGGACAACTCTCTTCCCCGGAATCCGCATCCAAAGTTTTCCACTTTTTGTTCAATAGAATTGAACTAGAAAGTGTGCAAATGATGGAAAGACCTCTTAAATCCCTAGAACTTGCATAAGTGGGACCCGATTACCCTAGGACCCTCACAAGTAATGACATGACACGTAATATATGTAAATCATATACGTCACCCCATCCGGCCCGAGGTGGCCCGCTACTCTCGGATATTTCCTTACAGTCTTGCTTGACTTACTTGAAGTGAATCCAAAGGGAACCTTTGATCCCGATTTCGTTACCAAATGATAAATACTATGACTCCTCTAACGAGGGCACTTCCATGACGATAATGATAACAATGATGTTAGATAAGAGAATATGCCTATGATACGTACTACCGGAACGACTCTATGACTAAGATGACTAAGCTAAGTATCTTATGTAAACATGAAAATGATAAACTAATTTTTGAATATTATTTATATTTCCTAGCTATGACTTTATTTTCTAAAAGATTTCAAAGTCTATGAACTGTCATCTATGATGCCCCGATTTTATTCTACGTTTACTTTAATATTATTTCCCGTTGGTAGTCTCACCTTAAAATACTCGTTCCTTCAAGGTGAGACAAAGCGATCACGAGTGTTCTATAATATAATTGGAGGTCCCCGACCTTACGTCACTCCGATGACTACATGATTCTTCTTTGGGCTTTCCTGCGTGCCTATGAGACATATGTATATAGGATACGTAAATGCATATAAGACATGTAAATGTATGTAAGATATGTGTATATATTTTTAAACTATGCACATGACGAAAGAGCTAGAGCGCTATAGACGCTGATACATGCACATGATACACGTATATGTATATGATAAAAGCACCAGAGCGCTATAGACGCTGATGTACCTACATGACACACGTATATGTATATGATAAAAGAGCTAGAGCGCTATAGACGTTGATATATGTACATGATATATGCATATGTATACGGGGGAAATGGAGGTAAGGGCAGAGCGTTATGAACGCATATCCACCTGATCAGTTGGCATTACATGATATGATATCGTCCCGGACGCGGGATGTGTATATTTATGGTTAAATGGATCGGCTGCCGACGCCTCGGCAATATGAGATGTCCTATTTTATATGTATATGTATATGAACAAGGAAAGATTCTTAAAGGAAAGCTAAGTACGCATAGCACCTGCCAAGGGTATATATATATATATGAAGGTTATGTTTCTACCTCAGGACATGTGCTATTATTCTCTTATGTCGTTATTTCCGTTTTATACTTTCCGTATGCTACTATTCATGCCTTACATACTCGGTACACTATTTGTACTGACGTCCCTTCTTGTGGACGCTGCGTTTCATGCCGCGCAGGTCACCTGATAGGCGGATTTGATCCTTAGAAGCCTTACCAGCAGTGTTGACAGCGCTCCAGTTATTCCGGAGCCCCACTTTCGTGGTACTATTTTGTGTATGTATTTTCGGGCACGACAGTACTCGACCCTTTCTATGTATAAGTGTACTATGTCTAGAGGTTCGTAGACAGATATGTACAGTCAGTTAAGTACAGTTAGGTATATGGTGTTTTGGCATGCTAATGTTGATGTATAAGTGATAACGAAGTTTATTAGTCTATGTTCAGAATGACGCCGCTAATGTTAATGTTAAAAAAAAATGGCTCTGTTTACATGGCTTGCTAAGAGGTAAAGGTAAAATGATAGACAAGGGGTGCTCGGTACAAGTATCGGGTACTCGTCACGGCCCCTAGACGGGTCGTGACACTAATAGCTCCTACGAATCTGGATCACCTCCCTGTCTACCTGTGGGGATGAACACAGCGTCCAAAGAAAATGGACGTCAGTACGAACATTGTACTGAGTATGTAAGGCATGAATGGAATGAACATAATAGAGAAATCATAAGACATAAGATGAGGATATAACCTACTTGACTTTTAAGGGTGGATACATTTCACACATATATCATATATAATCGTAGTACATGTATCATCATAGTGCATGCATCATCGTATCATATATATATATATATATATATATATATATATATATATATATATATATCATCATCGTTAACCCGCGTCCGGGTAACCATCATATGCCGCCCACTAGTGGTGATCATGTCCGACCTTCTAGGCGCGGTGGAATCATAATCAGCCCGCCTTAGCGGTGACATGTCCGGCCATTTGAGCACGGTGGAATCATAAGCAGCCCGCCTTAGCGGTGACATGTCCGGCCATTTAGGCACGGTTGAATCACAAGCAGCCCGCCTTTGCGATGACATGTCCAGCTATTTAGGCACGGTGGAATTGTATCATCGTGAGCACATCATAGACTTATCATAACTTAGCCTCATTATATCTTTATCATCAAAACATACATTAGAAATTGAAGGCAACTATGGCTATGTCGGGGTGACATAAGGTCGTGAACCCCCGATTACATTATGGAGTGATCATAATCGTCATATCTCACCTTGAAGGGACTAACATTTTAAGGTGAGTGCACACAAAGAAAAGCATCAATGGAACTATACTTAGGATCATTAACCTCATGGACATCGTACCCCACTTTAAGATTCTTTGTACTTAAACTCATCATCATCATTGTCATGCTCGTATCGTACCTCTTTTCTTTAGCTTATACATATATAGCTCGTTACAGTCACGGACTCATAGTTTCCTTTATTTAGGAATAATATGGGAGAATATGAGGATTCATGCCATAGAAGGAAAGGATTAGCCTTACATACCTTTTTTTGCTCAGCTATTCTATCGCTTGATCGTTCTCCTTCAACACTCTCGTTTCTACCTTCAAGGGAATTCGCATCAACATTAGCTAATCAATTATATGAACGTGCTTACTAATGCTAGAGAAAATTGGGAAGAATTTCCTTTGTTTATACAACTTTTCTCATATTACATATCAACTCTCAAACATCCATAACAACATTCACAATATTATAAGCAACAATCATCATTCATCTACATTATACACATTTCACAATTTCACTTCAACTCCTCCATAATCATGGTCATAGTTAACTATAGCATTTTCTCACATATAATACTTATCCCATGTTCTAAATGTCACTTATAGCATACTTACAATCTCAACATATCAATATTCATGACTCATTCCAAACTACTACTCAAAAGCTCATTATTCTCATCTTTGTGACCCATTTTCTATCTCCTTTCATAATCTAAGTCTTTCAACCTCTCATTAACTGAAACAACATGGAAAGATCATAAAACATACCTTAGACAGTGTAGGAACAAGCCTTGAGCGGAAATACTCCTCTTACACCAAAACCCTAGTTCACTTCCATTGGAATTTCTTGGCTTGGTTAAACTTCAATGAGTTTCATACACTTGATTTTGTTGGTTTGATGAAGTTGATCAAAAATCTCTCTTGAGTTCTTATGGACGAAGAGTGGAGAGATCTCTAGAATGTTCTTGAAGTGTGGAGAGGAGAAATGATATAAATTGGATAGGGTTGGGTCCTTATATCATTTTTAAAAATCTGTCCCGACACCAATCTACGGACCAACGTACGGTCTGTATCTTTTCTACTGGCCGTATGTCTGGCCGTAGATTTGGTCTAGTGAAAGACCCATTCTGGGTAGAACATACGGCTAGACATACGGCCAGTATGTTGGATCGTATGTTGCCCAACCTTCCGGAATTCATTCTCGTCGACTCGTTTGATCTCCAATTCTTATGGAACCTTCTTAACACTTTTTTAACACCTCATTACCAATCTAAGGGACGTTATAACTCTTCTCCATAACATCCTTAAGCCATCACTAACTCGGTACTCGTAAATCCTTCTCAATACATAACGTATACCTTGTCTTTCTTGGCAAACTTTCTTCTCTTACTTCGAATGTCTTTGAAATCTCAATTAGGATCATCAAATGCTATTTCTTACTTATCGAAACATCGTATACCTCGTGCCCTTCATTAGTCTATTCACTGTACGTTAACGGGAAATTTTTCGAGGTGTAACATTCTTCCCCCCTTTTGGAACATTCGTCCTCGAATGTTAAGCACTCGGGAATTCTACGAAAATTTCGCCAGAGTTTCCCCTGTAATATGACACTACCATCCTTCAACAACAACCCATAATAACAATGCCTCACAGGGCCACAACATAATAACAATATAATTTGGCCACACACGACCCATATGCATAAAAAGAAAACATACATACCTCAAAATCTTTATGTTTCATCATGGATCTCTTCCGGGGGATGAAATAAGTGCGGGTATTTAGATTTCATCTTCTCTTCCGCCTCCCAATTCATTTCTTCTTGGTTGTTATTTTGCCACAAGACTTTAACGGAGACTACTTCCTTATTTCGGAGTCTCCGTACCCACCTGTCTAATATGGCAATGTGAACTTCTTCATAGACTAGCTTTTCTGTCACTTGAATATCATCTATTGGAACAATTCTCGTAGGATCTCAAACACACTTGCGGAGCATTGATACATGGAAAACTAGATGGACTAATTCAAGTTCTAGAGGCAAGTCCAATTCATAAGCTACTTGACCCACCTTGCGGATAATCTTATAGGGTCCAATGTATCGAGGACTTAACTTTCCTTTCTTACCAAATCTCATCACTCCCTTCATTGGTGACACCTTTAAGAATACCCAATCATCAACTCGAAATTCTAAGTCTCGCCGGTGGTTGTCCGCATAAGATGTTTGGTGACTTTGGGCTGTCAACAATCGATCTCGGATCACCTTGACTTTTTCTCCTGCTTGTTGAATCAACTCAGGGCCTATTAGCTGTACTTCTACTATTTCAAACCATCCAATTGGAGACCTGCACTTCCTTCCATATAAATCTTCATACGGAGCCATTTGAATACTGGAATGGTAGTTGTTATTATATGCAAACTCAATAAAGGATAAGTGGTCATCCCAACTACCACCGAAATATATAACACATGCTGGTAGTCTGTCCACGATCACCCATATGGAGTCATACTTGCCTCGGGAATGGGGTAACCCCACAATAAAATCCATGTTGATCACTTCCCATTTCCAAGTAGGGATTTCCATTGCTTGCAGTAATCCTCCTGGCTTTTGATGTTCGATTTTCACTTGCTGGCAGTTTGGACATTGAGCTACAAATTCTGCTATGTCTTTCTTCATTCCATCCCACCAATAAATTAACTTGAGATCATGATACATCTTCGTTGCTCCTAGATGAATAGAATACCGAGAATAATGAGCTTCGTCTAGAATTCGGCGACGTAATTCTGTAACATTCGAAACACATAACCTACCTCGGTATCTAAGAACTCCCTCTATAGAAGATTCAAATGGAGACTTCTCTTTTTCATGAAATGTGTCTCTATAACAGCACAACTAAGGATCTTCATGTTGACGCTCTTTCACTTCCATATTCTGGGACGAAACTGTGGGATTATTAGTACTAATTCTTGCACTACCTGCATCAATTAGACGTACTCCAAGATTAGCTAGTTGGTGGAGCTCCTGAATTAATTCTTTCTTCTCCGGAGAAACTTCACATAGGCTGCCCATCGATCGGCGGATAAGCGCATCAGCTACCACATTTGCCTTTCCGGGGTGGTATAAAATACTCACATCATAATCTTTCAATATTTCTAACCACCGCCTCTGCCGCAGATTCAACTCCTTTTGTTTGAAAATGTATTCAAGACTCTTGTGGTCCGTATAAATATCGACATGCACACCATACAAGTAATGTCTCAACATCTTTAATGCATGAATAACTGCAGCCAATTCGAGATCATGAGTTGGGTAGTTCTTTTCATGTTTCCGCAGCTGCCTCGAAGCATAAGCGATGACTTTACCATGTTAGATTAACATACATCCTAACCCAACACCGGAAGCATCACAATATATAACATAACCATCTGGCCCTTCTTGGAGTGTTAAGACCGGAGCTGAAGTAAACCTATCTTTCAATTCTTGAAAGCTACGCTCACAAGCATCATTCCACTGAAATTTAGCTGACTTCTGAGTTAGCTTCGTCAATGGGGCTGAAATAGAGGAAAATCCTTCTACGAACCTTCTATAGTAACCTGCCAATCCCAGAAAACTACGGACTTCTGTAGGCGTCATTGGCCTTGGCCAAGTCTTCACAGCTTCAATTTTCTGAGCATCAACTCTAATGCCATCATCTGAAATAACATGACCCAAAAATGTCACAGAATTTAGCCAAAACTCGCACTTTGAAAATTTTGCATACAATTCTCGAGTTCGAAGAATTCCAAGAACAATACGTAAATGGTCTGCATGTTCTGATTCTGTGCGAGAGTATACCAGAATATCTTCAATGAATACTATTATGAATAAATCAAAGAGTGGCCTGAATACATTATTCATCAAATTCATGAACACTGCCGGGGCATTAGTTAACCCAAATAACATCACTCGGAATTCATAATGGCCATATCTCGTTCTGAAAGCTGTTTTGGGAATATCTTCTTCTCTAACTCTCACTTGATGATAACCTGACCTCAAGTCTATTTTGGAAAACCACTTGGCACCATGTAGTTGATCAAATAAATCATCAATTCTCGGAAGAGGATATTTGTTCTTTATCGTCACCTTATTCAACTGCCCATAGTCAATGCACATTCGTACGGAGCCATCTTTCTTTCTTACAAATAGGACAGGTGCTCCCCACGGTGATGAACTGGGTCTAATAAACCCCTTCTTAAGCAAATCTTTCAACTGTGCCTTTAGCTCTTTCAATTCTGCCGGAGCCATTCGGTAAGGAGGAATAGAAATAGGCTTGGTGTTCAGCAACACATCAATAGCGAAATCAATTGCTCTTTCCGGAGGAAGGCGTTCATCTGGAAATACATCCGGAAATTCATTCACTACCGGAACGGATTGGAAAGTTGGCGACTTAGCTTCGGTATCATGAACTCGGACTAAGTGATAAATATAGCCCTTAGCTATCATCTTTCTTGCCTTAAGGTAGGAAATAAACCTACCCTGGGAGATGCTGTGTTACCCTTCCATTCAAGCACGGGCTCTCTCGGAAATTGAAATCGAACTACTTTCATTCGGCAGTCAACATTAGCATAACATGATGCCAACCAATCCATACCCATAATCACATCGAAATCTAACATCTCCAGCTCAACTAAATCAGCTTTAGTCTGGCGGTCGCATATCACAATTACATAGTTTTTATACACTTATCTAGCTATAACGGGATCACCAGCCGGAGTAGATACCTCAAAAGGTTTAATTGGCTCATGTTTCACCCCAATACGACCAGCAACATATGGAGTAATATAAGATAGGGTAGAACCCGGATCTATGAATGCATACACATCATGGGAAAATACGGATAATGTACCTGTAACCACATCTGGGAGGACTCAAGATCCTGTCGTCCGGCTAAAGCATACATACGGGACTGAGTGGCACCTGAAGTAGATTCTCCCCCTCTGCCTCTACCTCGACCCGCTGGAATCTGCGGAGTCTGCCCTACCGAGCGCATTGAAGAGGAACCAGCTGCTGATCCTGTGGGCTGAACCCTACCTGTACCATACCTTGAGGGACAATCACGCATCAAGTGCCCAGTCTGTCCACAAACATAGCAAGCATCTGTACCCTGGAGACATGGCCCCGAATGTAATTTTCTGCACTGACTACATTGTGGAACTGGTGGTCTCCTCTGATTATAATCACCCCCCTAAACTGGGAACCTGAAGCTCTTGAACTCTGACCCTGTCCTGAAGGAATGGAGCAGTCAAATCTCCCACCTGCAAATCGTAGAGGTGCACTAGTCGCCGACTGGCCTGAGTGTCTAGGATATGACTGCCTCGATCCCCCTCTATAATCACCACCTACCCCTATAGATCTGGCCCTCTTGCTTTGCCCTCTATGAATATCACGATCACCCCTTTGCGGATGTTGTTGTCCTTCTAAATTTTGGGCATGGGCTTGAATGCGGTAAATATCCATCCCATCTTGCAACGAAGCCCTCAAACAATCCTTGAACAAATTTGGCCCTAATCCACTCATGAATCTGTGCACTCTATCCCCCATATAGGCCCCCATAGTCGGGGCATATCTGGCCAATGAATTAAACTGAAGGTTATACTCCCGAGCACTCATATTTTCTTATTTCAAATTTAAAAATCTATCCGCTCCAGCTCGGTGGACCACGGGTGGCAAATAGTACCGGGTGAAGGCATCTACAAATTCTTGCCAAATGGGAGGAGGCGCATTCTCTTTTCTTGATGATATCCAATTATTGTAAAATAATACCGCCACATTTCGGAGTCTATAAGATGCTAACTCCACAGATTCAGTTTCGGAGGCATGAATAATCTTCAATGTTCTCAACATTTTATCAATAAAACTTTGCGGATCTTCATCCGGCTTTGACCCGAAAAAACTCCGGAGGATTCAAACTCATGAAATCACGGGCTCTAGTACTAACGACCCTGTCACTTGAACCCGAACCCTGCCGCTGTGCTAGAGTGGCAATTAACTACGTCAATAGATAAATAGCCTCGGTCACTTGTTGACCCGAAGTGGCCGGTGGAGGAACTGGAGGCATAGGAGCTGGAGCTGAAGCTTCCTCTTGTTCTTCTATAATAGGCGGAGTAGGAGAAGTATTAGATGGAGCCTCATTATGTGATTCATCCTCTTCTACATTCATTGGCGGCTCCCTTTCTACCCGACTTTTCATCGTAACCATGCCCTTCTGGACAGCTCTAGCTTTTCCCTTTGGCGGTATCTCTGAAATCATAACACACTATTAGGGAGGAGAAAGTCTTATAAACGGCTCTATCGCACGATCTCATAAGAAGAAGAATGGTCATTTTTCCTAAATGCCCTATAGCCACCTGTTTATTAGTGTGGCGCGCAACACACCATAAACAAGACTCTACTATACACGGCCCGTAGACACTTCCTAGGACTGAACTGCTCTGATACCACTTTTGTCACGACCCGACTAGGGGCCATGACGGGTACCCGGGGCTAACCACCGAGCACCACTTATACCATTACCCATCGTACACATCAAGCATCCATTCACTAATCTTATACTCAAAGCATAGGAAAACCATTTTTCACTTTGAAACGTAATTACCTTTATGTACATAAGACCTTCGACTATCAAAATAATATACATACAATAAGGACATCGTGAGACCATACTACCCACACATGCGTATCTACGAGCCTCTACTAGAGTGCTAGACATAGGGACGGGACAGGACCCCGTCATGCCCAAAACATATATATACACAAAAGAATAAATCAGTGGCACCTCCGGAATAATGGGGTGCTCTCAAAGTCTGCTAATAGCTCCTACGAATCTGGATCACCTCCCTGTCTATCTGTGGGGATGAACACAGCGTCCAAAGAAAACGGACGTCAGTACGAACATTGTACTGAGTATGTAAGGCATGAATGGAATGAACATAATAGAGAAACCATAAGACATAAGATGAAGATATAACCTGCGTGACGTTTAAGGGTGGATACATTTCCCACATATATCATATATAATCGTAGTACATGTATCATCATAGCGCATGCATCATCGTATCATATATATATATATATATATATATATATATATATATATATATATATCATCGTTAACCCGCGTCCGGGTAACCATCATATGCCGCCCACTAGTGGTGATCATGTCCGGCCTTCTATGGTAGCCATCATATGCCACCCAAACATCGATAACAACATTCAAAATATTATAAGCAACAATCATCATTCATCTACATTATCCACATTTCACAATTTCACTTCAACTCCTCCATAATGTTGGTAATAGTTCACTATTGCATTTTCTCACATATAATACTTATCCCATGTTCTAAATGTCACTTATAGCATACTTACAATCTCAACATATCAATATTCATGACTGATTCCAAACTACTACTCAAAATCTCATTATTCTCATCTTTGTGACCCGTTTTCTATCTCCTTTCATAATCTAAGTCTTTCCACCTCTCATTACCTTAAACAACATGGAAAGATCATAAAACTTACCTTATATAGTGTAGGAAGAAGCCTTGAGCGGAAATACTCCTCTTACACCAAAACCCTAGTTCACTTCCGTTGGAATTTCTTGGCTTGGATGAACTTCAATGAGTTTCATACACTTGATTTTGTTGGTTTGATGAAGTTGATCACAAATCTCTCTTGAGTTCTTGTGGATGAAGAGTGGAGAGCTCTCTAGAGTGTTCTTGAAGTGTGGAGAGGAGAAATGAAATAAATTGGATAGGGTTGGGTCCTTATATCATTTTTAAAAATCTGTCCCGACACCAATCTACGGACCAACATACGGTCCGTATCTTTTCTACTGGCCGTGTTTCTGGCCGTTGATTGGTCTAGTGAATGACCCATTCTGGGCAGAACATACGGCTAGACATACGGCCAGTGTGTTTTATACGGCCAGTATGTTGGACCGTATGTTGCCCAACCTTCCGGAATTCATTCTTGTCGACTCGTTTGATCTCCAATTCTTATGGAACCTTCTTAACACTTGTTTAACACCTCATTACCAATCTAAGGGATGTTATAACTCTTCTCCAAAACATCATTTAGCCATCACTAACTCGGTACTCGTAAATCCTTCTCAATACATAACGTATACCTTGTCTTTCTTAGCAAACTTTCTTCTCTTACTTCGAATGTCTTTGAAATCTCAATTAGGATCATCAATTGCTATTTCTTACTTATCGAAACATCGTCTACCTCGTGCTCTTCTTTAGTCTATTCATTGTACGTTAACGGGAAATTTTTCGAGGTGTAACACTTCATCACTCAGTCCACAGTAATTGTAGAACCAATTCTCAAACTCCTGAAGAAACATGCTCCGACTAAATGGACAGAGGATTGTCAGAAATCCTTTGACATAATCAAGAGATACTTTTCAAATCCACCCATCCTGGCTCGACCAAGGCCGGGAAGCCCTTTACTGATATACATGTCAGTATCAGAGAATGCTTTTGGGTGCATGTTTGCACGAAATGATGAAATAGGCAAGAAACAAAGAGCCAACTGTTACATCAGTAAGAAGTTCACACCCTGTGAATCCAGATATTCCTTAGTGGAAAAGACGTGTTGTGCTCTGACATGGGTGTCTCAGAAATTAAGACATTATATGGCTGCATACACAACTCATTTGATTTCAAGAATAGACCCCATGTGTACCGACCCGTTTGGTCGTTATAGTATTTTCGACATTTTCTCCTTTTCTTGAGCATTTATTACCTCAATTTTGACTCGAGGGGATCGTTGGCACACTTCCCGAGGTGTCTAGACCGGATTCAGGCAACCTTTGTGAATATAAGCGTAAAGTGAAATATAGTTGACCTTTGGGTAAATGAACTTTTTTTGGAATTCTGTTGATTCCGATAGGCCTGGAGGGTCATTTACAACTCGAGTGTGTATTTGGTTCGGTTCCCAATGCACTCAGATGCATTTTGAGACTTAGGTTGGGAAATTAAAATTAAGGCATCGGGGGTTGACTTGGTCAACGAGACCTCCGTTAGGAATTCTGAGGCTACGGACGCGTCCGTAGCACGTTTTTATACTTGTCTATGTGTATGGTATGTGAGCAGATGGTCTCAGAAACTAGTCAGAAAATTGGATCAAATTGTGAAACTTGGGAAGTTTTCTGGTGTTTGGTGCCCGCTTTGGCGGCACCAGCACCGGGGCAGCGGTAACCCTGCCGCTGTAGCGGCCCAAGCGTTTTAGGTTGACCGCTGAAGCGGCGCTACTAAGGCAGTCCCAGTGCTACTAAAGCGGTGACGAGTAGTTTGTAAAATTAATAAAGTGTTAAAAGCCCTTAGACCCTCATTATTTCCCATTTCGAAATTAAAGCCTTAGGGAACAGTTCTTGGAGATATTTTGGAGACATTCTTGGAGGTAAACCTTACTTGTTCCTTTACTCTTCCTTTAATCATAATCATCATGGATTCCCCATTCTCTTTAATAATCACTTAGTGATGGAAGTTGAAAGAGGGTTTTGATGAACTTTTTCTTAGGCTCATTAATGAGGAAATTGATGATGTTTATGTTAGATTTTGATGAATCTAAGCTTATTAATCATATATCTTCCATTCCTAGTGTTGAATTTCGGAATCAAGGAATTAGGGTTTACACCCAATTTGGGGGTTTTACTTGAAATTAGAAATTAGGCTAATCCTTGAGTTAAATCATAAATTAGTAGTTAGGTTATGATCACCTAGTACTTAATTTGGTATTTTTCTCCCAAATTTCCCGTTTTGCCCTTGTGGGCCTGTTTTTCCAATTTCCAGGGGTAGAATTGACCTAATTTGAATAGTAGCAATATTAGTATCATTCTTCATGATCTCTAATCTAGAATTCGATTATGCTTAGACTACTTTGGTTCTGAGGTTCAGCAGAAAGGCAAGGCATAGGAGTGAGTTATTGGTGTTGTGGTTCGACTATCCAAGTAGGTTATGGCTTACCTTGGTGAGACTTCGTATAGCGAAGCACATATTTAGATTATATTGTCGGAGATAACATGTGAACCTTCGGGTATGAAGTAAGGTTGGATATTGCCTTAGGTTGGGCCCTGTTGTGTGTTGGGGCTAGCCACCCCGTTGTGTGTGATTTGGTTGTTCTATTGTGCTGGCTTGATGCCTTGAGTCGTTGGTAGATATTGGATTCTGTTTTATCATCTTGATTATGATATAGTTAGCACACCCATTGTTGGTATTTGTACGTGGATATATTGTTGGTGTACCCATTGTGGTACTTGTGATTCGGTTATATTGCTGGCGTATCCATTGTTGGTACTTGTGAGGTTGAGCATGATTTTTAGTGTGATTCATGCATTGCACGCACTCTCATTTTCATGATACACTGTTGAGATGTTGATGATACTTGATAAAACTCTTTTACTTGAGTGACGTGAGATGGCCGATGTCCGATGTCCGATGTTCATCCCGGAATCGTTGAATGAGTGAAATTGATATTTAATAAAACTGTTTTACTTCAGTGTCGTCAGATAGCCGATGTTCGATGATCAATTTCGGAATCGTTGTTGCATGGACGATATCCGATGCTTGTTTCGAAATGGTTGTTAGGGCATGGACTCCGCGGGTCCCCCAGGGTGGTGCCGATGAGAACCACCCGTGGGAAAAGATCCGAGGCCCCATCTGTCTGTTGGGAAAAGATCCGGGACAGTTGGCACTTAGACTTTGCGAGTCACGCTGAGTTGTGCTACCGAGATGTCGATATTTCCGTCTAGAGTACATGTGTACTCCGCATTTGCATGGCATTGCATTGCATTCATACGATTATTTCATTGCATTGCATTATGATTTGATTGAGATACTTGGTGATTGTACTGTGATGTTGGATTGTTTTGGATATATTCAGACTTAACATATTTGGGATTAGATGCTTTACATAGGCAATGATCGATACTTGGAATTGATTATATTGTCTTATACTTGTTGGTTTATTTGCTTATCTGCCTTGTTATCTTAATTGTGTTAGCTATGCTTAGTCGGCCGATGATGCCTACCAGTACTGTTGTCTTATACTGACCTGCACTTACTGCATTCTTTTATGAATGCAGAGGATCAGGTCGGATCCACTTTTGTGACGTGTGGTTGATAGTCACCTCAGCTCTATTCTTGATTTTCCAGGGTGAGCATGGCCGTTCGCCGCCTTGAAGACTTTCCTATCTTATGCCCTATAGTATTCAGAGAAATAGACACTTATGTATTAGTATTCCAGATTGTATAATTTCCCTTAGATGCTCTTGTATTATTCAGACTAGACCTTGGGGTGTTGTTATCATTTCGCACTATTCTACTACTTCTATATATATATATATAGTGAGACATATGTATTTATTCTATTCCGTTGTGTAGTTTCATTCTTTTATGTATTTATTCATGTGTTGGGTTGAGGATTTGCTTACCGAGGTGGAAAGGTAAGTGCCCGCACGACTTAGGCAAAATAGGTCGTGATAAGTTGGTATCAGAGCCCTAAGTTACTCGATCTTTAATACAAGAGCGTGTCTAGTAGAGTCTCGTGGATCGGTACGATGAGCTCTATACTCTCTGCAGGAGGCTATATGACATTTAGAAAATCTCACTTTCTTTTCATTCTTCGTGCTACTTTATTCAATTTGGTATCTGCAAAGATCAAATTGGTATCTGACTCTCATCTCTTCCCTCACAGATGGTGAAGATTCGTGACACGCCTATATGGAGGATGTACATGAGATTGGCTCCATCAATTTTTACTAGTGCACCAGGAGAGGATGCCTACGAGTTTATCGTGATCACGCACGACCTACTTCACACGGCAGGGATTACCGACACTCTCGAAGTCGTCTATGTTACCCATCTATTCCGAGGTAGCGCGAGGGCATGGTGGAAAGACTACCTTGCTAGCAGACCAGCGGGTGCACGTCCCCTTACTTGGGAGCAGTTCTATGGGGTGTTTCTGGAGAGGTACGTGCCTCGTTCTCGGAGGGATGAATGTCGAGGTTAGTTCCTAGATCTCCGTCAGGAGGGCATGCAGGTTGCTACCTATGCACTATCCTTCTCCTATCTGGCCCGTTACTCCTACCCCCTGATTCCGACGGAGGCCGGCAGGATCCGATGGTTTATTAGTGGGCTGGATTGTCCTCTCCAGCAGCCCTATGTCTAGCATGAGGCTGAGGGCACTTCGTTCCAGGCCATTGTTGACTGTGCAGCGAGAGTTGAGGCCGCGGGGGCTAGAGCAGCTAGTCCCGAGGTAAAGACCCTCGGTGCAGCGACAGTAGGTACAATTTTTGTCCGTCATAGAGCAGCATCTGTATTATTTGATCCTAGATCCACATATTCGTATGTATCTGCATTTCATGGCGTTGGTTGGGATTAACCTTGTGATAGCATAGATATCCCTTTTCATATGTCTACTCCGGTCTGATATGCTGTGATTGTTGATTGAGTCTACCAGTCTTGTTTGGTTACTTTTTTGGGGTATGACACTTGGGTAGATTTGATGATCCTCGATATGGTGTACTTTGATATTATATTGGGTATGTTCTAACTTTCTCCCTATCATGCGATCTTGGACTGTCACACCAAGATAGTCACCTTAGCCATGCCAGGCATCCCTAGGCTTGAGTGGAGAGGTACTCCTAGTCCCACTCCGAAGTAGATCATTTCCTTCCTTCCGGCCAAGAGGTTCGTAAGTAAGGGGTGCTTAGCTTGTTTAGCTCATGTTCGTGATACGACTGTTACATCTCCACCCCTTGAGTCTATCCCTATTGTGTGCGAGTTCGTGGAGGTATTCCCGTCGGATCTACCGGGTATGCCACCCGATCGCGACATTGATTTCTGTATCGATGTGGATCCGAGTACCCGTCCTATATTTGTTCCACTGTATCGGATGGCACCTTTTGAGTTGAGGGAGCTTAAGGAACAGTTAAAGGATTTTTTTAGCAAGGGGTTCATTAGACCGAGTGTCTCTTCTTGGGGTGCTGCTGTGTAATTTGTGAAGAAGAAAGATGGGACCATGAGGATATGCATTGATTACCGCCAGTTGAACAAGGTCACTATTCGGAATATTTGTCCTATACCTAGGATTGATGATCTGTTTGACCAGCTTCCGGGTGCTTCGATATTTTTGAAGATTGATTTGCGTTCCGGCTATCACCAGCTGAAGATCAGGGCAGAGGATATTCCGAAGACAGCCTTTCGGACGAGATAAGGCCATTATGAGTTTCAAATGATGTCTTTTGGGCTTACCAATGCCCCGGCTGCATTTATGACTTTGATGAATGGCATCTTTAGGTCGTTCCTTGATTCTTTTGTGGTTGTATTTATTGATGACATCCTGGTGTATTCCAAGAGTAGAGAGAGGAGCATGAGAACCATCTCTGTACTGTTCTTGGGTTGTCGAAGAAACGTAGCCTGTTTGCTAAGTTTTCTAAGTGTGAGTTTTGGTTGGAGTCAGTAGCATTCTTGGGCCATGTGGTGTCTAAGAATGGCATTATGGTTGATCCACAGAATATTGAGGCTGTGAAGGGTTGGGCAAGGCCCACTACGGTTACTGAGATTCGTAGTTTTGTGGGTTTGGCCAGTTATTACCGCCGCTTTGTGAAGGGTTTTACTGTCATTGCTTCATCCTTGACCAGATTGACTCAGAAGGATGTTCCCTTCCAGTGGATGGATGATTGTGAGGAAAGCTTTCAAAGGCTCTAACTGTTTTTTACCACAGCCCTGATCCAAGCATTACCTGTGGAAGGTAAGAATTTTGCTGTCTATTGTGATGCCTCCTGTATGGGTTTGGGGGCAGTGTTAATGCAGGAAGGTAGAGTGATAGCTTATGCTACCCATCAGTTAAAGGTTCATGAGAATAATTACCCCACCCATGATTAAGAGTTGTTAGTCGTAGTCTTCACTTTGAAGCTTTGGAGGCATTATTTATACGGTGTTCATTGTAAGGCTTTTAACGATCACCATAGTCTTCAGCATGTGTTCAACCAAAGATATCTTAATTCCAGGAGCATCGATGGATGGAGCTCCTGAAGGATTATGACATCTCAATTCTGAATCATCCCCGGAAAGACAATGTGGTAGCTGATGCCTTGAGTCGCAAGGCGGTGAGTATGGGGAGTATAGCTCGATTGATTATTTTCGAGCGTCCGTTGGCCATGGAGGTTCAGACTCTACCCAACCGTTTCATTCGTGTTGATATTTCATCCCCGAGTAGGATTTTGGCTTGTATAAAGGCGAGGTCGTCTTTATTGGATCGGATCAGGACTCATCAGTTTAAGGATACTCAGTTGAGCAAGATTCGAGATAGAGTTATGAGAGGTGAGGCCAAGGAGGCCATGATTGATTCTGAGAACATTCTGAGGATTAGAGGACGCATTTGCGTTCCTCGTGTTAGTGATCTGATTCAGTTGATCTTGTCTGAGGCTCACAGCTCTCACTATTCCATTCATCCGGGGGTGACCAAGATGTACCGTGACTTGAGACAGCACTATTGGTGGCGTCGGATGAAGAGAGATATAGTTGACTTTGTGGCTAAGTGTGAGAATTGTCAACAGGTTAAGTATGAGCACCAGCGACCAGGTGGAGTGCTTCAGAGGATGCCCAATCCAGAGTGGAAATGGGAGAGGATTACCATGGACTTTGTCACGGGTCTTTCGAAGACCCTTAGCAAGTTTGACTCTATTTGGGTGATAGTGGATCGGTTGACTAAGCCCGCTCACTTTGTTCCAGTTCAAGTTTCATATACCGTGGAGAAGTTAGCCAAGATGTACATTCGGGATATTATGAGGTTGCATGGGGTCCCTATTTCTGTTGTATCTGATCAGGGTACTATCTTCACTTCCAGTTTCTGGAAGGCGTTTCATGAGGAGCTGGCGGTTGGATCTTAGTACAGCTTTTCATCCCCAGACCGATGGCCAGTCCGAGAGGACCATTCAGGTGCTCGAGGACATGTTGAGAGCATAAGTTATTGATTTTGGTGGTCATTGAGATAAGCACTTGCCCTTAGTAGATTTTGCGGACAATAACAGCTATCATTCGAGTATTGGGATGGCGCCTTTTGAGGCCTTGTATGGTAGGAGATGTAGATCTTCGATTGGTTGGTTTGATGGGTTCGAGGCTCGGCCTTGGAGTACAGACTGTTTCAGAGAGTCCCTTGATAGAGTGAGAGTTATACAGGCCAAGCTTTTGGTAGCTCAGAGTCGGCAAAAGATGTATGCGGACCGGAAGGTCTGGGATTTGAAGTTTGCCATTGGTGACCAGGTTCTGTTAAAGGTTCACCCATGAAGGGTGTTATGAGGTTTGGTAAGAGGGGCAAGTTGAGCCCCAGGTATATTGGTCCGTTTAAGATCGTGGACTATATCGGTGATGTAGCTTATGAGTTGGCATTGCCGCCAGGCTCGGCGGGAGTTCATCCGATTTTTCATGTTTCGATGCTGAAGAAGTACCATGCCGATGGTACCTACATTGTCCGTTGGGATTCTATATTGCTTGATGAGAATTTGACTTATAAGGAGGATCCTATCGCGATCTTGGATAGGCAGGTGCGGAAGTTGAGGTCAAATGAGATTGCTTCTGTGAAGGTGCAATGGAAGCACCATCCTGTTCAGGAGGCTACTTGGGAGACCAAGTCCGACATGCATAGCCGATATCCCCAGTTGTTCGCTGATTCAGGCATGTTCCTGCCTTCTTTTCTATTCTTCGATCGAGGATGAGCAACGGTTCAATTGGTATCTGATGTAACCACCCGTTTTGTCATAGTATTTTCAAAAAAAAAAATCGCCCTTTCTTGAGCATTTATTAGCTCAATTTTGACCTGAGGGGACCATTGGCACGCTTCCCGATGTGTCTAGACCGGATTTTGGCAACCTTTGTGAATATTGGCTTAAAGTGAAAAATGTTTGACCCAAAGTTGACCTTGGGTAAACGAACCATTTTTGGAATTCCATCGATTTTGAGAGGTCCGGAAGGTCTTTTAGAACTCGAGTGTGTATTTAGTTCAGTTCCCAATGGACTCAGATGCATTTCGGGACTTGGGTTGGGTCAACGAGACCCAATGGACTACGGACTTGGGTCAACGAGACCTCCATTGGGAATTTCGAGGCCACGGACGCGTCCGTAGCTCTTTTTTATGCGTGTCTATGTGTATAGTACTTAATTTGGTATTTTGCTCCCGAATTTTCCGTTTTTCCTTGTGGGCCCGTTTCCCCAATTTCTAGGGCTAGAATTGACCCAATTTGAATAGTACCAATATTAGTATCATTCTTCATGATTTCTAATCTAGAATTCGATTATGCTTAGACTACTTTGGTTCTGAGGTTCAGCAGAAAGGCAAGGCAAAGGAGTGAGTTGTTGGTGTTGCGGTTGGACTATCCAGGTAGGTTATGTCTTACCTTGGTGAAACTTCGTATAGCGAACCACATATTTAGATTATATTGTCGGAGACAACATGTGAACCTTTGGGTATGAAGTCGGGTTGGATATTGCCTTAGGTTTGGCCCTGTTGTGTGTTGGGGTTAACCACCCCATTATGTGTGATTTGGTTGTTCTATTGTACCGGCTTGATGCCATGATTCGTTGGTAGATATTGGATTCTGTTTTATTATCTTGATTATGGTATAGTTGGCATACCCATTGTTGGTAGGTATACTTGCATATATTGTTGGTGTACCCACTGTGGTACTTGTGATTCAGTTATATTATTGGCATACTCACTGTTGGTATTTGTGATTCAGATATATTGTTGGTGTACCCATTGTTGGTACTTGTGAGGTTGAGCATGATTGTTAATGTGATTCATGCATTGCACGCACTCTCATTTTCATGATACACTATTGAGATGTTGATGATACGTGATAAAACTCTTTTACTTGAGTGACGTGAGATGGCCGATGTTCATCCTGGAATCGTTGAATGAGTGAAATTGATACATGATAAAACTCTTTTACTCGAGTAAGATGAGATGGCCGGTGTCCGATGATAAGTTCTGAAATCGTTGTTGCATGGACGATATCCAATTTTAGTTCCGGAATCGTTGTTAGTGCATGGACTCTGCGGGTCCCCCAAGGTGGTACCGGTGAGGACCCCCCGTGGGCAAAGATCCAGGACGGGTGGCACTTAGACTTCGCGAGTTATGCTGGGTTTTGCTACCGAGACGTCGATATTTCTGTCCGGAGTACATGTGTACACCGCATTTGCATGGCATTGCATTGCATTCATACCATTATTGCATTGCATTGCATTATGATTTGATTGAGATACTTGGTGATTGTACTGTGATGTTGGATTAGTTTGGATATATTCTGACTTGACATATTTGGGATTAGATGTTTTACATAGGCGATGACGGATACTTGGAATTGATTATATTGTCTTATACTTGTTGGTTTATTTGCTTATCTGCCTTATTATCTTAATTGTGTTAGCTATGCTTAGTCGGTTGATGATGCCTACCAGTACTGTTGTCTTATACTGACGTGCACTTGCTGCATTCTTTTATAAATGCAGAGTATCAGGTTGGATCCACTTCTGTGACACGTGGTTGATAGTCGCCTCAGCTCTATTCTCGAGTTTCCAGGGTGAGCATGGTTGTTCGCCGCCTTGAAGACTTTCCTATCTTATTTCCTATTTTATTCAGAGACATAGACACTTATGTATTAGTATTCCAGATTGTATTATTTCCTTTAGATGCTCTTGTATAATTCAGACTAGACCCTGGGGGTGTTGCTATCATTCCACACTATTCTACTACTTCTATCTATATATCGTGAGACTTACGTATTTATTCTATTCTGTTGTGTAATTTCATTCTTTTATGTATTTATTCATGTGTTGGTTGAGAGTTCACTTACCGAGGTGGGAAGGTAAGCGCCCGCACGACTTAGGCAAAATAGGTCGTGACACCCTGAGGTACATCTTTCGCCAACCTATGCCGATAGGGAAGCTGGCCAAATGGCAAATGCTATTGAGTGAGTTTGACATCCAATACGTTGCACAAAAAGTAGTTAAGGGGCAGGCATTGGCAGATTTACTGGCAGGAAGCCCAGTGGATGACAACCCCATACCTTTGTGGACTTACTTCCCGAATGAAGAAGTGATGACAGTTGAGGGCGAAGAAAATGAAGATGAATTAGGCTGGAAAGTATACTTTGATGGAGCATTCAACTTTAAAGGATCATGAATCGGAGCCATCTTGGTTTCAAACTCAGGCCAATATTATACAGTGGCCGCCAAGTTAAACTTCAATTGTTCCAACGACATGGCTATTCGCATGTATCTTGGGTCTACGTTTAGCTCTTGACATGGATGTGAGATATCTTCAGGTAATTGGCGACTCGGATCTGTTAATTCATCAGGTTCGAGGAGAATGGGCCACCAAAAATGAGAAGATCATACAGTATGTTGGACTTGTGCAAAGACTGGCAGATTGGTTCCAAGAAGTCAAGTTCAAGCATTTGCCAAGAACACAGAATGAGTTTGTTGATGCATTGGCAACAATAGCTTCCATGATTTAGCATCCTGGCAGTAGGTACATTGATCCAGTCAGAGAATAAATTAGAGATCAACCGGCTCACTATGCTTTTGTAGAAGCAGAGATTGATGGAAAACCTTGGTACGTTGACATTAAAATGTACTTGGAGAAAGGAGAATATCCTGAAGGAATCACCATCAATCAGAAGAAGACTATCAGGAAGTTGGCAAATGGTTTCTTCCTCAACAAGAATGTTCTATATAGAAAAACCCCGGATTTGGGTTTGCTCAGATGTGTTGACTTTGTCAAAGCTACAAAATTGATTGTAGAAGTGCATGCTGGAACCTTCGGGCCTCACATGAATGGGTTCATGCTAGCAAAGAAAATCTTAAGAACAGGTTATTATTGGATGACCATGGAGAACGATTGTAGCAAATTCGTCCAAAAATGCCACAAGTGTCAAATTCATGGAGACTTGATAAAGGTCCCTCCGACAGAATTGAATGCTATGACGTCGCCTTGGCCATTCGCTGCTTGGGGCATGGATGTCATAGGACCAATTGAGCCAGCTGCGTCAAACAAACACCGCTTCATTTTGGTCACCATAGATTACTTCACCAAGTGAGTGGAAGCAACATCTTACGCATCAGTAACGAAGAAGGAAGTAGCAGATTTTGGCGCAAAAACATCATATGCCGATTCAGCATCCCAGAATCAATCATAACAGATAATGGACTAATCTGAACAGCCACTTGATGAAAGATATGTGTGCGCAATTCCGAATCACTCACCGGAATTCGACCGCATACCGGCCGCAAATGAATAGAGCTGTGGAAGCCGCCAACAAAAACATCAAAAAGATCCTCAGAAAGATGATTGATAACTACAAAGACTGGCACGAACAACTGCCATATGCATTACTGGGATATTGCACCACTGCCAGGACTTCAACTGGGGCCACCCCATACCTGTTAGTGTATGGCACTGAAGCAGTAATACCAGCCGAAGTAGAAATCCTTTCACTTCGAATCATACAAGAAGCTGAATTGGACGATGCGGAATGGATCCACAAAAGGTATTAACAACTAGCTTTGATAGATGAAAAGCGAATGATTGCTGTTTGCCATTGTCAATTGTACCAACAGAGAATGGCGCGAGCTTTCAACAAGCATGTGAGAACCAGGGTTTTTCAAATTGGGCAATTGGTGCTCAAACGAATATTCCCAAATCAAGAAGAATACAAAGGAAAGTTTTCACCAAACTGGCAGGGGCCCTATATGGTGCGGAAGGTACTATCACGAGGAGCAGTGGTACTTGCTGAAATGGATGGCCAGGAGTGGCCTAGAGCAATAAATTCAGATGCCATCAAGAGATACTACGTGTGAAGAAGAAGACGACTATGAAGATTCATAGTTTTTATAGTTTATGTTGCTTTAATTGCATTTCCTTTGCTTGTAATTTTGCATTTTTTTTCTTAGAAAAAACCAAGTCCAAAATATGTACGAACTACGCGAGGACCTGATTCCCTATACTTTTAAGGGGATACGTAGGCACTTTTCCAAGCTCGGTCACTTTAAACCAAAAATTCAAAATTATGTATTTCTGAACTACCTTATGACCTGATTCCCATTTGGGATACGTAGGCGCTCTTTGAGTTTGGCCTCACTAGAAAAATTCCAATATATCTTGCCTCGAACTAAGTTTCGACCTGATTCCCGAAACGGGATACGTAGGCCCCTTCCGAGATCGGTCATTCCAAACAAAATTCCCAATAAACCTTAGGAAACCTCAGAATTGATCTACCAAGAGAGAGAGAGAGAGATGAAATTAACCCCACATGGAAACTGGGGCAGAATTTTTGAGAGGACCTAAAATATTCTTTAAATATATCAGTTCAAAGGAACAAACCGATTAAAACTTCTACACTGGTGCGGAATTTTTGAGAAGGATCTCAAAAGTTCCTCAGGCACAGTAAAATTCAGAATCGACAAGTACACACTTACACCGGGGCAAAATTTTTTAGAGGGTCTCAAAAATTCCTTTGACATAGCGAAATTCGAGTTGGTACAAAGGTGTGTACAGATTGGGGCAAAATTTTCGAAAGGGATTTGAAAATTTTACAAGTCAAGATCAAGAAGAAGAAGAAGAAGAAGAAGAAGAAGAAGAAGAAGAAGAAGAAGAAGAAGAAGAAGAAGAAGAGACGGAAGGCCTTGTTTGAGTAATTAATGTCATGACATTAAAAGGCTATGTATAAAATATGTCATTTTCAAAAAACATATATATACCAAATACATATGTTCTCCAAAATCATCGCCCAAAAATTTTCAACTTTGCTAAAAAATAAAAGATTTTTAAAGAAATGAGCATTCTTTCCTGTCGATATGTGAACGGATGAAGTCTATGTGCAGGGAAAGCGGTCGACTATATAGGAAACTAATAAATTCTGTTGTGGATGCAGGAACAAACAAGCATGGGTGCTTTTACACTAACTTGTTTGCTAAGATGTTTGAAACAGGATAACGACAACGAGCAAAGTGGAGAAGAAATTTCAAGGGATAGCGGCAAAGAAAAGTATACGAAAGGGTAACGAAATCTTCCCTAAGTAAAGTTCATTTTACGCTGACAAGTTTGTTCATTTTGCAGAGCACAAAGATTTTTACAAAAGAAAATTTTAAGACTACAAAAAGATGTAATCACGATTTATCGAGGTTTGGTCTCCACTAAACGGTATTGTATCAAGGTATTGAGACCCCGGCCTAGACGTCGCATGGCTTGCCTTGATACAAAGACTGATTAGACGTCTTAAATTTGGTGAGCACAGTCCTCACCTGAATCAGGTGACGTAATTCTGACATCAAATTTAAGATCGTCGGCATAGAATGTCAGCAAAGTTGGATTAATTTTGACCTGAAGGGTGGTCACAATTTTTATCCTGACAAACTGTGATTTGAAGATGACACGTTGATACCCGCATTAAATTGTTGTATTCACAATAGAGTCTAGTCCTTTCGGAAGATGTAAACCCTGTCCACGGGCGGGTATTCTTCCCCGGAGTCAAAAAAGGAAGGTGTCAGTCTTTCCGCTGAGGTAAGCTTCATTCCTCAAGATGAGGATATTGATTAAACAACTACATGCCGAAGGGGCTGAGTCGTCATCCATATATATAGCCAAAAATAAGTAGCATAATTCCGAGGTTGATGTCCACAGTCGTTGAAATACGAATGTGATTCCTACATCAAGATTTGCAGTCGCTACTACAGCTTATTCCAAGTTAACGCAATCCTGGTTCAGGGATAGTGGTAGTCATGAGAAAAGGCTCTGCACTTGAGTATGCAGTAGTTAACTTGAATATCCTGACTGAATGTTATAATTCTGGACACAGAGGTTGGTAGTCATCATGAAAGGAACATGATACTACACTCTGATGTGCAGTCTACACTTGGGTATTTTTGACTATAAGTGATGTAGTCCCGAACTGGTATACTGCAGACTTCGTATGAGGATAACGATGCAGTCGACACCAGATTTGTGACAGTCACCACAGTGTGTGAAAATGATGTGAGTCCAAATTTTCAGGGGTGGCAGACGTCATAAGAAACAAAAATGACCCCGCACTTGTAGACATGGTTTCATTAGTAGCATCCTGTTTACGAAAACGACAACCAGATTGGGGTGTGAAGGTTTCGCAAAAAGTGTGGTATAGCCCGACCCATATCCCAACGGAAGTTATCATTGAATAATGAAAACATCTGAAAATGACGAGAAAAGAGCTGGCAAAGGTGTCGTGATCATTATCCAAAGTAATCAAAAATTTATTTTTTCAAAATACACGAAAGCACACACTTACAGGGGAAGAAGAAAGAAAAACGGACAAGCATTTGCAAAACAATGGACATAATACCAGAAAATGACAAGTCAATGTCAACACAACGGCAAAATACCACTCAGGTATGACTACATTAACATCAAAATTTTCAAAAAACTAACACGCAGGACTTAGTATGCGGGAACGAGCTAAAAGCTACCAAAGAGAGATGCAAAAGCCAGACTCAAACCATGCGGAGCATACGTGGAACTTTTCTTGGGCAACTGGTCAAAAATCGTGTACGAGAGTCAAGCTTTCTACACCGGGGATTGGAAAATCATTTCAAGCATCAACACTCATAAACAGCTTCCGGTCGGATTTTTCACCAGAAATAGTCAAAGGGATTCCCATATTAGGGGATATTCCTTTTCGGGCTATCGAGTCGAACTACAATTGGCCTGATTCCCAAAGATAGGGATATGTAGGCTACTCAAGTTTCGAGGATCGGCCAAATTCCTATAATTATCCCGGGACAACCCGAGATAGTTTAAAGACTCTTTATTTATAGTCCTCATAGAGTCAGAACTACAAACGGCCTGAATTCTCATGTAACCTGACATATGTAGGAAGCCCAGAAATCGGGGTCCGACCATACTTTCAAAATTTTGCACAAAAGAAGGCTGTAATTTCATTTATTCGGTAAAAATTAGGTTGGTCAAATTCGTAGCTCAAGGATGACCTTGCCATCCTCGAACTCCGAAGGGGCAGTTGTTGACACCTAATTTTCACCTCATAAGACGCATATTTTAATTTTCAAAATTCCCAAGTCGAAGATGGAGTAAGGATGCACCCTTAAAAAATTAAAATTTCAGAAATCCTGAGAAAATTACAAAAATTGACATTTCATTATTATTTCATAAAAATTGACAATTACAAGAAAATTATGAGTTATTTACTTTCACAAATATGATTCGAAACAAGATATGCATCCCGCTCCGTCTAATTCGGGAAAATCATTAATTAAAAGGCGACGTATGAATTACGTCTCATTTAAGCGCATTTTTTCACATATTTGAAATATTGGTAGAAACTACGTCAATATTGGGCTCGTTTTAAAGCTCGCGTTTTAAATCTGAGTATTATAAATTTTATTCTTGTCAAAAGTTATTTCACGGGGGATTTTTAAACCAATACGTGATTTTTTTAAAAGAGTATATAATTTTATTTTTTATGGGTATAATATATTTTTTTAAAAGGGTGTATGTTTTATAAAAAAAAAAGGGGGGGGGGGGGTTAATATTCCCCCCCCCCCCCCTCCATTTATTTTCACGCGTCATTTGAACTTTGCCCTAAATATTTTTCTTTCTCTCTCTTTGAGAGAATGTAGCGGCGGCGCTAGGGTTCCATCGTGCCACCACTGTTCCACCACCGTTCCTCCACCATTTTTTAGCTTTGGTTGGGTATTTCCCCACCATCTTAAGTGGTGTGGGATGCCCTGGGCGGAGCCTAGAGCTCTTAGCCACCTGGTGCCATCACACCACACGTGAGAGGTGGTGTTGTGGTGATTTTCCCGATGCATGGCTATGAAATTCGTCCTTTGTACTGGTTTTTTGAGGGTGTGTATTGTCCTTTGTGACCAATGTTCCAATTTGTTTCATTGGTTTGGTACGATTTCTGATTTTTCCGTTGTTTGTACTTGTCACGACCCAACCCCGTGGCCGCTACTGGTATCCTAACTGGATACCCGTACGTAATTACCTACCAGATTTGGCGTGCCCAAAAAAACTAATTCACATTAGCTGTACACGAATCCATAATAAAATAAAATACAGCGCACGAGAACATATACATACATAAGCATACTTAGACTTACACTTAAGCCGTTAAGGCTATCATAGCAGACAGAATAGCAAACTCGTACATACCTACCTGAACAGTGACAACCCACGACCCACAAACATGTCTACAGGCCTCTAACAGACAGAACAGAATCAGATGATGGGACAGGGCCCCGCCGTACCCAAAAAAGCATATGTACAGAATACACAACTGAAAAAGGTATATACCAAAAGTATAAGCTCCGGATCAAAGGGAGCACTCCAAACAGCAAACCAAAGAACCTAAGCTGGTGGCGTATCTCGTGGCACGTCGGTACCTGCGGGCATGTAGCGCAGCCCCCGAAGAACAGGGGGTCAGTACGAAAGTGTACCGAGTATGTAAAGCGGAAATGTAATAAACATAATCATAGTATGAACCAGTAATACAGAATTATAGCGAACAGAATCAAACCCGAACCGAAGCACAGAGTGTACGGACAGAACTACAGTACATATCGTGAGCACGGGTCGTAGCCGACAGAGACATAATATGAATCAGAGGAACAGAGTATAGCTGACAGAGTCATACCACAGATCAGGAGTGCAAATGTAGTTGACAAAATCGTAATCTGAATCAGAGGTACAAAAGTGTGACAGACTGAGTCATAATCCGAATCGGACATACAGAAGTGCAACAGACAGAGTCATGATCCAGATCAGATTTCCAGAAGTGTGACAGACAGAATCATATCTCAGATCAGACATACAGAGCTGTAACAGACATAATCATGCATGCAGAGTCATAAACATATACAGACATACATATCATAAATCAGATCCCGGCCCTTTAATAAGGGACGCGGTAACAGAACTCGGCCCTCTTAGTACGGGACGCGGTGGACAGACAGATCAGATCAAATGCCATCCTGGCCGCCATCCCCGACAAATCACATAATCAAATCATAATCAGATATACACAGATCCCGGCCCGAACATCTGAGGAACGCGGTGAACAATGCAGTGGAAGTGCACGAATCACAGAACCTGGCCCGGGCGCAGTGAAGGAAGCGTTGAGGCATCCACGAACAGATTAATGAGAAACCACATACATACAGATCATCATACAGACTCAATGGAACTGAAATAGGCCAAACGGCAGGTCAAATCAAAGTATTCGGACAGTATTCAAAATACGCGCCTATATATCACTTGGGATGGCACGACAGATTATTACCAGGATCAGATTTCCAGATGTCAAAAATATTTTGTCAGATTTATGAAAATAGTCATAACGCTTGCCATATAACGGATAGAATATTAGTCCAGATGTTGTCTGAGAAAATCGGACAGAAACAAGGTAGTTAAAGTTATACAGAAAGTATCGGGCTTTGTGGGCCCACCTCGGACCAACTCGAGGCGGCGTACGTAAATTACAGATAATAGACCTTATGAGGTCGTCCATAATCATTTAGAAGCATACCGACTCCGTTTAGGAAAGTTGCATACATAAAGTTTACTTTAAGGGCAAGTTATAAGAAAACTGATTCAATCTTACTGAAGGAAATGGAGCGGATTTCAATCTCGAATTCCGAAGAACAGAGTCGTATCTAAGGCTCGCAGCCGAGCCTATTACGTCTAGAACATGCCTGAGAATGAAGGGGTAGGCTTTACATACCTTATTCGCTCCTTACGCCTTTCCAAATTCAAATCCCGTTTCGTCCGAAATCTGCATTTGGTCATGTTTACCAAATATTAATCATAGGGCCTAAAGGTTCAATTTTTGCCAATACTTGTCTACGGAAATTTGGGCAGCATCTCCCCTATACATACAACATCCCCGTGATTCAACTCGGCTCAAATAGCAACAACCAACCCAATCAACAATGCCAACAATATCAACAATCCATTAGAAATGCATTCTAACATAAATTGTCTTCTTTTTCAAATAATGCAACAACTTCCAAACCAACTTTACACTTTCAAGTCAATATCAACCTTCTCATATTCATTTACTAATCAAGATCATTACAATACAATTTGGAAATATTTCATATCATTTCCACAAAATATTCACAAGGTATACAAAATATACAAACTTTCCACCAAAGTCATAATTCATCCAAAACTTCTAATATTCAACCTACCTATCCATAACATATTTCCATCTTCCAATTTCATCAACCATAATCATAATTCACATCATAACAACTTCATTTCCATAATATCACAAAATCATTCTAAAGTGACATAATCTTCTACATTCCAACTTCAACCAAAATTCATTCAACTTTCATTCCCAATATAATTTTCACCATAACCACAACTAAAATACAACATAAAATTAACTCATTTTGGCTATACAATATTCACATGCACACGGCTACTTACACACATATAAACACCATACAAACTTCCATACTTTCATGAATTCTAACCATTTCTACATACTACAACATAAATAAACCCTTCATACCACATAAAAAGGGATTAATTCTTACCTTTTTCTCCTTACTTCTTCACTTGACCAAGGTGTGCATTTGATGAACCAAGGGTTCTATCTTCCAAAATAATTACACCAAGTTGTAGAGGACCCTTGAATTAATGGGTATACAACAAGAAAATAATTTTTAGAACAATATTTCATGGGGGGGAAATTCCCCCATCTTGGCCGAAATGGCCATGGAGTTTTCTCCTTGTTCTTTCTTTTCTTTCTCTCAAGTTTTCTTGAAACTTCTATGCTTTATGACTCATCCAAGGCTCTTATATTAATTAGCACATGGAAATTTAATTAAACTATGGGTTGGGCCTCACTTGGCCGGCCACCCCTTAAACATTGGGCCTAATATTTTTTTTTTCATTTTTTTTTGGGCCCAATTCATAAGAAATCTCATTTTGAAATTCCCGAAACTAAATTTCTAAAATTTCAATTTTTCCCTTGGCCTTCTCCAACCAATCTTTTTCGTGAACAATATGCATATATCTTAATTCCAATCAACACATGACCTTATTCTTCACTCTTCAAAATTATTTCGAATTTTTCAAATATGCAAAAATGCCGGATATAACAGTACTATTTGTGATCTGTGCTACTATCCTTTGTACTATTTTTCGCGAATTAAGGGAATTTTAGTGTTGTATGAGTACGAATTAGGAATGTTTCTTGTATTTACTTGATTTATTTGAATTAATTGGATAAGGTTTGTTGAAATTGGGGGGAAAATTCGATTATGGTGTTATTTTTGTCCTAGGGTTGAGACTTCCACTCTATAAATTGAGAAGGTTAGTCACATTTAAGGAGGTCCGAAAATTTTCTGAAAATAGCAAGGGTTTGGATAATTACACGGATTTTTCCAAATTTTGCTATTATATACTATATATGTCACGACCAAACCCCGTGGGCCATGACTAGTGCCCGAGATGGACACCCATACACGCTTACTTACCAAATCAGCATATCAATGACTTATCCATATCCAACATATATTAATTATCACAGATATTAAGGGCAGATGTTGTCTTAAGCGGTCGCATATATCAAACACATCATACAGGAGCCATCGGGGCTGTAGTAGAACATATCGTCCAAAGTATGTACATAAGTATATATATACATACAAGCCGCTAAGGCTGTCATAGCAAATAGGACCGCTTAGACGCAAATCACAGACATAACCGAACAGTGACGACCCATGACCCACATATATGTCTACAGGCCTCTAACAAACACAACAGAATCATATGACGGGACAGGGCCCCGCCGTACCCCTGAATATACACATACATACATATATATAACGGAAGAGTCTGTACCAAAATATGGGCTCCAGAACAAGGGAGCACTCCAAGGCAGCAGAACAGATAGCCTAAGTTGTCGGGTCACTCACACGAACGTCTGTTCCTACGGGCATGAAACGCATCCCCTGAAGGAAAGGGGGACAGTACGGAATATGTAATGAGTATGTAAAGCATAGAGTAATATGAACAGAATCATAAGCGGAATAAATAGTACAGAAGATTAGTACAGAAAGTAAGCACGATATGCAAAATAATAAAAACAACTTACTGGAAACACAAACCATGCATGCCAAGAACGGTATCCGGTCTTTTGCGGGACCCGAGGAACGTGGCGCCACCCTAACTTTGGTGCCACACACACATCATACTCCAGAAGATTTGCTCCGTAATCTCCGTCACACATAACATATCATAACATATACACGGTACCCGGGAACCGGACATATATACACGAGAACCCGGGAACCGGACACATCATACTCCATAACATATACACGGTAACCGGGGGCCGGATACATATACACGGTACCCCGGAACCGGACACATCATACTCCGGAATATATATACATGGAACCCGGCCCTTAAGCAAGGGACTCGGCGAACCATACGCACGATACACACCGGCCCAGGACTCGGCGAAAGAAGTAATGACACATGCACGAGCAGAGTAGTGAGAAACTAAATGCACATAAATCAAGACTCGATGGATAAGTATACTTACCGACCTCTGAAGGCTCAGAAACGAGTTTCGGGTCAATCCGACTTAGTATGAGAAAGTTACGAGCGTTTGAAGTACAGAACGTTCTATAAGTGTTTGCGAAGCCATTCTTGGAAAATCAAGGTCATAATCATGTCAAGAACCTTTCGGATATCGTTATGGATTAAATCAGGTAGAGCTTTTGAAACCATATGTACATATCAAAACATATCAAAAACTCAACGGGATAATCGAACATACTAGCATTTGGAAATCAAAACTTTAGTCATATCAATTATCTTTTGAATGCCATTCGGAAACATATCAAATAGATCTTCGGACATCATAGGCACACATCAAAATCATGTGAAACGGCTTATGGAAATCAAGAACGTTAGCCATCCTAGTGGCTCTAAGAATGAGAGTTTCTTTGAAATCATACATATACTTCATTTGCTCGTTTCACAAAGATCATGCCAAAAGAAAGAAAGGATAAGCCTTACATACCTCGCCTGCTTTCTACGCTAACCCGAACTTAAGTCTTTGGCTTCGCAAGATCTACAACAATATTCACACATACCAAACATTAGTCATAAACACTTAAGAGTCCCATTTCTAAACCAACACTTAATCTACAGAAATTTCGGCAGCATTTCCCCTGTAAATACTACCATCCCCGAGAATCCAACTCGGCTATATCATCAACAACAAATACCAACAATTACTCTAGCAATATCCACAATCGATTCAAAACGCATACTAACATTAGCAACTTCTTTCTACAAACTTTGACGACTTTCCATTTACGTTTAATTCATAATTGCATACATATTCAAGTATTAATCCGAAACCATTTAAAGAATATTCAAGAACACTTCAACAATCCATTTTACATTCCAAACGGCCAAACCAACATACTACCCGAAACCTTTTAAATTCAACAAGAACAACAACAATACATTTTCTTCTTCTGAATTCATGAACTATACCAACAATTCACATGCTAGCAACATTGTCTTCCATAAATACAAGAAATAATATTATGGTCACATTGGCTTCCATAACCACTCTCCAACACTTACAACTTCAACTAGAATCATCAACCTTTCATTATCAACATAGAATCCACAACAACAACAACTAAAACACCAAATAAAATAATTGAATCATTGTTCCTACACACCACACATATACACGGCCACAACCTAGGTTCCCTATTTTCATGAATTTCATCCACTTTTACATACTACAACATACATAATCATCCATAACATATAAAAGAAGATTAATTCTTACCTTTTTCCACTTATCTTCCTTCTTGGCTAAAATTGCTCCTTGCAAGAATAGATGTTTTTCTTGCCCCAATAATTATACCACGTTAAAGAGGACCCTTGAATTAGTAGGAATACTAGAAGAAAATATTTTTTTGGATCAAATTTCGAAGCTTCAATTTTCTCCCTCACTTGGCCGAATAGGCCTCTCTTTCTTTCTCTCAAAGCTTCTTGAATTTTCTTATGTTGAAGATGACAAAATAATAATGGATCACCCCTTTTTATTTACTAGAATTAAGACCCCAAGTGGGCCTTGGCCCATCCAAGGTGGCCGGCCACACTTGGGCTCTTTACTTAAGTCCAACTTTTTTTTTTTTTTTTTTTTTTTGCAATTCATGGAAATTTTATTCTCCAAATTCCAAATTTTCCCTTAGCTCTCTTCATTATTACCATGAACCATCTTGTCAAATTCCCTTTTTGCCCCTAGCCTTCCTTAATATTTCCACTTCGAAAACTTTCATGAACAACTTGTGTGCTAAACAAAATCAAAATATAACCTTGTCCTTAACTTCCCGCGATTATCTTGAGTTATCCGAATGTACAAAATGCGGGATATAACAATATAATATACCAATACTATTATTATTATTACTTCAATATATATATATATATATATATATATATATATATATATATATATATATATATATATATATATATATATATATATATATAATACTATACTACAAAATCAAGAACAAATAGCTGTTTTGAGGATTTGAGTGTTGGTGTTGATTTGTTGACCTAATCCCACATTTTGATCTTTGGGTTGCCCCCCTGAAAAAATAATATCTCTATTCTATCCTATTTATATCCTATTCTAGTTTACTTACATGTACTAGTATGTGTTTATGTTTGTTTAGAAGCTACTTAGTTACTGTGTTGTAATGCTAAAAATGATGAAGGTTAAATGTATTTCTTTTATTTATTGTTACATTGATTATGGGATAGAATGTGGACTTTGATATGAACTTTGCTTGAGTTGGTACTGTTATGTTAAGGTTTCTGAGGCATCATTTTCCATTTTTGTGTGTTGGCCATTGTTTTTATGGATTCTGTGTTTCTTTTAAGTCTTGTGTTGTCTTGTTTTGGTCTCAGCTTGAGCTATTAATCTTAGGTGCAAAAAGTTAAATAAGGAAGGTGTTAATGTTGGTTTATAGTTGGTTGCCAATATCTTTGTCTAAAACTGTTCTAAAAACTTAAGAAGTAGGCTTTGTTTTCTTGGTTTGTTAGTCAAACGATAAGACCTAGTCTAAATGTTGTCTTGAATGATGTGAACACTCTTTGAAAATGTCAAATGATCTCAAACAAGAATTGTCTTTTCCTAAAAATGGAATTTGAGTCTATGTTTCCATTTGAATAAGTCTGTCTTGTGCACATCAGTGAGATTTTAGAGGCAGTAAGTAATATGTTCTAATCTTTTATGGCTTTCTTGGACTAAGTTTTAACTACAAAATGATTTCTTAAACCTAAAATGTGTCTGTTTGTTTCTCTACTATCTGCGTATATTGAACTAGAAGGTATTTGAATCTTTGTTTGCTTGTTCTATCTACGTTGGACTTGTTCTCCTGTCGTTTAAAGATTAAATTTTTTCAAAAATTTGTAAAAAATAGTTTTCAAAAGATCAGCTAGCTGTAAAATTTTGTGAACCTTTAAAACCTGAATGTCTGATTTTCTTTTTTTGATTAAATAACTGTTAAAGCTATAATAAAGCAGGACTTATGTGCTTTTGTGACTGTTTGCTTCTCTTATACACATTTTGTCATCTTTGAATCTTGCCAATCCTTAGAAGAAGTAAATAATTACTCTCTTAACTTGCTTTGTAGATTCTGAAATTGCTAAGTATGGCTGGAAGCCTCTAAAACCAGAATCAGTTTAAAAAATAGGAACTTGATTGATTTATAGCTTGTCATGTTGGTTTTAAAGTAGTTTGAGTCCTGTTTGGTCTTGTGTGTGGGTTTAGCCACTTGTTCTAGGAACTGTTATAGAAAGCAAAATATAAGGAATGGGAGAACTTGTTTTCTTTGTTTAAAATAGAAAATCAGAGGCCTAGGCTAGTGTCTTTGGGATTGTGGTGAGTTGTTTGTGATCTCACTGTGACTTGTCTTCTCTTTCAAGCTTGTTTGTTGTTTAGGTTGCTTTATAGAATTCTCTGTGAGCTCACTTTGATTAGGTAGGCTTTAGATATCCCTTGATTGCTAGATTATTAGAAGTTAATCATATAGGGAAAGCAGGAATTTAACCTTAAAATGAAGTCTGAAACCAGGCATAGAAGTGATTTAGATCCTTCCTTCCTCTCTTTTCTATGTTTGATCCTAGAACTTGAATATTTTTGTTCCCTATACATTGTTGGCCTATACTGTTTTTGAATGCATTATTTTGTGACTTAGGAGAAGTGGCATGAACCTTTCTTGATCACCTCTTTTGAACATTGAGCCATTTTCGTGCATTATCCCTAGCTGTATGCTTGAGATGGACTGCAATATGCTCATTATTTACGTTGGAAGTTACTGAGAATTGGTTATGAATAGACTGCCTCTTAAAGATTTGATTAAAACTTGTAAGACTTGTGACATCTAATGCAGTGCTAAAACTGAACCTAAAACTGCTTTAAAGGAACAAATGTAGTATCTTCTTATTTGCACATGTCTTTGTAACTTGTTTGTAAGTTTATGAGGTTCACATATATGATTTCCCACCCCTGTTTGCTTACATGTGACCCAGACATGTTTAATATGATGTTTTGAACTTAGGATAGTATCATGAACCTCTCCTAGTCATAGTTTAGGCTCCCATAGACCTGGGTTTGTTCCCATCTGAGTTTCCTATTATTTGGGACTTGTTGTGACTGCAGTTGAATCATGTTTACACCTAAGACAGCTTCATGCTCCCTTTTACCTCCTTGTGGACTTGTTGACCCTGTTTTGATTATTTTTTATGTCCTATTAGGACCCTACTTGATCTTACATTTGTGTTTGGATCCATCTGTTTAATTATGGGAATGAAACAATTTAAAATTGTCATTTTTAAGCTCTGCAATATTTCCTATAGGGTTGCTTATATGCTGAGATGGTCTTGAGACTAATTGAGACCTGTGTTGTTACACCTCGAAAAATTTTGTGTCGTTTGCGTCGTGAGTAAACTAACGTAAGCTTGGAGAGGTCATGGAACCCTTATAAGGTTAAGGAATACTCTTAACAAGTGTTAAGCAAGTGTCTAAAGGTTCTGGGATCAAGCAAATTGAAGAAAATAAGTTTGTCGAAAATTTGCGAAAATTTGACAGAATTTTTGATCGAAATTTTGGGTCAAATTTAGAGAAGTATATCTCCAGTATATCAGGATTCTTGAGGTGGAACAAAATCCTAAATTGAATTTAATTGAGTCTAGTTTCCAACGCAACAAACCGCACGTCGATATGACATCGGAGTAGAGGGTTATGGACGTTACAAGTTAGGCCGGTGGAGCAGAGGCGCGCCCAGCTACAGTGTGCGAACGCACAGCTACAATGCGCGATCGTTCTAGGTTAGTGCAACCCGACTCTAGAACAATATAAAAGGGGGTTTACCCCTTATTTCATCCAAACAACCCCTCAAAAACATCCTAAAACCTCTAGAACTTTATCCCAACTTCCACCCATAAATTTTAGCCCAAATCAAGTGTAATCTCTAGATTTAGGTTCGGATAGCATATAGTTGTGATTATTATCGTGTTGCGGTGAATCTTAGCTTGGATACAAGGCGGATATTTAAGATATTGCAGCGCTAGTGGGAATAAGGTAAGAATCTCTCCTTATTGATAGTGATTTAGGTGTATTTACGAAGATAGAGCTATTAAATGGTCGTATAATGAATTAGTTGGTTAAGAAATATAATAAACATCGTGTGGGATGTTTTATGGAGTATTTTGGTATTGATGATGATGTTGTTGATGTTAGTGTTGTTGTTATTGTTGTTGGTTGTTGGTATTGTAATTTCGAGCTAGGGATATAAATAATGGAGATGCTGCCTGAATTTCGGCAGATTCTAAAAGGGGTTTAATTTGAAGTCATAAGATAAGCATATGATGATAAGCCTAACAATAGTATGAAATCTCTTGAATGTAGATTTACTAGCTTGAGAGGATAAGCGTTAAGTAGTTAAGGAGACCCAAAAGGTATGTTAAGGCTGTCCCCTTTCTTTCTAAAGGCATGATTCTTTTCTTATGAATCCACACATGCTTTCCATAACATCCTTATTCCCAAAAAGCTAGAAGTTCATGATTCTCAAAGTTCTTATGGTGCCAAAGATAGATGTTTTCTATGATGATAATGATGATGATGATGATTCCATTTTTGGAGATTCCAAAGCTTATGATTTTGATGCTATTATGAGATTGTTGAGTTTATTTCTTGATCTCCTTGATTTTACTCATTGTTGTTGATCTCACCTTATGTTACTTGTTCCTTCAAGGTGAGATATAGCGATGATGATTATTCCATAATATAAATCGAAGGCTACTGACCTTACGTCACTCCGATAAAGTAGTAACTCTTATTTAGGCTCTCATGCATGCTATTTAAATTATATATGTATATATCTATTTTATGATACCGAGCCTTACTATGGCCGGGTATGGATACTACCGAGCTTATATAGCCGGGTATGATATCTATTGCGCGGATACCACTGCAGTTGGGTACGAATATTACCGAACCTTACTAGGGTCGGGTACGGATAATACCAAGTCTATATGGCCAGGTATGGTATTGTATGGATATGCATGTGGATATATGAAACGTTCTCCTAGAAAAAAAAAGTTAGGTAAGCATGACGAATGTCTTAAAAGGTACCATGAGGTATAAATGGTTCGTTTATCTTATGTTGTTCTTCATGCTTTTATCATGTTACTATTCGTGCCTTACATACTCAGTACATTGTTCGTACTGACGTCTTTTTTTTGGACGTTGCGTTCATGCCCGCAGGGAAGCAGGGAGACGGATCGGATCCTTAGGAGCTTCATCAGCGGAGTCTCAGAAGCGCTCCATTTGCTTCGAAGCCGCAGTCTATTGGTATTACTCTTTTGTGTATATACTTGGGCATAGCGGAGTCCTGCCCCGTCTTTGTGGATTCTCATATTCTTTATAGAGGCTCGTAGACAGATGTATATAGCTAGATATTCCATAACCTTATCAGTTCATATTGTTGTATAAAATTTTGGCAGCTTAGCAGGCTTGTGATGATGGGCACAAATGTTGATGATTGTATAGAGATGTGCCATTATCTTGTGACATATACCCCTATAGATTATGGTACATATGAGCTATCTTTGTGGTCCACCTAGAAACGATGATGATGACGTATGTTCAAAGGTGCTTGGTAGGTTAGTTCTGTTATATCCCGTATTTTTGAACGTCAGATTAATTGTAAGCTGAGGTGGGGGCCCACACGTTAAGATTTTTTTTGGGACATGTGAAAAATTATATGAATCACATATGTGAAGTTAAACACAACTCAAGAAGGGTCCTTGGGCCAAATCAAAGTGGAAGTCCTCCAAACGAATATTTTTAAAAAAACATTTTCGGGTGACCTGACTTTTGGGGGCCAAAACTGTATTATAAGTTTGGAATTTGGAAAACTACCAGGAAATAGAAGTTGTAGATAATTGAATTAGCTTTCCATCCATAGGTCGTGGGTTCCCAAGTGACGTCGGTACAAGGAGATATGGACGTTTTAAGGTCGAAAGGTCTGTGGGCTAGGCCCAATTCGGGACCAACCGGGTTGGCCCAAAAAAAGAAATTAGGCCCAAATTTGCAAGGGGTGGCCGGCCAACATGGCCAAGCCCAAGCCCATGGAAATTATCCATGTGGTAATTAAATATAAGGACCATTTAATTGTCATGAAACATTAGAAGTTTCAAGACAAAACTAGAAGGAGAGAAAACAAGAAACAAGAGCAAAAAAGAAGGAGAATTTCGGCCAAGCAAGGAGAGAAAGGAAAAAATTTTAGGCCACCAATTCTTGTCTAAAAAATTATAATTTTCTAGTATTCTCACTAATTTAAGGGCCCTCTTCAACGTGGTATAATTTTTAAGGAAAGAAAGTGCTTGTGTTGGCAAGTGGAAATTTCTTGAGAAAGGTAAGATTTTACTCCTTTTGTCTTGAAAGAAATATATATATATATATATATATATATGTTGTAGAATGAGGAAAGGAATGTAGAGTATGAAAAATTGTGTGTTATAGGCATATGTGTGTATGGCCGAAAATTGTGTGGATGAAGAAGGATGGTAAATATTTTATTTGTTATGTTAATTGTGTTGTTGTGGCCTTGTGATGGAAATGGAAGAATAATGGTTCAAGTTGATATAAAAATTTATAGAAAAATGGTTATGAGAAATTATGTGATTTTAATATAGTTTTGTGTAATTATGGGAGTGAAGTTCTAAATGTGGATTATTATGTTAGTTGATGGATTTGGAAGGATACTAATCCATATTGGCATGAAAGATTGGTTGTTAAGTTGTTATGGGAAGTTTTGTGATTTTATGGTAGATTTAAGTAATGATGAAAATGAAATTGTTAAAGTGTGAATTATGATTATTGTTAATGAAATTGGAGGATGAAAATGTGTTATGAATATTTATGTCGAAGATTAGAGGTTTCGGATGAATTATGACTTTGGTGGAAAGTTTGTATATTTTGTATATCTTGTGAATATTTTGTAAATATGATATGAAATGCTTCCAAATTACATTGTGATGATCTTGATTAATAATGAACATGAAAATATTGAGATTGAGTTGGAGGTGTGAAGTTGGAATGGGAGTTATTGCACAATGTAGAAAAGAGGAACATTTATGTTAGAATGTATTTTTGTTGTGATTCTTGATGTTGTTGGTGTTGCTTTGGGTGTTGTGTTGATGAATTTGGCCGAGTTGAATTCTCGGGGATGTTGTATTTATAGGGGAGGTGCTGCCGAAATTTCGGTAAACAAATACTAAATCAAAATTGGAACTTTAAGCCTTATGAATAGTAATTGGTAAATGTGACCATTTGTAGGTTTTTGACGAAACGGGATTTGAGCTTTGGCGATCGTAAAAGGCAAGAAAGGTATGTAAAGCTCCACCTTTTCTTCTCTTGGCATGTCCTAGACGTGTTAGGTTTGAATTTGGACCTCGGGGATGACTCTACTCTTCGGAATCCACGATTAAATTTCTCCCTTTTTCATTCAGTGGAATTGAATCGATTATGTTCCTAATGATTAGAAAAGTTGTCTAAACACCTAGAACTTGAGCAAATAGGACTCGATTACTTTAAAACTTTCATAAGGGATATTAGGAAGTGTAAAATACGTAAAATTATGTACGCCACCTCATTTGACCCGAGGTGGGTCCACCATTCCCGAATCCCTTCCTATTGTTCTACTTGACTTACTTCTATACGATAATTAAAGGAAACTCTTGGTTACCGTTCCGACTACTAAATGGTGGTATTATAACCACTCCAAGTTTGTTATGAATTGTACGCCCTCTTTGACATAAGATCTCCGTTACGAACATTCCGGTATAAGCATTTTGATATAAGTTTTCTGACATAAGTAGTTTGATGTAAATGTTCCGACATAAGCATTCGCACATAAGTATTCTGGTATGAATATTTTGATATGAATCATCTGATACGAGTATTTGATACAAGTATTCCGGTATAAGTATTCTGACAAAAATATGTGATGTGAGAGATCCGCTTTGAATACTCTGATAATACGTTCGATCATTTCATTGAGTCTTGATTATGTGCATCAGTTTCTCACTACTCTGCTCGTGCATGTGCTATGATCTCTTTCACCGAGTCCCGGGCCGGGTATGTTATCGTGCACCTTCTACTGCATTATTCACCGAGTCCCTCACTAGAGGGCCGGGTACGGTATGTATATGTATATCTGATGAGGATGTGGTGATGTGTTGATGTGATGACGGGTTGTGGCGGCCAGGAGGGCATCTGATGATTCCATTCACCGAGTTCCTCATTAGAGGGCCGGGTACGGTATTTATATATAAATATATATGTGTGCATGCATATGGTGTGATTTGCTTATATTACCGAGTCCCGTAATGGGCCGGATACGGTTTGTGATATTGGCATATAATTATATATGTTCATGCATATGATTATGATGTACTTATACCACCGAGACCCCTATTGGGTCGGGTACGTTCTATACCTATTATGTTCATACTCACATTTTCGATTTCTGTTCTGGCTTTTTTACTACACTCCCTGCTTTACATACTCGGTACATATTCCGTACTGACCCCATTTCTTCGGGGTCTGCGTTTTCATGTCGCGCAAGTACAGACGACAGGTTTGCTGATCCGCCCGCTTAGGACTTTATTCCGCTATTTTGGAGCGCTCTTTTATCCGGAGCCTACATTTTGGTATAGCCTTCTGTTATTGTGTAAATATACGCCATTCAGGGGTACGACGGGGCCCTGTCCCATCTTATGATTCTGTTATGTTCTGTAGAGGTCTGTAGACACACATGTGGGTTCTGTATATGCTTTTGGGTTGTTATGATCTGTGATGGCCTTATCGGCTTCTACGTGTTATACTTGTGCCTATGCGATATTTAGTAACGCCAATTGAAGTTTATATTGATATACTCTGCTAATATGCTAGCTAGGGCTATTGGGTACGTTTGGGTGTCCAATACGGGCACTAGTCATGGCCTACGGGGTTGGGTCGTGACAAAAGTGGTATCAGAGCGGTCCGTCCTCGGAGTGTCTACAGGCCGTGTCTAGTAGAGTCTTGTTTATCGGTGTGTCGTGCACCACATCTATAAACAGGAGGCTACAGGACATCTAGGATGTTACCCTTCTTTGGATCTTAGATCGTGCGATAGAACTGTATTGGTACGATGATTCCTTTCTAACAATTTATTATGTTTCAGCAATGCCTCCGAAGAAGGCAACGGCTGCCCAGAAAGGCAAAGCGATGATGGAGGTAGGAGAGACCAGCCGGGCCCAGGGAGTTACCAGGGCCCGTACCCAGCCTGTACCGGAGGATATACCTCCATCGGCCGGTTCTGTTACACCGCCCTTACCGGAGGAGATTGGGGCAGCCGCAGCTGCTGATCAGGGGGCGACTCTACCGTTAGCTCCCGGGGTTTCAGTACCCGAGCCTCCAGCTCCACAGCCAGGGGAGGAGTATAGGGCTATGCGAGATGCGGTCCAGTTGTTGACCAGATTGATGGCGGAGCAGGTTCACAGGCATGGATTTGTGGGTGATCGTGCGGATAGATGTGATAGTTCCAGGGCCCGTGAGTTCTTGACATGTAGTCCTCCAGAGTTCTTCTGGACAAAGCCTGAGGAGGATCCAGAGGAGTTTATCAGGAAAATGCGGCGCACGTTACATTTGATTAAGGCTTCTGCGACAGAGTCAGTTGAGTTAGCTTTGTACCGGTTGTATGATATAGCATCTAATTGGTACGAGTCGTGGGAGTTATCTAGAGGCGACGGTGCCCCCCCCAGCAGTTTGGGATGAGTTTGCTGAGGCTTTTCTTGGTCATTTTCTGCCTCCGGAGCTACGGCGGGCTAGGGCCGACAGATTTCTGCTACTGAGACAGAATGGTAGGAGTGTCCGGGAGTATAGCCTAGAGTTTGACTCATTGGCTAGGTATGCACCTGCCATGGTAGCTACTATGACTGATAGGATGCACCGTTATATAGTGGGGCTGGATGACTATTTGATCGATAGTTGTCTGGTGCTGGCCGCTCAGACCGGCATGGATATCGCCCGCATACAGGCGCACGCCCAGGGCATGGAGGACCGGCATAAGGGGCGTCAGCCCGATAGTATTCAGGATGAGAGTCGGCCCAAGAGGGCCAGATCAGCTGGGTATTCTGAGGAGTTACGGAGCAGACCATCTCTGCGGCAGGGTAGCAGATATTCTTCCCAGCCATCACGGAGCACACCCCCACAGCCCTCGGGCCGAAGACCAGATTATGCAGGGTATTCAGGAGCAGGCCAGAGCTCCAGGGTTTCAGACTCACGGACGAGCAGAGGTCCAGATCAGACGAGGCCACCCCTGCCCCGATGTTCTCGCTGTGGTAAGTCCCACTTCGGAGAATGTCTTTATACTACGGATGCTTGTTTTTCTTGTGGCCGTCGAGGCCATATTATGAGAGAGTGCCCGTTTAGGGGTGGTTCAGGTGGTTCAGCCCAGCCCACCGGGTCAGTTGCTGGCACATCTTCCCCTTCCGTAGCCATGCGCCCTGCGGAGCAGAGTGCGTCGATACCAGCAGGCCGCGGGAGAGGTCGCGGCGGGGGTTCCAGTTCTAGCGGTCCTTCGCACCGCATCTATGCCTTGCCCAGTCGACAGGACCCAGGAGCACCATCAGACGCGGACGCAGGTACATTATTGACCTTTTCTCGAAATATATATATATGCATTGATAAGTCTAGGCGCTATCTTGGGATATACTTTCCCCTCCTAGTTGCTAATAGAATCTGGGTAAAACCTGAAATGATAGGATCCTCAGAGGTAACTATTCATACTAATAAAAGGTGAACGTTAAGAGTTAAAGGACTAATTCGGTAATCCCTTAAGTAAGGGAAATAAAAGACCTCCTTCGAATCGGAGTGGGACCCACTAAGAAAATTTTTCAAAAATTTGTTAAAACCCCGACCTGCCAAAAATTACGTGACAAAGCTCGTGCGGGGTAGTGGGCGCGATTACGTCAGCACTAACGTATCAAAATTCACTAAAGTTCCGAGGTTAAGCGTGCTAGGGCCAGAGAAATTCTGGGATGGGTGACCCCTGGGAAGCGTACTGAAATTTTCATAAATGTAGATATAAAATATAGATGGAAAATATGGGGCGACTCAAAGTAAACTGGAATGTACTGAATGGTTGGAAACCCTAAATAGGTCGGGTAGGCTAAGGCGGGCCCGACCGGCGGAGAAAAAGGAAACGTGACACAGTTCTGGGATCAGGAAGAGTCTGAATAGTGTTTGGGAAATGAATTGTAAGTGAAATGGTAATAAGTGTATATGTGTGCAAATGACATCTCAGTTATGACTGTATCGATCGACAGGTGGGCCCCAGCAGTCAGTGTTGCGATATATGAAAAACATCGACTGAACGAAATCTAGAAGACGAAGCGAAAGCTATGGTACAGATGTTGCAAGTAGACGGATACTGATTCCACCACTAGTTAAGGTTGGAAAGCTCTAAGTATAGCGATGCTCGGGAATAGAAAGAAATCGAGTACTAAAGAGGGGATAGTAATGGTAACGTTTGGAAAAAGCTCGAAGGAAAGGAAGAAACTCCCCCGAAACACTTTCAGACCCTATAAGACTAATCTAACATTCGAGGACGAATGTTCTAAAGGGGGGGAGGATGTTATATCCCGTATTTTTGAACGTCAGATTAATTGTAAGCTGAGGTGGGGGCCCACACGTTAAGCTTTTTTTTGGGACATGTGAACAATTATATGAATCACATATGTGAAGTTAAACACAACTCAAGAAGGGCCCTTGGGCTAAATCAAAGTGGAAGTCCTCCAAACGAATAATTTTAAAAAAACGTTTTCGGGTGACCTGACTTTGGGGGGCAAAAACTGTATTATAAGTTTGGAATTTGGAAAAGTACCAGGAAATAGAAGTTGTAGATAATTGAATTAGCTTTCCATCCATAGGTCGTGGGTTCCCAAGTGACGTCGATACAAGGAGATATGGACGTTTTAAGGTCGAAAGGTCTGTGGGCTAGGCCCAATTCGGGACCAACCGGGTTGGCCCAAAAAAAATGAAAAAAAAAAATTAGGCCCAAATTTGCAAGGGGTGGCCGGCCAACATGGCCAAGCCCAAGCCCATGGAAATTATCCATGTGGTAATTAAATATAAGGACCATTTAATTGTCATGAAACATTAGAAGTTTCAAGACAAAACTAGAAGGAGAGAAAACAAGAAACAAGAGCAAAAAAGAAGGAGAATTTCGGCCAAGCAAGGAGAGAAAGGAAAAAATTTTAGGCCACCAATTCTTGTCTAAAAAATTATAATTTTCTAGTATTCTCACTAATTTAAGGGCCCTCTTCAACGTGGTATAATTTTTAAGGAAAGAAAGTGCTTGTGTTGGCAAGTGGAAATTTCTTGAGAAAGGTAAGATTTTACTCCTTTTGTCTTGAAAGAAATATATATATATATATATATATATATATATATATATATATATATATATGTATATGTTGTAGAATGAGGAAAGGAATGTAGAGTATGAAAAATTGTGTGTTATAGGCATATGTGTGTATGGCCGAAAATTGTGTGGATGAAGAAGGATGGTAAATATTTTATTTGTTATGGTAATTGTGTTGTTGTGGCCTTGTGATGGAAATGGAAGAATAATGGTTCAAGTTGATATAAAAATTTATAGAAAAATGGTTATGAGAAATTATGTGATTTTAATATAGTTTTGTGTAATTATGGGAGTGAAGTTCTAAATGTGGATTATTATGTTAGTTGATGGATTTGGAAGGATACTAATCCATATTGGCATGAAAGATTGGTTGTTAAGTTGTTATGGGAAGTTTTGTGATTTTATGGTAGATTTAAGTAATGATGAAAATGAAATTGTTAAAGTGTGAATTATGATTATTGTTAATGAAATTGGAGGATGAAAATGTGTTATGAATATTTATGTCGAAGATTAGAGGTTTCGGATGAATTATGACTTTGGTGGAAAGTTTGTATATTTTGTATATCTTGTGAATATTTTGTAAATATGATATGAAATGCTTCCAAATTACATTGTGATGATCTTGACTAATAATGAACATGAAAATATTGAGATTGAGTTGGAGGTGTGAAGTTGGAATGGGAGTTATTGCACAATGTAGAAAAGAGGAACATTTATGTTAGAATGTATTTTTGTTGTGATTCTTGATGTTGTTGGTGTTGCTTTGGGTGTTGTGTTGATGAATTTGGCCGAGTTGAATTCTCGGGGATGTTGTATTTATAGGGGAGGTGCTGCCGAAATTTCGGTAAACAAATACTAAATCAAAATTGGAACTTTAAGCCTTATGAATAGTAATTGGTAAATGTGACCATTTGTAGGTTTTTGACGAAACGGGATTTGAGCTTTGGCGATCGTAAAAGGCAAGAAAGGTATGTAAAGCTCCACCTTTTCTTCTCTTGGCATGTCCTAGACGTGTTAGGTTTGAATTTGGACCCCGGGGATGACTCTACTCTTCGGAATCCACGATTAAATTTCTCCCTTTTTCATTCAGTGGAATTGAATCGATTATGTTCCTAATGATTAGAAAAGTTGTCTAAACACCTAGAACTTGAGCAAATAGGACTCCATTACTTTAAAACTTTCATAAGGGATATTAGGAAGTGTAAAATACGTAAAATTATGTACGCCACCTCATTTGACCCGAGGTGGGTCCACCATTCCCGAATCCCTTCCTATTGTTCTACTTGACTTACTTCTATACGATAATTAAAGGAAACTCTTGGTTACCGTTCCGACTACTAAATGGTGGTATTCTAACCACTCCAAGTTTGTTATGAATTGTACGCCCTCTTTGACATAAGATCTCCGTTACGAACATTCCGGTATAAGCATTTTGATATACGTTTTCTGACATAAGTAGTTTGATGTAAATGTTCCGACATAAGCATTCGCACATAAGTATTCTGGTATGAATATTTTGATATGAATCATCTGATACGAGTATTTGATACAAGTATTCCGGTATTAGTATTCTGACAAAAATATGTGATGTGAGAGATCCGCTTTGAATACTCTGATAATACGTTCGATCATTTCATTGAGTCTTGATTATGTGCATCAGTTTCTCACTACTCTGCTCGTGCATGTGCTATGATCTCTTTCACCGAGTCCCGGGCCGGGTATGTTATCGTGCACTTTCTACTGCATTATTCACCGAGTCCCTCACTAGAGGGCCGGGTACGGTATGTATATGTATATCTGATGAGGATGTGGTGATGTGTTGATGTGATGACGGGCTGTGGCGGCCAGGAGGGCATCTGATGATTCCATTCACCGAGTTCCTCATTAGAGGGCCGGGTACGGTATTTATATATAAATATATATGTGTGTATGCATATGGTGTGATTTGCTTATATTACCGAGTCCCGTAATGGGCCGGGTACGGTTTGTGATATTGGCATATAATTATATATGTTCATGCATATGATTATGATGTACTTATACCACCGAGACCCCTATTGGGCCGGGTACGTTCTATACCTATTATGTTCATACTCACATTTTCGATTTCTGTTCTGGCTTGTTTACTACACTCCCTGCTTTACATACTCGGTACATATTCCGTACTGACCCCATTTCTTCGGGGTCTGCGTTTTCATGTCGCGCAAGTACAGACGACAGGTTTGTTGATCCGCCCGCTTAGGACTTTATTCCGCTATTTTGGAGCGCTCTTTTATCCGGAGCCTACATTTTGGTATAGCCTTCTGTTATTGTGTATATATACGCCATTCAGGGGTACGACGGGGCCCTGTCCCGTCTTATGATTCTGTTATGTTCTGTAGAGGTCTGTAGACACACATGTGGGTTCTGTATATGCTTTTGGGTTGTTATGATCTGTGATGGCCTTATCGGCTTCTACGTGTTATACTTGTGCCTATGCGATATTTAGTAACGCCAATTGAAGTTTATATTGATATACTCTGCTAATATGCTAGCTAGGGCTATTGGGTACGTTTGGGTGTCCAATACGGGCACTAGTCATGGCCTACGGGGTTGGGTCGTGACAAGTTCCAGGTGCCTGTCATGGCCCTCCGGTTGGGTCGTGACATGTGTTTCCAATAATTGAACTTAAACCATGGTTTAGAGACTTAAAGGATATTATGGGACCTGTGCTTTAAACCTGGCTGATATTTAAACTTGTTTAAGCTAAAATTGCCATAAAATGACTATGAATAATAAGAACTTGCCTCTATGACTTCTGGTAAGGGGGATGGGTTAGAAAAATAGTTTGTTGGCACTTGGTTTAATCCCTTCTTGGCTAAAAAATGAACTCTTGACTAGATAATATATCACCTTGACTTTATTAACTACTGATCTCCTAGAAAAGGACTAGAAATTAAGAGTCTTGAGTGTAATAATTGTGACCTTTGCCTTGCATTTTTACTGTTGTTTCTATACTACTGTGTTTTCCTTACTCTGCCATTGTTGTTGCTACTCATTTGCCATTCTAAAACCAATTATGCCCCTCTTGACTATGCCATTGTTTATTGCTGAACTTTAAATATTTGTTGTGTCTGGCATTGTCTACCCTTGCATTGTTTGAAACTACTTAGATTCTCTGTCTTGTTGCTTGCTAAATGACCCTGTGGCTCCTTTGTTCTGTGCTTGTAACCAGTCTTAGAAAACTGTGCCTGCTTGTGTTGGCCCTGCTTGATAGATAAAAAATATGAATTTGGAGATTGTTGGGATCATTGGGTAGGATTAGAATTTTCTACTGCGATTTAAGTGAAGTGTTTAAGTGATAATAAGCAGCTGAATGTATGGTTTATATCAGGTGTATAGAGGGTGCGCCATTTTATGGGTTTTGCTCTCTATTGCAGTTGGTATATTAGTGGTATATCATGTATATCACAGCTTTGACACTTAGGAAAAAATTTGAGAAAAAAGAAGTAGAATACCAGTGGTATATCATGTATATTACCTCTTGACACTTAGAATTTTTTAGGCTTGGGCTTGTTATTTGGGCCTGTCATCCGCGTTTCTCTGTTTGACTTGTCATTACTACTATTTTGGGCCTATTTTATACCTAGGCCAGTTTGGCTATTTGATGTCGTTGATTATTATTAATAGGTCAGGCCTAATAAGTTATAATTCATTTTGGCTTTGTAATAATTATTGTAGTCTTAATGTTGTGCTTAGTTTGATTTACTAATGTGTACGAATATTATGTATACCCGTTTGTATTTTGTCCACCAAAACCCATTGGTCGGCCCAGCGAGGCCCACTAACGTATTTAGATCGGGTCAACCTCTCTCTTGGAGCATAGCATGGAGCATACGTAATTTTGGGCCCTAAGGATACCCTGTTGCATATGTATTTCTATTTGGGCTTGATCGGCCCAATGTCCTTATCTCTTTATTTGTCCATTTAAATTATGTACTTGTGTATTTATTTATAAATTGGAACCCTTATGGTTATCCCATATTTAAAGTGGCATAAACTTGATTTTAAAACTACACAAGACTGATTTTGGAAACTTTGACATAGCTTGTGACTTCAAACGGATTGATTTAGCATAATTTGGACTAAAAATAACCAATTTCGTGTATTATGGGGGGCCATTTGAACAATTTTAAAACCTATGGACTGATATGAACCTATGGACTATGCGGACTGCTTTAAAGACTTTATGGACTGCTTTGACCATTTCTAGTAACTTGGACTATTTTTGGACTAGAATGACTAAAAATCTAAAAAATATAAAATATGGTAAAAAATGGATAATAATAGTATTCCTAAAAAATGATTTTTATAAAACTTAAAGACTAAAAACCTTTTTCTAACCTCGGATGGGCTTACGTGGTGTTCTACTTAGGTTAACGCCTTCGGGTTTTAACCTAGGTGTTCTAGTCCAAAACCCAAAATGCCCAATTTTGGGCAAAGCTTTACAACTTTTATTTCTTGAAAGTATGGTATTTTGCGTGAATGACTGAACCTTTTATTGCGGGAGTCCTGTTACATCTCGGAAATTTCAGATTTGTTGCCTTGTGAGTAGGCTAACGTGAGCTTAAGGTGATTATAACATCCTTGCGAGATTAAGGGAAGTATTAGATAGCTTAAAGTGCGCACCATAAGATTTTGAAGTTATATGAATATGTGAAATTTAGTTTGTTGAAGGAAGTAAAATGTAAGTCGTGTTCGGAAAGATTTTCGCTATGATTGAGCTAATAGTTATTTGGTAATGTCTTGAGGGTCTGCTATAGGGCCTATTGTATGGTTAATGAAGTGTTATATAAGTGCCAAGAAGGTTCCACAAGGATTAGAAGTCAAACGAATCAACGGGAGAGAGTTTCGGATAACTGTGAGTTATACAACCACTTATACGGTCCGTATAACTTTATACGGTCCGTATAAGGGGGTCCGTATAACATGACCCTTACAGAGAGAGGTAATTTCTTGGTGGTATTATATGGTCCACTTATACGGACCGAATAAGTGGTCCGTATAAGTCCATCGGGCAGATTTTTATTTTTGTATAAATAGATGACCCTTGTTCTTTTATTTCATTTCCCACATTTCCAAAAGTATTGAGAGCTCCAAAACCCTTCTCCAAGAATATTCCACTCTAACCTAAGAGAAAACAAAGATCAAGAGGCAAGAATTCAGATATCCATCTGTTAGAAGTCTTGCTAGGGTTAGTAGACTACAAGAAATTCTTGGGTGTTGAAGCTAGGGTTTTTATATAAGTTGATAGCTGCTCCAACGCTCATTCCTATGAGATAAAAGGTTGGTTTTCATGTTTATTTCATGTTATTAAGAATGCTCAGTTGTTGAACAACTTGGGTAGAAGAAGAAAGTGGAAAAGGAGATCTAAATACAGCTTTTATGATGTTTTTGAGTACTAAGCTAACTTGAGTCATGATTCTTAGTATAATATGGATATAATCTTGTTATAGAAGGTAATAATGATGATGAGGAAGCGTTGTATGAAAATGTGCTAAGGGTTGATGAGAAGTTGTTAGTATAAGTTGAATATGAGAATGAATTTTGAAGACTTAATGGAATGTGATTACTTGATTATGATATTGCGGATGTTATTGTGGTTGTTTGGGAGTTGTTTTGTAATATGGTGGAATTTGATGAAATAGGGGAAATGCTACCCAATTTTCGTTAGATCACGAATTATTCTATTTTGAATTTAAGAGTATCATTAAGGCTTAACCATGATATGAATCCTTCTAAATGTAGATTTCTCAAGCTCGACAGTGAACGTTAAATAGTTAAGAAGACGACGAGGTATGTAAGGCTAACCCTTCTTTTATTAAGTCATGATTCCTTTACTATATACCTTCTCATGGGTTCCAAAATTCCTTCCAAATGATTCCATCCCTAGAATTGCTAAAGCTCGTGATTCTCAATATTTTCATGATGCTATTACCTCCTTTATATGATAGTTGATCCTTTAAGGAAAGATGTAACGAAAAACGATGATGATGGTGGTGTTGATGATACTTATAGACTCTTATGTATACGTGTATAAGTATGTATGGCTATTATGTAACACCGAGCTTCTATGGCCGGGTATGACGACTGTTGCACGCGCACCACTGCAGTTAGGTACGGATGACACTGAGCCTTGGTAGGGCCAGGTTTGTATGACACCGAGCCTGTTCATGGTCGGGTATGTGAAACATCGAACCTTCATGGTCGAGTATGTTGCTAATATATAAGTAAGCATTAGAAATGGGGGGAGGGGGTTCCTATTAGAAAATGGGTAAGAAAACAGGATGAATGCCACTAGAGGTACAAATGGCTCTGTTCCTTCATGATTCTCTTATCTAATGTTATTTCTTAAGCTTCTATTATGATGTTGATTATGCTTTACATATTTAGTACATTATTCGTACTGACGTCCTTTTGTTTGTGAACGCTGCGTCATGCCCGCATGTGGACAGGGAGACAGACTTGTTCCATAGGTTACTTGTTCAGGGACTGCATAGAGGAGCTCCATTTGATCCGGAGCTGCAGCTGTTGGTATTATTCTTTTGTGTACGTACATATGGGCCTAGTGGGTTCCTGTCCCATCTATATGATGTTACATACTCTCTTTAGAGGCTCATAGTTAGTTGTGTATGGTTAGATGTCTTTTGCCTTGTCGACTCACGTTTTGGTATATTATTTTGTTAGCCTTGTCAGCTTGCGTATATGGATATGGGCATAGTTGTTGATGATGATATAAATGTGTCATTGCCCAATGAGATTAGTATCATTGATGTATAGAAATCATGAGTAGGCCATGCGGCCCACCTAGATGTGAATATGAATGTACGATAAGAGGTGCCCGGGTTGGTTAGCACCGGGTGCCCGTCATGGCCCTCCGATTGGGTCGTGAAAAAAGTGGTATCAGAGCAGTTCTGTCCTAGGGAATGTCTACGAGCCGTGTCCAGTAGAGTCTTATTTATGGGTGTATTGCGCGCCATACTTATAAACAGAGGGCTGCGGGCAGTTTTAGGAATGAATTACCTTCTTTCTTCATAAGATCGTGCGATAGAGCCATAATATAAGAATTTCTCTTTCCCTAACCGTGTATTATGTATTTCATAAATGCCTGTAAAGAGGAAAGCTACGGTAGCCCAAAAGGGCAAGACAGTGATGGAAATGCGGCCTGAAACAATACTGCCACTAGTGATAGAGGGGGATGAATCCCAGAATGAGGTTCCTTATAGATCCTTCCACTCATTACCCGCTTCGGAGGAACATGAGGGAGCCTCAGCCCCAGCTTTTCCACCAGATGCTTCTGGCCAAGATGTGAAAGAGGCCATTCATTTACTCACCCAATTGGTTGCCGCTCAGACCCAGCGGCAAGGTGCAGGTCAAGGTAATAGGGTTGTTAGTGAGAGAGCCCATGACTTTATTTGCTTGAACCCTCTGGAATTCTTTGGGTCAAAGTCGGATAAGGACCCTCAAAACTTTATTGATGGAATGTTGAGGACACTTCTGTTAATGCATGCTTCCGACGTTGAATCGGTGGAGTTAGCATCGTATAGATTGCGCGATGTCGCAGTTCATTGGTATAAGGTTTCGATGGCTTCAAGGGGAGTTAATGCACCTCCCCCGGTATGGAAAGAATTTATTGATGCCTTCCTCCGACATTACTTGCCTCTAGAGGTTCGGCGGGCTAGAGCCGATAAGTTCTTGAATCTTCGGCAAGGGAGTATAAGTGCCTTAGAGTATAGTCTCCGTTTCAATTCCTTGGCTAGGTATGCTCCGGCCATGGTAGCAGATATGGGTGATTGAGTGCACCAATTTCTGAGTGGCTTAGGGCTATATTTGATGGATAAGTGCTTGATTACGTCCCTTCAGGAAAATATGGATATTTCTCGCATCCAAGCCCATGCCCAGAATTTGGAGGAAAGCCAACAACAGCAAAGAAGTGAGCGTGAGTATGACAGAGGGTATAGCAAGGGGGTTAGATCTTCAGGTCCGACGAGTGAGTTTAGAGGAGGGCAAAGACAGTTGTTCTCTAGGCATTCAGGGCATTCTATGACTAGTACGCCTCCACGATTTACGAGCCAGAGATTTGATAGATCTACTCACTACGGGCCGGGTCAAAATTTTAGGGCTTCAGGTTCTCATTTCAGAGGCGACTCGGGTCAGGCAAAGCCACCCGTGCCACGATGTTCTCAGTGCGGGAAGCTACATTGGGGCCAGTGTCGACTAGGGTCAGATGTTTGCTATACATGCGGCCGATCGGGCCATATCATGCGTGACTGCCCCTCGATTGGTAGTAGGGGTACAATCCAGCCTTCAAGATCGGCAGCCGGGTCCTCATCATCTATACGCCATCTGGGGCAAGGTTCACGGCCGCGGGTCAGCCATGGTAGAGGTAGAGGAAGATTTCCCAGTTCTAGTGGTCCTCAGCACCGTATTTATGCATTGGCTGGGCAACAGGATCTTGAGTCTTCCCCTGATGTCGTCACATGTATATTGTCGGTACTTTCACTGATGTATATGCTTTGATAGATCCCGGTTCCACACTGTCATACGTTACTCCATATATTGCGGGTCGATTTAGGGTCAAATCGGAGTCAATCAAACCTTTTGAAGTATCTACACCCGTTGGTGAACCGGTAATAGCTAGTCGAGTATTTAGAAACTGTGTAGTTGTGATTTGTGACCATCGTACTATGGCCGATTTACATGAGTTGAAAATGGTGGACTTTGATGTTATCATGGGCATGGATTGGTTGGCTTCTTGCTATGCCAATGTTGATTGTAGAACGAAGATGGTTCGCTTCCAATTTTCGGGAGAATCAGTGTTGGAATGGAAAGGAAATACAGCGTCCCCGAGAGGTAGGTTTATTTCCTACCTCAAGGCAAGGAAAATGATTACTAAAGGTTGTGTTTACCATCTAGTTCGAGTTCAAGATGTAGAAGACGAATCGCCAACTCTTCAGTCTATCCCCGTGGTGAATGAGTTTCCGGATGTATTCCCGGATGAGCTTCCAGGCCTTCCCCCAGAGCGGGAGATTGACTTTGCTATTGATGTGCTACCGGATACTAAACCCATATCCATTCCTCCTTATAGGATGGCTCCCGCAGAGATAAAAGAGTTAAAGGAGCAATTGAAGGACTTGCTTAAGAAAGGCTTTATTAGGCCTAGTTCTTCCCCGTGGGGAGCACCCGTGCTATTTGTAAGAAAGAAAGACGGCTCTTTACGAATGTGTATTGACTGCAGGCAATTGAATAAAGTGACGATCAAGAATAAATATCCGCTTCCAAAGATTGATAATTTATTTGACCAATTACAAGGTGCCAAATGGTTTTCAAAGATAGACCTGAGATTCGGGTATCATCAGGCGAGAGTTAGGGAGGAAGATATTCCTAAGACAGCCTTCAAGACCAGATATGGCCATTTTGAGTTCCCGGTGATGTCATTTGGGCTGACTAATGCACCGGCAGTATTCATGGATTTGATGAACAATGTGTTCAGGCCTTTCCTAGATTTATTTGTATTATATCCCGCATTTTGTACATTCAGATAATTCAAGATAATTGCGGGAAGTTAAGGACAAGGCTATATTTTGATCTGGTTTAGCACACAAGTTGTTTATGAAAGTTATTGATGTGGAAATATTAAGAAAGGCTAGGGGTAAAAAGGGAATTTCACAAGGTAGTTCATGGTAATATTGAGGAAGGCTAGGGGCAAATTTGGAATTTGGAGAATAAATTTTCATGAATTGCAAAACAAAAAAAAAAGAGGTTGGACTTAAGTAAAAAGGCCAAGTGGCCGGCCATGTTGGGTGGGCTTAGGCCCACATGGAAGTTAAATAAATAACCCAAAAGATGACAAGTTTGTCATATTATTATACTTAAGAATTTTCAAGAAGCTTGGAGAAAGGAAAAAGGAGAGGGCCATTCGGCCATGCTTGGTTAAACAAGAACCTTGGAAAAAATTGTTCAAAAATTATTTTCTCCTAGCATTTCTACTAATTGGAAGGTCCCTAGCAAAGTGAAGTAGTCATTGGAGCAAGTAAAGCATCCATTCTTGCAAGCTACAAATTCTAGTCAAGTGAGAAGTTAAAGGAAAAAGGTAAGAATTAATCTTCTTTTATATGTTATGGATGGTTGTGTATGTTGTAGTATGTAGAAATGGATGAAATTTATGAAAATATGGATGTTATGTTGTGGCCGTGTGGTTATTGTATGGTATGGAAGAGAATGAATCAATTTTTCTTAAGTATTTTGGTTGTTGTTGTAATGGAATCTATGATGGAAATGAAAGTTTGATGATTCTAGTTGAAGTTGTAAGTGTTGGAAAGTTGTTTAAAAGCTAATGTGATGTCAAAAACCATTTCTTGTATATATGGAAAAATAATGTTGTTAGTGTGTGAATTGTTGGTGTAGTTCATGAATTTGAAAGGAGGAAATGTGTTATTATTGTTCTTGTTGAATTTGGAAGGTTTCGGATGGAATGGCATATTGGTTGGATTATTGTGAATATTGTGCGGATTGTTTGAAGCGTTCTTGAATATTGTTTGAATGGCTTCGGATTAGTACTTGAATGTGTGAGCAAATATGAATTGAATATAAGTGAAACGCCGTTGAAGTTTGTAGAAAGAATGTTGCTAACGTTGGAATGCGTTTTGAACTGACTGTTGGTATTGTTGTTGATAATTTCACCGAGTTGAATTCTCGGATTTGTTGTTGTATTTTTTTGGCCGAGTTGAATTCTCGAGGTTGTTGTATTTACAGGGGAAATGCTGCCGAAATTTCTGTAAATAAAGTGTTGGTTTAGAATTGGACTCTTAAGTGTTTATGGCTAATGTTTGGTATGCACGAATATTGTTGTAGATCTTGCGAAGCCAAAGACTTAAGTTTGGATTAGCGTAGAAAGCGGGCAAGGTATGTAAGGCTTACCCTTTCTTTCTTTTGGCATGATCTTTATGAAATGAGCAAATGACGTATATGTATGATTTCAAAGAAATTCCTATTCTTAGAGCCACTAGGATGGCTAATATTCTTGACTTCCATAAGTTGTTTCATATGGTTTTGATGCGTATCTATGATGTCCGAAGTTCTGTTTGATATGTTTCCGAATGGCATCCGAAAGATAATTGATATGACTAAAGTTTTGATCTTCAAATGCTAGCACGTTCGATTATTCCATTGAGTCTTTGATATATTTTGATATGTACATATGGTTCCAAAAGCTATATTTGATTTGATCCATAATGATATCCGAAAGATACTTGATATGATCGTTGCTTTGATTTTCCAAAAATGGCTTCTGAAACGTTCGTAGAAGGTTCTGTACTTGAAACGCTCATAACTTTCTTATACTATGTCGGATTGACCCGAAACTTGTTTCTGAGCCTTCAGGTGTCGGTAAGTATACTTGTCTATCGAGTCTTGAAATTTGTTTTATATGCATATGGTTTCTCACGACTCTGCTCGTGCATGCCTCAATATATCCTTCACTGCGTCCCGGGCCAGGGTATGTTCTCGTGCGTATTCTATTGCATTGTTCACCGCGTCCCTCACTAGAGGGTCGGGGCATGTTATATGTATATATATGATATGATGACATGATGATATGATGATGGGGTGGCGGACAGGATGGCATATGATGACTCTATTCACCGCGTCCCTCACTAGAGGGCCGGAGCACGTTTATGGATATATGATACATGATTTTATTCACCGCGTCCCTCACTAGAGGGCCGGGGCACGTTATATGTATATATGATATATGATGATGACATACATGATTTTACCGCGTCCCTCACCAGACGGCCGGAGAACGTTATATGTATATAAGATATATCACAATTTTCATTTGAAAAGGCAAGTGTATTGATGTTTTCTAACAGTCATACGTGTTCTGGTGAGTTCTGTTTCAGTTATGATCCTCTATATTGTACTTCATGCCTTACATACTCGGTACATATTCCGTACTGACCCCCTCTTCTTCGGTGGCTGTGTTTCATGCCCGCAGGTACAGACTTCACGTGAGTGATCCGACAGCTTAGGCCTTCTATTCTGCTGCTTGGGAGTGCTCCCTTGTTCTGGAGCCTGCATGTTGGTACAGACTCTTCTGTTGTATATATGTACGTATATATTCAAGGGTACGGCGGGGCCCTGTCCCGCCATATGATTTTGTTGTCTTTGTTAGAGGCCTGTAGACATGTATGTGGGTCATGGGTCGTTGTGGTTCAGTTATGTCTGTGTGGCTTACGCCTAAGCGGCTCCAGTTGCTATGACAGCCTTAATGGCTTATGCGTATGTATATGTATGTATATGTTTTTGGGCGATATGTTTCACGACAGCCTTGGTGGCTTCTGTATGATATGTTTGTTATATGTTACCGCTTAAGATGACATTTGCTCTTAGTATCTGCATAAATTAGAGTATGTTGAATATGAATAAGTCGTTGGTATGCCGATTTGGTAAGTGAGTATGTATGGGTGTCCAGCTCGGGCACTAGTCATGGCCCACGGGGTTGGGTCGTAACAATTTGTGATCATGTTCATTGACTATATCCTGGTATATTCTCGATCCGAAGCAGAACATGCGAGTCATCTGCATACCATCCTTAAGGTTCTCCAGACTCGCGAGTTATTCGCCAAATTTTCTAAGTTTGAATTTTGGTTGAATTCGGTGACCTTCTTGAGGAATATTATTTCAGCCGATGGAATTCGGGTAGATACCCAGAAGATTGAGGCCGTGAAGACTTGGCCAAGGCCTACAACACCTACGGAGGTTCGTAGTTTTCTGGGCTTAGCAGGTTACTACAGAAGGTTTGTAGAAGGTTTTTCTTCTATCTCTGCACCACTCACGAAGTTAACCTAGAAATCAGCTAAATTTCAATGGACGGATGCTTGCGAACATAGTTTCCAAGAGCTAAAGAATAGATTAACTTCTGCCCCAGTCCTGACGCTTCCAGTGTAATCGGAAGGCTATGTTGTCTATTATGATGCTTCAGGCATTGGGTTAGGTTGTGTGTTAATGCAACATGGTAAGGTGATTGTGTATGCTTCAAGGCAGTTGCGAAAACATGAGAAAAATTATCCAACCCACGATCTTGAGTTTGCTGCAGTGATTCACGCATTGAAGATGTGGAGACATTATTTGAATGGTGTCCATGTTGATGTTTATATAGATCACAAGAGACTCCAGTACATTTTCAAGTCGAAAGAATTGAATTTGCGGCAAAGGTGATGGTTGAAGTTGCTAAAAGACTATGATGTTAACATTCTATATCATCCCGGAAAAGCAAATGTTGTGGTTGATGCTCTTAGCCGTAGATCCATGGGAAGTTTATGCGATGTGCAGCCAAAGAAAAGAAAGTTAGCTCGTGAGCTCCAGCAATTGGCTAGCCTAGGAGTTCGGGTAGTGGACTCAGGCAATATGGGAGCTACCATTCAGAATTCAGCGGTCTCGTCACTAGTGGTTGAAGTGAAAGAGCGCCATTACGAGGATCCCATGCTAGTTCATTACAGAAATACACTTCCTCAAGAGAAGAAATCGTCATTTGAGATTTCTGGAGATGGAGTTCTCCGATGCCGAGGCAGGTTATGTGTTCCTGATGTTGCAGGATTACGCCACCAAATATTAAGAGAAGCCCATTGTTCCCGTTATTCTGTTCACCCCAGAGCAACAAAAATGTATCATGATCTTAAATCTATATATTGGTGGAATGGAATGAAGAAAGACATAGAGGAATTCGTAGCTCAATGTGCCCTAACTGTCAACAAGTGAAAATTGAGCACAAAAGCCCGGCGGATTGTTACAAGCTATAGAAATTCTTACTTGAAAATGGGAAATAATTAATATGGACTTCATTGCAGGCTTACCCCGTTCTCGACGTAAGTATGATTCTATATGGGTGATTGTAGATAGACTCACGAAGTCAGCTCATTTCTTACCGGTCAGAACTACATATGTAGCAGAAGATTATGTTAAAGAGATAGTGCGACTTCACGGTGTTCCAATATCTATTATCTCCGATAGAGGGACTCAATTTACAGCCAATTTCTGGAAAACTTTCTAAGAAGGTTTGGGGACTCAGGTGAGTCTTAGCACGACATTTCACCCACAGAAGGATGGGCAGACCGAGCGTACCATCCAGACGCTTGAGGGTATGCTACGGGCATATGTATTGGATTTTAGAGGTAGTTGGGATGATCACTTACCGCTTATTGAATTTTCTTATAACAACAGTTATCATTTTAGCATCCAAATGGCCCCGTATGAGGCTTTATATAGGCACAAGTGTAGGTCTCCAATTAGGTGGTTCGAAGGAGGAGAGACAAATTGATAGGGCCAGCTTGGTCCAGCAAGCTATAGAGAAAGTCAAGCTTATATAGGATCCATTATTAACAACTCAGAGTCGTCAGAAATCTTATGCAGATAATCGTCGACGAGACTTAAAGTTTCAAGTGAAAGATTGGGTATTCTTGAAGGTGTCGCCAATGAAGGGCGTCATGAGATTTGGCAAAAAGGGCAAGCTTAGTCCTCGGTACATTGGACCTTATGAGATTATACGCAAGGTAGGCCAAGTGGCTTACGAATTAGATCTACCTCCTGAGTTGGAGTCAGTTCACCCAGTTTTCCATGTATTGATGCTTCGTAAGTGCATTGGAGATCCTTCCAGAATTGTACCAGTAGCTAATATTCAAGTCACTAAGAAATTATCCTACGAAGAAGTTCCCATTGCCATTCTAGATAGGCAAGTATAGAGACTCATAACCAAAGATGTAGCTTCAGTTAAAGTTTTATGAAGGAATAATAATAGAGAGGAAATGACTTGGGAAGCAGAAGAGTACATAAAGTTCAGGTACCCGCATTTATTTCCACCTCCAGAGGAGACTCAGGCAGAGACACCATTGTCCTCAGGTATGTAGTGTTTCCCTTGATGCTTTCTTGGTCGTGTGTGGCCATGGTTTTAATGTTGTTGTTATAGCCCTGTGAGGCGATGTATTTTTGGTTGCTGTGACAGGATGGTAGTGCCATATTATAGGGAAAACTCTGGCAAAATTTTTATATAATCCCCAAGAACCTAACATTCGAAGACGAATGTTTCTAAGGGGGGAAGAAAATTACATCTCGGAAATTTCAGATTTGTTGCCTTGTGAGTAGGCTAACGTGAGCTTAAGGTGATTATGAAATCCATACGATATTAAGGGAAGTATTAGATAGCTTAAAGTGTGCACAATAAGATTTTGAAGTTATATGAATATGTGAAATTTAGTTTGCTGAAGGAAGTGAAATTTAAGTCGTGTTCGGAAAGGTTTTCGCTATGATTGAGCTAATATTTATTTGGTAATGTCTTGAGGGGCTGATATATGGCCTATTGCATCGTTAATGAAGTGTTATATAAGTGCCAAGAAGGTTCCACAAGGATTAGAAGTCAAACGAATCAACGAGAGAGAGTTTCGGATAACTGTGAGTTATATGACCACTTATACGGTTCGTATAACTTTATACGGTCCGTATAACATGACCCTTACAGAGAGAGGTAATTTATTGGTGGTATTATACGGTCCACTTATACGGACCGTATAAGTGGTCTGTATAAGCCCATCGGGCAGATTTTTATTTTTGTATAAATAGATGACCCTTGGTTCTTTTATTTCATTTCCCACATTTCCAAATGTTTTGAGAGCTCCAAAACCCTTCTCCAAGCATATTCCACTCTAACCCAAGAGAAAACAAAGATCGAGAGGCAAGAATCAATATATCCATGTGTTAGAAGTCTTGCTAGGGTTAGTAGACTACAAGAAATTCTTGGTTATTGAAGCTAGGGTTTTCATATAAGTTGATAGCTGCTCCAAAGCTCATTCCTATGAGATAAAAGGTTAGTTTTCATGTTTATTTCATGTTATTAAGAATGCTCAGTTGTTGAACAACTTGGGTAGAAGAAGAAAGTGGAAAAGGAGATCTAAATGTAGCTTTTATGATGTTTTTGAGTAGTAAGCTAACTTGATTCATGATTCTTAGTATAATACGGATATAATCTTGTTATGGAAGGTAATAAGGATGATTAGGAAGCGTTGTACAAAAATGTGCTAAGGGTTGATGAGAAGTTGTTAGTATAAGTTGAATATGAGAATGAATTTTGAAGACTTAATGGAATGTGATTACTTGATTATGATATTGTGGATGTTATTATGGTTGTTTGGGAGTTGTTTTGTAATATGGTGAAAGTTGATGAAATAGGGGAAATGCTGCCCAATTTTCATTAGATCATGAATTATTCTAGTTTGAATGTAAGAGTATCATTAAGGCTTAACCATGATATGAATCCTTCTAAATGTAGATTTTTCAAGCTCGACAGTGAACGTTAAGTAGTTAAGAAGACAACGAGGTATGTAAGGCTAACCCTTCTTTCATTAAGGCATAATTCCATTGCTATATACCTTCTCATGTGTTCCAAAATTCCTTCCAAATGACTCCATCCCTAGAATTGCTAAAGCTCATGATTCTCAATATTTTCACGATGCTATTACCTCCTTTATATGATAGTTGATCCTTTAAGGAAAGATGTAACGAAACACGATGATGATGATGGTGTTAATGATACTTATGGACTCTTATGTATACGTGTATAAGTATGTATGGCTATTATGTAACACCGAGCTTCTATGGTCAGGTATGACGACTGTCGCGCGCGCACCACTGCAGTTGGGTACGGATGACACTGAGCCTTGGTAGGGCCAGGTATGTATGACACCGAGCCTTGTCATGGCCGGGTATGTGAAACACCAAACCTTCATGGTCGGGTATGGTGCTAATATATAAGTAAGCATTAGAAATGGGGGAAGGGGGTTCCTATTAGAAAATGGGTAAGAAAACAGGATGAATGCCACTAGAGGTACAAATGGCTCTATTCCCTCATGATTCTCTTATCTTATGTTATTTCTTATGCTTTTAATATGATGTTGATTATGCTTTACATACTTAGTACATTATTCGTACTGACGTCCTTTTGTTTGTGAAGGCTGTGTCATGCCCGCATGTGGACAGGGAGACAGACTTGATCCATAGGTTACTTGTTCAAGGACTGCATAGAGGAGCTCCATTTGATCCGGAACTGCAGCTGTTGGTATTATTCTTTTGTGTGCATACATATGGGCATGGCGGGGTTCTGTCCCGTCTATATAATGTTACATGCTCTCTTTAGAGGCTCGTAGATAGTTGTGTATGGTTAGATGTCTTTTGCGTTGTCGGCTCACGTTTTGGTATATTATTTTGTTAGCCTTGTCGGCTTGCGTATATGGATATGAGCATTGTTGATGATGATGATATAAATGTGTCCTTGCCCAATGAGATTAGTATCATTGATGTATAGAAATTATGAGTAGGCCATGCGGCCCACCTAGATGTGAATATGAATGTACGATAAGAGGTACCCGAGTGAGTTAGCACCGGGTGTCCGTCATGGCCCTCCGATTGGGTCATGATAAGTCCAAAACAAAAGCAGTTTTTATCAAAAACAGTTCATATTCATAAGGCATACTGTTAGAACCCGTAGATCAACCGTATCTTACGGATCCTTAATATCGGGGTGCCTAACACCTTCCCCGGGGGATCACCAGAACCCTTACCCGAACTTTGGTCAGATTAGGATTCTTTTAAAATTTAACCGTTTTGAATGAACCCTTTTCGAATTGGTTTTCCTAATTTCCTAAAAATTAGGTTGTGACTCTAGAATAAAGTCCATTTAGAGCACCATCTACGTAGAAGTATATTTTTTCCTTTTTCCCAGTACGATTGACAACCGTACTTCCCTGTGACACTTTCCTTTTTAGATGAGGCAAGTGCAAATATGAATCGAAAAAAATAGATCCGCTACAGCGGTTAAACGGCCACTAGAGGTGGCACCTAGCCTAACAGAGGCAGGTTTCAGTCTGGTAGTGTTGGGCATCAGCCCGGCAGGGGCGGAGCTCAGACAGGGCAGGTTGATCGCAATGGTTCGCAGGCTACTAACGGGTTATTGTTATGCCTTTCCTTGCAAGATAGAGGCTGAGGGCTCAGATGCGGTTATTACAGGTAACATCTCAGTCTTTCACCAGATGACTTCTGTATTGTTTGATCCAGGTTCTACATTTTCTTATGTGTCTACATATTTCTTTATGGGTCTTGATATGCTCTGTGATTTACTTGATGCCCCTATACATGTATCTACTCCAGTTGGAGACTCTGTGGTTGTAGATAGAGTCTTTCAATCTTGTACTGTCACACTTATGAGGTATGGCACCTGGGTTGACTTAGTGATTTTAAATATGGTAGATTTTGATGTCATTCTGGGTATGAATTGACTAGCTCCTTATCATGCAATTCTGGACTGTCATACCAAGACAGTCACTTTAGCTATGCCCGGAGTGCCTAGGCCGGAGTGGAAGGGCAACCTTAGTCCCTCCCCGAAGAAAATTATTTCCTTTATTCGTGCAAATAAATTAATGGATAGGGGGTGCTAGGCTTATTTGGAACATATTCGTGATACCAGTGTTGACGGTCCATCTCTTGAGTCAGTTCCCGTGGTACGTGAGTTTGCGAAGGTGTTTCTCGTAAACTTGTCGGGCATTCCACCGGACCATGACATTGATTTCTGCATTGACATAAAGCCAGGGACCCGCCCTATATCTATCCCACCATATCGGATGGCACCAGTAGAGTTGAGGGAATTAAAGGAACAACTTCAGGATCTTCTTAGTAAGGGTTTCATCCGTTCGAGTGTCTCCCCGTGGGGCACTCCTAATCTGTTTGTGAAAAAAGAAATATGGCACTATGCGGATGTGCATTGATTACCTCCATTTAAATAAAGTCACCATCCGAAATAAATAACCCATCCCTCGTATTGATGATTTGTTTGACCAACTTCAGGGTGGCTTCTGTGTTTTTGAAAACGGATTTGAGATCGGGCTATCATCAGTTGAAAATTCAGGCAGAGGATATTCCTAAGAAAGCTTTCCAAATCAAGTATGAGCATTATGAGTTTCTGGTTATGTCTTTCGGGCTTACTAATGCCCCAACTGCTTTTATGGATTCGATGAATGGCATTTTTAAGCCATACTTAGACTCTTTTGCGTTAGTGTTTATTGATGAAATTCTAGTATATTAGAAGAGTAAGAAAGATCATGAAAAAACACTTGAGGGTTGTTGTTGGGTTGCTAAGAGATAAGGAGTTATACACCAAGTTCTCTAAGTGTGAATTTTGGCTTGCGCCGGTGTCCTTCTTGGGGCATGTGGTTTCGAAGGAAGGGATTATAGTTGATCCTCAAAATATTGAAGGGGTGAGAGATTGAGGTAGGCCTACATCAGTGATGGAGATTCGCAGTTTTGTGGGGTTGGCTAGTTACTACCGTCGATTCGTGAAGGGGTTTTCCTTTATTGCTACACATTTGACTCGTTTGACACAAAAAGAGATACCCTTCCAGTGGTCCGACAAGTGTGAGGAGAGCTGTCACGACAAAACTAGAGGGCCACGATGGGTACCCGGAGCTGGCTACCAAGCACCACTTTCCATGCTTAACTACCGTACTCAACCTGACAAGCATAACTTCTCAAAGTAAAACTTGCTATGAATTAATCACTACACATCTCCCAATAATATGCTTATATATATAAGCCCACGAGGGTACAAAATGATGTACAGAATATACACTGAAGAGATCATGAGACATCTACTACCCAAATATAAGTATCTACGAGCCTCTAACTGGAATACCGAAATCAAAAGGGTGGGACAGGACCCCGCCATGCCCCAAATATGTACACAAAATAATATACCAATAAGCGGCAACTCCGGAGTAGTGGAGTGCTCCTGTATATCTACTGAGAATGCCCTATGTATCCGTACCGTCTCCCTGTCTACCTGCGGGCATGAATGCAGCGTCCATAAAAGAAAGGACGTCAGTACGAATAATGTACTAAGCATGTAAGGCATGAATAATAACATCATGAAGAAGTAAAGAAATATGAGATAAAGAGAATACCTGTACTGCTAGCCTCTGAAGGCGGATATCATGCATTTTAGCTTTCACAGAAAACATTTCTCATATACATATATAACATAATAGTGCTACGGAACGTGCAGCCCGATCCATAATATCATATATCGCTGCGAAACGTGCAGCCCAATCCATTTATCCATATATGCCGCGTTCGGGCATCCCGCGCCCGGGACGAGATCATAATATGCCAACTGATCAGGTGGTAATGCGTATATAACGCCTCGCCCTTTTTCCCGTATCCCATGTATACATACTCATATATCCATGTATATCATATACTATAAATAGCATGCATGAGAGCCCACGTGAAAGCTATGACTTTATCGGAGTGACATAAGGTCGGTAACCTCCGATTATAATCATCAATGCTATGTCTCACCTTGAAGGAAGCAATATCATGAGGTGAGCCTACAACAAGGAATAGCATCAACGAAATCATAAAATAAGATTATCAAGCTCATAATATCATCATCATCATCCTCGTTATCATGAAACATGTCTTATTTTTGTCTCATAAGAAGCTCTTGTAATCTTAGACTTTCAACTTTTGGAATGTAAGAAGGTCATGGAAGTATGTAGGAAATCATAATATAGGAGTCATTCCTTTGAAAGAAAAGGGACTGGCCTTACATACCTTTACGTCTCATTAACTTTATCTACTAAATGCTCTCCTTCCAAGCTCACGACTCTACATTCAAGGGATTTCGTACTAAGATTAGATAATTGAATACATACTTAAGTTTAAACTAAAGTGACTAAGAGCTAACAAAAATTAGGCGGCATTTCCTTTGTTTTGACAACTTCCCCCACATAATAAGCAGCTCCCAATCATCAATAACAACACCCATAATACTATAATCAATAGACTTCTTCAAGTTAAATAATATTCAATTCTCAAAACACCCTTTCAAAGTCATCCACAATCATAATTACCATACAACACCATATTCATTTACACATGGTACTTCCTCAACATCCTTAGTATCATTTATAACAAAATTATACTCATAGCATATTAAGAACCATGGCTCAAGTTAACTTACCACTCAAAATACCATTAAATCCATATTTAAGCTCCATATTCTACTTCCTTCCCTAATCCAAGTCATTCAACCACTCAAGTACATGAAAGGAATGTAGAACTCACCTTTGATCATGTAAAGATGATCTTTGAATGGATATAATTCACTTGAGAGAACCCCAACATCAATACTAAAGGAATTCTTGACTTCTATCAACCCTAGTGCTCTTTTGCACTTGATCCTCTTGATTCTTGGTAATTAATCCTTTTTTTCTCTTGGATTTGTGTTAATATAGTGGAGGGAATATTCTAGAGCTCTCAAGACTTGTGGAGAAGGTGGAAACTGAAAAATAAGAACAAGGGTTGTCTATTTATAACTGGAACTGGAAAGTTCCAACAAGGTGGTTCGACGAACGAGTCGACGACCCGTCGATATGTCGACAGTCCGTCGACTTGCTCCGTCGTTTTTCACCTACAGATCTCTGATTGCAGAAACATGTTGACGGTGCACAGCGACGGTACGTCGACACGTCGATGACCCGTTGACACTGACTGATGTCTGCAGAATTTTTTGAATCAGTTCAGATTGCGTCGATTCTATTCGTTCAACTTATAATCCCGTAAACTAACAGAAATTCCTGATGATACATTTGTACACGGGGTAAGACACTTTATATTCCCAAACTCGGGCACGGGTCTCCATTCTTAAGGCACACCCGACTAGGAACCATAAGTCCTATTACGACAAAAACTAGGGGCGTAACAAGAGCTTCCAAAAGCTCCAGACTTTATTGACTACGGATCCTATTCTATGTTTCCCCATGGAGGGCAAGGACTTTGTAGTTTATTGTGACGCATCTCGTTTTGGCTTGGGTGCTGTTTTGATGCAGGAAAAGAAAGTGATTTCTTATACTTCCAGATAGTTGAAGATTTATAAGAAGAATTATCCTACTCGTAACTTGGAACTGGCAGCTGTGGTTTTTGTGTAGATCTGGAGGCACTATCTCTATGGTGCTCGTTGCGAGGTATTTACTTATCATCACAGTCTTCAGCATGTGTTTACCCAGAGTGATCTTAATTCTAGGTAGCGGAGATGGAAGGAGTTGCTTAAGGATTACGATATTACCATCTTATATCATCCTGGCAAGGCAAATGTGGTGGCAGATGCCTTGAGCAGAAAATCAGCTAGCATGGGCAGTCTGGCTCGGTTGATTGCGTCAGAACATCCGTTGGCCAAGAAGGTTCAAACACTGGCTATTAGTTTCATGAGGCTTGATGTGTCTGGTTGGGGTAGAGTGTTGGCTTGTATTGAGGTGAGATCATCGTTTCTGGAGCAGATTAAGGCCAGATAGTTCGAGGATGCGCGTTTGAGTAAGATTCGCGATAAAGTCTTGCATGTTCATCTGATTAAGACGATTCTAGTGGAGGATCACAGTTCAAGATATTCCATTCATCCTTATGCTACCAAGATGTACCGTGACTTGAGGCAGTACTACTGGTGGTCTAGGATAAAGTGTGACATTATTGAGTTCATTGCACAGAGTTGGAACTGCCAGCACGTGAAGTACGAGCACCAGAGACCCAGGGGTACACTTTTGAGGATGCCCGTCCAGAGTGGAAGTGGGAGAGGATAGCGATGGACTTTGTGGTCGGTCTTCCGAAGACCTTGGATAAGTTTGATTCGATTTGAGTCATCGTTGATAGATTGACCAAGTCTGCCCATTTCATACCGGTTCAGATTACCCATACTGCTCAGAATTTGGCCCAGATTTATATCCGAAAGATTATTTTCCTGCCTAGGGTTCCTATTTCCATCATATCTGATAGAGGCAAGACGTTTACATCCCGGTTCTGAAAGATTTTGCATTTAGAATTGGATACTAGATTGGACCTTATTATAGCTTTCCACCCTCAGACGGATGGCCAGTCTGAGCGGACTATTCAAGTCCTAGAGGATATGCTCCAAGCTTGTGTGATTGACTTCGGTGGCCATTAGGATCAGTTCTTACTGTTGACACCTAATTTTCACCGTATAAAATGAATATTTTAATTTCCATATTTCCCAAGTCCAAGATGGGGTGTAGATTCCCTTAGAAAATTAAAAATTCAAAGATCCCGAGAAAATTGCAAAAATTGACGTTTAATTATTATTTTTCAGAAAAATTAACAATTTACAAGAAATTACGAATTATTTACTTTCACAAATGTAATTAGAAAAGAAGATACATATTTCGTTCCGTCTAGCTCGGGAAAATTGTTAATTTAAACAATGCATGAATTACGGGACTCTTGACCGCATTTTTCGCATTTTTAAATATTGCTCAGAACTATGTCAATATTGAGTTCGTATCGAAGCTCATATTTTAATACGACGTATTATGAACTTTATTTTTTATAAAATACGAACTTACGTGTTAGTTTTATACAAATACCTTTCATGAAATTGTGTGATTTTAGTTAACTTATGTACAAAGGGTCTTTTTAAATTATGTTTTGAACTTAAAGTGCCATTTTAAATTTGTTAAATAACTTTGGGGGGGGGGGGGGGGGGGGTGTATATAAAGGCTGGGGACTGAAGTTTTAAAACAAAAACTTCAGTCCCCTTCTTCTCTTCTTCGTCTTCACCGATTTTTTTTTTTGGGGGGGGGGGGGGGGGGGTTGTTCCAAACGTGTTCTATCTCGTGCCAGGTTTTCTTTTGGTTTTTATATAATTTTTAACTTAGTTAAGGGCAATTCTTAGGATGTTGCTGGGTCCTTTTGAGTGCATGATTGCCATGGGTCGAACCAAGAGTTCTTTGCCATATTGTGCATCACACACTAAAAACAAAAGGACCCAAAGTAATTTCCAAGGCCCTTTGTGCAAAATCAGTACGATTTTTAGGGATTTTTATCTGTTTATGTACTATTTATTATGGTTTGAATTTGTTGTTGGTTGAATTTTGACTTATTGTATGACTGTACATACTATTCCTACATTTTCGCCTAATCTTTAGGGATAATATGGTGTATTTGTACGATTTCTGGCTGGATTATACATTTTTGTGAGATGTGTACATTTCTGATTAGATGACAGTACCATTTTGTACAGTCCGGTGAAATTCCTTCTTTGTTTCTGAAATTTTTCGAATTTTGGGGGGAATTTCTGTTGGAGGATATGATCCTAGTCCATTTGAACCCCTAGACTTTTACTTCAGCCTATAAATAGATTGTTATTCCTATTTTGAAGAGGAGGCTTTTTCTTTTCCGAAAAAAAAAACTTACATTCAATATACAAACCATATTACCTTATATAGGCAATGCAATCATACATATTATATAGACCGTATATATATATATATATATATATATATATATATATATATATATATATATATATATACACATTACAAAAGAATATATACTATACTAAGAATGCTTTGAAAATGCAAGGTTTCCCCCTCTGAAAAAGAAAGGCTTTTTTTGAGGTTCCTATTCTAGTGTTGATATTGGACTCTATTCTCCTATTTGGCCTTTAGGTTGCCCTCTAAAAAGGTAGCCTCTTCTCCTTTTGAAACTATTCTTTATTTACTTATTCGTACAAGTCAATTGTTACAGTTTCATTGCTTTTATGCATCTTTATATCTTGTTTTAGTTGTAAAACTATAAATTAAGTCAAAAATGTAGCTTAAAGTGATTATCAAGGTCTGTTCCTAAGCAAAATGAGTAGATAATGTAACTTTTGACTAATTAAGTCACTTATGATAGGATAATGATCTTGTATAAGCTTAAAACTAATTAAAAGGGCCTAAAATGGTTTAAAAGGGTTAAAAGAAGTAGAGTTTAAAAAGGCTAGAGCTAAGAGGTTTGAGATTAAGTTTGTGTTCTGGATTTTGGGGTCCATTTTCAGTGAGTTATAAGATTGTGGCCTGAGTATTAGCCTATCTGGTCTCTGCAACTCCAGTTCTGATTACTTGCATGCCTTGCTGAGTCACTTTGTTGCTCCTACATGCAGTTTGCAAATCATGTAAACCCATTCCCTTTTCCTTCTGATTTCTTGTTGTTTTTTTTTTACTGAAATCCTGAATTAGTTTAGTGCTCATTAAGTCCAAAAAATCAAATGTTTTAACCCTTCTTGCCTATTAATCCTTACCCCTCTGTTTTGGATCAATGTTTTGCCTAAAAAATGAGTTCATTGTTTTAAAAAATAAAAGAGAAAGTATTGAGTTTCTCCTTACATTGTTTAAATACAAACTCCTTTGCTTGCAAGTTTTCTCTGATAAGATATATTCTGAAGTCTATTTTTAGTCCAAATAAGGGTCTTGAAAGTATTTGATTGTGTTTGTATGAGTCCTTATGTTTAAAACCCTTCATAAAATTATAGGATGTGCTCTTCTTGTCTGTCATACTGAGTTTACTGATTATTAACCTTTCAATGTCATTGTGGTGTTGTGCCTTGGCCAATATTGTCTTGCCATTTTATTTTTGTTTAAAGTTTCAAGACCCTCAGGTTTCACTCATTTTTTACCCGTGTTCCTGCTACATATCCTGTATTGCCTTATGTGACTTGGAATGCTATAAAGTTGGTCCTATGGATCTGCCTTAAATCACACATGTTGCCTTTGAGTCACTTGGCTCAGCTATTTGCAGAACTATTTGAAACTTTCCTATACTCTTTGCCTACAAGTTGTTATGATTCACCTAGCTTCATAATCTAAAAGGAAAATTTGACAAACCCCCTGAATACCCTTCTGTGTGAACTTAGACTGCATAGACTTAACATGTGTAACTGTACATGTCTAAGTGCCTTGAATGTTATTTGTCCTTCATTGCTTAAGCCTAAACCTATCTGAAACTATGAATTCTGGATGAAAAATGGCACCTGAGGTTCTTCAGGTGTTTAAACTGTCTCACCTTCTTAACTACATATGCCACCTAAATTAAGATTTATTGTCTTAAATTGTATCCTTTCCTATCTAACTACTATTAAAAGTCTTAAAGTCCTGCTGGTTCCCCATAAATGGCAGTCTATATGCTATGTGCTTCGTGATCATCTCTGCCTTGTGTTATCACATTTCTGCACTTGTAGCCACTCATTCAAAGTGTTGCACAGCTTGTAGCTTTTCAACTTCCTTTGTTAAGCCTCACACTTATAGAACTTAACCGCTTGAATCTTGTATGCTCTCCTGTGAATATTGACAATTCTCTCAATTTGCATTACTTGGACTTTATGACCACTAACTGCTCAACTAGCTATTGAAATCTCTTCTTGTTAAACTGTTCACTCATCTTAATAGTTAGCCTTTACACTTAAAATTCTGGGACTTGCTTAAAAAACTGTTTGAATCAGCTTATATTCCTTGCTTGTTCTTGCTCATAAATTGTAAAATTTGCATTAGCTTGAACCTGTCTAAGCTTTTACTTATATTCCCTGTTTACACTTGGTTATAATTAGGTAACCCTTTGTCTGAACCTGAATCTGCACATGAACCTCTGGAATCCTGATTGAAACTGCAATTTAATCATTCTTTTAAAACCACCCTAAACTAAAAATCTTACTCTTAAGTGTAGTTTGTTTAACTGCTATGTGCTACATGTTTATCCACCCCTGTGCTCCCCCTCCTACATGCTAAAATAGACTTTAGAAAAACATCCTAAGCCACTGCTAAAATGGATTGAATACTAAAGATTGCTTCACCTTTCTAAGAGATTAATGTAATCATGTGTCTTGATATGTACCCTGAGGGATGCCTCTAGCATTTGTACTTAAGTTTATATGGCCTGAGCACCTTGGAACAGCTTAATGCTTGATTTGTTTAACTTGGAAATTCTGCAAATAATCCTCCCTCTAGTCACTAGGCTTTCCTAGACCTTGGAAGATGATTCTAACCTGCATAAGTGTTCAATTCTTGTTTCTATACTACACCTGAGACTTCCTTAGTTTTAGAGGATTGTTTGAACCACTTTTGACACTATGACTTAAAACTAGCAATTTGAGGAAGTTATCTGTGCATTTGACATCTTTGAATACACTTGTTTTCTTCACCTCTATGTATACTCCCTTAACACTATCTCATTTTTGCTTATATATGACTGCTTGGCATTGCCTGTTGGTTGCTGGTGTCTTTCTGGGGTCTTAGATGAACTTTTAGATAGCTTATAATCCCCATACTTGTCTGATTGAATTTAGATGTTCTGAGCTTAAGTTATGTGTATTTCATGAAAGATTAGTTTGAATATGAGTGGGTATGCCCTTTTAGAAGGTTTTTCTCCTCATATTCAAGTATATCTATGGGAACTTAGGCATATACTTGTTCTTATACCTAGAAAACTTCAATAAGATAAGGGTATACCATGAGGTATACTAGGTATACCACTGTTACAACATTATGCTTCAAAAAATGGGGGGAAAAGTAGGAGTATATAGACCTGTATATCACGTATATTTAATTGAATACTTAGAACTATTTGGGAAGAGTTTGTAATTGGGCCCTAGGGACTGGGCCTGCTTATTTTACAGTTCCTTGGTCGATTCTATATAGCAATTGGGCCTGTTTGTTCATGATCAGTCTAAATTGGTGGTTGGGCTTAGCCTAAACGTATATGTTTGTAATTTAATTCTTTGGCTTTGTCATAAGTAATTAGGAGTTAATTTTCAGTATTTTAGCTTTTAAATTATAGGATTTGTACTAATTATGTATAACTCTTTTGTTTTCCAAACCCAAAATCCGTTGATGGGCTTCTACGAGGCACATCAACTCCAATAGATCGATGCAAATTCAAAACGGACGGGCAACGCATATGGAGCATACGTCGGATCTAAAATTGCATTTTTTTTTACTCCTTCTCTTGGGCTTGGTCAGCCCACGTCCCTCAAACTTTTATATTTTTGCCTTTAAATCATAATTATATGAGTTTTAAATTTTAGATTTGGAACCCTTTTGTTTAAAACTGTGTATTTGAGTCGCAAAAACACTTTTATACATTAATGGACGTTGATGCTATAAAAAATTGGAACCGGACCGCTTTGGACTACTAAAGGATTAAATCTGCCTGATTTAAAAACCTGTGGACTTAAAGTGATATTTCTGGAACTTCTGGGATTGGACCGATGTGGACTGATTTGAGACTTCCTGGATTGATTTAATAAAAAGGGACTTGCGCAAAATTTGTATAAAATTTATATAAACTAAAATTGGACAATTTAATTAAGTATACTACGGTTTATATACGAATACTATAGTATGCCAAAAACTATTTTATAAAACTATTTTCAAAACACTCTCTTTTTTCAAAAACCTTTTTGGGTGGACTTACGTAGAGTTCTACTTAGGCTAAGAGCCTTCGGGTATTAGCCTAGGTGTTCAAGTCTGACGCCCATGCTCAATTTTGAGCAAAATTATACTTCGACGATTTCTTGAAAAAATGTATTTTTGCATGTAAATGACACTCTTTTACTGCGGAAATCTAGACTTAAGCAATTTTTTCTCAAAAAATAATTTATGATCATAAAACACGCTATTAGAACCCGTAGGTAAACTACGATTGAGCGGATCTTTAATACCGGGGTGCCTAACACCTTCCCCGGGGGATCACCAGAACCCTTACCCAGACTTTGGTAGATTAGGTTTATTTTAAATAACTATTTTAAATTAGGTGGCGACTCTAAAATGTATCCTTTAGAGCACCAGTAAGTGGTTGGCGGGTTTTTTTTACTTTCCCGGTATGATTCACAATCGTACTTCCCCGGGACACCTCCCTCCTTTTACGAGGTATGTGGGAGCCGGTTAAACCTATAATTCCCAACGCCCGCTACACTTTCCATTGGTTGAGTTTACATATAAGAATAGTTATCACTCGAGCCTTGACATGGCCCCGTTTGAGGGTCTTGATAGGAGGAGATATAGGTCTCCTATTGGGTGATTTTGATGCATTTGAGGTAAGGCCATGGGGTACAAATATTTTGAGGGAGTCATTCGATAAAGTCAAGATGATTCACGAAAAGCTCTTGCCTGCACAGAGTAGACAGAAAGAGTATGCGAATCGAAAGGTCTGAGATCTTGAATTCAAGATTGGAGAACAAGTCTTGTTGAAGGTCTCACCCATGAAGGGTGTGATGAGGTTTGGGAAGAGAGGTAAGCTTAGTCCCAGATTCATTGATGTAGCCTATGAGTTGGCTTTGCCCCTAGGTTTGTCAAGTGTTCATCTAGTGTTCCATGTCTCTATTTTGAAGAGATATCATGGTGAGGGTTGGTTTATCATTCGTTGGGATTCTGCCTTGTCGGATGAGAATCTGTACTATGAGGAAGAGCCTATTGCTATTCTAGATAGAGAGGTTCGTAAGTTAAGGTCGAAAGAAATAGCATTAGTGAAGGTTCAGTGGAAGAACCGTCCAATTGAGGAAGCTACTTGGGAGACCAAATCCGATATGCGAAAGAATTATCCCCAGCTTTTCACTGAGTTAGGTGCTTTTTCACTTATTTCTCTTCCTTGTCTGTTTAGGGACGAACGGGCGTTAAATTGGTATCTGATGTAACGACCCGCTAGGTCATTGTGGGGGTGACTTAGAAAACTAGACCCCCGTTTGGGAATTTCGAGGCCGTGGGTGAGTCCGTAGCGTGTTTTTATGTATATGTGTATGTTTTGTTTGCGTCAGTAAGGCCTCGAATTGGTGTTAGGATTTTTAGGTGAAAAAACTGATGATCGAGCTACTGGTCAAAATGGACCGCTGCAACGGTATGGGACCGCTGTAGCGGGTCCGTCGTAGTGGGTCTAGGCTCGTCACCGTGGGGAGTCAGGGATTTAATGAGGTCCGCCATGGCAGGAGGTTTCCCAATATAGCGAGACCGCTGCAACGAGACACCAACTGCTGCAGCAGTCGACAGGAGGCAGAATCGGTATTTTATATTCTTTATTCCGGACCCATTCCCTACACAACTCCAAAATAATTTCCAAGAACTCCTGTGGAGATATTTTAAGGCTAGGGCTAAAGTACTCTTGAAAGGAAAGTCTCACCTCTTCACTTTGTTCATTTCATCATATTTTTAGGTTCCATGATTAGTTAAAAGGTCTCTAATGGTGAATGAAAGGATAGAACCCTAGAAACTGCAAACCCTTGAATAAATGAATGGGTTATCAATTTTATTGTTGTTTAATCATCTAGGGGTATAGATTATCACTTCCTAGGATGAGAATTCGATTATTAAATGATGAGAAGGATGTATTGAGACTTAGGGTTTCATAAAGATAGTAACTTTAGCATAAAAACTACTTGTAAAAGGGTTAAAACGATTAGAAAACCCATGAATGGATAGAATATGATTATTGGGATCAATATTAGTATGAATTCACGCTTAGTGATAGTTCACCTATTTAAAAAGGGGTAGAAGTAGTTGGGTTCTTTTCCCCAATTGTTGTACTGTTTGAGTAGATGATTCGAATACTCATGTAGTGCTGTACTTCTAGACTTTGAACATTCAGAAGCTTTGCGAAAGGGGAAAGCTATTGATTGCATTTTCCCAGTTCTGCTTTGAGGTAGGTTGCGGTCTACTTGAGTTATACTTTGATTAGTTGATTGTATATGTTGTGAAATTGATAAGAGAAGCATGATTAGGGCTTCGAACATAAAGTGTGGTTGGAAATTCCTTTATTTAATAGTGGTTGATTGATCATGTGATTAACTATTATGACACGATAAAGAAGGAGTTAATGAATACTCTTCTTGTTGACTTGGAGTGATCCCTTGTTCATGTTTTGATGAATTGAATCTTGAGTCTTGATATGACTTGTTGCATGGTGACTTATGTTCCTTGATATTGATGCATTGATTGTTCACATTCCTAATTGATTGTGGAATGTAAATACATTATGATTAGAAAAGAAATATAAATATGAAAAGGCACATTTGACAGGGGTGAGGATATGGCCTAGTTATGGACTCCTGATCCGAGGTCAGTTTCGGAGCGAGTGATACATGGACACCATGAGTCCCCTGCAGGTCATGGCTATTTGGACAAACATTACAATTTAGCATGTGTGTACATATATGTGACAGAGTTAAGATATTTCGTGAGTTATGGTTGTGTTGGTAATGACATGGGTTGAGTTACTTGTATTCATTACTGTTTGTATGGGCTTATTTTATTCCGGTGTAGGATGGTTCTTGTTGATAGTTTCGTATGGTTATGTGTTGTTGTGCCTATCTATCTATTATGTTGATTTTGTAATTTTATGCATGATACTAATCTTAGTCGGCCTATGATATCTATCAGTACATAGTGTTTATACTGATACTACCTTGCTGCATTCCTTTGAGTGCAAATTGTTATCCGGAGACGTCTACCAGACCTCATATTTAGCGTAAGGTTAGTTTTGGACAGATTTGAGGCTGAGCTCATATCCATGCCAGGCTGCCTGAAGATCTTTCTCATTTTAGATGTCTATTTCATTTCAAACATTTATGTTTATTTCAGACAATTGTTCATTCTTTAGACAGTTATGTTTAGAGTCCTTGTACGATGACTCTCAGATGGGGTTGTAATAGTTAGACTTCCGCAGGTTTTATTTATTTATGGCATGACAAGACATTTTGAAGATTCTTTTATATTTTTTATATACTTGAATATTTTTGAAATTGGCTAAGTAATTGGCAATCGTTTTGGTGGTTAGTTAAGTAGATGGTTCACCCACTAGAGGATTTGTGTGGGTGCCACTCACAGCTGTTTGGGTCGTGACATTAAGACTAACTTCCCTTCTTTTTGGCATGATCCTTATGAACGAAACGTAAACGTAAGGCTGCTCCATAATGAATCTATTTGTAATATATAGGGATGTTCCATGTTGATTCATGTTCTAGAATGTTGTTTTCAGTAAGCCTTTCTCCAGATTCAGTATGATTCATAGAGTCTCTTGTTGATGAAAATGTTATCTCATAATGATGTTCGGAGGTGTAACGATCTTACGTCACTCCGACAGATTCAGGATGTACTCTTATCATATTCTTGCATTGCATTTCATTTATATATATGTGTGTGTGTGTGTGTGTGTGTGTGAGAGTGTGTGTTTGTATAGACCGTATGACCCCTCAGGCATTATATATGCGTATATTATGTATTATATATGGGGTATGGGGAAGGTGATGGCGTTATTTACGCACTACCACCTGATCAGCTGGTCACATGATGATGATGATGATGCTCACAGAGGCCGATATGATATGATGGGATGCCCACAGAGGCTTGACAGGCATTATATACGCATATATATGTATGTCCCTATGCATGCATGCACAGTACTTATGCATATCATTGGCCCTTAGAGCCAGTTCAGATGTTCAGGTTGCATTCTTTTAATCCTACATATTTTCATGTCTTCTTTATGTTACTTTCATGCCTTACATACTCAGTATTTTATTCGTACTGACGTCCCTTTGCTTAGGGACATTGTGTTTCATTCCTGCAGGTCCTGATATATAGGTTAACGGTCCTCCAAGTATGTTACCACTCAGCAGACAATGTCATCGAACTCCACTTGTTCCGGAGTTGCCTTTTTGGGTCAGTATAGATATATCTGCATGTTTATGGGTATGGTGGGGCCCTGTCCCAACCTCATGATGATTATGTACTCCTTAGAGGCTTATAGACAGAAGCCATATATATAGATGCTTTGTTCAGATGTTCATATCTGCCTCATAGGCCAGTATATCTCATGTATATCATGTTGGGGTCGTTTATTGTCGAGTATCCCTTATGTTTATTCAGTTTGTCACATAGCGGCCCTCCTGGACCACTTATGTATGTTAGTATGTTTATGGGTGTATGTCATGGTGGTGCCCGGCAAGTAAGTCCCAAGTGCCCGTTGCGGCCCTCTGGTTTGGGCCGTGACATGTACCACATGACTCGACATACAAGCGCAACGAGCCCCCCGAGAGACTAGTACTTCTAAACTTTGATCAAAATATAACACTTTCAAAATGACTAATCTGGATCATAACTGTAGCTAACAAAACAATTAAAAATCTTTGTCATTTTGTTAAAAAATCCATAAATACAATCCCACTCAAATTTACAAAGTCATATGCTAAGTGATCAATATATTTTTCAAATTTATCTCTGGAAAATATAAGTAAATTTCAAGTTTTCCTCCATATTAAGTTTGTTTTGTCCTATGTCCGAACACAAGGTTTCTTGCATGTTTTGCCTGCTATTACTTTCACAAATAGCGATAAAGGGGTCAAACGTATCTCTAACCCGTTTTGCTTTCAAGTTCAGTAAATAATTATTTAATACTCACCCAACCCTATCCACTCAAAGAAATTAAAGTATGAGAAAAAGAATCAGATCTGCACAAAAGGAGATGTGTTGAGAATATAGTGAAGCAAATAAAAGTATAATTTCTCTAACAGCTTAGGCTTTTAAATAAAAGTATTTTTTATAATTAAAAAGAACTTCTACTAGACAATCTCATCATTTACTACTGGAAAATCTCTAACAGCTTAGGCTTTTAAAAAAAAGTATTTTTTATAATTAAAAAGAACTTCTACTAGATAATCTCATCATTTAATAGTGGCAAACAAAATTTTAAAGAGTTTTTGACAACTAAGCAAAATAGTTGTTACACACACTACTAAAGAGAGATCAACCACAAAGCAAAAGCAATACGAAAGCCTTCATTCTAAGTATTTTGCCTCCCTTCTATAGTATGCGTATTTTAGCAACTAACCAAGCAAATGGCGAGCAACTCAAGCACAAATCCAATTGATCAAATGATGATAAGATATGATGAGTGCCTAAAAATCATGCTACAAAGCTTGATCACTACTTATTTGATGGATGTCATAAATTTATGAAGAATGGTAAGGATGGAACTAGGGATCATACATTTGTGTTAATTGTAGATGTATAAGGATCTTCCATCGCATGTATAATCCGCCATTACACCGGCATCAAGCGATATAAGTATCAATTTATAATTATTTAATTATATATATACACACACATACATATCTGTATTTGTCATGCATTAAGATTTGTTTACTTCGTCTAAATTTTTATTTAATACTTATAAAATAGGTATAAACATTTTTATCCAGTTAATTTGATTTTTCATTTAAAATTGAACCAAACAATAATTTTTATTTTTTAACTAGTGAATCAAAAATAAATCTATTTATCGAATGAGTCTGATAGGCATAAAAATAAGAAAGATTTTCAAGCTTGGAAAGAGAAATGCTTGGAAAAGAAAGCAAGAAGGAAAAAAGAATTCAAGAAAAAGAAGGATTTTATTAAGTCCAAAAATCCTAAATCTTGCTGGAAATGCGGTAGAACAGGTAATTATTATAAAGATTGCAAGGTTAAGAAAAAAATTAAGAGTCTTAACATTGATGAAGAATTGAAGGATACATTATCCAAATTATTATTGAATTCAGAAGATTCAGGTTTTGATTCAGATATATCATAGGATTCTACTTCAAATGAAGATCTCAGAGTTCTTGAAAATGAAAGTTATATTTCTTCGAATTCTGATGAGGAATGTGCTCCTTGTCAAATAGGACAACCTTGTTCTAGTAAAGGCAACAAAGACGAAGATGAATTTTATAATGTCTTCTCTCAGTTCAAGGATTTGAATATCGATGTCTTAGATAGTAATAACCTGGTTGACTTATTAAAAATGATCAAAGATCCGGAGATCAGATCTCAAATCATTGATCAAATTCAGGAAGCACCTGAAATTCAAGGTGAAAGACAAAGTCCAGAAACATCAGGTCCATACACCATGTCTGAAGTTAAAAGACTTCTTGGACAAAGGAGAAACATTATAAGTACTCCTAGTACGGCTCAAGACTGGGAAAAAGAGATTGATAATCTCAAAAAGGAGATTTCAAATATCAAAAAACATAATATCATTCTGGATTAAAGGATTTCTAAAATTGAGGGGAAGGGTAAACAAATCATAGAAACCCCAACCATCGAAGTTACTGTCATGGAAGGTACATGTAATAAGGAGGATAAAGAATTCCTCCAAACACTTGAGATAATTACTTCTCAAAAGTTTTTTATAAAAATTACTCTTTAAATTGATTATAATTTTAAAAAAGAATTTACTGCTTAAGTTGATAGCGGAACTGATTTAAACTGCATCAAGGAAAGATTAATTCCCTCTAAATATTTTCATAAAACTACTCATAGTTTTAGATCTGCTAATGGGCAGAAAATAGAAATTGCTTTTAAATTACCAAAAACATATATTCGTCAAGAAAACGTTTGCATACTAGAAAGTTTTGTACTGGTAAAAAATATTTCAAACCAAATAATATTGCGAACACCATTTTTTCAAAATATATTTCCTATTTTAAGATGGGATAAGAAAAGTATTATAGGAACTTTTGAAGGAAAAGAGGTTAAATTTCAGTTTATAACTGAACCTTTTTCAAGAATTTAAAATGAAATCAAAGAAAAGTTGATGACTAAACATCAACAAGTCAATTTTATCAAACAAGAGATTTATAGTAATATCGAGGAAATTTTACAAAATCATAAATTACAAAAAAAAATGATTTCACAAAAAAATCAATTTTCATTACAAATTTGTAGTGAACATCCTAATGCTTTTTGGAATAGAAAAAAGCATGTCGTTACTCTCCCATGTGAGGGTAATTTCAATGAGGGAAATATCCCTATGAAGGCAAGATCATGTTAAATGAATTCGTGTGATCCGCCCCTATTTATGGTATCAGAGCCAGGGTACGGATGTAGTAAAAGATGATATAAGTTTCAACACTCTTTTTTAAATGAATATCATTAGAAGTAAAAATATTGTTAAAAACAGTAAGAAAGAGTTATATAATATGCCTTAGCAATTAGATCTACTTAATAAGTGGACTATCCCTAAGATTCAACCTAGATTAATATATCATATGGGAACCTTTGAGAAATCAAGTCTCAAACAAGTGTAAAAACCACAGGAAAAACTATTACAGATGATAGTGATGACAAATTTAGGAAATTCATCTTTCTCCTCGGTTGATGCATAAAAAGCTCTCCTCTCTCTCCTATTATTCCCATGAAAACCCTAAACTAAACCTACTTCCACACTATGGCCACTCCGGCCACTGGTCAGCCGTCAACGGCGGCTGGCCAGCCTCCATCAACTTCCAACCTAGATCACTACCCTCCCCTTACCAACACGAAAATACCCGTTTCTCAGCCTATTGTCCTGCTTTTATCAGTCAAAGATACAAACCCTACAACCTACATGCAGACTCTTGTGCATGAATGTACCCCTACTACCAACCCCATTGTTGATCCTATACCTATCAAGGAGGTTCAATATGTTGATGGTATCCCAGTGATGCGTTGGACTATGTCAGAAGTATCAAGAATGGAGCAAATAGAGAATTTAAAGCATGATATTGTAGGTAAGTTCTCATATGATTGGCCAGAAATGGATAAGTTAAGAGATATTGTTCCAAGCCAATGTGGTGCTAAAAGAAAGTGTCAAGTTGGATTCATAAGAGATCGACATGGTTTGATTAGATGTTCTTTAATGGAAGACTTCATAAACATCTCTTCTAAGAGTGCCTTTTGGTTGAAGTCTAAGGATGGTAAGTCTTATCAGATGAGACCTCTCATATATGATTCCCATTTTAGGGTTGACGAAGAGACTTCAATTGCAATGGCATGGATATTTTTCCCTTTTGCCTACTCACTTTGTTAAGGAATCTTTGTTTACCTTAGCATCGGCAGTTGGGAAGCCATTGTTATTGGACATGGCTACTATTAATTAAACCAGGCCTAATTGTGCTAGGGTAAAGGTGCAACTGGTTTTATTATCAGATCTTCCTAATTTTGTTATAATGGAGATTGAAGATGACCAAACTAAGGAAGTGAATGTTATGAAAGTAAAGATTCAGTATGATCATTTGCCTAAGTATTGTATTGAATGTAAGTTACAAGGCCATTCAAAGGAAGAGTGTAGAGTGTTACATCCTGAGTTGAAGGCAGAAAAGAAAGAGGATGTCTATGAAGGAGAGGCAGAAGTGAAGATAAGTGAGGTAGTGACAGCTGAGAAACAAACAGTAGCAACAACATCTAAGGGATTTCAATATCCAGGAAGGTATAATAGGTATAATAGATGGAGACATACTTTATATTTGCCAAAGGAGTTATCTAGTGGGAAAATTGTTACTTATCCAAATGCTACTAACATGGGAAAGAAGAGGAAGGAGGATGGTCATGCAGGGAAAGACAAGCAACCAGAAGGAGTATCCCTTCAAAATAATTTTGAAGTATTGAATGACAATGTAGAAGAAGGGGTGGGTAATGACAACACAAAGGATTTGGTTCCTACTGAGTCAGTAGGGACACCCAAAGAGCTAGATGTTTTAATCAAGAAGGTAGAAGATGATGGCAAATCTGATGAAAGTTTGAAAGTAACTAGGGAAGGACATATGGAATGCAGGCTGAGAATGGGAAGGAAAGTGTGGGTACTGAGATAGTTATTTAAAAGGGCCCTGAAGAAAATATTAACAATGTAGATGATCCTCAAGAGACAGTTACTGATGGAGGAGACAAAGTAGCAGATAGCCAAGAACAAGTAGAAGATAGGGTAGGTTCTGAGATAGTTATTTAAAAGGGCCCTCAAGAAAATATTAACAATATAGATGACCCTCAAGAGACAGTTACTGATGGAGAAGACAAAGTAGCAGATAGCCAAGAACAAGTAGAAGATAGGGCAGGTTCTGAGATAGTTATTTATAAGGGTCCTGAAGAAAAGACTAACAATGTAGATGATTCTCAAGCTGATGGAGGAGACGAAGTAGCAGATAGCCAAGAACATGTAGAAAATGGAGAGAAGCAGAAATTAAATGATTGTGTGGACAAGTTAGCTCAGGATCATGAGCTAAGTAACACAGTCTTTAATCAGGAGCATACTCAGAAGGAATTTCCTCTTCCAATTGTGCTCAGACAGGAGGATCAGTTGAATTTTTCTATAAATCATAATGGAGTGGGATCCTACCCGCCTGAAAGGGAGGAACTTGATGATTTGCATGTGAATCTGGGGGGAAAAGGTCAAGATCAACAAATTCTATCCCTGAAGAAACCTTCTCCTTTGAAGGAACTGCATGATGTAGTGTCCCATAATCTAGCAGATATGGCAGTACCTGAGCAGCTTAATGTAAGTAGCAGAGCTAAAGATGGGGTAGATGAGGAATCCATAGAGTAGGTTTTTAATCAGGTATCTAAGGAAGCTGATATTTTTGTAAAGTCCATGCAGAAAGGGAGTAAGAAAGGCAAAACAACAAAGTGTAGTGGATATTCAACCTATAAGAATATTGCCAAATAGAGCTGTGAAAAATGTCAATAAATCTTTATGAAGACTCTATTTTGGAATATCAAGTCTGTGAATTCACAACAAGCTTTTCATAGAGTGCAAATGTTACATAGGCATCATAAATTCTCCATCATTCCTTTGATGGAACCATTTCAGCAATTTAGACACATTCAAAGATTTAGAAGGAGATTGGGCATGAGATATGCACATCATAACTGCAATGGTAAATTTTGGTTCTTTATAAGTGATAATATAGATGTAGAGGTACTTCAGGATACAGATCAACAGATTACAGTTAAGCTAATCTTTCAGGAGGATAATAAGATTCTTATGACTACTATGATTTATGCAAAGTGTGAAGCATTGGAAAGAATTAGTCTTTGGGATAACTTGTATAACCTGGCTGATCAATTGGAAGTGCCCTGGCTTGTGGGAGGGGATTTCAATGTCATTATGCATGAAGATGAGAAAATAGGGGGTCTGCCAGTTTATCCAGATGAGTATGAAGATTTTGCATTCTGTGAATTCAAGTGAACTATTTGAAGTTTCTTTTAAAGGGAGCTTATTCACATGGTGGAATGGTAGAGCTGGTAGGGATTGTATTTTTAAAAGGTTGGACTGAATGCTCCCTAATTCAAAACTACAGGATTGGTTTGGTCACATGGAAGTTGAACATTTATCTAGAACTGGTTCTGATCATGCTCCTCTTCTACTTGCTTGTGGAAATTCATCTCTACATGTAAGGAAAGCTTTCAGATATCGAAAGTTTTGGATAGAACATGAATCCTTCTTAGAGGTTGTGAATCAAGGGTGGAATACTGATTTTGAAGCAGATGAACTCATTACTTTTAAACTGAAGCTAGTCTGTTTTATCATAATGGAGTAAATCTACCTTTGGGGATATCTTCAAGCAACTAGTAGTAAGGGAAGATATTGTGAGAGTTCAAGAACAGATTTTTGAAGATGATCCTTCTCCTGCAAACAGGATGGTACTCCAACTAGCCCAAGCAGAATTAAAGAAGTATATGCATTATGAGAAGGAGTTCTGGAGACAGAAATCTCATTTTACTTGCTTTTCTGAGGGGGATAAGAATACAAGGTTTTTCCACAATATGGTAAATGGTAGGAGGAAGAGATTGCAGGTCAAAAGGATGAAAAAGAAAGATGGAAGCTGGATTGAGGGGCAAGATGCTCTAGCTGAGGAAACAACTCAATTTTATCATCATCAGTTTACCCAGGAAGATATCTCTTCTGATTTCTCATTGCTGCAACATGTTCCTAATATGGTTACTCAAGAGAAAAATCAGATACTTACCAGCATGCCAACTCTAGAAGATGTAAAGAATGCAGTTTTTGATCTGTCAGGAGATAGCTCAGGTGGTCGAGATGGTATGATAGGAGCATTTTATCAAGTATGCTGGGAAATTGTGGGGGCTGATGTCTATAATGTGGTGAAAGACTTCTTTGAAGGACAGACTTTGCCAAAGTCCATAACTCATACAAATTTGCTTCTGATCCCAAAGAAGAATAATGTCGAGACCTTTGCAGATATGAGGCCCATAAGTCTCAATAATTTTATTAACAAAGTGATCTCTAGTGTGGTGCAAAATAAACTTGAAAAAGTTTTGCCGTCTTTGATATCCTCTAATCAGTCTAGTTTTGTAAAGGGAAGATGTATCATTGAGAACGTACTGTTAACTCAAGAGGTGGTATCAGATATAAGATATAGGGGAAAACCAGCTAATGTGGTGCTTAAACTGGATATGGCTAAGGCCTATGATAGAGTGTCATGGGATTTTTTGTCAAGAGTTCTGAGGAAGATGGGATTTGCAGAAGTATTTATAGATATGATATGGAGATTGATAGCAAACAATTGGCACTCAGTTTTATTCAATAGACAGGCTTCTGGATTTTTCCACTCAACAAGAGATGTTAAGCAAGGAGATCCACTCTCTCCTACTTTGTTTATTTTGTCTGCAGAAGTGCTGTCTAGAGCATTGAACTCTTTATTTGAGGACAATGGCTTTAGAAGCTATGGAATTCCTAAATGGAGTGCTAATTTGAATCATCTTGCTTAAGCAGATGATACTAATATATTCTCATCTGAAGATGTTACTTTGTTGCAGCTGATCATGGGAATATTATAGGAGTATGAGCAGATGTCAGGGAAGTTTATCAACAAAGGAAAAAGTTCCTTCTACATGCATAATAAAGTTGCAAATGTGATAGTGCAACAGGTGGAGGCTATTACTGCTTTTACTAGAGGATCTTTCCCTTTCACATACTTAGGCTACCCAATCACACATGCAAGAAAGAGAAAGGTTGATTATAGTGACTTGATCAAAAAAGTGAAGGACAAACTGGCGGGTTGGAAAGGAAGACTTTTATCTTTTGGAGGAAAAGTTGTTTTGAACAACAGTGTTTTACTGAGTATGACAATTCACCTACTCTCAGCTATCAGACCTCCAAAGGGTGTTATATATGACCTGCATAGGGTGTTTGCAAGATTTTTCTAGAATAATAGTGAAGAAGGAAGAAGAAGACATTGGTCTTCATGGATGAATTTGTGCTTGCCAAAGGAGGAAGGTGGAGTTGGCTTCGAATCCTTATTTGATGTTTCTAAAGCATTATGTGCTAAACTCTTGTGGAAATTTAGAACTAAAAATACTCTATGGTCAAATTATATGTGGAACAAGTATTGTAAAAGGCACTACCCTCAGTATGTGCCTTGGAAAGGAGGCTCTCAGGTCTAGAAAATGATGTTAGAAGCTAGAGACAACATGGAGCATGAAATATGGTGGGAGCCAAGAAGTGGAACCGCTAATATCTAGTTTGATAATTGGACAAAACTTGGAGCTTTATACTACTTAATTCCTGGTGAGTTTGTTGTGGATGAAACAATACAAGATGTGAAGGAATTGAGAAATCGTGATGGGTGGAACATGAGTAAACTACAACAGCTTTTTCCTACTGATATTGTTGATCATATATTGAAAGAATTAGACTTTCATCAATATACAGAAGAATGGGATAAACCAACGTGGATGATGATAGCATCTGGTAAATTTACAGTTGGAAGTGCATGGGAGCTCTTAAGAAGGAAAGCTGGGAAGTCTGATATATACAAAAGCATGTGGATACTATGTTTGCCTTTCAAAATCTTGTTTTTTTTTCTGGAGATTGTGGAAATGCAAACTACCAGTAGGGGATATAGTGAGAAGGATTGGGATTGATACATAAGGAAAATGCTATTGTTGTGATCCTAAACAATGTGAAACTGTAGATCATCTATTTCTCACAGGAAATATTGCTTCACAGGTCTGGAGATATGTTAAAGTTGTTGTAGGAATCACAACAATTTTGCTTCAGGTGAAACAAGTGATACAGGTCTGGTGGAATAATGATTTTTCATCTAGGTTCAAATCTATTATCAGAGCCATACCAGTGATCACAATGTGGCATATATGGAAGTGGAGAAACACTGTGGTGCATGGAGGGAAGATGACAATCAATAAGGTGATATATGAAATAAATTTGACCATACACCAAATGTGCAGAGTTAGAAATCCAAGAATGCAAGTACCAAAGCCTCTTCCACAGATTATGCAGATGTTTGAAACATACAGACCACATATAGTGAGAAAGATACTGAGATTGAATTTGCCTATGCCAGGGTGGTTTAAGTGTAACTCAGATGGTGCTTCTAGAGGCAATCCAGGGCCAAGCTCAGTGGAATTTTGTATTAGGAACTCTGAGGGAGACCTGGTGCATGTTGAAGCTAGAAGAATGTCAGATGGATCAAATTTAGTTGCTGAAGCAATGCCATTACAGGAGGGGATTAAATTACGTGTGAAAAATTATCTATTGCATGTAATCTTGGAGACTGATTCAATGACTCTTAAAATGATCTTGACAGGACAATGCGAAGTACCATGGAGTATCTCTTTGATCATAAAGGATATTGCAAGGTTGAGGAGGGATAAGGAAGTGAGAGTGGAGCATGTACTGAAGGAAGGAAATGGATTGGCAGATTTTTTGACTAACTTTGTGTTTTATTTTGTAGGTGAACATCATTTCAATAATTACCAATCACTTCCAAGGAAAGCAAGATAGATTTTGAATACTGAAAAAGCACAGATGCCATACATCAGAATCAGGCAAGCCAAAGATCATCCGATTCCAGGAGATTAACACATGCAATGAGGATTCTGCAGTATGTCAAAACTGCAGTAATCAGGCCTAGAAAAGATTTAGCAAATTGAATATAAGGACTTTTGGACAGGTTACAACAGTGGTATTAGTGTGATTACATGCTCATTCTGTTGTCACTTGTCCAAAGGATCCTTTTATACAATCATTCTTGAAGGAAAAGGTCAACACTACATAGGCCTGGATCAAACACAGAAACAGGTGAACCTGAGGAACTTTCTGAAAGAATTCTATTCCATCCTTGAAGCCTGAATTTTAATTCAAGGGACTGTGGATCCATAGCACCTGCTGAGAGCTTGAGGTGTCAACATGGTATCAATTCAAGGCCAAAGGATTTGCAATAGACAAGCTTTTAGACTTCCTTTAGTTTGGATTCATGTATTATATTCCTTTATTTTCTGCATTTTAGTTTTTGTACAAAACTTGATTTTTAATAGGGCACTATCAGGCAATCTGCTTGGTAGTTTTAACTCAAAAAAAAATGGATGATAGTGACCATGCTACTTTTAGATTATTATCTGAAAGTGATTTAGCCCCTTATAGAGAGACCCATAGATTTATGCATATTGGGTTAGTACAGGTTGCATTCAAGCCACTTACATTAAGAGGCTTACCTGAAAGCGTTATAACAGCTTTAAGAGATGGCAGGAACTAAAACTGGAAAAAATCCCTAATAGGGAAAGTTCAAATATGTTTAGCATATGGTCATGCAGGTATCTTTGCAGGATGACAATTCTTTAAATGCTTTAATAATGTGTTAAATTACATGGTTATGATTATATGCCTAGTACTGAAGCAATATATATTTGCTATAGGATATATTTTAAACCATTATATACTATGAATCCTATGTGCAAAATTATGGATTTCAAAAATGAAACTATTTTATGGTGTGTTCAGTATGGAGGAAAACACTTTCCGGAAAATGTTTTCCAATTTTCTCATGTTTGTTTGGTCAAACATTATGAAAAATATTTTCTCTATGAAAACAAGTTCCTTAAAAATGGAAAAAATGACCTCCCTAATAAACGTAGGGAAAACAAGTCCAACAGTGCATTCCACCAACCACCTAACCCACCCCCAACCACCAAACCCCAGCAACTCTCACCACCCTACCCCCACCCCCCTCCCCAAAAAAAATTTAATTTTGTTTTGAAAAAAAGTTTTGAATTTTTTTTTGGCTTTTTGCACCACCCACCCCCAACTACCAAACCCCAACCACTTCCGCAACCATGCACCACCCCACCCTCCAACCACTCCCGCAACCCATGCACCACTCCTCCCACGTCGTACCCTACCCCCACCCGCACCCCACCTCCCCCTAACGCCCCCCTAAAAATATCTTTTAGGTTTCTACACCACCACATCCCTCCCCCGACCACCACCCCCCACTCAACCCACCCCCAAACACTCCCCCCACTCCGCACCCTACCCCCTCTCACCCCCAATTTTTTTTTCTTTTTTCTTAAAAAAAGTTTAAAAGTTTCTTTTTTCATGTTTTTCACCCCACCCACCCTGACGGTCACCTCCCTCCCGACACCTCACCACCCCCTCCAAAAAAAATAATTTTTTTTAAAAGTTTTGAAAAGTTTTCTTTTTTGATTCTCTACACCCACCCCTCGCACACACCCCCTACCTCCTCCCAAATTTTCGACTTCCTATTTAATTTTACCTTTATTAAAAAATATAAAAATTGAAAGTTTGCGTAGTTATTGGAGGGGGTGGCGGGGTCGTGGGGGTGGGTGGTGTAAAATTTCAAAAAAAGTAACTTAAAAAAAATTGTTGGGTGTTACACCTCACATTTTTGTACGTTGAGTTTCGCCGAGTACTAGTTGTCCTAGTCTTAGGAAGCAGGACAAATTTTTCGAGGCCATGAGGATAGACATGCCCATCTTGGGTATATAAGAGAGTAAAACCATGTTTAGTAAGCTTCAGGAAGGTCTAACACTTGTCGGATCATCAGAGTTAAGTTTCGGTGAAAGTTCAACAAAGTGTCACAGTATGGCGAAATATATGGCTCTCAGAGCACACTCTGCGAGACGCAGACCATGTTTGAGAGACGCAAAAGATGCAGCGTAGTGTGATAGAAAATTTTGATGATTTTGGTCTGCGACATGACATGCGGCTCTCAGAGCACGCTATGCGACGCCGCAACCTCGCTGCAGGTTGTGTCGGTCCAGAATTTTCTAGAGTTACTATAAATAGACCCAATTCGAACCTCACTCATTATTTCACCATTTTTGGACCTAGACACTTCCAAAACTCTCTCTACAATTCCTCATATGATCTAAGACCAAAATCAAGGGCAAACCAAGTGCTTTTAACATAAAGAATTCCATAATCATCATTAGATTGTTTTCTCCCTTGTGGTACTGAATTTGGAGACTTCTTGGAGGTGAAGAAATTACGAATGTACAGTGATACTTGTGATTGAAGGTAAGATTATCACACCATCTTCATGTTTATAGTATTATTTGTCCTTTATACAAGTTATGGGAAGGAGAACATGCAAAAGTAAAGTTTAATAGTGCTAGACTTGTTCTTAGCTTTGTTTGAGTCATGAATTGTTCTAGACTTGATATGGTTGTGATGTTGTTGGGATGGTTATCCAAATAGAGTTGTAGTAGGAAGATGTTGGAGTGTTAAGTGAGTTGTGAAGATAGAAAAGAGCTAGTGGGGAGTTTGTGGTGCCAAAATATGAATAGGATCAAGTAAAACAAGTTACGTGAAACTTATGCACATAAGATGTTCGAAAAAATGTCTAAATAAGTTCCCTTATAAGTTATGAACCCATCGTTGATACGGATACTTCGTTTACTGTAGATAATCATTCGTAGAGCGTACGAGGACTCATGGGATCCATATAACTAAGGAGAAAAAGTATGTTAAGGCTAACTCTTTCTTTCTTAAGGCATGATCCCTTTGTTGTGAACCTACACATGATATCCATAAAGTCCCTATTCCAAAAAAAAAATGCTAGAAGCTCATGATTCTCAAGGTTTTTATGATATCATTATTAAATGTCCTTCATGATGATGATGAGTTCATTTCTAGAGATACCAAAGCTTATGATTTTTGATGTTCCTGTGATATTATTGAGCTTGTTCCATGATTATTGGTTTTATTCATTATTGTTGATCTCACCGTACGATAATTGTTCTTTCAAGGTGAGATATAGTGATGATGGTGATTAAAACAACAAGGTACAAGTCAACACGAATAGATTAAATCAAACAAATTTTTTATCCGGAAAAAGCTCTCTTCTCTCTCCTCCTATTCCCATGCAAACCCTAAACTAAACCTACTTTCAAACTATGGCCACTCCGGCCACTGGTCAGCCGTCAACTGCGGTTGTCCAGCCTCCATCAACTTCAAACCTAGATCACTACCCCCCCCCCCCAACCAACACGAAAATACCCGCTTCTCAGCCTATTATCCCGCTTCTATCAATCAAAGAAACAAACCCTACAACCTACATGCAGACTCTTGTGCATGAATGTACCCCTACTACCAACCCTATTGTTGATCCTACACCTATCAAGGAGGTTCAATATGTTGATGGTATCCTAATGGTGCGTTGGACTACGTCAGAAGTATCAAGAATGGAGCAAATAGAGAATTTAAAGCGTGCTATTATAGGGAGGTTCTCATATGGCTGTCCAGAAATGGATAAGTTGAGAGATATTGTTCCAAGTCAATGTAGTGCTAAGGGAAAGTGTCAAGTTGGATTCCTAAGAGATCGACATGTTTCATAAACATCTTTTCTAAGAGTGCCTTTTGGTTGAAGTCTAAGGATGGTAAGTCTAATCAGATGAGACCTCTCATATATGATTCCCATTTTAGGGTTGACGAAGAGACTTCAATTACAATGTCATGGATATTTTTCCCTTATTTACTGCCTACTTACTTTGTTAAGGAATCTTTATTTACCTTAGCATCGGCAGTTGGGAAACCACTGTTATTAGACATGGCTACTATTAATAAAACATGGCCTAATTGGGCTAGGGTAAAGGTACAACTGGATTTATTATCAGATCTTCCTAAGTTTGTTATGATGGAGATTGAAGATGACCAAACCAAGGAAGTGAATGTTATGAAAGTAAAGATTCAGTATGATCATTTGCCTAAGTATTATACTGAATGTAAGTTACAAGGCCATGCAAAGGAAGAGTGTAGAGTGTTACATCCTGAGTTGAAGGCAGAAAAGAAAGAGGATGTCTATGAAGGAGAGGCATATGCTCAAGAGACAGTTACTGATGGAGGAGACAAAGTAGCAGATAGTCAAGACAAAGTAGAAGATAGTGCAGGTTCTGAGATAGTTATTTATAAGGGTCCTGAAGAAAAGACTAACGATGTAGATGATTCTCAAGCTGATGGAGGAGACAAAGTAATAGATAGCCAAGAACATGTAGAAGATGGAGAGAAGCAGAAATTAAATGATTGTGTGGACAAGTTAGCTCAGGATCATGAGCTAAGTAACACAGTCTTTAATCAGGAGCATACTCAGAAGGAAATTCCTTTTCCAATTGTGCTCAAATAGGAGGATCAGTTGAAAGTTTCTATAAATCATGATGGAGTGGGATCATACCCGCCTGAAAGGGAGGAAGCTGATGATTTGCATGTGGATCTGGTGGAAAAAAGATAAAGATCAACAAATTCTATCCCTGATGAAACCTTCTCCTTTCAAGGAACTGCATGATGTAGTGTCCCATATTCTAGCAGATATGGCATTACCTGAGCAGCTTGATATAGGTAGCAGTGCTAAAGATGTGGTAGATGAGGAAGCCATAGAGCAGGTGTTTAATCAGGTAGCTAAGGAAGCTGATATTTCTCCAAAGTCCATGCAGAAAGGGAGTCAGAAAGGCAAACAACAAAGTGTAGTGGATATTCAGCCTATAAGAATATTGCCAAATAGAGCTGTGAAGAATTTCAATAAATCTTTATGAAGACTCTATTTTGGAATATCAGGTCTGTGAATTCACAGCAAGCTTTTCATAGAGTGCAAATGTTACATAGGCATCATAAATTCTCCATCATTGCTTTGATGGAACCATTTCAGCATTTTAGACACATTCAAAGATTTAGAAGGAGATTGGGCATGAGATATGCACATCACAACTGCAATGGTAAAATTTGGGTCTTTATAAATGATAATATAGAGGTAGAGGTGATTCAGGATACAGATCAACAGATTATAGTTAAGCTAAGTTTTCAGGAGGATAATAAGATTCTTATGACTACTATGATTTATGCAAAGTGTGAAGCATTGGAAAGAATTAGTCTTTAGGATAACTTGTATAACCTGGCTGATAAAATGTAAGTGCCCTGGCTTGTGGGAGGGGATTTCAATGTCATTATGAATGAACATGACAAAATAGGGGATCTGCCAGTTTATCCAGATGAGTATGAAGATTTTGCATTCTGTGTGAATTCAAGTGAACTATTTGAAATTTCTTTTAAAGGGAGCTTATTCACATGGTGGAATGGTAGAGCTGGTAGGGATTGTATTTTTAAAAGGTTGGACAGAATGCTCATTAATTCGAAACTACAGGATTGGTTTGGTCACATGGAAGTTGAACATCTAGAACTGGTTCTAATCATGCTCCTCTTCTACTAACTTGTGGAAATTCATCTCAACATGTAAGGAAAGCTTTCAGATTTCTAAAGTTTTGGATAGAACATGAATCCTTCTTAGAGGTTGTGAATCAAGGGTGGAATACTGAATTTGAAGCAGATGAACTCATTACTTTTAAACTGAAGCTTAAAAAAGTTAAGTCTGTTTTATCATAATGGAGTAAAGCTACCTTTGGGGATATCTTCAACAACTGGTAGTAAGGGAAGATTGTGAGAGTTCAAGAACAGCTTTTTGAAGATGATCCTTCTCCTGCAAACAGGATGGTACTCCAACTAACACAAGCAGAATTAAAGAAGTATGTACATTATGAGGAGGATTTCTGGAGACAGAAATCTCATTTTACTTGTTTTTATGAGGGGGATAGGAATACAAGGTTGTTCCATAATATGGTAAATGCTAGGAGGAAGAGATTGTAGGTCAAAAGGATGAAAAAGTAAGATGGAAGTTGGATTGAGGGGGAAGATGCTCTAGCTGAGGAAGTAACCCAATTATATCATCATCAGTTTACACAGGAGGATATCTCTTCAGATTTCTCATTGCTGCAACATGTTTCTAATTTGATTAAACAGGAGAAATATCAGATACTTACCAGCATGCCAACTCTAGAAGATGTTAAGAATGCAGTTTTTGATCTGTCAGAAGATAGCTCAGGTGGTCCAGATGGTATGATAGGAGCATTTTATCAAGTATGTTGGGAAATTGTGGGGGCTATTGTGTATAATGTGGTGAAAGTCTTCTTTGAAAGACAGACTTTGCCAAAGTCCATAACTCATACAAATCTGCTTCTGATCCCAAAGAAGAATAATGTTGAGACCTTTGCAGATATGAGGCCCATAAGTCTCAGTAATTTTATTAACAAAGTGACCTCTAGAGTGGTGCAAAATAAACATGAAAATGTTTTGCCTTCTTTAGTATCTGCTCATCAGTCTGGTTTTGTAAAGGGAAGATGTATCATTGAGAACGTATTGTTAACTCAAGAGGTGGTATCAGATATAAGACTTAGGGGAAAACCAGCTAATGTGGTGCTTAAACTGGATATGGCTAAGGCCTATGATAGAGTGTCATGGGATTTTTTGGCAAGAGTTCTGAGGAAGATGGGATTTGTAGAAGTATTTATAGATATGATATGGAGATTGATAGCAAACAATTGGTACTTAGTTCTATTCAATGGACAGGCTTCTGGATTTTTTCACTCAACAAGAGGTGTTAAGCAAGGAGATCCACTTTCTCCTACTTTGTTTATTTTGTCTGCAGAAGTGCTGTCTAGAGCATTGAACTCTTTATTTGAGGAAAATGGCTTTAGAAGCTATGGAATGCCTAAATGGAGTGCTAATTTGAATCATCTTTGTCACGACCCAGTTAGGGGCCGCGACGGGTACCCGGAGCTAACCACCGAGCATGGCTCGTTCTATTACTTGTCTTACTCATTTAATGCTCTTCTATCAATTTCATATTTAAATCATAAGGAAATCATCTTCCATTTGAAAACGTAAATACTTTCATATACATATGCCTCTCGGCCATCAAAATACTATATATACATAATAGCATCTCGCGAGACCATCTAACCCACACTACGTATCTACGAGCCTCTACTAGAGTACTAGACATACGAATGGGACAAGACCCCGTCATGCCCAAAATATATATGAATGTACACAAAAGAATGATCATAAGCACCTCCGGAACAAGGGAGTTCTCTCTAATCAGCTACTGGCTCCTATGAGTCTGGAGCAAATTCTATTCCCTGTCTACCTGTGGGCATGAACACAGCGTCCAAAGAAAACGGACGTCAGTACGAATATTGTATTGAGTATGAGAGGCATAAACAAATATGAAACATCAATGAAATGTGGAGGCATCAAATGAGGAACAATCTATACCTGACTGTGAATTATAAATGAAATAAATCATGTTGTCTTACACACACTCGTCATCATATTATATATGCATAAATGTATAAGTGTAAGCTGCCCGTCCATGCAGGAACGGTGTAATAATAAGTAACCTGCGTCCAGGTCTCCCGCGTCCGGGGTATAAGCTGCCCACTATAGTGGTGTGTATATCTGCCCGACCATATAGGTACGGTGTAATATCATCATCATAATATGCTCGTCATCATGTACCCCTCATCATATGCTCATCACAGTATTTCTTATCATAATACATGCATAAAGGCTCATGGACAATTATACTTGGGCGGGGGACGTAAGGTCGTGATTCTATGCCACAATCGACGCTTTTCTGCTACTAGTGTTACTTGTTTTTAAGCAAGTCTATGTGATTTTATGCGGCTTTATGTGTTTTTCAGTAAACGGAACAGATTTAGAATGAACAGTAGTTGAAAGTGTAACAGTGGTCATAAACTCAGTTTACGGTCCGTATTCCAAAATACGGGCCGTATTCCATGGGCGTATTAAAGGATGAAAGAACCAGAAAGTCAGGCTGAGGACATGGTGATTTACGAACTCAGTTTACGGTCCGTATTTCAAGGCGTATTTAACCATTCAAGCATTTGGCAGAAAGTCGAAGTTTTGGAATTTGAAATACGACATGGCAGTTTATGACCCGTAAACCACTTTACGGTCCGTTTTTCATTTTACGATCGACTGGGCCAAAGTGCAAATCTGCAACTTCCACGTTTTTAGAACCTATAATTAGTCATTGTGGAGCATTTCACGAGTATTCTGCCTCACCTTGAAGGAAATAGTATATAAGGTGAGTATATACAATACATAACATCATCGATCTTTATAGGAACATCATCTCATAGACTCTTGGCTTTCCGGGATATAGAGAATTCATGAAGAGGAAAGAAGGATCATACCATCGGATTCATGCCATAGAAAGAAAGGACTAGCCTCACATACCTTTTACGTTTAACTAATCTATCATTCGCTTGTTCTCCTTCAATGCCACGTTCTACCTTCAAGAGAATTTGTATTGACATTAGCTAAACAATTACAAGAACGTGCTTACTATTTCTAGGAGAAAATCGGGCAGCATTTCCTTTATTTATACTACTTTTCCTACATCATATATCAACTCCCAAACAAGCACAACAACATTCACAATATAGCACAACAATCATCATTTATCTACATTTACCACAATTCACCATTTCCTTCCAATTTCTCCACCATTATGGTCATAGCTCATTATCGCGTTTTCTCATATATAATACTTATTTCATGTTCTAAATGTCATTTATAACATATTTACAATCTCAACATATCCATTCTCGTGATTCCTTCCAACCACTATTCAACCATGATACTATTCACACATTTATGACCCACTTTCTACACTCTTCTACAATCCAAGTGTTTCAACCTATCAATACTTCAAACATCATGAGAATACCATAAAACTTACCTTAGATGTTGTAGGAACAAGCCTTGAGTAGCAATACTCTTCTTGCACCAAAAACCCTAACTCACTTCCTTCGAATTTTCTTGGCTTAGATGACTTTAATGAGTTTCTTACTCTTGATTCTTGTTGGTTTGATGAAGTTGATCATCAATTTCCTTTGAATTCTTGTGGATGAAATATATGGAGCCTTCTAGAGGTCTTGAAAGATGAAGGAGTGTGAAATGAAATGAAAATGAAGTGAAATGAGAAGAGTCCCTTATATTAAATCATAAAAGTTGTCCCGACCAACTTATACGGACCAATCTAAGGGACGTCATTGTTGACACCCAATTTTGGCCCTCTGTATTTAAAAATTAACTTCTTTAGGCTTCCTAGTCATTAAATAGCACAATATACTGTTTTTATACATTTTTTAACTTTAATATAAATTATTGATGATTGTCCTTATTTTTAAAAAATAGGAATTTTTATCAATTTATTTTCATTTTAAATAATTATTTTGTTACAGTCGTTTGTATATAAACAACATGCTAATACAGTTTTACTTCAATTAATTAGCAAGTCTCCTTAATTCAAATCACATTTTTTACTTTATTCACGAAATTACCTTAAATATATTTTTATACTTTATTATTTTTAGTTACAGTCTATTATTACATGGAAGTCGGAAGAACTAATTTTAAACACAGATAAGATTTAGCACATGGTTCTGAGAAGCCATGGTTTTGTGAAGCCCATGGTTTTGGCACATGGGTTTGGATAAAACGTGGTTTACCTTTGCCTATATAAAGGAGGACTTCCCCTCTCATTTTTCTCATCACTTGCACACTACCTCACACACATTTTTCTTCTCTTTACACTCTCTAGATTTTCTTTCTATACAAAAACTAGCAAGGCTAGCACGTTCTTCCTCTTTTTATATTTTTTTTAAATTGTCTTTATATTTCATTCATACATTGCTTCTTTACTTATTCATATATATTGTCTTTACATTTATTTACTTGCATTGTCTTTATATTTTTTTTATATACATTGCCTTTATATTTATTTATCTATATTATTTTTACATTTATTTATATACATTGTTTCTTTAAATTTCTTCATATATTGTTTCTATATTTTTGTATTCTCTATACAGTTTTCTTTACATTTTACATACGTTTTTCGTACACTCTCCACACTTTTCCTTTATATTATCTTACATCTATCTATTCTTTTATATATTTTTTATACAAATACGTTATATACATATACATGTACATATTTACATTACTTAACTACTAAGAAAAGAAGAGAGAAACTTTTCATTAAAAGGAATGCACTTATTGTCTCTACATTTTTTATGCATTATCTTTTGTTATATTGTCTTTACAACTTTATTTATTTTCAATACATGTATACATTGTCAAGTATTTTCTTTACACTTTTGTCAATACCATCACACTACATGCCTTTGTTTTTCTATATATTTTCCTATTTACATTTACTCTACATTGGCTATACATCATATTTATATTTACCTATATTTTCATTTGTATTCTTATGTTCTTTTTACATACATCATTCACCTATACATTTGTTACATTACATACACTACATTAATCCTAGGGGTAAATCAAGTTTCATCATTCTTTTGTCAAATCACTTTTTCAAAAAACTTTATGTCAAATCATCTTTTCAATAACTTTTTGTCAAACTACTTTTTCAAGGACTTTGGTCACATTACTTTTTCAAAGAATCTTTATCAAATCACTTTTTAAAGACTTTATATCACATACCTTACTTTTTGACTTTTTCAAATTTTTTTAACTAATACTTTTTCTTTCATCTTGAAATTTATTACAAATACTACACTTTTGGCCGATAAAGAAATTTCTGTCGATTTCCAAGGCCTCCCCTGTATAAAAGACGGGTTTTTATGTTAAGTTTATTCATTATTTCTTTAATTCATTCGATAGTTATTTATTCTCTTACTAACACTTTTACCAAGTGTTTATATAGGTACTCGGAGACACATCCCGAAGACGACACTCGGAAGGAACCCGAAGACTTCATCGAATCCTTATACACTTTTATACTTACGAGGTGCATTCTCTTTTTTATATTCTTTTTTAATATACATTCTATATAAACACTTGATACTTGATATAAATACATTTTTATACACTGTATATACTTAGTATATTATCACCTAATGTATCTTATCATGAAGTCACAACATTTGAAAACAGGTAATAATAATGATAAAAAGATAGATAATCCCCCTCTAGTGTTCAGTTAAACTAAGTTTAAGGACTGTCTTCGGGCAGGCTCTGTGGGATGCTTAATACCTTACCCATGGGGTAAATAAAAACCTTATCTAGAATCCCATATGTTTCATGGACTAAAAATGGAGTGGACACACAAATACATACAGGTTTCCTGTTTTTCCTTAAAAATAAGGTGGCGACTCTAACCCTTTTTAAACAAGTTAGAAGAACCGGGAAGTTGCAAACTATCTTGGACCCGTTCAAAATAGGGCGTAATAGTCAGTACTCATCTCTAAGACGTCATTAGAATGTCATTAACTTAATGCTCGTAATTCTTGTCCGACACACAACATATGATTTGCTTTCCTTAACAACTTTCTTTTCTTGCCTTATATGCCTTTGAAATTTCATTCAGGGTCATCAAATACTATTTCTTACTCATCAAAACGTCGTATACGTTATGCCCTTCGTTATCTTATCCATTGTACGTTCACGGGAAAAAATTTCCCGAGGTGTAACAATCTTGCTTATGCAGATGATACTATTATATTCTCATCTGCAGATGATACTTCATTGCAGCTGATCATGGGAAAATTACAGGAGTATGAGCAGATGTCAGGGCAACTTATCAACAAAGGAAAAAGTTCCTTCTACATGCATAGTAAAGTTGCAAATGTGATAGTGCAACAGGTGGACGCTATTACTGGTTTTACTAGAGGATCTTTCCCTTTCACATACTTAGGCTACCCAATCACACATGCAAGAAAGAGAAAGGCTGATTATAGTGACTTGACCAAAAAGTGAAGGACAAACTGGCGGCTTGGAAAGGAAGACTTTTATCTTTTGGAGGAAAAGCTGTTTTGATCAACAGTGTTTTACTGAGTATGCCAATTCACTTACTCTCAGCTATCAGACCTCCAAAGGGTGTTATATATGACCTGCATAGGGTGGTTGCAAGATTTTTCTGGAATAATAGTGAAGAAGGAAGAAGAAGACATTGGTCTTCATGGATAAATCTGTGCTTGCCAAAGGAGGAAGGTAGAGTTGGCTTCAGATCCTTATTTGATGTTTCTAAAGCATTATGTGCTAAACTCCGGTGGAAATTTAGAACTATAAATACTCTATGGTCAAATTATATGTGGAACAAGAGACAATATGGAGCATGAAATGTGGTGGGAGCCAAGAAGTGGAATTGCTAATATCTAGTTTGATAATTTGACAAAACTTGGAGCTTTATACTACTTAATTCCTGATGAGTTTGTTATGGATGAAACAGTACAAGATGTGATGGAATTGAGAAATCAGGATGGGTGGAACATAAGTAAACTACAACAGCTTTTTCCTACTGATATTGTTGATCAAATACTGGAAGAATTAGACTTTCATGAATCTACAGAAGAATGGGATAAAACAAAGTGGATGATGACAGCATCTGGTAAATTTACAGTTGGAAATGCATGGGAGCTCTTAAGAAGGAAAGCTGGGAAGTCTGATATATACAAAAGCATGTGGATACCAGGTTTGCCTTTCAAAAGCTCATTCTTTTTCTGGAGATTGTGGAAATGCAAGCTGCCAGTAGGGGATATAGTGAGAATGATTAGGATTGATACAGAAGGAAAATGCTATTGTTGTGATCCTAAACAATGTGAAACTGTAGATCATCTATTTGTCACAGGAAAAATTGCTTCACAGTTCTGGAGATATGTTAAAGCTGTTGTAGGAATCACAACAACTTTGCTTCAAGTGAAACAAGTGATACAGGTGTGGTGGAATGCTGATTTTTTATCTAAGTTCAAATCTATTATTAGAGCCATACCAGTGATCACAATGTGGCAAATATGGAAGTGGAGAAACACTGTGGTGCATGGAGGGAAGATGACAATCAATAAGGTGATATATGAAATAAATTTGACCATTTATCAGATTTGCAGAGTTAGAAAAACTTTGTTTTTGATTTTGCAGGTGAACATCATTTCAATAAGTACCAATCACTTCCAAGGAAAGCAAGACAGATTTTGAATACTGACAAACCACAGATGCCATACAGCAGAATCAGGCAAGCCAAAGATCATCAGATTCCAGGAGATTAACACATGCAATAAGTTTCTGCAGTATGTCAAAACTGCAGTAATCAGGCCTAGAACAGATTTAGCAAATTGAATATAAGGACTTTTGGACAGGTTACAACAGTGGTATTAGTGTGATTACATGCTCATTCTGCTGTCACTTGTCCAAAGGATCCTTTTATACAATCATTCTTGAAGGAAAAGGTCAACACTACATAGGTCTGGATCAAACACAGAAACAGCTGAATATGAGGAACTTTCTGAAAGAATTCTATTTCATCCTTGAAGCCTGAATTTTAATTCAATGGACTGTGGATCCATAGCACCTGGTGAGAGCTTGAGGTGTCAACATGGCATCAAGTCAAGGACAAAGGATTTGCAATAGACAAGCTTTTAGACTTCCTTTAGTTTGGATTCATGTATTATTTTCATTTATTTTCGGCATTTTTAGCTTTTGTACAGAACTTGATTTTTAATAAATCATTATCTGAAAATCAGCTTGGTAGTTTTGATTCAAAAACATTTGCGATGATGATGATTCCATAAGAGAAATCAGATATTTACCGACCATACGTCACTCTGAAAATGTTATAGCTTTCATTTGGCTCTCATGCATGCTTTATATATATGTATGTATTTTCTCACACCGCGCCGCACTATAGTCAGTCAGGCAGGCACATAGATGTGCACACCACTGCAGTGGGCAGATTATGATGTTACCCCGGATGCGGGATGATATGGTATAGATCAGGCTGCGCGTTCTGCAGCACTAACACTTATATTATGTATGTATGAAATTGTTTTTTTAAAAGCTAAGCATGCATGATATCCGCCTTTAGAGGCAATCAGATGTACAGGTTATTTCTCTTATCTGATGCTTCTTTCATACTTTTATTATGTTGTTATTCATGCCTTAAATACTCAGTAGATTTTTCGTACTGACGTCTTTTTGTTTATGGACACTGCGTTCATGCCCGCGGGTAGGCAGGGAGACATCAGCGTTTGCACAGGAGCGCTCCATTTGTTCTGGAGCTAGAGTTTAGCTGGTATTATTCTTTTGCATACATATGGGCATGGCAGGGTCCTGTCCCGTCCTTATGATGATTTGTACTCCTTGTAAAGGCTCATAGATAGATGTATATAGTTAGATGTTCTGTAACCTCATCGGTTCATATTTTTTTATATCATTTTAGCAGCCTTGTCGGCTCGCGCATATGGGTATAGATGATGATGATCATATAGATGTGCATTTAACTTGTGTACTCATGCCCTTACAGATTATGACATTCATGTGTTATCTTTCGTGGTCCATCTAGATATGACTATGCGAAGCATGTTAAGAGGTGCTCGATAGGTTAGCTCCGGGTACCCGTCATGGCCCTCCGGTTGGATCGTGATAGGGGGGTTGTGGTGGTGTAGAAAACTAAGAAAAAAAATTAAAACTTCAAAAACAAATTAGGGTGGGTATGGGGGTTGATGTGGTATGGGTCCACATGGGGGGAGGGATGTGGTGATTTAGAAAATCCAGAAAAAAATTAAAAAATTCAAAAAACAATTGGGGTGGGGTGGGTGGTTGTGGGGGTTGGTGGGGTATGGGTCCACGTGGGGGGGATGTGGTGGTTTAGAAAATTCGGAAAAAAATTAGGGGTAGGGGTGGGGGTGTTGGTGTGGTATGGGGTGGTGGGGTTAGGGTGGAGTTATGGGACTTGGGTGGGTATTTTCCTGAAAATATTTTCTACCAACCAAACGAATATGAGAAAATAAGTATGAAATTCACTTATTTTCGCTACCCAAACGAACATGAGAAAATAAGTAGAAATTCACTTGTTTTCCAAGAACACACCCTTCATAGAAACTAATTTTGGCAAATCCAGAGTGACTATTCGTAAACCTATTAAATGGGATGAAATTGATTTTGCCAAAGAGTGGGTCATAGAGGGAGCTGCTCCTCCCAGCCTAAATGATAGGCTAAACAATTTGTGTTGAACTATATCACACTAGACTAATCGGTATTATGGTGAAAATGCTTTAATTAACTAAGACCCACATGAGATGATATTGAGGTCAGGCAGAGAATAACCCAGGTGGAATTTTAAAACTCAGGCAGATGGTCTTGTTTGTGTGCCCGCTGAGCCGAGGCGGCGTTAGAGTTGTTCTTGGATCTGTTCTGAATTGGACAATCTCCATGCCAGGGTTTTTTAAGTCACAATATTTAAAAAGGAAAAATTATTCCTATCCATAGAAGTATTGAATTTGCTTCTAAATTTCCTGCTATCATTATTGATAAAACCCACCTTCAAAGATTTCTTGTAAGTTTAATTTATATTTCACCATTTTATAAAAATTTAGCAAAAGATACATCTATTTTATATGATAGATTGAAAAAGATTCCCAAAGCATGGACTGAGAGTCATACTCAGGCAGTTAGAAAAATTAAGAAAAAGGTTAATAACCTTCCTTGTCCAACTTTAGCCAATCCTAATTGGCAGAAAATTATTGAAACAGATGCTTCTGAAATTGGCTGTGGAGGGATGTCAAAACAATATTCCCAGAAGAAGAATAGGAATATTTGGTTCAATTTTACTCTAGCAAGTGGAATACTAGCCAGAAAAACTATGCAACTGTTGCTAAGGAAATCCTTGCAATAGTTAAATGTGTATTGAAATTCCAAGGTGATTTATATAATCAAAAGTTTTTAATAAAAACTGACTGCCAAGCGGCCAAATTTATGCTTAGTAAAGATTGTAAACATGATGTTTTTAAACAAATATTTGCAAGATGGCAAGCTTTATTAGCGCCATTTAATTTTGAAATACAATATAAAAAAGGGTCAAATAATAGTCTCCCTGATTTTCTTACAAGATAATATTTGAGTTTATAACTCTATAATTATGTTATCTACAGGATGAGGCCATAGTATAGCCCTAACTCTTATAGAAGTAGGGGAGAAAGAGGCACAATCAAAGGAACATGCAGAGGAATTGTTCTTGCCCAAATAGGTAACTAAAGGCTTATAGCCGACAATATTGCGGGATCTTCTGACATTAACAAAGAAGACCCTATGTATCAAAAATATCTGGATTTCATAAAATCCAAAAAGAAGGATAATAATATTCCACCTTCATATTAAGTGCCCATACTTAGGATGAAGGACACAGATTCATATAATCAAAAACAAAGTAGAAAGGTAATACTTCTCCTTGAACATGAAGACCTTCAATGGAAGGATGAATCTTGGAAAATAATGCATAGGTATTTTGACACAGCGTCATACGCTACTCATACTTATAAGTATAGAATGAATTATGAGATGATTCTCTCTTCTACAGGATTGGGAGAATTCCAACATTTTTATCATGCTAATAGCAGAAAAATTCATAACTTTTCAAAAATTATAATTAAAAAGATTTTTTCTCCAGCTGAATGGGGATTAAGTACATGATACGATCCAGAATGGCTCATGTGCTCAATTTTATGCAAGGACTTGTGCTAGAAGCGGAGACAAGGACTTTCAAGCTTTAGAAGCCAAGTTCATAGAGAATGAAGCTATGGAAACACTTAAAGAGAGCCATTGGAGGACTTCAAGCTATGGAGGATAGCATGGAGGAAGAAGTCAAGAGATGAAGAGCCTAAGGCCCAAAGCTTGCCTCTTAAAGTGTCTACAATTGCAAGGTTGGGTGGTTAAAGGCCGGAAGGTGGCTATTTATGCAAAAGGACTAATTTTCAAAAACTAGCCATCATCCAAGAAGATCAAACAAGGTTCTTACTTCATTAAGGGTATTTTTGTAATAAGCTAGTTTAGTCTTCTTTAGCCTTGTAGTATAAATACTAGACTTAGTCATTTCATTTACTTCTATTGGATGAATTATGTATTGAGATACTCCTTTAGAGAGATAGTTTCTTTAGCTTAGTATTAGTTACTAGTGATAGTCAATCATGGTGAATTCCATTGTTGGCTATTGAACACTTTTCCATTGATTTCATATTAGAGTTGGCATTTGTGGATTCAATTGATTGTCTCTAATTTGCTATCAAATAGTTTAGGTTCTCTTGATTGAATCCAATTGGAAGGGTCTAGATTTGATATATCTAGGTTTGTCCATAGATTCATTATCATTAGGGTCTAGCTTCTATCCCTTTTCTCTCATCCCCTTTCTTTCTATTCGCATCCCAATTTCTTCAATTCTCATCTTTAATTTCTACTCTATCTTTTGTTTCCACGTATTTGTTGTTTAAATTCGTGTCTTCCACAAGCCAGATCGTATCATTTGATATCAGTTAGGTTAAAGTATTGTTCCTACAATTCTTAATCCTAGGTTCAAATTTTGAAAATCTCAAAAAAATCAAAATCTGAAAATTCCAAAAAACAAAAATCATAAATTGGTGTTGTGCTGTGATTTGAGTGAAATTGTTGTTAGATTTGAGTTCCTTGTGGTTGATTCTATCAAAATTCGAAGTTTGGTTGCATTTGGAGGAGTTTTGAGTAGTTTCACCATTGTTGGAGTTTCAAGCTTGAAGAACAAGTTTTGGGTCTTGATGATTGAGCAAGAATTAGAGCTACAAAGTTATTGGGCTTTAATTATCTAGTGATAGAGGCTCAAGATCAAAACTTTAGGGAGATTTCAAGTTGATTAGAAGAATTCACCATTGTTGAAGCTTGAAGGTTTGAAACTTGAAAGTGGGTCTTGGTGATTGAAGGTGAAATTGTCACGACCCAAATCGATGAGTCATGACAAGTACCTAAGTGCTACTTGTCACACACTATCACCCTTGTACCTGGATCTCACTGAATAAAAGGGGTGGCCCACAATTAACTCATAACTGAACTATACTGACTTCTGTAAGAACAACACAGTGAACTCTGCATCAAGAACTTATAAACATATGCATATACACGCTGGAAACAACAGTGCGAGCCGACTAGGCCGCTATAGATACTGTACAACAAGATAGAAGCCGACAAGCCTAAATGACATTCATGCTACATACAACTGTCTACAGACCTCTAGAGAAGTACAACGCTGTAGAAAGGACGGGACAGGGCCCCGTCATACCCATATATGTACATCAAAATAGAATAGCAAAATAGACTGCAGCTCCGAACCAAGTGGAGCGCACTGACTACTGCTGGATGGAAATCCTACCAAACAAGACCGTCTGTCTGTCTACCTGAACCTACAAGCATGAACGCAGGCCCCAAAGCAATAGAGGAGTCAGTACGAATAATGTTCAGAGTATGTAAGGCATAAAAGCAACATATACATAAGAATCATGAAAGGAATCCGAGACATAAAGGCTAATCCATATATCTGAATACACCTGTGTGACAGTACATCTGGAAATGAATGTGCAACTCTATATAACTGAAAGTGCCTCTGAAGGCGTATAACATGCATGCTCTCTTTCAAAAATAATATACATAAATCATAGTATAACTATTAGTGCTGAGGAACGTACAGCGTGATCCATAAATGTTTATACTGCGGAACGTGCAGTCCGATCCATTTATCATATCAAGTCGGCCCCTCAGTGGGCATCATTATCATCATCGTATGCCAGCTGATCAGGTGGTGATACGCATATAACACCTATACCTTTCCCCATACCCCATATACATATAACATACGTGTATATAACGCCTTATGGTCATGGCTCAATGTGCATATGTACAAATGAATGTAATGCATAAACAAGATGAATAACTAGAACTCTCGGAGTGACATAAAGTCGTGCTACCTCCGATAAATATCTTTGAGCAAATATCATCAATATACGTAATCTCAAGACCCATGTACAGAAGGGATAATCATAAAAGGGGTACAGGAACATCAAATGTTAGAGTACTCCTAATGCTTCTAGGAGTAGAGTTATATGGAGGTCCGTTTATTCGTTTGTTCGTTTATATCATAAGGATCATGCCAAAATGAAAGGAAGGATAACCTTAACATACCTGGAAGTCTATCTAAACGTCCAACGTCTACTTCTTGAGCTCGTAAATCTACAATCAAGATACCATAAATCACAATTAGACCGTTTACATCCCTTACTATTCAATCCAAGTACGAATGAAACTTAACGAAATTAGGGCAGCATTTCCCCTATAATTCTTACTCCAATCCAACTCTAAAACAGCCCACAATATACACAACATCATCAATCACAACAACAACATCAAATGGCAGCATAAAAAAGTGAGAATCTTCTCCAAAAATCTAATAAAAAACAACCCGCAAGGCAACCATATCAACAAACTAGTTTATGCCTTCATAATACCATTTCCTTCACCTTAAGCTAGGGAATTCTTCCATCAACAACTTAATTAAAAAGAGTAGGGGATAAAGCATACGTTAAACTCCAGAAAACTCAGCTAAAACTTTAACTCCAAGCTCAAATAATCAGCCACACACTTAGACATCAATACCATAATGTTCTCCTAACTAGTTCCCAACCTTTTAAGGTGAAAACTTGGTTCAATTTGAGGAAAATTGTCTTGGGAGGCCTAGGGAGCTTTAGAAGGGTCTATGGTTCTATTTCTATTTAAAAATAAGGATCTGGTGGTGCCCCTAATTTAAATATCAAGGTGAAGAGGTTGCCACGAATGTTTAGCCTATAAAATTTTGGCAGAGTCTCGTCTATAACTGTACCAATATCAACCTGTCATATAGCAACCCAACAATATAAAGCCTCATAGGGCTACACAAAATGATAATAAATGTGGCCTCACACAACCAAATAGAATAAATAGCACATACCTGAAGTCTGGACTTCTTCGGGAGGTGGAAATAGATGTGGGTATCTGGATTTCATGTCATTTTCAACTTCCAAAGTCATTTCTTCAACATTATTATTCCTCCAGAGTACTTTAACGAAATCCATATCCTTAGTCCGCAACCGACGGACTTGTCTATCTAATATAGCCACTGGGATTTCCTCGTATGATAACTGCTCGGTCACCTGGATATCATCTACTGGTACGACTCTTGAGGGGTCTCCTATGCACTTACGGAGCATGGACACATGGAATACTGGATGTACATACACCAGATCATAAGATAACTCTAACTCATACGCTACCTTACCCACCATACGGATAATTCTGTATGGCCCAATATATCGAGGACTAAGTTTACCCTGCTTGCCAACTCTCATCACTCCCTTCATAGACGAGATCCTCAGAAAGACCCAATCGCCTACCTCAAACTCTAACTTACGTCGTCGATTATCCTGCATATGATTTCTGTCGAGTCTGTGCCGCTAATAATCTTTCCTGAATCACCTTCACTTTATCAACCGCTTGTTGTATTAAATCTGGGCCTACCAACTGATTCTCTCCAATATCAAACACTCTTATAGGTGATCTACACTTCCGCCCATATAAAGCCTCGTAAGACATCTAAATACTGGAATGGTAGTTGTTATTATATGCAAACTCAATAAGAGGCAAATGATCATCCCAGCCACCTCGAAAATCAATCAGACAAGCCCTCAGCATATCCTCAAGTTTTCGTATAGTACGCTCAGCCTGCCCATCTGTCTGCGGGTGGAATGCGGTAATAAGACTCACCTAAGTCCCCAATCCTTTCTAGAAAGATCTCCAGAAATTAGCTGTAAACTGTGCTTCTCTATCTGAAATAATGGATGTAGGAATACCATAAAGTCGAACAATTTCTTTAAGGTAGAGCTTCGCATAATCCTCAGCTGAATCGGTAGTTCTGACAGGTAGAAAATGGGATGACTTTGTAAGTCTATCAACTACGACCCATATCGAATCATACTTATGTTGAGTACGGGGCAACCCTATAATGAAGTCCATATTAATTACCTCCCACTTGCATGTCGGAATCTCAATAGCCTGTAATAAACCTCCGGGCTTCAGGTGCTCTATCTTGACTTGCTGTCAGTTTGGACACTGAGCGATAAATTCCGCTATATGTTTCTTCATACCATCCCACCAATACATTTATTTGATATCATGATACATTTTTGTTGTACCCGGATGGATAGAATAGCGAGAATAATGAGCTTCCCCCATAACCTGCTGACGAAGCCCTGAAACATTAGGAACACATAATCTACCTCTATACCTGAGTATTCTATCTCTTGTTATCACCAAAGGTATCCTTTCTTTCTGAGGAGTCGTGACTCGATAATGAGCTAAGATAGGATCCTCGTACTGACGTTTTTTTATCACAGCTACCAAAGATGACATCGCTGTATCCTGGACAGTAACTCATGTATCACCTGAATCTAACAACCGAATTCCAAGGCTAGCTAACTGACGAACTTCATGGGCTATCTCTCTCTTCTCTGGCTGCAAGTATGACAGGCTACCCATGGATTTATGACTAAGAGCGTCGGCTACCACATTGGCCTTTCCAGGATGGTACAGAATATCAACATCATAGTCTTTTAACAATCTAGCCATCGCTGCTGACGTAAATTCAAGTCCTTCTGCTTAAAGAAGTACTGGATGCTCTTATGATCGATATAGATATCAACATGGACACCGTATAGGTAGTGCCTCCACATTTTCAAAGCATGAATCACTGCAGCCAACTCAAGATCATGTGTTGGGTAATTCTTCTCGTGCTTCCTCAACTGTCTGGAGGCATAAGCAATAACCTTACCGTGTTACATCAACACACAGCCTAACCCAACACCTGAAGCGTCACAATATATCAACCATCTATTCCCTCTGGAATAGTCAAGACGGGTGCTGAGGTAAACTTATCCTTTAATGTCTGAAATGTCACAACCCAACCCTATGGGCCATGACTAGTGCCCGAGCTGGACACTCGTATACGAACCTGTTAGATATAGTCAGACTGAAACTAAGGACAGTATGGAAACTTGTAAAAGCAACTAAAGATTCATAACGCCACATATCATCATAAACCTGTCTCCTGAGGAGTCACAGCTAACCAACACATAACATAATATGCAAGTCGACAAGGCTGCCACTATATATGGAAATGTCCAAAATGAATCATATCGACATAGCTGACCAAAACCGACACGCAACCCACCCATGTCTATAGACCTCTAAGAGTATAAAAGTGAAATATGACGGGACAGGGCCCCGTCGTACCCCTGGATATGCATAAGTCTACATCAAAAGATCTGTACCAAAATAATCTAGGCTCCGGAACAATGGAGCTCTCCAGACCGCTGAGCAGAAGTCCTAGGCTGGAGGGTCACCAAACCGAGTGTATGTACCTGCGGGCATGAAACGCAGCCCCCCGAAGAAAGGGGGTCAGTACGAGGAATGTACTGAGTATATAAAGCATGAAATACAATAAAGAAGATCATGACTGAATAAAAGATTACAGGAGGCAAGTATGATAACCAAAGATACCGATGCACCTGTGCCTTACGAAATGAGAATCATGCATAGCTATATCATATACCATACCCGGCCCATTATGGGACTCGGTGAATAAAGTCATCATATACCATACCCAGCCCATCATGGGACTCGGTGCCATAATCATATCATATCATATATATATATATATATATATATATATATATATATATATATATATATATATATATATATATATACCGCACCCGGCCCTCTAGTGAGATACTCGGTGAACAATGCAATGAAACTGTGCACGAATACATACCCGGCCCGGGACTCGGTGAAAGATATATTAACAGCATGCACGAGCAGAGTAGTGAGCAACCATATACAAACTAAATCATCATCTGAGACTCAATAGAATAGGTGGAATGAACTAATACTTGAACATCAAAGATAACAATCATATCAAGTACCCCTCGAATGTCACTATGGATTATATCAAATAGAACTTCAAGAATCATAGACAGGTATCAAGACATAATGAAATAGGTTCTGGAAATCAAGAAAATTAGCCATCCTAGTGTCTCTAAGAATAGGAGTTTCTTTGGAGTTTATACATTCGTCGTTTGTTTGTCTCACATAGATCATGCCAAAAAGAAAGAAAGGATAGCTTTACATACCTTGAAGCGCGTCTATTCGTCTAAAATCTACTATCCAAGTTTTTAATCTATAACAAGGCAATAATTACGCCACAAATACATGAAAGTCATTCTCTACTACTCATTGTAAGCTAACAAACAATCTAACGAAAATCCGGCAACATTTCCCTTATTTTTCTTACTCCGTCCCAACTCACCAACAACCCAAAATAATCACAACAATATCAAAAACACACACAGCCACGAAAATCATACCAAACAGCCCCAAAATATCATCACAAAAGAGCCACAAAAATCATACCAAACAGCCCCAAAATATCATCACAAAACAGCCATGAAAATCATACAAAACAGCCCCAAAATATCATCAACAACAGTACCAACCATTAATATACATAATAACTCAGCTAATCCCATCCATTTAATTCAACCAAAACAGCCCCCGATCCATAAATCTCAACAAAGCAACAAATGAGTTTATAATGCTATTTTCTCCGTTCTAATCCGTTAAAACCCTAATTAAACTTATTAACAATGAAAAAGGGACCTTAATCTTACCGTAAGTATGCAGCAACCACGTCAACACTCCTCTTTTTGGCTGATTTTTAGCTCAAACTGAAGGCAACGCGACGCACAACGCTTTTCTCTTCATGAGCTTCGGGATTCGGGGCTCGGATTTTGATCAAAATGGCTCTCTTAGCCTAGAAGCTCTCTCCCTATCTCTCTAATATTCTTGGAAGCTCCTAGTTGCAAATGACCAGCCCTCAAATGAATTTTCCATATATATTAACGTTAATGGGCCTCATGGGCCGAAATATACTCATGGGCCGAAATGTAATTGCTTGGGTCGGGTCTCAACTTGCTGCCCCGCCAGCCCAACTTGCATCGTCCATATCTCCTTATCCCGATATCATTTTGATGAGCGGTTTATTGCGTTGGAAACTAGACTCGATGAACTTCATTTTAGGCTTTTGAAAAAACTTATAACTCCTCATATACTAGGAGATATGCCTCCAACAATATGGGCTAAAAATCTGGTCCGAGATTTTACTGAAGTTGTTCCGATTCATTTCGTTTAGATTCGTTTAACTTCTAATCCTCCTCCAACCCTCATGTAACCTCTTATACATACATATACATACTCATATACATACATAACAATCCATACACGTCTCGAAGGGTCCGGAGAATCACAATAACCTTAAACATAACTAGAGAACTTACGAAGCTTCGACGAAACTCCAATCGCAAAAGTATATTCATATCTTTTGTCCATCTTCTATATCATTACTAATAATCTCAAATACTTTAAAAGGGCACTCACATTACCTCATATACGTACTCATAACGCGATTTCAAATCCGTTAGGTTATCATGTCACCTCGGGATACTTAAGGCAACCATATATATAACGATATTCTTACTAACTCAATTAACTTTCCTTGAACTTTCTTAACTCATTCATTCTTGTCTTAATTCAAGTAGTACGGACTCTTACGGGGTGTAACATGAAAGCTCCGCTCCAAGCATCCGTCCATTGAAACTTAGCTGTTTTTTTAGTCAGCTTTGTCAGTGGGGCTGAAAGAGAAGAAAATTCCTCTACAAACCTCCTATAATAACCTTCCAAGCCCAGAAAACTACATATTTTTGTTGGTGTCGTGGTCCTTGGCCAATTCCTTACAGCCTCTATCTTTTGAGTATCCACTCTAATACTTTTATCTGAGATAATGTGACCAAGAAAAATCACAGAGTTCAACCAAAACCCACACTTAGAATATTTTGCATATAATTCTCAATCTCGAAGAACTCGAAGCATGGCGCGTAGATGATCGGCATGCTCAGCCTCTAATGGTGAATAAACCAAAATATCATCTATAAATACGATCACGAATAGATCCAGAAAAGGTCTGAATATGCGGTTCATCATGTCCATAGATACAGCTAGCGCATTAATTAATCCAAATGACATAACACGGAACTCGAAGTGCCCATATCTAGTCCTGAATGTCGTCTTCGTACTGTCTTCCTCTTTCACCCTAATCTGGTGATATCCCTATCACGACCCGACTAGGGGCCATGACGGGTACCCGGAGCTGACTACCGAGCACCACCCATTATGCTATTCATCATGCTCATTTTAAATGCATTCATTATTCTCAGCACAACTAGCCATAAGGAAACCATTATCACTTCCAAAAACATATCTACATTTATGTGCATATGCCTCTCGAGCTATCAAAATAAAATACAAATATAAAATGTGATCATCATGGGAAATCAACTACCCACACGTACGCATCTATGAGCCTCTACTAGAGTACAAGACATGAGGACGGGATAGGACCCCATCGTGCCCAAACATATACACAAGAGAACATATCAAAATGGCACCTCCGAAGTAATGGAGTGCTCCTGTAAGTCTACTGAGTAGCTCCTAGGAATATGGGTCACCTCCTTGTCTACCTGTGGGCATGAACACAGCGTCCAAAAGAAAGGACATCAGTACGAATAAAGTACTGAGTATGTAAGGCATGAATAATACTAGCATTATAAAGAAAACATGAAACATGAGGCGAAGATATAACCTGCTTAACCCTTTAAGGAAAACACATACTATGCATATCAGATATACTATCATCGTTAACCAGCGTCCGGGTAACTATCGCACGCCGCCCACTAGTGGTGTCATGTCCGGCCATCTAGGCACGGTGTTATCTCAAGCCGCCCGCCTTAGCGGTGTCATGCCCGGCCATCTAGGCGCGGTGTAATATAATTATCATATACTTATCATGATGAATGCATAAGAACTCAACGACAAGCTATAACTCTATCGGGGTAACGTAAGGTCGAGGACCCCCGATTCCATTATAGAGTAGTCATGATCATCATGCCTCACCTTGAAGGAACTAGCATTATAAGGTGAGTCTAGCAACAATGAATAACATCAAGGAGTCATTAGCTTCATAAGAATGTCATATCATAAGCCTTAGAATTTCCAGACTTAGACTCATCATCATCATTTTCATATTCATAGCATATCTCTTAACTTTATCTCATGAGGAGCTCTTTATGAACATAGACTCATAGTTTCCGGAATGTAAGAAGGTCAAGGAAAGATAAAGAAAGTCATGTCAAAGGAATCATGCCTTAGAAAAGAAGGGACTAGCCTTACATACCTTTATGCCTTTCTAACTTGCCGACTATACGCTTCCTTCCAAGTTCGTAATTCTACATCCAAAGGAATTCGTGCTAAGATTAGATAATCGGAAACATACCTAAGCTTAGGCTAAAGCTAACGAAAATTGGGAAGCATCTCCTTTGTTTCTACAACTTCTTCCATATGATATAACAACTCCCAAACATCAATAACAACGTTCATAATATCATAATCCATAACTTGACAAGTTCGACATTATCCAATTCCCACAATTCCCTCTTAAAGTCATTCATAACCATAGCTATAATATAACATCACATTCATCCTCATATAATGTTTCTCCCACATTCTCAATATCGTTTATAACATAATTATACTTGTAACGTATCAAGAATCATGATTCATGTGAAGCTACTACTAAAAAACACTACTATTCTCATATTTGTAACCCATTTCCTACTTCCTTCCATAATCCAAGTCTTTCAACCTCTGAATATTTTAAATAACATGAAATGATCATAAAACTCACCTTTGATTGTGTAGAAATAAGTTTTGGATGGAAATTCTTCACTTGAAGAAAACCCTAGCTTGAATCCAAAGAGATTTCTTGACTCCAAGGAGCCCTAGAGACTCCCTTACACTTGATTTCCTTGGATTAATGAAGTTGATCTTTGATTTCCCTTGGATATGTATTTGTATGGTGTGGAGAAAGTTCTAGAGGTTTTGAGAGTATGGAGAGAAGATGGGAAATGAAAGAAATGAACTTGGGGCCTCCTTATATAAAATTTAAAATCTATCCCGACAGTATTATACGGACACATATACGGTCCGTATAACTTATACGGTCCGTACATGTGACCGTATATGTCACGACCCAACTAGGGGCCGTGACGAGTACCCGATACTTGTACCGAGCACCCCCTATCTCGTATCGTATTCTTGTTACTAAGTGGGCCGTATGAACTGCACCATATATTTTTTTTTCTGTTCTACTTACCATTAACACTAGTAGCCTAGTTATAAACATAGGCTAACCAACTCGGTTTGCACTTTATACAACAACGAGGACCAGCAAAAGTACAAGACATCTAACTGTACATATCTGTCTACGAGCCTCTAAACATAGTATACATATACATAGGAAGGGCCGAGTACTACCGTGCCCGAACATATATACACAAAATAGTACCAAGAACTGAGGCTCCGGGACAACTGGAGCGCTGCCGATAACTGCTGATAGAACTTCTAGAAATCAGGTCCGTCTACCTGCTGACCTGTGCGGCATGAAACGCAGCGTCCACGAGAAGGGACATCAGTACGAATAGTGTACCGAGTATGTAAGGCATGAATGATAACATAGTAACTGCATATAGAGTGTAAATAATAACAGAATAGACATACAGAGCTCATCCTGGAGTAGAAGTAACCTGTACATATGTATGCCTAGTAGGTGGATACCATGCAAGCTTAGCCCATTTTTTAGAACACGGTGTTTCTTATTCTCGTACACAGAAAACAGTACATTTCAGGAAACGGTATCTTTTGCCCACATTTACAGACGCCGAATACATCGGCTCTCCCACCCCCCTCCCCAACGGTGTCCCCACATATCATATCGTATATATATCACGCATCACATATACAGACGCCGCGTACGGCTCTCCCATATCCCGCGTCCAGGCATCCCGCGTCCGGGACGGAATCCAGCTGAATCAAGTGGTGGTAAAACAGTTGCCCTTTCCCTTTTCCCGTATACATTTACATATACATATATATATCCATACACACATACATGTATCATATAAACAGCATGCATGGGAGCCCAAGGAAAGATACATATCCATCGGAGTGACGTAAGGTCGGTAACCTCCGATTACATTATGGAACGGCTATAGTCGCTTCGTCTCACCTTGAAGGGACGAGTGTTATAAGGCGAGACTACCAATGAGAAGTTTCATTATGAGAAAAACATCAAATAGGGTCATAAGGTATAGTTTCATCTACTTAGAACCTTTAGTGCAGTCGTTATCGGTAATAGAGTTGAGATATCAAGAAATAGTTTAACATTTCCATATTTCCATTTTTATAGCAGAACATATCGTCCACATATCTATCGTAGGCATTTTCTCATCTTTGACTCCATCGTTATCACGGTCATCATAGACATATTTACATTAGGATGGTGTTGTACTTCTCGTTTGATGATCGGAACAAGGATCAAAAGTTTCCTTAGGATTCTACTCCAAAACAAGTCAAACGAAGCGATAGGAAAAATTCGGGAACAATTGGCCCACCTCGGGCCGAATGAGATAGCGTACACCATCTACATATGTTACGTGTCATGGCATTACTTATGAGGGTTTTAAGGATAGTCGGGTCCTATTTATGCGAGTTCTAGAGGGTTAGAAAGGTTTTTCAACATTTTGCACAATTTAAAGTTCAATTCTACTGAAGGAAAAAAGGGAGAACTTTAGGTGCGGATTCTGGAGAATAGGGTTGTCCCCGAGGCTCGTACCCAACTTATTACGTCTAAGACATGCCATAGAAGGAAGGATAAAGCCTTACATACCTCTTGCCGCTCCGTATGCTATCCCGAATTCACGTAGCAAATCCGCCAAAATCGGCAATTTGGTCACATTTACCCAAACTTTCATTAGGGTACTTAAAGTTGGAATCTTAAGGTAACACTTGGCTACCGAAATTTCGGCAGCACTTCCTCTGTAAATATACCATCCTCAACATTCAACTTAGTCAAATTCCAATCAATCACAATCCGAGAATTCAAACCCGGCCAAACTATCAACATAAACTCAACAACCACACTAGCGATTCACATATTCAATTCAAGATATATCCCTACACTTCAAAGTAGCATTCTACTTCCTTCAAGACTTTCTAATTCCAATAAAACAACAAAACCCTTATAATATATATATTCCAACAACATCAATACCAAAAATCTTGACCACAAAATCAATAAGCCATTTATTCATTTCAAGGCAACTCAATTCAATGCAACTCAATTAAATTCATATGATACTCCAACAACTTAAGCAACATACTTCTTGCCCAAAACCTTTTAACTTCAATGAAACAACAATAACACATACACTTAGCAATATTATCTCCACAATACAAAGACCATGCTAGCATTATACCAACTCTTCCCATAATCCACAACCAACACAATTTCACTCCTTAACCATTGAATCCTTATTTTACATCATGGAACTTACCATAACAACAATTACAATGCTAAGTAAAATTAATTCACCACACCCTTCCATAACCTACACCATTCGGCCAACACACCCTATATGCATGTTTTTATGAATTTCCATATTATCTATACTTCACAACAATAACCAACACACAACATAACACAACACACACACACACACACGGCTTGACTATGCAAGTCACGGCCACACACACCTACACTCTTCCATCACATGAATTTCATCCATTTTCATGCACCACATCATACACAAACATCCAAAACATATAAAGGATGATAAATTCTTACCTTTTCTTCTAATCCTCCTTCTTGAATACAACTTGCAACTCACAAGAACATGTGATTTCTTGCTCCCATGAACACTCCAACTTGCTAGGGACCCTTTAATTGGTAGGAAATTATTTTTGAAGGAATTTTTGTCAATTTTCTTGTTGATTTTTGCACTTGGCCGAAATGGCCCTTGAAGATGTTTCTCCTTCTTCTCTTTTGTTCTTTTGTTTTCTTGAAATGTCTAGAATGTTTTTGAAATAAGATGACTAAGTCATCTTTTTATTTATCCATTAGGCTTTTAATTGGGCCTAAGCCCACCCACTTGGATGGCCAACATGGTCCAATGGCCCAAGCCCATTTTTTTGTTTTATTCTTCATGACAAATAATTTTTTTCCGAATTCTAAATTTATCCTTCGTCTTCCTCCATATTTCCACGAGTCATATTGCCATTTTACCTTTTTGCCCCTAGCCTTTCTTAATATTTCCGCTTCTAAATTCTTCATAAGCAACTCATATGCTTAACAAAATAAAAATAAGGCCTTGCTTGTCATCTTCCCGCAGTTACCTTGAATTATCCGATTGTACAAAAATGCGGGATATAACTGTATAATGCTTCCAGTGGAGACCCCTTCCCTGGACAGGTTATACGGTCCCTTATACGGACCGTATAAATTATACGGGCCGTATAAGTTGGCCGTATAACTCCCAATTTTTCGAAGTTGCTCTCGTCGTTTCGTTTGATCTCCAATCCTTATGGAACCTACTTAACACTTGTTTAACACTTCATTAACAATCCAAGGGGCGTTATAACTATTCTTTAAGACATCATTAAGTCAACATTAACTCGGTACTTTGCAAATCCTTTCCGAAACACATCGTATACTTCACCTTTCTTAACGAACTTTCTTCTTCTGCTTCAAACGTCTTTGGAATCTTAATTAGAACCGTTAAGTACTACTTCTTACTTGTAGAAACATCTTATACCATTTACCCTGCGTTAGTCTATTCACTGTGCAACGACGTGAAATTTTCCGAGGTGTAATAATCCCGATCTCAAGTCTATTTTCGAAAAACACTTGGCACCCTGCAACTGGTCAAATAGATCATCAATCCTCGGAAGTGGATATTTATTCTTTATAGTCACTTTATTCAGTTGCCAATAATCAATACACATTCGCAAGGAGCCATCTTTCTTTCTTACAAATAATACTGGCGCTCCCCACGGTGATGTGCTAGGCCTAATAAAGCCCTTCTCAAGTAAATCCCTCAATTGTTCTTTCAATTCCTTTAATTTTGCAGGTGCCATTCTATAAGGAGAAATGGATATCGGTTGAGTATCTGGTAATAAATCAATAGCAAAATCAATCTCCCGCTCTAGCGGAATGCCTGGAAGCTCATCTGGAAATACCTCTGAGAGTTCATTAACTACAGGAATAGACTGAAGGGTCGGTGACTCCACTTCTACATCCCGAACCCGAACCAAATGATAAATATACCCCTTCTTGATCATCTTACTTGCCTTAAGGTAGGAAATAAACATACCCCTCGGCGAAGCAGCATTATCCTTCTTCTCTAAAACTGGATCCTCTGGAAACTGAAATCGAACCATCTTCCTCCTACAATTGACATTAGCATAATAGGAAGCCAACCAATTCATACCTATAATAACATCAAAATCCATCATATCTAACTCGATCAAGTCTGCTATGGTATGACGGTTACAAACTATAACTACACAGCCTCGATATACCCGCTTAGCTATAACTGGGTCACCAACTGGTGTAGACACCTCGAAAGGTTTAATCAACTCAGGTTCTATCCAAAACTTACCAGCAACAAATGGGGTAACATACGATAAGGTGAAACCTGGGTCAATCAATGCGCATACATCAAAGGAGGAGACTGATAGTATACCTGTAACAACATCAGGAGATGACTCACGATCCTGTCGACCGGCTAATACATAAATGCGGTTTTGAGGACCGCTTGAACAAGATGCTCCACCCCTTCCTCTACCACGACCTGCTGGTGCCTGAAAACCTCACCCGAAGGGCGTACAGATGAAGAAGAACCAGCAACAGACCCTGTGGGCTGGACTGCACCCACACCATCTCTCAACGGATACTCCCACATCATATGACCTGGCTGGCCACAAGAATAACAGGCCTCTGATCCCAATCGACACTGCCCGGCGTGTAGCTTGCCACACTGGGCACACCGTGGCAAAGGTGGCCTCATCTAACCTGACTTCTGTCTATACTGAGAACCCGAAGCTCTAGAACTCTGACCCACTCCGAAATAAGAAGGACGATCAAATCTCTAACCTGGAAACCGCGAAGGTGCACTCACCACTGAATGGGCTGGATACCGGGAATACTGCTACCTCTGTCCCAAGTCTGATACCACTGCATCGCAACATCACGAAGCCTATAAGAAGCCAACTTCATTGACTCAATATCATTAGCATGCATGACTCTCGAAGTCCTCTGCATGCCATCAACAAAGTCCTAAGGGTCCATATTCTGTCTCAAACCGGAGAACTCTGGGGGATCGAAACCAAGAAAATCCTTGACCCTCGCACTGACAACTCAGTCCACCTAATCAACGCCAACCCCCTGACGTTGAGCCTGAGCAGCTACAAATCTAGTTAACAACTGTATAGCATCCCGCATATCCTGACATGGTGCATCTGGCTAAGGAACTAGAGGCACTGGGACATGTGCTGGAGCTGGGGCTGGCTCCCCTCTAAGCTCCTCTAGAACGGGTGGGGTATGCAAAGTCTGAGATGGAGCCTAACTCTGAGACTCACCCCTAGCTCTGGTAGCCTGTAGAGTACGGCTAGTAGCCTCTCCAATCACGGTCTTGCCCTTTTGGACAGTTGTAGCTTTCTTCGGAGGCATCGGTGAAATTATAACAGGTTATTAGAAGAAGAATTCTTAACTCATAGCTCTATTGCACGATCTAAGATAGAAAGAATGACAACATCATAAATGTCCTGCAGCCTCCTCCTGTCTATAAGTGTGGTGCACAAAACACCCACAAACAAGACTCTATTGGACACAGTCTGTAGGCACCCTAGAACAGAACTGCTCCGATACCACTTCTGTCAAGACCCAAACCGATGAGTCATGACGAGTGCCCGAGTTCTACTTGTCAGACACTCTCATCCTTGTACCTGGATCTCACTAAATAAAAAGGGTGGACCATAACTGAACTATACTGACTTATGTAAGAACAACACAATGAACTCTGCATAAGAACTCATAAACATATGTATATACACGCCGGAAACAACAGTGCAACCCGACTAGGCCGCTGTAGATACTGTATAAAAAAATAGGAGTCGACAAGGCTAAATGACATTCATATTACATACAACTGTCTACAGACCTCTAGAGGAGTACAACGCTGTAGAAAGGATGGGACAGGTCCCCGTCATACCCATATATGTATATCAAAATAGCATACCAAAATAGACTGCAGCTCCGAACCAAGTGGAGCGCACTGACTACTGTTGGATGGAAGTCCTGCCAAGCTGGACCATTTGTCTATCTACCTGAACCTACGGGCATGAACGCAGCTCCCCGAGCAATAGGGGAGTCAGTACGAATAATGTACCGAGTATGTAAGGCATAAAAGCAACATATACATAAGAATCATGAAAGGAATATGAGACAAAAAGGCTAATCCATATATCTGAATACATTCGTGTGACTGTACATCTGGAAATGTTTGTGCAACTCTGTATAACTGAAAGTGCCTCGGAGGGCGTATGACATGCATGCTTTCTTTCAAAAATCATATACATATATCATATTATAACTGTTAGTGTTGAGGAACGTACAGCCCGATCCATAAATGTTAGTACTGCGGAACATGCAGTCCGATCCATATATCATATCAAATCGGCCCCTCTGTGGGCATCATCATCATCATCGTATGTCAGTTGATCAGGTGGTGATGCGTATATAACTCCTATCCCTTTCCAAATACCCCATATACATATAACATACGCATATATAACGCCTTCTGGTCATGGGTCAATGTGCATATGTACAAATGAATGCAATGCATAAGCAAGATGAATAAATAAAACTCTCGGAGTGACATAAAGTCGTGTTATCTCCGATAAATATCTTTGAGCTAATACCATCAATATACTTAATCTCAAGACTCATGTACATAAGGGATAATCATAAAAGGGGTACAGGAACATCAAAGATTAGAGTACTCCTAATGCTTCTAAGAGTAGAGTGATATGGAGGTCCATTTATTCGTTTTCTCGTTTATATCATAAGGATCATGCAAAAATGAAAGGAAGGATAGCCTTAACATACCTGGAAGTATATCTAAACGTCCAACATCTACTTCTCGAGCTCGTAAGTCTACAATCAAGATAACATAAATCACAATTAGACCATTTACATCCCTTACTATTCAATCCAAGTACGAATGAAACTTAACGAAATTCGGGCAGCATTTCCCCTATAATTCTTACTCCAATCCAACTCTAAAATAGCCCACAATATACACAACATCATCAGTCACAACTAGTGTTTTAAAAGGCGCGGGCGTAAGGCGAGGCGTTTTACAAATGCCTCGCCCAGGCGTAAGCCCCGAGGCACGGGGCGTAAGCCCCATGGGTACTTAATTTTTAATATTTTCTAAATTAATAAAATAAAGATAAAAATAAAATATATTAAAACTATATAAATCAAAAAGAATTAGTATAAAAATGTATATATTTATTATTAACAAGCAAACATATGCATGCACTATTAAAAAAATCTTGAAAAAGTGAATATAAAGATGCATTACACAATAACATGCTATGATGAAACATAATTAGAGTTGACAAAACGATACTCTGTCCTAATAATTCAAAGATAAAATTGACAATAATATAAAGTTATTATTTTAAAACCTAAAACTAGATACAAATTAATACTCATTATAATACAAATAGTCAGAGTAGAGTCTTCAAAACATTATCTAAACTAGAGTGATATCAAAAGAAATTCTAAAAGTAAAAACTATCTTGAAAAAAATAAATTGAAGAATGCTAAGAAAATCTTGAAGAAAACAAAGCAAAAAGAAGGAAAATGCAAACATGGAAGATAGTAAGAATTGGAGGACAAAACTATTAGCTTGGTAGTTTACTTTGCATACAAAGGTGTAAAGTGTATATGTTACTCCGTAAACAACAATGAGAAAAGCTTATGAAATTAAGATAAACGATTAGAAAAAACTTTTGACTTTTTGAGATATTTAGTTTGAGAATTTACTATGAGTTAATTACAGGATATTAACTTTTTTTAAAAAAAATATTAAGCAATTTTGGCTCAAATTTGTAAAAGTTCCCGGGGCTTATGCCCTAAATGAACGCCCCAAATGTTGGGGCTTACGCCTAGGCAAACGCCCCGAAGGTTGGGGCTTACGCCCCAAGATACTTACGCCCCGCTGGTACACCTCGGTGCGTTTTTGGTACCCCTCGCCCCAAAGACGCCTTTTAAAACACTGATCACAACAACAACATCAAATGGAAACATAAACAAGTGAGAATCTTCTCAAAAAATCTAATCAAAAACAGCCCACAAGGCAACAATATCAACAAACTAGTGTATGCCTTCATAACACCATTTCCTTCACCTTAAACTAGGGAATTCTTCCATAAACAACTTAATTAACAAGAGTAAGGGATAAAGCATACCTTAAACTCCAGAAAACTCAGCTAAAACTTTAACTCCAAGCTCAAATAATCAGCCACGCACTTAGACATCAATACCATAATGTTCGCCTAACTAGCTCCTAACCTTTTAAGGTGAAAACTTGGTTCAATTTGAGGAAAATTGTCTTGAGAGGCTTAGGGAGCTTTAGAAGGGTCTATGGTTATATTTCTCTATAAAAATAAGGATCTAGTGGTGCCCCTAATTTAAATATCAAGGTGAAGAGGTTGCCACCGCCTCAAATAGACGGTGGTGTCGACATGGTCGACGACCGTCGTTCTACCACCGTCGACCTGCCACAGCCCCTGATTCTCAGGTGGCTGGGCGTCAACATGCTGCTGAGCACCGTCAACAATGTTGACGATGGCGTCAACACGTTGACAGGTCGTCAACTTGCATCGTCAAGTTGTACAATGCGCCTTCTCGTTCGTCGTCGATTCTTTAACCTCTAATCCTTCCAATACTTGTAATACTTAAACTTAGCTATTCATAGACAAGAGTTAAGCATGTCTACTATCCCATAACCTTGAAGATGAATCTTAAAACCCAAAGCTAAGATAATTAATACACTATAGACTAATGACGTATCGAAACGGGAGATGTAACAGAATATGGCTTCAATTGGTGTTAGGCTTTGTTCTCCTAGTTGAGGGGAGCTTAGATCCAAATTTTGGTGCAAAAATAAGTTGATCTGAAGGTGATTTGGAATTTGGGTGTTCTTCAAGTTTATAAGCATCTTCATATGTTCATAGTGAAGAAGAAGACCCAAAAGAGTGTTTGATCCAAAATTCTTCAAGTCAAAAGGTGTTTGTGGGCCCAAGTAGGTATCCCAAGAAAAATCAGAAATATTTAGCCCAATTTTCTAATTTTTCAAAACAAATTGCAAATTCCACGTCAGCAGCTGACACGCCAGCAGCCACATCAGCCTGACACGCCAGAAATAGAAATATTGTCACCACCCATTTGGACTAGATCGTGCGGGCACTTACTGTCACGACCCAACCGGAGGGCCGCGACGGGCACCCGGAGCTAACCTACGGAGCACCTCTTAACATACTTCTCATAATCATATCTAGGTGGACCACATGGCTAACTCATATTTACCACAAATTATAAGAGACACGAGTTCAACCCATATATGCATATCTATATAAACATCATCGACTATGTCCATATATACAAGCCGACAAGGCTCTCAAAATGATACAAAAAAATATAACCCGATAAGTTTATGGGACATCTAACTATGAACATCTGTCTGCGAGCCTCTACCTGGAGTACATAATATCATAAATACGGGACAGAACCCCGACATGCCCAAGTATATACACAAAAGAATAATACAAACTAAACTGCAGCTCCGGATCAAATGGAGCACTTCTATGCAATCGCTGATGAAGCAGCCTAGGGGTTTGGTCCGTCTCCCTGTTTACCTGCGAGCATAAACGCAGTGTCCACAAAAAAAAGACGTCAATACGAATAATGTACTGAGTATGTAAGGCATGAATAACAACATAATAAGAGATATGGAAAGTACCATGAGATAAGAGAAATAACCTGTACATCTGAATGCCTCTTAAGGCGGATGTCATGCATGCTTAGCTTTTAAAAAAAAAAACATCTTATACATACATATATATAGTATACTGCCCGGCCATATAGGCGCGATGTTATCATCATATCATCATCATCCCGCGTCCGGGATGATATCATAAGCTACCCACTGTAGTGGTGTGCCCATCTACGCGCCTGCCCGGCCGACTATAGCGCGGCACGGTGTGACGAAATACATACATATATATAAAGCATGCATGAGAGCCCAATAAAAGCTATAAGTCTATCGGAGTGATATAAGGTCGGTAAACCTCTGATTTCTATTATGAAACCATCATCATCGCTATATCTCACCTTGAAAGAATAAAGTCATAAGATGAGATCAACATCAATGAATAACATCAATGTTCCTGAAACAAGCTCAATAATATCATAAGAACATCAAGAACTATAAGCTTTGGTATCTTTAGAAATGGACTCATCATCATCATCATGAAGAACACTTATCAACAATATCATAAGAACCTTGAGAACCATAAGCTTCAAGCATTTTTAGGCATAGGGATATTGAGGGTATCATGAATAGGTCCACAACAAAGGAATCATGCCTTAAGAAAGAAAGGGTTAGCCTTAACATACCTCGTCGTCTCCTTACTACTCCTCGCCTATCCTCCTGAGTTTGCAAATCTACATTCAAGATAATTCACACTAAGTTGTTGAAACGCTTATAAGATCAAACTAGACTATTAGGTGAGCTAGCAAAATTGGGGCAGCATCTCCCCTATATCACTTACTCCCACCAAATTCCAAAACAACTCCAAAACAACAATAACAACATCAACAATACCATAGCCAAGAGATTTATATTCAAATTGGACTCAAGTCAATCCATAACAACTACTTCAATACAATCCCTTATACATTTGTATACAACACCTCCTCATCATCATTATTATCCCTCATAGAAAGATTATACTCATAACATACTAATAATTATAGCTCAAGTTAATTTACAACTCAAAATATCATCAAATTCATATTTAAACTTTTCCTCCAATTTCCTCTCCTCAAATCTTAACAAAATTATCAAATAAACTCATAAGCATGGAACTAAGATGAAATCTTACCTCAAAATTCAAAAACACTTCAATTCCAAGGTTACTCCAGCATAAGAAATACTCACTCATGCATCTTCAAGAAGAGAAGACAAGTGTAGACCTCAATTGGAAACCCTAACCACTTTAATCATCACTTTGATCTTTGGTTTAGGCTTTGGAATATGTTTGGAGAGGATTCTAGGGCTTTCTAGGACTTGGGGTTATATTAAAATGAAATAAAATGAAGAAGGGATCATAATTATAACATTCTAGAAACTCACTGCCTCAAGTTTTACGGACACCAATTACTGACCGTAATTCAAATTACGGTCGAATTACTGGCCATAATTCAAATTACGGTTCGTAATTCAAATCGTAATTTTTTATACAAACCATAACTCTCTCTGTATTTCTTAGATTTGAAATTTATAAATTGCATTGGAAAGTTAACTTCCAGAACTTCAATTTGCATAGGTTATAGATTCCATAACTCCTCATATTCTAGGAGATATGTCTCTCTCAAGTTGGACCAAAAATCCTGTCCAGAATTCTGCCAAATGTTTCCAAAGTTGCGACAAACTTAATTTCTTCGATTCGCTTGATCTCCGAACCTTTAAATACTTGTCTAACACTTATTAAAAGTCTTTCTTAACCTTATAGGGATATCATAGCCTCTCTAAAATCACATTAGTTTGGCTACAACGACGCGAAAATTTACGAGGTGTAACACTTACCTTTCCCACCTCGGTAAGCGAACTCTCAACCCAATGATAAGTAAAGACATGAATAATTAAATCAAGCAAGCGGAAAGGATAACTATGTAAGTCTCATAATAATAATAATAATAATAGCCGACAACCAGATGGCCCAAATAAAAAGAAAGGCGGAAAATAAATAGAAAAGTGGCCGAAAGTGGCCAAAAGTGGAAAATATAATTATTACAACTTTTAATAATTAAAGTTGCTTTATAAAAGCAGATTCCCTCTTTATAAAAGTAGCCGCCTAGTGGCGGGTCCCACCACTCACTTCATTGATGTCTTGCCCTTGTCTTTTGTAGTGCTGGAAGATTCTTCCGATTGGCTAAGAAATTGAGCCGCAAATTTCACAAAGTTTTGTGTATTATCTGGACTTTGGGATTCCCCTGCTAAGACCTGTGTATTATAGTCTCCTTCTTCTTCATTTTCATTGTCTGTGGTATGACCAACGGATGCCATTGATGTGTCTGACATAGCTTCCATATTAAGATGCTGCATTAAATTGGATTTAAATTCCTCCATATAAGTGGCTATAAGCTGTTCTGGGGGAATTGCTCCTTTCTTCATTTGGATTTTTCGAGCAGAACAAGTCCAAAAAATGCCCTAAAACTCCATCCTCGGCTAAGCGGGCCAACTACAGGACCACCGCCTGGTCTGAACAGTCCGCCTGGGTCAGTCTCTACCTAACCTTTAACATCATGTTTTGGCATTGATCATGATGCATTAAAGCATTATTACCATGATCTCAGTAGTCTAGTGTGACGTAATTCAACGGAGTATTTAGCCTATAAGGCTAAACATGAACTGAATTGAAAAATAAAATTAATTAACAGAAAAATAAAAATATACCTTAATAAAGGAAGTTGTGCTCAGCAGAAAAGATTTGTATCAACACACTTTTATTTATATAAGAAAGAGTTTTACAAGGGAGGGAGCTGGAGAGAGCTTGTGCTTGGGTAATCCAAGACTTGCCTTCTAACTTAGAAAGATGATCCTTATATAGCGGATCATGAATACAAAACAACAAAATTAAAAAGTAAATGGCCGACAACCTGATGGCCCAAATAAAAAGAAAGGCGGAAAATAAATAGAAAAGTGGCCGAAAGTGGCCAAAAGTGGAAAATATAATTATTACAACTTTTAATAATTAAAGTTGCTTTATAAAAGCAGATTCCATGATCTTATATTGGCTGGAATTTCTCCGGACAACGAATTACCATCAAGCTCTAGCCGTGTTAGCCTAGAAAGACTAGTCAATTCCACTGGAATCTGACCTGAAAATGAATTGTTACTTGCAAGAAGTACCACTAAACTAGCCCAAGAAGATATTCCCACCGGAATTTCACCAGAAAACTTGTTGTTATTGATCTCTAATCGCGTAAAATTGGATGCGACTTTGCTCGGTAGCTCCCCGGAAAATGAGTTATCACTCAATATCAAACTTGTCATGTTAACCAAAGTCCAAACTCCAGATGGAATCTCACCTGAAAACTGATTCTTAGAGAGCTGGATTGTACGTAAAGTAGAACAAGTTTCCAGTAATTTTGGTATTTCACTGGATAAATTGTTAACATAAGCTACCACACCAAAGAGAGTTCCTCCAGCACACAAATGTTCTGGCAATTTTCCAGTGAATGAATTAACTGAAACTTCAAAAGCTTCCAGCTTTGAATGAAGTCCCATTTCAGTTGGTAAACTCCCATTTAATTTATTCCTGAACACTTTGATTTCCTTGAGAGTTGGAATGTTGGCTATGCTTTGTGGAATTGCTCCATACAATTGATTTGCAAACAGATTCAAAATCTCCAAATGTTTCAATTCTCCAATATTTTCAGGGATTGTGCCAGTCAAATTGTAAGGACTCCATTAATTCCAGACAAAAGGAAGTTCCCAGTCCTTCCGAGCACATTGCTCGAAAAATCCAAATGAAGAAAGGAGCAATTCCCCCAGAACAGCTTATAGCCACTTATATGGAGGAATTTAAATCCAATTTAATGCAGCATCTTAATATGGAAGCTATGTCAGACACATCAATGGCATCCGTTGGTCATACCACAGGCAATGAAAATGAAGAAGAAAAAGACTATAATACACAGGTCTTAGCAGGGGAATCCCAAAGTCCAGATAATACACAAGACTTCGAGAAATTTGCGGCTCAATTTCTTAGCCAATCGGAAGAATCTTCCAGCACTACAAAAGACAAGGGCAAGACATCAATGAAGTGAGTGGTGGGACCCGCCACTAGGCGGCTACTTTTATAAAGAGGGAATCTGCTTTTATAAAGCAAATTTAATTATTAAAAGTTGTAATAATTATATTTTCCACTTTTGGCCACTTTTCTATTTATTTTCCGCCTTTCTTTTTATTTGGGCCATCAGGTTGTCGGCCATTTACTTTTTAATTTTGTTGTTTTGTATTCATGATCCGCTATATAAGGATCATCTTTCTAAGTTAGAAGGCAAGTCTTGGATTACCCAAGCACAAGCTCTCTCCAGCTCCCTCCCTTGTAAAACTCTTTCTTATATAAATAAAAGTGTGTTGATACAAATCTTTTCTGCTGAGCACAACTTCCTTTATTAAGGTATATTTTTATTTTTCTGTTAATTAATTTTATTTTTCAATTCAGTTCATGTTTAGCCTTATAGGCTAAATACTCCGTTGAATTACGTCACACTAGACTACTGAGATCATGGTAATAATGCTTTAATGCATCATGATCAATGCCAAAACATGATGTTAAAGGTTAGGTAGAGACTGACCCAGGCGGACTGTTCAGACCAGGCGGTGGTCCTGTAGTTGGCCCGCTTAGCCGAGGATGGCGTTTTAGGGCATTTTTTGGACTTGTTCTGTTCGGAACAACCCCATCGCCAGGGTTGGTAACCTTGTAAAACTATATTGTTACCCAGATGTCATCATGTGGAGGCGCGATCCTGTTCTGGTATCAGAGCCATGGTGTTTCAGTAGTAATAGGTGATGTAATTCAACGATTTCATACCATGAATTTTATAAATCGAAAAAGAACTGTTAAAAACAGTAAAAAAGAGGAATATGATACACCTCAAGAATTGGATCTCCTTAATAAATGGACGATTCCTAAAATAGAACCCAGAGTAATATATCAAATGGGTACTTTTGAGAAATTAGGTCTCAAGCAAGTGGTTAAAACTACTGAAGAAACTATGACTGTAGATAATGATCATGCCACTTTTAGATTATTATCTGACAGTGATCTAGCCCCTTATAGGGTAACCCATAGATTTATGCATATTGGGTTAGTACAGGTTGCATTCAAGCCTTTAACCCTAAGAGGTTTACCAGAAAGCTTTATAGCAGCTTTAAGAGATGGAAGAAATCGAAACTGGAAAATATCCCTAATAGGAACGGTCCAAACAAGTTTGGCTTATGGTCCAGTTTATTTTAATGCTTATCCTAACTTGCAGGTATCTTTGCAAAATGACAATTCTTTAGATGCTTTAATATTAAGTATCAAACTGCATGGTTATGATTATATGCCAGGTACAGAGGTAATATGCATCTGTTATAGAATATATTATAAACCATTATATACTATGAATCTTATGTGTAAAATTATGGATTTCAAAAATGAGACTGTTTTAATATAAACTAATTTTGGTAAATCCAATATTATGACTAGAAGACCTATCAAGTGGGAAGAAATAGAATTCCCAAAAGAGTGGGTCATTGAGGGAGCAGCACCTCCTCAAAATATCTCTACTGAAATATCAGAAATTGAACAAGACCCAGATGGGACAATTAGATTAAGGTTCCATGAACCAGAAACTTTAGAAGAAAAGGAACATAATAGTGTTCGTTCTAATATACCTAGATCTTTATCTTCTAACAGATCTTATATATCTCCTGTTGATTATATTGTGCAGACTCCATCAAGAGCTTCTACTTCTCAAATGAGAGATATTGATTCTAATAGAATTAGTAATTTAAAAATTAACCAGGATAATATTGTAACTGGTACCCAAGACCCAGAATTGACTGAGTCAGAAATGGATTTTCCTATTTTTAATGGATCAGGAACAAAATCTTGAATTTAGTCGGGGATCACCCGCAAGATTACAAATCAGCAAAGAGTTTTATACTCCCAAATGGGAACCATTTAGAAAATGGTTTTTTGATAATTTTAAACCTGAAGAAACTATGGTTTTTCAGGAAGAATTTTATAAAGATCTTACTAAAGCAAATAAGATTATATCTTTTGTGCCTTGGTTTATGGCAAAATATTTTGCTAATTACCTCTCTGTTTTAGAAAGAGATTATAAGTTGTCAAATGGAGAAATCATTCATACAGTGTTTCCTCCGCAACAATCTTTTCAAATAGGCAAAGATGATAAAACTTTGCACTTTTCAGCATTTTCAAAGTTAATTGAAAATGAAGGCTTGCCTATATTTACTAGACATGTTAATATGGTAATAAGGCAACAAAATTATTCTAATATTTACATGAATATTTTGGGTGAACAAATATTTTCACTACATGAAAAAGTTGATAAACTTTTAGCTAATATTCATAAGGCATCTATTTCTGATAAAGGGAAACAGAAGGAAGTTGTTGCTACTCCCAGTATACAGCCTCCTCCTGAAATTCATGATTTCAAATTAAAACCTATATCAGAATTAGAAAAACTTTTAGATGAAAAGTTTAAAAATTTAAAGCTTACTCCTCTAATAGCAGAGGATGATAAATATTTATCTGATATAGATTATAAGTCTCGTATAGCATCAGATATTAACAAAATTGATGAATATTATGCTGTCAAGCCTACCCAGAGGATGTACTACTATCCTCGTCCAACTCCTCAAGATGTTTTATTAGAGGAGCATGAACATGTTATTTCCAACAGTTATAGTGGCAAGGAAATATATGAATGGAATATTGACGGTTATACTGAACGTCAGATTTATTGTACTATTCATAGGATGTTAATGTACAGCACTATCTGCAAAGTCCATAAAAATACTGAAAGAGTTATTGCAGATATGATTATAGCCGGTTTCACTGGCCAATTAAAAGGTTGGTGGGATAATTATCTAACTGTTGCACAGCGAAATGCAATTTTAGGAGCTGTTAAGCAGGAACCTGGTCATGAAGCACCAGTAGCAAATGCAGTTTATACACTGGTTATTAATATTGTTGAACATTTTTCAGGAAGATGGTCCGATAATAGTGAATCGATACGAACCATGCTTCAAAACCTTAGATGTAAGACCCTAACCTCATTTAGGTGGTACAAAGATGTTTTTCTTTGCAGAGTCATGGAATTACCAGAGAGTAATGACTCCCACTGGAAGTCCAAGTTTATAGATGGGCTCCCTTCTCTTTTTGCAGAAAGAGTTAGAAAAGCTCTTAGAAAAGGAGATAGAAGCATTAATTATGATGCTTATACTTATGGAAACTTAATTGGTACTTGTATGCAGGAAGGTTTAGCCTTATGTAATGAGATACAGCTTAACCAGCAGATCAAGCGCCATGGTCTTAATGAAAGACAACAATTAGGAGAATTTTGTGGGCAGTTTGGGTTAGATGTGCCCCAATCTTCAAAAAAGCCTCATAGGCAAAAGAAAAAATATAAAGACTTCCAGCAATGGAAAGAAAAGCGCTTACAAAAGAAGGCTAGGCGCAAAAAGTCTTTTAAAGAAAAGAAGGATTTTATTAAATCAAAAAATCCCAAAGCCTGTTATAAGTGTGGCAGAGTAGGTCATTTTTATAAAAATTGCAAGGTTAAGGAAAAGATTAAAGCACTTAACATAGATGATGACCTTAGAGAATCTTTATACAAGATTTTATTAAATTCAGAACCAGAACCAGAAAATGATTCTGGTAAGGAAAATGATAGTTCTTCAAACCCTTCTTCGGATGAAGATATTAGGGTATTAGGAGAAGAAAGTTATATCTCAACCAGTTCAGATGAAGAATGTCAACCATGTCAATTAGGGCAACCTTGTGTTAAACCCAAGGATGATGATGAGTTCTATAAGCTTGTCTCCCAATTTACTGAAAATAGTATCCATGTTTTAGATGGTAATAACCTCTTTCTTATTAGGGATTTTTTCCAGTTTCGATTTCTTCCATCTCTTAAAGCTGCTATAAAGCTTTCTGGTAAACCTCTTAGGGTTAAAGGCTTGAATGCAACCTGTACTAACCCAATATGCATAAATCTATGGGTTACCCTATAAGGGGCTAGATCACTGTCAGATAATAATCTAAAAGTGGCATGATCATTATCTACAGTTATAGTTTCTTCAGTAGTTTTAACCACTTGCTTGAGACCTAATTTCTCAAAAGTACCCATTTGATATATTACTCTGGGTTCTATTTTAGGAATCGTCCATTTATTAAGGAGATCCAATTCTTGAGGTGTATCATATTCCTCTTTTTTACTGTTTTTAACAGTTCTTTTTCGATTTATAAAATTCATGGTATGAAATCGTTGAATTACATCACCTATTACTACTGAAACACCATGGCTCTGATACCAGAACAGGATCGCGCCTCCACATGATGACATCTGGGTAACAATATAGTTTTACAAGGTTACCAACCCTGGCGATGGGGTTGTTCCGAACAGAACAAGTCCAAAAAATGCCCTAAAACGCCATCCTCGGCTAAGCGGGCCAACTACAGGACCACCGCCTGGTCTGAACAGTCCGCCTGGGTCAGTCTCTACCTAACCTTTAACATCATGTTTTGGCATTGATCATGATGCATTAAAGCATTATTACCATGATCTCAGTAGTCTAGTGTGACGTAATTCAACGGAGTATTTAGCCTATAAGGCTAAACATGAACTGAATTGAAAAATAAAATTAATTAACAGAAAAATAAAAATATACCTTAATAAAGGAAGTTGTGCTTCGAAATCTCCATGGTCATGCACAGCTTTTTATGTCAATAAACATGCTGAACAGGAACGAGGTGTTCCAAGATTAGTAATAAATTATAAACCCCTTAATAAAGTTTTAAAATGGATTAGATATCCTATTCCAAATAAAAAGGATCTATTAGATCGCCTTCATAATGCGATCATATTTTCTAAATTCGATTTAAAATCAAGTTATTGGCAAATCCAAATAGCCGAAGCAGATAAATATAAAACTGCTTTTAATGTCCCAATAGGACAATTTGAATGGAATGTCATGCCTTTTGGATTGAAGAATGCCCCTTCAGAATTTCAAAAGATTATGAATGATATTTTTATGGCTTATAGCAACTTTATCATTGTTTATATTGATGATATTCTGGTATTTTCAAATACTATTGAAATGCATTTCAAACATCTTGATATATTCAAGAAAGTTATTATTCAAAATGGTTTGGTTATATCTAAGCCAAAAATGTCACTTTTTCAAATAAAAGTCAGATTTCTTGGACATAATATTGAGAAAGGAAAAATTGTTCCTATCAGTAGAAGTATAGAATTTGCTTCTAAATTTCCTGATATTATTACTGATAAAACTCAGCTCCAAAGATTTCTTGGAAGCTTAAATTATATTTCACCATTTTATAAAGATCTGGCCAAGGATACAACTATTTTATATGATAGACTAAAAAAGATTCCAAAACCCTGGACTGATGCTCATACGCAAGCAGTTCAAAAAATCAAAGAGAAAGTTAATAATCTTCCTTGTCTTGCTTTAGCCAATCCTAACTGGCAAAAAATTATTGAAACTGATGCCTCTGATATTGGCTATGGAGGAATTCTTAAACAACTTTCTCCAATTAATAAACAAGAATATTTGGTCCAGTTTTATTCTGAAAAATGGAATAATAGCCAAAAGAACTATGCTACTATAGCAAAAGAAATTCTTGCTCTAGTAAAATGTGTTCTTAAATTTCAAGGTGATTTATATAATCAAAAGTTTTTAATAAAAACTGACTGTCAAGCAGCCAAATTTATGTTTAATAAAGATTGCAAACATGATGTTTCTAAACAAATGTTTGCTAGATGGCAAGCTCTTTTAGCACCGTTTGATTTTGAAATTCATTATAAAAAAGGATCAGATAATAGTCTCCCTGATTTTCTCACTAGAGAATATTTGAGTTCATAACCACTATTTCCATATTTGCAGGATGAGACCAATGTTGACACCTCCCTCTAATAGAGGAAGGGGAAGAGGACAAAAAGGAACAAGCAGAGGTACTGTTCTTGCTCAAATGGGCAACAGAAGGCTAATAGCCGAAAATATTGCAGAAACTTCTGGTAATACCCAGAAGCAAATTACTTATGCTGAATATTTGGCTTTCATAGAAGCACAAAAGAAAGGGGATAATATGCCTCCATCATATTCCAGTGCTCTCATCATCGATGATAATGGGGACACTGATTCATACGAAGCAAACACTCAACGAGAGTTAATAATTCTCCTTGAGAATGATGACCTCCAATGGAAGGAGGAACCGTGGAAAATAATGCAAAGGTATTTTAATAATAATAATAATAATAATAATAATAATAATAATAATAATAATAATAATAATAATAATAGTGCGGAATAAGGAAAATACCCCCAGGGTCTAGTCTAAGTCATACAAGAGCATCTAATGAGAAATATACAAGTCTGTAATAATATTACATAAGTCTGTCTATGTCTCAGAATAGCAATAGTAAGACATAAAATAGGAAGAGTCTTCAAGGCAGCGAACGACTCGTGCTCACCCTGGAAACTCGCAACAATGCTGATGACGACAATCAGCCACGAGAGATGGAAGCAGACCCAACCTGATACTCCGCATTCATAAAGGAATACAGCAAGTGCAGGTCAGTACAAAACAACGGTACTGGTAGGTATCATCGGCCAACTAAGCATAGCTAACATAATTAAGACAATAAAGAAAGATAGGCAGATAAACCAACAAGTATAAGTCAAACATAATCGAAGACAAGTACACGTCATCTCCTAAGTAGAGTATCTAATCCCAAATGTGCTAAGTCTCAATATATCAAATGCGAATCCAACATCGCAAGTACAACACCAATCATCTCAATGTAAGCCGTGATGCAATGCAATGCAATAATGTTTGGATGCAATGCAATGCTATGCAAATGTTATGTACACATGTACTCCGGACGGAAATATCGACATCTCGGTAGCACAACCCAGGGTGACTCGCGAAGTCTAAGTGTCACTCGTCCCGAATCTTTGCCCAACAGACAAACGAGACCCCGGATCTTTTCCCATGGGGGTTCTCACCGGCACCATCCTGGGGGACCCGCGGAGTCCATGCACTCACTCAACCACGATTCTGGAACTAACATCGAATATCGAACTCTCACGTCACTCTCATTTAAAAACCGATCCCAGCTCATCACAGTGTTTCATCAAGTGCCAACAGTGTCTCAACAGTATATCATGAAGAATGAGAGTGCGTGCAATGCATGCATCAACATCAATAATCATGCTGAATATCACAAGTACCAACAATGGGTAAGCCAACAATATATTAGAGTCATAAGTACCAACAGTGGGTACGCCAACAATATCATCATCAAAATGGAACAACAAATTCCAATATCTACTAACAACACGTAGCATAAGCCAACACAATAGAACAACACAATCACAACACAACGGGGTGGCTAGCCCCAATCACGCAACAAGGCCCAACTTAAGACAATATCCAACCCAACTTTATACCTAAAGGTTTACATGCTTTCTCCGACAATATAATCTAAATATATGTTTCACTATCCGAAGTCTCACCAAGGGTAAGCCATAACCTACTTGGATGGCCGAACAGCAAACACCAACAGTCACTCTTTTGCCTTGTCCTTCCGTTGAGCCTCAGAACCAAAGAAGTCTGGAATATTTGAAATCAAGATTAGAAATCATGAAGAACGATACTAATATTGCTATCATTCAATTTAGGTCAAATCCAACCCTAGAATTTGGGAAAACGGGGCCCACAAGGTCAAAACAGGAAATTCGAGAGTAAAACATCAAATTAAGCACTAGGTGATCATAACCCAATAACCAATTGCTAATTTAACTTATGGATTCCCCTAATTTCAAAATTGAAGCAAAACCCCCAATTTTGGGTATAAACCCTAACTCTTTGATTCAAGAATTCAACTCTAATAATGGAAGATAAATGATTAACAACCTTAGATTCATCAAAATCTAGCATAAACTCCATCAATTTCATCATTAATAAGCCTAGGTAGAACATTCCTTAAAACCCACTTTTAATCTTCCATAACTAAGGAATTGATAAGGGAAGAGAAATTTTAAGGCGATTAGGAGAAGTGAATTAGCAAGAGGATTAGGAGAACTTACCACTAGGAATATCCACCAAAATTCTCCAAGAGCAGTTCCCGAGAGCTCTATTTCGTAATGGTATTAAATGATACACTAAGGGCACCAGACACCAGAATTCCACCCAAGTTTCACAATTCAATTCGATTTTCTGACTAATTCTCGAGGCCATTTGCTCACATACCACACACATAGACACACATAAAAACACGCTACGAACTCGCCCGTGGCCTCAGAATTCCCAACGGAGGTCTTGTTGACCGAGTCAACTCCATATACCTTAATTGCAATCTCCCAACCCAAGTCCCAAAATGCATCTGAGTGCATGGGGAACCGAACCAAATATACACACAAGTTCTAAACAACCATCCGGACCTCTCAGAATCGACGAATTTTCGAAAAAGATCCGTTTACCCAAAAGTCAACTTTGGGTCAACTCTTTTTCACTTTAAGCCCATATTTCACAAAACGTTACCCGAATCCGATCTAGACACCCCGGGAAGCGTGCCAACTATTCCCTCGGGTCAAAGGTGAGCTAACCAAGCCCGGAAAAGGGCGAAAATGCCAGAAAGACTATAATGACCGAACGGGTCGTTACAAATATAATCTCCCAGATTTTTTGCCATAAACCAAGGAACAAAAGATATAATTTTGTTAACTTGTGAAAGATTTTTATAAAATTCTTCTTGAAAAAATGTTCTTTAAAGTCAGTGAAATTAAATTGTTCTTACTTTAAACTTTGTTTGTCCTTCCGAAAGATGCATGTTAAGAAATAGGTTTTTTTTTCTTTTTCTTAAGTTAATGAACCTTTTTGTGAAATCTACATTGTGATAATCTTTTCATGTTGAACTTAACTATTTTTGTCCTAAATTATATAAAATATTGGTTATTCCGCATCTTGCAAAATATTATTTTTTGGTAAATAGTGATTTTATTTAACCAAAGTAGCATTTTGTACAGAGTTTAAAGGAAAATAGGCGCATGGACATAGTCCCATGGTCCTATACTAAACACGGCGACAAACAAACCATCAACAATCAAATATAACTAAGAAGTGTAGTAATCCATCTGGGCCAGCTGACTTGCAATTCTTGCCTACATACTGCCTCTTACCATAACCTCTTGAATAATTTGTCTTATGATAGTACCAGGGTCCCTTTGTTTGCTTTGAAAGACTCAGTTATTCCTTTCCTGCCAAATGAAATAGACACAACTAGCAGTTACCAGTCTATATACCTGAGATTGAAGTGCTTCCCATTTACCTGCATAACCATCCACTCCACCTCATCCTTCCATTCCATTGCACATCTGTGATGTCCTTGCCATTCTAGCATTTTTTTTCCCATATTGTTGCAGAGAATCCACACTTGAAAAACAAATAGTCCACTGTTTCATTTTCAGTTGCACATAGAGGACAGGCAGTTTGCTCAGTTATACCCCACTTTTTCAGTCGGTCTCTGGTGTACAGCCTTTTATTTAGAGCCAAATACAGTATAAAAATCCACTTAGGAGCGCCATGATTGTTGCATACAAATCTTCTCCAACTTACCTTTGGATGATTTCCCCTAAGTTTTAGGTAAACCTGTTTTATAGAGAACGTGGAAGCATTAGTGAACTGTTGTTCATCTATACCTGCAGCTTCCAAGGTCCCCACTGCTTTAAATATCTTCTTTAGCATCCATAAAGCCTGATTTGGGAAAAAATTCCATACATTTTGGTGTTTAAGATAGTAAGCATGCACCCACTTAACCCACAATTTATCTACCTTCCTGGATAAGTTCCAGAGTAATTTACAAATTGCAGCTTTGTTCCATGTTTATGCATGAAGAATATTCAAGCCACTAGCCACTTTGGGCAAGCATAACAGTTTCTAAGCAATCGAGCTTTCTTGGATGATGTTGTATCCCCTGTCCACAAGAAAGTCCTATAGATTGTTTTTACATCCTTCATCACCTTCTTGGGAAGTATGAATATCTGGGCCCAAAAGGTTTGAACAGCAACGAGCACAGTTTTGACAAGTTGAAGCCTACCAGCATATGATAAAAGTTTTGTTGTCCAGTGTGTACCCCTTCCCATCATCTTGTCAATTAATGGTACACATTGCATAGTAGTGAGTCTCTTCGTACTTAGTGGCACCCCAAGATATCTAAAAGGCAGAATCCCTTTGGTGAATTGTAATCGGTCCAATACATTCGGTTGTGTCAGATTGTCGACCCCCCTCCCCCCCTAAAATAAATAGAGTTCTTACTACTGTTTGCTATAAGGCCAGAAGCTGTTGAGAACTTAAGAAAATAGTCATACACTTTAAAGATAGATATTTCATCACCCTTACAGAACAGAAGCAGATCATCTGCAAATCCCAGCTGAACAATGTTCAATTTAGCACACTTTGGATGATGATTGAAATCTGGATCAATACCCAAAGGTTTCAACACTCTATTCAAATACTCCATACAAATCACAAACAGATATGGGGATAATGATTCCCCTTGTCTAAGTCCCTTCTTAGCTGGGAATGCCTTGGACAATTTCCCATTTACCATAATGGTATAATTAACAGTAGATACACACACCATGATCCACCTCACAAATTGATCTGGAAAATTCAGACTGATGAGAATTTGCTCTAGGAAGGCCCATTCTCAGAATCATATGCCTTTTGTATGTCTATTTTAAGCATACATCTAGGAGAGATGTTTTTCCTGTTATAGCCTTTAACTAGCTCATGACTCAATATAATATTATCACTGATTAATCTTCTAGGAACAAAGGCAGTTTGATTATTCTCGACTATTTTCTCCATTACACACTGCAATCTTTTAGTGATGATCTTTGAAATGATTTTATATAGGACAATACAACAAGAGATGGGCCTGTACTCCTTCACTGACACTGGGTTTTTCACTTTTGGAATTAAAATGACACTAGAACAATTAACTTCAGAAGGCAGTACATTATCACTAAAAAACAGTATAATAGCATCTGTAATACCCTTACCAATGGTCCCCCAAACCTTCTTGAAAAAATAAGCATTAAACCCATCATGACCTGGTGCTTTGCTATCATCAATGTCCTGGAGTGCTTGAGTTATTTCTGTTTCTGTTGCAGTTACAGTTCTAGTCATATTCAATTGGTCTGCTCTATCAAGGATATGACCCAACTTCATAACCATAGGGTCTATTGCTGGTATTGAACCAGCTCTGGGTCCCAGTAGCTTACCATAGAAACCACACACTTTTTTTTCAATCTCTTGATCAGTGTATACCAGTCGACCAAATTCGGTTTTTAAGCAGTTGATCTTGTTTTGTGCCACCCTACTTTTCATACTTGGAAAGAAGAACTTTGAGTTTGAGTCACCCAGCTTTAACCACTGAACTCTTGACTTTTGTCTCCAAATACTTTCTTCAATAGTTGTCCATTTCTCAAATTCACTTCTTAACAACTTTTCTTCTGATACCAGCTCTGGATGGTGCCCATCTGCTATAAGATTTTGCATAGTAGTCAGCTTTTGTCTTGTTGTATCTATCTTCTCCACTATCCCTTGGAATTCTGTCATTCTCAGCTTCTTCATCCCATACTTAACGTGCATAAGCTTCAACCAAACTTGTTTAAGGGAGGGATATTGGAGATGTCTAGACCAGCATTTACTTATAGCTTGCTAAAAGCCCTAATGCACTGCCATATAATTATAGAATCGAAAAAGTGTATGAGGATCCCTTTGTTGTTCATCAATGGATAGACAGAGAGGGGAATGATCAGAAAACAATGGTTCTATTGCAGTCACACTAGTTGTAGACATGTTCAGCATCCAAGTTGAGTTGACAAGGGCTCTGTCAATTTTACCATAAACAGTACCATTGGACCATGTAAATTCTCTCCCATCTGTGTTTAGTTCATGGAGGCCGGTGTCTTGAATAAACTGTCTAAAATCTCTAATTTCACAGTCCTGAACCTCTGCCCCATTTAACCTATCATCAATCTCTTTAATAGCATGATAGTCACCCATCAGGATCCAGGAGTCTTAAACCCCAATATGTATCCTTTCTAGTGCAGCCCACAGTGTTCTCCTAGTCATGACAGTATGCATAACATAAATAGCAGTTAATAGGAACTGAGTATTCCCAATAACCACCAAGCTGTGAATAAACTGTTCTTGACTTTGGATCACCCTTACTGATACTCTGGTGGGATTCCATGGCAGCCAAATTCTACCTTGCTCATTGGAATTGGAATTTTCAGCCCAGTTCCACCCAAGGAAAACCTTCTTAACTATTTTTATGCAATTTTTTTGTTTAATCTGTGCTCAGTTATTGCTATAAGACTAACCTGATGTTCTCTTACAAACTTTACCATCTCCCTTTACTTATAAAGCTTATTGAAACCCCTCATATTCCATGTTATCAACATCATTGAACTATATTAGGGGGTTTAGGCTCCAGTTCACACACTGCACCACTCAGCTTTGTCATTTCACTCTGAGAAGTGGTAGCTTCATTATTCGTATTGCTCTTATCTACTGTATCACTCATTGAACCATCAGTAGTAGAAGTAGAGGGAATCCTATTACTTCTAGCAGTTGCCTTTTGTGTCATTGATTTGCCAGTCCACCCCAGATGGTGGGGTGTGACATTAACAACCACTTTATGAGGGCTAGTCTATTGAACTTGCCCATTTCTAAACCTACATGCCTGTTTTTGCTGCTGAACCTGAGCTTTAGATACACCATCCTTCTGTTTCAAGCCAGGTGCATCTTCTTAAGGTTTAGTTGCAGCTCATTTTTCTACATCTCCTTGCTTAGCCTCTTTTGTTGCCTTTGGTTCATTAGTAACAGGCTTTGCAGGTGGCTTTCGTCTATCTTTGGAACAGTCATGACCAAGTTGGCAACAAACACCACAATACAGTGGCTTCCAGTCATACTGTACAGCTTGGTCAAAAAATTTCCCATTGGGATCCTGGACTTGTACAGTGTTTGGTAATGGCCTTGTGATGTCCATTTCCACTAGCACCCTTGCATAGGATATCCTTTCAATAGCAGTTGTACACTCATCAGCATATAAAGGATTCCCTATTCCACTACTAATTCTACTCAATGTCTCCATTTCCCAACAATTAAGAGGCAATTTTGGGTATTTAACCCACAGTGGCATTGTCTTTAACACCTCCACTGCAACATCAAAATCAGCTGACCAAGCTTTGAGTATCATAGGTTTATTATTTAACATTTGAGGACCTGAGTACAAGACCTCATTCCTATCATCCACACTGACAAATCTTACCACAAAATATCCCTCATTGTGATAGAATATTTGTGGTTTAGCAACAAACGCCCAGTTGTGTTCAATAAACCTACCAATGCTTGCAATAGTAGGGATGCACCGATGACATACAAAATTAATGCAGTATTCCATTTTTCACTGCCTACATCTACCTCTGTTTTATCTAGCACAACTATTTTCTTGCCTTCTCGAATCGTCGGTGCAATAAATGTAAGACTCATACCTTTTTCAGCCATTTTATTGACTTGAAAAAGTGTATTCCATGCCCTGTCAGTAGCTGGTTTAGGCATATTGGTTCTCTGTTCCGTAGTCTCCTCCGTTGGTGCAGTTGTTTCCTCTTGGATCCCCACAATCGTTTGCGGAACAACCCTAGCTGGGCTATTGCTCTTCGCACCAGTACCATCCTGCGCAGCTACAGTGGATTGCTCAGCCTCCAATGACTCTAGAGGGGTCCTATGGTTTTTTGTTGTCTTACCCAGTCCTGATTGTGCTGGGTTTTGCTTATCCGTAGTCTTCCCACCTCCGATTGGGGTAATAGGCCCTTTATTTGGTAGTGCCGACCACGCCTCCGTAATTGCTTTCCCATTGCGTTGTGAGGTTGTTTTAGGTCCCGTTCCTTTCCCTACTTGTTTCTGCATTGTCGTATCATTAATATCCATGGTTGTAGTTTCCTTTCTCGGCCTTCCTCTGGCCATTCGGATAGTAGGCGCACTTTAGCAGCACACTATCGTGCACCCGCGAGGAGAGAGAAAAGAGAGAAAACTTAACTGCATTATTTTTCAGTCGAAACTAAGACTATTTCTTGGTTTTCTCCTGGTTCTCTTTTAACAGCATTAAGAATACTTCCACGCTGATTTTGGGTAAGATAATTGTCCTACCAACCTTTTAATTGGACAGTAAAACCTGCTATAATCATGTCTGCGATAGTACGCTCACTATTTTTATTAACTTTGCTGATTGTACTATACATCAGCATTCTATGTATTGTACAATAGATTTGCCTTTCACTGTAACCATCTATGTTCCATTCATAAATTTCTTTTCCACTATAGCTTGTATTATTAACTTGATGCTCTTCTTCAATTAAGACATCTTGGGGAGTAGGCCTACGATAATAAATCATCCTTTGATATGGCTTAACAGCATAATACTCATCTATTTTATTTATATCTGCTGCTATTTTGGCCTTATAATCATCATCCTCAGCTATTAAAGGACTGATATGGAAATCTTTAAATTTCTCATCAAGCATTTGAGCTAATTCTGAAAAAGGTTTTAATTTAAAATCCTTTATTTCAGGTGGAGGTTGTATACTTGGAGTAGCAAAAACTTCCTGCTTTTTCCCTTTATTAAGGGTGAAACTTTGTAATGTCTCTATTTGAGAAAATAGTTTATCAATTCTATCATTTAGTGAAAGAATCTGTTCACCCAAGATAGTTATGTAAATATTAGCATAGTTTTGTTGTTTAAGCATATTATTAAGATGCTTAACAGTTACTTGTAAAGTATCATTTTCAAATAATTTTGAAAATGCTGCAAAATGAAGAGTCTTATCATCTTTACTAATTTGAAATGATTGTTGTGGAGGAAATACTGCACTAACCACTTCTCCATTAGTCAGTTCGTACTTGCAATCCAAAACAGAGATATAATTGTCAACATATTTGTGTATAAACCAAGGAATAAAAAATATAATTTGGTTAATCTGAGAAAGATCAATATAAAATTCATTTTGGAAATTTGTCGTTTCACTATTAGTAAAACTTGCAAAAAACCATTTTCTAAATGGCTCCCATCTGGGTATATAAAATTCATTGCTAATTTTCAGTCTTGCGGGTGATCCCCGACTAAAATCAATTTTATGATCTTGATCCATTAAATATCTTTAAATTCCATTTCAGACGCAGTCAATTCTATATCTGGAATACTAGTAACAATATTATCCTGGTCAATCTTAAGACCACTGACTCTATTAGTGTCAGTTTCTCTAATCTGAGAAGTAAAAGCTCTAGATGGGAACTTGACGATATCATCATAACCATGTAATTTAACGCTTAATATTAAAGAATCTTGGAGTTGATATTTCTCAAATTTCTCCAGACATATCTATGGCATCAGTTGGTCATACCACAGATAATGAAGAAAATGATGAAGAAATAGGTGATAACTATGTTTTGGCCGAAGAATCTTAAAGTCCTGATCATACAGAGGACTTTTCACAATTTTTGGCACAATTCAACAGCTAAAAGGAAGAATCTTCCAGCACCGCAAAAGACAAAGGCAAGACTAAAATGAAGTGATAAGGTGGACCCAACCACAAAAAATAGCTTTTATAAAAGCATAGCTTTAATAAAGCAAAGTAGTTTGTTTTATTTAATTATTATACTTTTTACTTTATTAAAGATAGCTTTTTCTTTTTCTTTTTCTTTGTCGTCCAAACTTGTCGGCCATTTTTATCTTTGCATTTTGTCGTTTTGTCTTATGATCCATTATAAAAGGATCACTTGTAATTGAGAAGAGGCAAGCTTGAATACACTACCTTCTCTCTCTTGTAAAAAATCTACTAAATAAAAGTTTGAAGTCTGCTACATCTCTCTCTTCTGGTTACGACACAACTTACTTAGGTAATTTCCTTTTCTTTTCTTTTATTTCATTTAAAAATTTCCTATATTATCTTTAGCCTAAATGATAGGCTAAACATCTTGTGTTGAACTATATCACACTAGACTACTAAGTATTATGGTGAAGATATTTAATTAGTTAGAATTCACCAAGGGTGGTGTTGAGGTCATGCAGAGAATAACCCAGGCGGACTGTTCAAATTCAGGCGGTGGTCCTGTCGTTGTGCCTGCTTAGCCGAGGTGATGTTTAGGGCTGTTTTTGGACTTGTTCTGAGATTGGACAAACCCATTCCCAGGGTTATTAACCTATAAAAGATCCTATGAAGCGTCATCCCAAAGTGCGATCCTGCAGTTAATGGTATCAGAGCCATGGTACGGAAGTAGTAATAGGTGATATATGTTCAACACTCTTTCTCTAATGGATATTGTTACACCCTAGAAATTCGCGTTACTAAGTCTACAGACGGCTTAATGTGAGCTTAAGGAGGAGCAAATTACAAGTATAAAGGATGAAATTCTATTGTATTAGCATGAGTATGATATTTGGAATTCGTACAATACGATTGGAATGATACGTTAAAAGATATATAGCCCTTGTAATCGTAAGTTGAGGTGGGGTCCACATGTCGAGATTTTATAAAGGACATATGACAAGTTATATGGATAATATATGTGAAGTTAAACACAACTCAAGAAGGACCCTTGAGCCAAATCAAAGTGGAAGCCCTCCAAAAAGATGTTTTTAAGTTACGTTTTCGGGTGATCTGACTTCGAGAGGCCATAACCCCATCGTTATTTGGGAATTTGGGAAAACTCCTAAAATAAAAGTTGTAGATAATTGAAATACCTTTCCAACCATAGGTCGTGGGCCTGCATGTGACATAGGGATAAAGAGTTATGGACGTTTTAAGGCAGAAAGGTCAAGCTGGGCAGTGGGCTCGGTCCAACCCGATTCCAAGTCGGGTCAGGCCCACTTCCCTTGCTATTTAAGGGAAATTTTCAACCTTATCTGCCTCATTTTCATACCAAAGGTCTAGAATATTTTAGATAGAGAGAGAGGAGAGTTAGAGAGAGAAAGTGGAGAATCGATCAAGTTCAAGGCCCCAAATCTCGAGGCCCGTGAAGGATAAAGTGTAGTACAAGTTGTTGCCGTCGTTTTAAGCTAAAAGTTGAACTTGGGGGATGTTGGTTTCGTGGTGGATGCTCATATAAGGTATGTTTAAGATGTTCTTACCATGATCATTGATAGATTTGACGGGTTAGAATAGAGAAAATGACGTTGAAAGTTCGGTTATAATTTTTGGATATCAAATGACTCGGGGGATGTTTTGGTATGATTAAATGGATAGAATTAGCTGGATATTGATATATAATGATTGTTGATATGTTGTTGATAAGTTGGTGTTCTTGAATTTGGGAGAATAAAGTGTATGAAGATATCGTATACAAAGCGTATACTGGGTTGTTTTGGTGTATATCTTTGGGAGTTGATGCTTTGAGTTTAAAGAGGCTTATATGAGATGGTTGCTGTTGTTGTTGGTTGTTGATTGCGTTGTTAAATTGAATTGGAATTAGAGGGAAACGAAGATTTCAGGGAAAATGCTACTCGAATTTACGGAAGTTAATTACGAGCTTAGAGAAGTATATGAACCTCTTTCAAGTTGTCTACGGTTTCCTTTACCTTGATTGTAGATTGGCCAGTGTTTGGAAGCATAAGTTAAGTTAATCATGTAAGCGACAAGGTATGTAAGTCAAACCTTTCTTCCTTTGGCATGATTCTTGTGTTATTCATTCTATATGTACTCCATATGATTCCATTCTTAGACGAGTAAGGTCTAAATGTTTCTTGTGATGGCTTATTGATATTGTACTCCTACTCTGTTCCGAAGGGAACACCCATAAGGTGCCAAGTTGAGTTGTGTATATGGTTTTACTAATGATTTCGAGGAAATGAGTTTTATACTAAAGGAAACATAAGTTTGATTTTCAAAACCATTCTGAAGGGGTTGAGAGATTTTACTACTTCATTTCGTTTACGATTTATGTCTACATTCCATAGTATCATTCCTTTGTACTGATATGATCACTTATTCTTTGGGTAGGGCAATAAGATGAAATTGAGTAGATTATAAGTAGTAAGAATTTGATAACAATTCTACCCTCAAACCTGAAAGTATGTCCTCCTAAGTCTAGTGAGATACAAATTTGATAACTTCTTATGAAAGTCTAAGGCTAATAACTGGATTGTGATGAATTAATTAGTGACTTATGCTTTGAATTGAAATTGTTATTTATGAATTGAGTTTGTGTTGATATGATGGTGATATTAAGCCGGAAGCGGCTATCCGAAGGGGCCACCCTAGCTAAGCCGGAAGCGGCTGCCCGAAGGGGCCACCCTAGCTAAGCCGGAAGCGGCTGTCCGAAGGGGCCATCATTATTATGCCGGAAGCAGCCGTCCGAAGGGACTATTGTGACACTAGCCGGAAGCGGCTGTCCGAAGGGACTATTCTGTTAAGATGTCGGAAGCGGCATATGTGTTGGATTGGATTATTTACTTAAAGATTATTTTGAGACTTCATGTGCACATTTATGTTTCTTCCAGCGAAGGCTGCAAGTATTGAGTTAGATTGTGATTTCTTCTCTCCTAAATCAAATTATGATTATGATTTGTTACCACCTTACATACTCAGTACATTGTCCGTACTGACGTCCTTTTGCCTGGGGACGCTGCGTTCATGCCCGCAGCCCCAGATTGTTTGGCAGGTTAAGTGTATAGCTAGGATGCTTGGACGTCAGCTGGGATTGGCAAGTTCCACCTCATTCTGGAGCTGTGCTAAGTCATGTATCGATATGTATGATTATGGGTATGTCAGGGCCCTGTCCTGACTCATAATGTTCAGTTTACTTCTTAGATACTTCTGCAGACAATGTCCTGTGCTATATTTGTCGAGATGTCGGCAAAGTGATGTCAGTTGAGTCATTTGTGGATTTTAAAAGAGTATGTAATTTAGATGATTTCAATTGGTTTAAAGTACTTATTTGATTGAAAGTTTTCATAATCGTTATAAAGATAATGATTTCTATTTGGAAAAGTTTCATGTTTTTAAAAGTTTTTGAAATGACAGGTTTTGGTAGAGCGAATGTCTAAGGGTTCGCTCGACTCTGATGAGAGTCGGGTGCCCGTCATGCCCTACCATTGTTAGGGTGTGACAGATATCATTAGAAGAAAAAATACTGTTAAAAATAGTAAAAAAGAGGAATATGATATGCCTCAACACTTAGATTTACTAAATAAATGGACAATTCCTAAGATCCAGCCCAGATTAATATATCAAATGGGTACTTTTGAGAAGTTAGGTCTCAAACAAGTGGTTAAAACCACTGAAGAAACAATTACAGTTGATAGTGACCATGCTACTTTTAGATTATTATCTGAAAATGATTTAGCCCCTTATAGGGAAACCCATAGATTTATGCACATTGGGTTAGTACAAGTTGCATTCAAACCGCTTACATTAAGAGGTTTACCAGAAAGCTTTATAGCAGCTTTAAGAGATGGTAGGAACCGAAATTGGAAAAAAATCCCTTATAGGGATAGTTCAAACCAGTTTGGCCTATGGCCCTATTTATTTTAATGCTTATCCTAACTTGCAGGTATCATTGCAGGATGATAATTCTTTAGATGCTTTAATATTAAGCGTTAAATTACATGGTTATGATTATATGCCAGGAACAGAGGTAATATGCATCTGCTATAGAATATATTTTAAACCATTATATACAATGAATCCTATATGTAAAATTATGGATTTCAAAAATGAAACTATTTTAATAGAAACCAATTTTGGTAAATCCAAAGTTGTTACTAGAAGACCTATCAAGTGGATGAGATTGACTTTCCCAAAGAGTGGGTCATAGAAGGAGCAGCACCTCCTCAAAATAATGTAAATACTGATATTTTTGAAATTGAGCAAGCCCCAGATAGGACTATTAAATTAAGATTTCATGAACCTCTACCTTTATTAGACAAAACTGAAAATTATAGTAACAACAATAGATCTAGACTATCTAGATCAAATTCTTCATGTCATTCTTATATTTCACCAGTTGATTATATCGTCAAGTCCCCATCTAGAGCTTCTACTTCTCAGATTAGAGAAACTGACACTAATAGAGTCAGTGGTCTTAAGATTGAACAGGATAATATTGTTACTAGTATTCCAGACATAGAATTGACTGCGTCTGAAATGGAATTTAAAGATATTTAATGGATCAAGATCAAAAAATTGATTTTAGTCGGGGATCACCCGCAAGACTGAAAATTAGCAATGAATTTTATACACCCAGATGGGAGCCATTTAGAAAAAGGATTTCCAAACATGGAAAGAAAAACGCTTGAAAAAGAAATCCAAGCGAAAGAAAGATTTCAAACAGAGGAAGGATTTTATTAAATCCAAAAATCCTAAGGCTTGTTATAAGTGTGGTAGAGTTGGTCATTTTTATAAAGATTGCAAAGTCAAGGAAAAGATTAAGAACCTTGATATTGATAATGACTTAAAGGAATCATTATACAAGATTTTGTTGAATTCAGAACCAAAAAATTCAGGTTTTGAGTCAGATAAATCAAGCGACTCTTCATCAGATGAAGATATCAGAGTCCTTGACAATGAAAGTTATATTTCAACCAGTTCAGATGATGAATGTCTTCCTTGTCAAATAGGACAACCCTATACTAACAAGGGAAAAGAAGAGGATGAGTTTTATAATCTCTTTTCACAATTTCAGGACACCAGTATCAATGTCTTGGATGGTAATAACCTCGTGGATTTATTAAAAATTATCAAAGATCCAGAGCTTCGGTCCCAAATTATTGATAAACTTGATGAAGCACATCAGCAACTGGAAATCCAACCTGGTATCCAAATAAGAGAGTCAACAGGTCCATACACCATGACAGAAGTTAAAAGACTTCTCAAGGAAAGGAGAAATATCATATTTGCTCCTGCTACAATCCAAGATTTGAAAAAAGAGATTTCTAATCTTAAACAAGAAATCTCTAGTCTCAGACATCATAATAGAATCCTAGATAAAAGGATTTCTAAGATTGAGGACAAAGGAAAGCACATCATACAAACTCCAATCCATCACACCATGGTAGAAATAGCCGTGGAAGGGGAAACTTCCGAAGCAACTCCAGGAGGAAATTTCCTCACAACTATGGAAATAATTACTTCCCAATTTTTTTTCATAAAGGTTACTCTTTTAATTGATTACAATTTCAAAAAGGAATTTACTGCTCTTGTTGATAGAGGAGCTGATTTAAATTGTATTCAAGAAGGATTAATTCCTTCAAAATATTTTTATAAAACTACTCATAGTTTGAGATCTGCTAATAGGCAGAAAATGGGTATTACTTTTAAGTTACCAAAAGCCTATATTTGTCAAGACAAAGTGTGTATACTACAAAGTTTTGTCTTAGTAAAAGATATTTCAAATGAAATTATTTTGGGAACCCCATTTTTTCAAAAAATATTTCCTATCCAAAAATGGGATACTGAAGGTATTATAGGAACCTTTGAAGGAAAAACTATTGAATTCCAGTTTATAACTGAACCATTTTCCAGAATTATAAATGAGATAAAAGACAGGTAGATGAATAAACGTCAACAGATTAGTTTTTTAAAACAAGAGATCTATACTCTTAATATTAAAGAGATTTTGCAAAATCCTAAATTACAGCAAAAATAGATTTCTTAAAAAACCAAATTTTCCTTACAAATTTGTAGTGATCATCCTAATGCTTTTTGGGAAAGAAAAAAACATATTGTTTCTCTTCCAAATGAAGAAACCTTTTCTGTGGAAAATAATCCTACTAAAGCAAGGCCATGAAAAATGAATTCTGAATATTTATAATTATGCAAAAATGAGATTTCTTCCCTTTTACAAAAAGGTCTCATACGATCTTCGAAATCTCCATGGTCATGTACTACTTTTTATGTTAATAAACATGCTAAACAGGAAAGAGGAGTTCCTAGGTTGGTTATTAATTATAAACCCCTTAATAAGATTTTGAAATGGATTCGATATCCAATCCCTAATAAAAAAGGATTTATTGGATCGACTCCACAATGCTATTATATTTTCACAATTTGATTTAAAATCGGGATATTAGCAAATTCAAATTGCCGAAGCAGATAAATATAAAACTGCTTTTAATGTCCCTATTTGGAAATTCGAATGGAATGTTATGCCATTTGGATTAAAAAATGCCCCTTCAGAATTTCAAAAAATCATGAATGATATTTCAAGCCTTATAGTAATTTTATCATTGTTTATATTGATGATATTTTAGTATTTTCAAATGCTCTAGAAATGCATTTTAAACAACTTGATATATTCAAGAAAGTAATTATACAAAATGGATTGGTTATATCCAAACCAAAGATGTCTCTTTTTCAAACCAAAGTTAGATTTTTAGGTCATAACATTGAAAAGGGAAAAATTATTCCTATTAATAAAAGTATAGAATTTGCTTCTAAATTTCTTGATATTATTACTGATAAGACTCAGCTTCAACGATTTCTTGGAAGCTTAAATTACATTTCACCATTTTATAAAGATTTAGCAAAAGATACATCTATTTTATATGATAGATTAAAAAAGATTCCAAAACCATGGATTGATAATCATACCCAAGCAATTCGCAGGATTAAGGAAAAAGTTCATAATCTTCTTTGTCTTACTTTAACCAAACCTACTGTCACGACCCAACCCCGTGGGCCACGACTGGCACCGTACTTGGGCACCCAAACAGACTTACATATCCAATTATCAAATCCAAGCTTAACTCAAATTTCATGTTAGCCATTTAAACATAATTCAAGTCAAAACTTGTCTTAAGCGGTCACACGTATCAAAATATCATATCAGAACAGAAAGGAGCGGCGGAATACACATCGCCGTACAAATGCACATATACAAATATACAGGCCATTTGGCCGTATCCAAATCTGATAGGTTGGCGGAATATACGTCGCCAATCGTATGTACAGATACAACATAAGGGCCATTTTGGCCACCATAACTGACGGACCGCACTAAGACACAAATCGTGACTAAAGCAGACACACATAGGACCTTCGACCCACATATATGACTACAGGCCTCTACAAATGCAGAACGAAAACATATGACGGGACAGGGCCCCGTCGTACCCCAAAATAGTCAAATATACATATGCATATACATCACAAGGGATATGTACCGACATATGGGCTCCGGATCAAAGGAGCACTCTGTAATAGCAGAACGTGTGGCCTACACTGGCAGATCACTGATCTCTGTACCTGCGGGCATGAAACGCAGCCCCCGAAGAAAGGGGGTCAGTACGAAAGATGTACTGAGTATGTAAAGCATAGAGTACAGAAATGTAAATCACAACTGAAAAACAAACCGGATACAAAAGGGGAATACTGACCAGTATATCAAAATATGTACCAAAACATATATATACATAATGCAGATAAAATCATGCAAAGCTCAGGAACGTGGTCACCACTCCGACGCTGGTGCCACACACAGCATAACACCAGAAGGTTCAAATCTCCGTACATCCCCGAACACACATATCATCATAGCATATCGCCAGCCATATCACAGCATAACTTCAAACGGAACCCGGCCCTATGGCGAGGTCTCGGGAACCGTAACACAGCATACGGCCGAATTAATCATAGGGCGCATGAATCATAACCGACCCGGGAACCGGTGAACGAAATCATAATAAGGGCACGAGCGGAGTCGTGAGCAAACAATGCAAATTACATATCAAAATACTTTTGCAACTTGATAACATCATATGTTGACTCATTAGTCAAAATAGTTCGAACAATTAATCAAAACGGGGTTTATTTCACAAAAGTATTTCCAAAATGGTAATTATGGTTCAAAATATAATCTAGGATGTCGTGGCAATCAAAACATTACTTTATAATGGCCAAATTCATAAACAAAAGTCTTTTACCGACGTTATACAAAAATGGGTCTAATAGAGCGAACAAAGAAGTCTCGGGGTTAGCGGGCCCACCTCGGGTCAAGTCGAGGTGGCGGACGTGAATCACGGACATTTGGGGTCTATAGAATCATACATAGAGGTTTCGAAGCGATTCGATTACATTTACATAGATTTCGGACATTAGATCACTTTTCAACACAAATGAGAGTCTTATGGTTCAATTGAATTGAATGAATAGTACTCAATTTCCAATTTGGATTTCCAAGAACAGAATTGCCCCCGGGGCTCTAACATCGACCTAGTATACCTAAGACATGCCAAAAGAAGGAAATAGGGTAGCCTTACATACCTTTCTCACTTCTTATGCTCGTTCAAACTCGATTCCCGTTTCGTCCAAAATCTGCAATTGGTCATTGCTACCAATTAGGAATTGCAAAACTTAAGAATTCACTTAACTTCATGTTTGTCTGCCGAAATTTCAGCAGCACCTCCCCTATACATATAACATCCCCGAGGCTTAGCTCGGCTCAATATATATCAACAACACAACCCACAATACCAAAGTTATCACGAATCACATCAAAATGGTTCTAACGTCAATATTTTTCTTTTCTACATAAAGCAATACTTCCATTTCAAATTTCAAATTTCCAAAAAAGTCTCAAGGATTTCACATTAATCATTAACCAAAATCATCACAATATAATTTGGAAACACTTCATATCATTTGTACGAAATATTCATTCGATATACAAAATATACAACTTTCCACCAAAGTCATAATTCATTCAAAACTTCTAATCTTTAACATACTTATTCATAACATGCATCCATATCCCAAATTCATCAACAATCATCATAATTTGCACCTTAACAACTCTATTTTTATAATGTCATAAAATCATACTAGAACGACATAAACTTCTACATTCCATTTCAATGCAAACTTATATCATTTCATCTTTATTTGCATTGCAAGCATCACAAGGACACAACTAACATGTTAATCAAAATTTAATTCATTCCCATTCCATTTCATATATCACACGGCCAACCTATACATTTCTAACTTCAACCAAATTCATTCCACTTTCATTCTCAATATGAATTCCATCCTACACACAACTAGAATACAACATAAATTCAATCCACCATAAGCATACAATATATATATACACACGGCCATGCACCATATTCCATACCCACTTTGCAAACTTCCATTTTTCCATACTTTCAACTCATTTCTATATACTACAACACAAACAAACCTTTATAACATAATAACATGGAATGAATTCTTACCTTTTTCTCCAATCTTCTTCACTTGAATAAATTGTCATATTGAAGAAACAAATGCTCTATTCTCCCAAACAATTGCACCATGTTGTAGAGGAACTTCAATTTAGTAGGAAAATCACAAAATACAAATTTTAGAGGCAAGATTTTTTAGGGTGATTTTGGCAACCTTAGGGCCGAATATGCCCTTCATTTATTGCTCTTCTTGCTTTGTTCTTTCTCTTCTTATGTTTCTTGAAATTTCTAATGGATAGAGCTCACTTATATAAATTATAACACATGGGAAAATAATTAAAATGAGGGGTTGGGCCAAGGCCATGTTGGCCGGCCACCCTTCTCATTTTGGGCCAAAATTCTCCTTTTATTTTTTGAGCCCAATGACTTAAAATTCTCGTTTTGTAATTCCCGAAACTAATTTCCAAAATTTCAATTTGGCCCTTGGCCTTCCTCCGTGTTTCCACATCAATACTTTTCATGAATAACCCACATATATACTAATTCAAATCAACAAATAACCTTATTCCTTACAAATCAAAAATTATTTCAAATTTTTCCGAATACGTGAGAATACGGGATATAACACCTACTTGGCAAAGAATTATTGAAACAGATGCTTCTAATATTGGCTATGGAGGAATATTGAAACAATATTTCCCAGAAGATAAACATGAGTATTTAATACAATTTTATTCTAGTAAATGGAATAATAACCAGAAAAACTATGCTACTGTGGCTAAAGAAATCATTGCCATAGTAAAATGTGTACTTAAATTTCAAGGAGATTTATATAATCAAAAGTTTTTAATAAAAACTGATTGCCAAGTTGCCAAATTTATGTTTAATAAAGACTGCAAGCATGATGTTTCTAAACAAATGTTTGCAAGGTGACAGACACTATTAGCCCCATTTGATTTTGAAATTCATTATAAGAAAGGGACATATAATAGTCTCCCTGATTTTTTAACAAGGGAATATTTGAGTTCATAACCTTTATTCATCTTATTTGCAGGATGAGGCCACAATTTAGCCCCAACTCTAATAGAGGACGGGGAGGAAGAGGAACAACATCAAAAGGAACAGGCCGTGGTACTGTTCTTGCTCAAATGGGCAACCAAAGGCTAATAGCCGCCAATATTGCAGGATTTTCCAGTAATACTAAGGAAGAAATTACTTACCAACAATATTTGGATTTTATAAAATCCCAAAAACAGAAGGATAATATGCTTCCATCATTCTCTAGTGCCCTTGCAAATGATGATCACGAGGACACAGATTCTTATGAACAAAATAATAACGGAGAATTAATAATTCTCATAGAAAATGATGATCTCCAATAGAGAATTGAACCTTGCCACATAAGCAAAGGTATTTTGATCAAGCATCTTATGCTATAATAATAATAATAATAATAATAATAATAATAATAATAATATGATATTAAAAAACAAATTCCTTGGCAAATCGTCTATCGTCACGCTAGTTAATTTCAGGACCCTTTCTCTCTCTCTCTCTCTCAAAGAATTTGCCTCTCCCACTCTCTCTCATGCATGGACATTGGACATGAATTGTAAATTAGGGCACAAGACTTTTGTCGGTCGAAGCTGCTATAGGGGGGAAAGATGTGATTCGCAGGCAAATTTCAGTTAATCTTTTGCTAATTTTTCACTATAGATTGGATATTTTGCTAGATGAAGAATCGGCGAACGAAAGTGGTTGTGCGGCACTTGCCGCCGACGTTTTCAAAGTGTATGCTTGTGCAGCATGTTGATTCTCGCTTCGCTGGTCGCTACAACTCCTTCACTTTTCGCCCCGCCAAGACCAGGTTAGGGTTTCCATATGCTGCAATATTTTATATAATTGGTTGGCACCTTGATTATTATTTGAAAAGAGCTGCAAATATGTATTGTTTAAACATGAATGTACATGCTTTGGACTGGTATAGCTGGTGTTCTGTTTCCTCAATGTTGACAACTTTTGTGCCCAAAATTTCTCGTGCAGCCTGAAGCATCAAAGCTATTCAAGAGCCTATATTGAATTTAGGACGACGGAAGATGTTATCGAGTTCGCTGACTTCTTTGATGGACACGTGTTTGTCAGTGAGAAAGGTAAAGCAGGAGATCAATTGGGCATTCATTCCATCCAGATGAAACTTGAAAATGATTTATTTGGATGAAAATGACTATGCATCTAATCTTTGATCGGCAAATTGTTATTATCATTTTCCTGGAATGTATGTCCTAGGCACTCAGTTCAAAGCAATTGTTGAGTATGCTCCTTCACAGCGTGTTCCAAAGCACTGGTCCAAGAAGGATGCCCGTGAAGGGACCATATTGACAGGTATTAAAATTGATGAGCTGATTGCATGTGACATACATGCTATGCCCATTTTGCATTAATTTGTGTTGACACACTTGTAGATCCTGCATATCTGGAGTTTCTTGAATTTCTTGCAAAGCATGTTGAGAATATTCCGAGTGCTGAAATACAATTGGAGAGAAAGGAGGCTGAACGAGCTGGTTAGTCAGAACATTTGCCCTACTCTCCTTGTGCATCAAATGGAGATCTAAATTTATCAAAATGAGAGTTGCAGAGCGAAACATGAAGGTGGGAGCGCATGTTCTCCGAAATTGAAGTTTCACTTATTTCTGTATTTCAGGCTCAGCAAAGGATGCTCCTATAATTACTCCATTAATGGATTATGTACGTCAGAAAAGAGCTGTGAAGAGTGGAGCACGGGTGGGGAATTTTCCTGTTTTGAAATTCCTAGTATTGGGATTCTCAAACTTTACTGTTAAAGAACTAGTTGCTCCCTGTTTTTTGTCGTGTGCAGCTTTCAACTTGTATTTGCTCTGTGCTTTATATGTTGGATGCTTCTGCTGTTTTCTGTGTGAAAAAGAGAAACGGGAAAGTATTAGTTCTCGCACGTCACTAAATAATTTTGTGTTTACCTTCGTTGACATTACTTGGGTACGTGAGCAACAGAGAGAAAAGTTTCATAATTTGGCCTGAAGCGGATTGTTATAATGGAACCTCCTACTTTTCTTTTATCTTTCTGTTTCAGGTCATGAGAGATCCTCAAAGAATTGAAGAATCTGTAAATATTCCATTTGAGCTACCTGTTGGTAAAATAAGGTTTTGTCGTTTGTGGAGATTTTACCAGAATGAGCTTCTAATCTTGCTTATTTTCTAAGTAAAATGTCCCTCTTAATCTGGCATTTTCCAGTTGTGAATTCTTTTATATAGGGAATTGAGTAATGAGGGTTAAATATTTTATCATTGCCGATGGTTTTTGTGGATGGTAATTGATAATGTATAGGAAAAAATAGCGGGAAGGGCTAGATCTAGTCGAATTATATCTTGTGGTAAAGAGTATGTTATGTTCTTTAAAAGTTGATTTGAGCACTATATTCAGTCTTTTTTTTTTTTTTTGAAAATGGTAACAGTTAATCTACATATCCACAGGTATACTATATCCAAATGTGTAGTTCCCCTTCAAAACGTTACATCTTACAGCTTGTTCCTTACATGATCTTCCTCTTACAGTACTTCCAAAGCATCAAAAATATCTTCTGTTTGTACTAAAACTACCTGTTTACACCAATAATAAAAAAGACTTAGACAATTCATCTTGAACTTCTGTAGACCACATTGTTTGCTCTCAAAGCACCTCTGATTCCTTTCATTCCATACAGTCCACCATATGCATGATGGGACAATCCTCCATCTCTCCTCCTCCTTTATTGCATTTCCATCCCTATTCCAACTGTTTAGAACTCCTTTAATGTTCCGAGGTTTCACCCACTTGATCTTCCTCAGGCTGATGAACATCTTCCGTAGTTGTTCTGTCCATTTGCAGTGTAAAAAGAGATGGTTGATTGTCTCATTTTGTTCCCCACATAAGAAACACCTTGAGCATAGATGGAAACCTCGTTTTTTCAAGTTGTCATGAGTCAGTACTGCTTCTTTTGCCAAGAGCCAGTTGAAGCAGTTCACTTTGTATGGAACTTTTGTCCTCCAGATCATCTTCCAGGGCCAGTCATCCTCCTGCATAGTTGAGGTGTTCAGGTCCTTATAAGCTGAATTAACTGAGAAAATTCCTTTGCTGTCCTTCTGCCATTCTATTGTGTCTCTTTCTCGTGTCAAATTGTTGAAAGTGGCCATTGTATTATGAAATGCTGCGATCCTCTCTATCTCCCAGTCATTCAAGTTTCTTCTCAGATTCAAGATTCAAGTTCCATCCCTGTCCAGTCCATATCTCAGCAACAGTGGCTTGTTGCAATTGACAAAGAACAAATAGATCAGGGTACAACTGTTTCAGGGTTGTACTATCAATCCACTTATCATTCCAAAATGAAACCTTTAACCCATTCCCAACCTTACATCTGATCCTTGCTAGCATAATAGGCCACAAGTTCCTTATTGCTCTCCAAACAGTGCAACTGTATGGTATAGTTACCATGTTTGTTGTCCAGTTATCTTCCATTCCATATTTAACAGTGATGACATTGATGACATCTTTCCAGAGCATGTTCTCTTCTGTAGCAAATTCCCATAACCATTTCATCATTAGGCTTTGGTTCTGGATCTTCATGTCTCTAATACCCACTCCTCCTACCTTCTTGCTAATTGTCAATTCTTCCCACTTGACTAGATGTATCTTTTTCTTGTCTTCAGTGCCTTGCCAGAAAAAGTTCCTTCTAAGCATGTCAATCCTTTTAATCACATTGACAGGTGTTGGAAAGATGGGCATCATGTAAGATGGTAAAGCATCTAACACACTGTTGACCATAGTCAGTCTACCCCTAAGAGAAAGGTACTGACTTTTCCAGTTGGACAGTCTTTTCTCACATTTCTCTAAAACCCCATTCCATATCCCTTTGGATTTGCTTTTAGCTCCCAAAGGCATGCCCAAGTAAATGGTTGGGAGCTCCCCCACTCTGCCTCCAAGCTTCTCAGCTAACCTCTCCAATTCTGGCACCTCATTTATAGGATAGATGAAACTTTTCCCCCAATTGATGTGTAATCCAGAAACTGCTTCAAAGATGATGAAGATAACCCTTAGCATTAGCATACCATTTTCCTTTGCATCACAAAATACTAAGGTGTCATCTGCATACTGTAGATGTGTGATCTATAAATTGTTTCCATCTCCCATCTGGAATCCCCTTATCCATCCTCTCCTGTGCTGTGTTTAACATGTTGCTCATCCCTTCCATTGCAAGAATGAATAGGAAAGGGGATAAAGGGTCCCCCTGTCTCAATCCCCTTTGAGAAGGAAAGAAACCACAAGGAGCTCTATTGATCAAAATTGAGAATTTTACTGTGCTGTGCTGATGCATTGTTTAATCCATCTAATCCATCTAGTACCAAAGCCCATCTGCTCCAGCATCTTGATCAGGAAGTTCCAGTTCAAATGATCATAAGCTTTTTGGATGTCAAGTTCGCATAGAATGCCTGGTTTTTTACTTCTCTGCCTGGAATCCACACATTCATTAGCTATAAGAATTGCATCCATAATCTGTCTCCCTTTTATGAAAGCCATTTGCTGTCTATCCACCAGTTTGTGGATAACCTTTTTCGGTCTCTCTGCCAGTAGCTTGGCAATGATTTTGTATACTCCACCTATTAAGCTAATAGGTCTGAAGTCATTGAGTTCTATTGCTCCAACCTTCTTTGGAATTAGTGCCACAAAGGTAGCATTCAGACTTCTTTCAAAGTAGCCATCTGCATGAAAGTTCTGAATAGCTGCTACTAGGTCAGTCCTGATGATTTCCCAACATTGAGTAAAGAAAGCCATTGTATACCCATCCGGACCTGGTGCCTTATCTCCTGCACATGCTTTAATGAATTCCAATACCTCTTGAGCTCCAGATGGTGTCATAAGGTAAGTGTTGTCATCTTCCTCTATCCTGGGACAGTTTCTCATATCTAATTGAGGCCTCCAGTTCTCTGTCTCAGTGTAAAGCTTCTCATAGTAGGCTACTATCTCATTCTTCACTTCTATAAGATCTTCCACAACTTCACCATCTACTCTCAGCTTATCAATTGTGTTTACTCTGCGGGGGGCATTAGCAGTTTTATGAAAAAAGCTAGTGTTTCTGTCCCCCTCTTTTAGCCAGATTGCCCTGGATCTCTGTCTCCATGCAATCTCTTCATGTCTGGCTATTTCTTCAAATTCCAACTTCAGTGCCATTCTAGATGCTATTTCTCCCTCCTCCAGAATTCTGTCCTCCTGTATTTCTTCCAGTTCAGCCAATTGGGCAAGCACTATTTGCTTCTGGATCTTCAAGTTTCCTTGAGCTGTTTTGCACCACTCCTTCAGTTTATCCTTAAGAGCTTTCAACTTTGCCACTAAAATATAGTCAGGTTTGCCAATGAAAGTGAAGGATTCCCACCAGTTCTTTACTATTTCATTGAAACCTTCTGTTTGCAGCCACCAATTCTCAAACTTGAAATATGAACTGTTTTTCTCCCATTCCCCACATTGTAACATCAGTGGGGAGTGATCAGAAGTTACCCTGTGAAGTATAGTCTAGTCTGCTTGTTTCTGAAACTGGCATCCCATTCTTCTGATATGAGAAACCTATCTATTCTTGCTGCAATAGTATGTCTGTCTCCCTTTTTCCATGTGAACTTTCCTCCTGTTAAGTCCAAATCCACCAGCTCCATGTCTATAATAAACTCAAAGAAGTCAGTCATTTCTTTGTTGATCTCCTGCAATTCTTCTTCTCTGATGGGAATCTAACTGTATTAAAATCCCCACACAGGACCCAAGGACCTGGAATCAGTCCCCTTGCTGCTCCCACTTCTCCCCAAGTTTCCTCTCTTTCTTGTCTGTCATTAGGAGCATATACTCCAGTCATTTGCCAACTGAAATCTTGGGTTTTCCCAATGAAACTACATGAAACTGAGTACATTCCCACACTACTGATCACACCTTCCCATCCCCTTTTATCCCACATTATGACTATACCACCTCTGGTCCCACTTGCTTCTAGCTGCACATAACTAACCCATCTACTTCCCCAAACTTCCTTAACTATATGATTTCCCCCTCCACCTTTGTTTCCTGTAAACAAACTACATCTGCTCTCCAGCTTTGTAAACAATCCCTGATCATACCCCTCTTCTTGCTACAGTTTAATCCCCTTCCATTCCAAGATACTATATTTAGCTTCATTGATTTTTGATTGCCAGATATCCCCCCCTGCTCCTAGTGCCATTGCTCATAAATTTAGTATCTAATTCTAATCCCTTCAATTCATTCATCCCCTTCCTTTTTGTGATTGACTGCTCCCCCTTGTTCTCCTTATTGTTGTCAATTTTAAAAAATAACTCTCTGGCCTTCTCTTCACACCCTCTGAAGCTTGCTCCAAACTCTGTACTGAGTCTGGTGATGTGCTGTTTAATCCATCCCGGAGTGCTGACTTGTTTGGTAATTTCTTCCTCTGAGAGTTGGATTCTCAAAGGAACAATATCTTCTGCAATCTCTTCTGTGATTTCTTCTTGTATGCTGATTTGTACGCATTATGTTTCTCTTGCTTCCATCTGTAGCTTGTCTTTTTCCATAACTTGCCCCTCCCAATGATCAATTTGAATGGGTTGGGTCTCTTTTTCCCCTTCTCTGCTTCTCAGGTTCTGGAACATGTTGTGCGTTGTAAGCTTAGAAATATTTGCCTGTATTTCTATGCTTAGTTAATTTAAATGATGGTGGACCACTGCAAATGGGTCCACTAAATCTCGGCCCAATTTGTCAATTCTTTTAATTTGGCCCGCCACTGTTTCTAAAGGTCTTTCCCTTTTTCCTCCAGCCCACATGTCCCATTGTTTAAAATTTCCCCACTAATCGATGTACCCACGTGGGTTCCCCTTTTATACGCTGAATCTGTCAGTGTATGCGACCTCTGCCCTTTATTATCCACCGGACAAAAGACCTTCTCTCTTCTCTTTCCTTCGATAGCTCTGACCGTCACCGGAATCTCACACCATATTGGGAAGGTGTATGAGAAACCGTCGCTGGACACCTCGATAACCCTCGGAACTTCCTCCCCATCCCCTTTCACCTTGATACGAGCCCAATGAAGATGGTTCTTGAGCTCGGTAGTCTCCTCTGTTTCCAGATACCCCCCACACTTGTATCCTATTTTCTTGAAGATTTCTTGTGACCACATGCTGAGGGGAAGCCCTAGAATTCTGACCCACACCCAGTCTCTTTTAATCTCTGCTGGCCAACATCCCGTCGTTGGTTTCCACCAATCAATTTTCAATTTCATCTTTTTCCAGTTCCATTCTCCAGTCATAATATGTTCCGCTACTTCCCTTGATGGGAGTTCGAAGAGAAAATGGCCATCATTCATCGCGAAGACATTAAGACCGAACGCCGTCTTCCATGTGTTGCTTGCCCATCTTCTTACGTCTGCGTAATAGCCTCTTGTGAAGGGTTCTGGAACTTCCCAACAATACATCTGTTCAACAAATCTTTCTCAGAGATAGGATTTTCCCCAGCTATCTTTATGTTATTATCCTTGGACTGAATCTGTGCCTTTTTTGTGTTTTCCGTTGTCCATCTGTTGTCGGTGATGACTTGTTTGAAGGATGCCCCCAGCTGTTTCGTAGTTGGTCTCTGTTGCTTCTGAATTTGCACTGGCTCGTATATGAACATAGCAATCTTATGTGCTATATTCCCCCATCCTTCTTTGTATGTGGTCTTCGGTGTAATGATTACTGATTTGCTTTGTCCTTGAATGGCAATGAAGCTTATGTATCTACCACTCATTGTATTTAAGAGTGCAGAAAAATTCTGAAAAATGATCCTTCAGATTCCATCTCCTGACTACCTTGCCCTGTACTTTGGATGCTTCAATAAATACTGATATCAACCACTTTAAAACTTTAATGCTAATTTTCACTCTTCTCATTAAATTCCTGCTACGTTTCACCCATTCGTACCAAGATTCTGCACCAGAATTGCACTTAGTAATATCATAAGACTTGAAACCTGCATTAAAATATACTACTGTCCCCTAATGAGAGAACCGACCATGGTGGCCGGAAAAAGACCCACAGAAAAGGAAATAAATTTGAAATTACACTAAAAGCTCACTGGCCACGAAAATCGTGCCTGGGAGAATTTGCCTAAAAAGCAGACTTCACTCTAGTGATAAACAAAAATCTATATTCAGTCTTTTTCTTCTGGATGTTCCGTCGTCAGTCTTCCTTTGCTTACTTTGTTTCTATATAGAAGACTTTTGTCTTGTTAAAAGAAATTATGGTATAATTCTCTTGAGCATTTTCCCTCAAGTTTAATACTTGACACCAAGTTTATTGGCCTTGGATTTTGACAGAGATCTATCTCTAATGGAAAATCAACCAAAAGGGTTGGTGGCACAACCTCAAGAACTCCTAGCTCAATTGCATCTAGTCGAGGCTCTGAAAAGAGGAGGATTTCTACAACCATGGTACGTGCTCTTCATCCAAAACTTTGTGCCCATGAACTACTGGGATTTGTCCACGTCTTTTTACCCACAACTCTCTATACAACTTTTTATACATATAAATTTTCCTTCTTAATTTCACAGAATATTAAGGCTTTGTCTGGAGTATACTATTCTCTACTCTTGACCTGCTTTCAGTTGTCTCTAATTGTAAGACCTTTGTCTCTAATTGTAAGACCTGATGACCTGGTTTGATCTATATGCTTGCTTGTACATGAAGATAATATCAAGCCTTCACCACTTTCACTGTACTTTTTTCTTTTGCATCTATGGCTTATAATTGAGCTTTTGATTGCTAGTTTCCTTTTTCTCTATAATTGCGTGGAAGCTTTTTTTTTTTTTTTCTACCAATTTTTGCACCAAATATTTAGTTTGGTGTCACGACCCAACCTACCATGACTGGCACCCATACTAGCTCCTAGCGGGCTAACCAATACGCTTAACCATCTACTCGTTCAAATTCCATTTTTACTTAGTCAATTCATTCTGTTCACAATAAATCTTACCTGCAGGGGACCCACGGTGTCCATGTACCCTCGCTCTGAAATCTTACCTCGGATCACGAGCCTTTAACTTAGGCCACATCCTCATCTCCGTCAAATGTGCCCAAAATCTAGGTCACATCCTCATCCCCTTTCAAATGGGCCTTTTCATATATATATATATATATATATATATATATATTATGTATATATATTGTCATTTCCTATATATATTGTCACATCACCTTTACTGAACGATTATCAAGTAGTATATCGTTTTCATCGAGAAGATCATATTAACTTCTCACCACAATTGTCATCAAATTATAGATCACCACACATCGAGTAATGGCATTTAGCCCACATTATCACCCAATCAATAACATATAGGAATTCCAACCACACATTATGCTCGAAGACTAAACATGCTTTCTCCTATCAATCTTATTTTCCTTTTCTTTCTTCTTTTTTAGGTATCTTATGTCCTGGCAGACAGGTAACACATACAATCAACTAATCAAAGTCTAACTCAAGTAAGCCGTAACCTACCTTAACTGCAGAGCTAGAACAATACGAATCACTCCGCTATAGTCTTTCCTTCCGTAATGCCTCAGAACGCTCAAAGTCTAGCATCAGATGCTAAATAAGTCACAATTACTCTAGTTAACAACATCAATTCAATGAGCACCCTTCCACTTTACCCTTTCTAATAGGTGAAGGCTTTGTATGTATAAATCATCCTAACATTGGCCTCAGCAACCATAAACTATCAATTCATAAGGTTATTCGTTCAAGTTATCTCTTACAAGCAATTTCTATGGTCAAGCTACCATCTTTATGAAACCCTAATTCTCAATTTACTTAGTTCATGTCTCTAACGGTTCAATTCTTGATTAGAAAGTGATAACTCAAGCCTTTAGATGGTAATCACACAATAATATTCATAACCCACCAACTATTAAAGGTCCATTAAGTTCTAGGGTTACTAGTCTCAATTTACCATTGTAGACTCATTAGAATGATGATGATCCTAGAGATGAATGCGTAGTGAAGGGAGGAAGGGTTGAGACTTACCTCTCAAGAATATTCTTGCCCCAGCCTTAGAATTTCACCCTAGGTGCTCCTCGGAAACTATGTTGGAGTTTTATGAATAAAGAATTCGGATTAAGTGTTTAAAATCATGGTTTTACTGTCCCCGTCGACTGCTGCGGCGGTAGTTCTGTCGCTGCAGCGGTTTCACAATAGTGGGCAAGGGCCCGCTGTAGCGGACACTAACTGTCGTCCACTTCCGCTGTGGCGAGCATTGACCCGCCATAGCGCAAGCGCTACATCCCCCTTTTTCCTTATGTTTGCGACAACGAGGATCACGCCGCTGCTGAACCAATGGGGTCGCTAATTTCACCAGTTTTTCACTCTACCACACAACACTTTATTCGAGGCCTCACAAACACAACAGAACATGCACGTTAATGTAAAAACACCATACGGACTCATCCGTGGCCTTGGAATCCCCAACGGAGGTCTAATTTCCTACGCCTCTCCCTTCCCAAATGGACTCAACACAACCAAACAATAATCACAAACAAGCCAAGGTTTCAGTTCTTAGACATCTACATTTGAGTTTCTATCATCTCGCTCTACCCTTGGAAGGGTTCTATTTGGTAGGAGGATTTTCCATAACGACCGGAAAGGTCGTTACATTTGGTCATAAAATTTACACACACTCAGACATACGCACATATAGATGCACAATTTTTATCTTTTCATGTAGGTTTTGACAATAAAACTGCTGCTTGTTGGGAATTTTTCTGTTTATTGACATGCGGTTAGTAACTCGTCTTGAATTGCTTACGCAACTACCTTATTTTGCAGTATGTTCAACGGGACAGTTCTAAGGCTGGAATCAGTAAGGACAAATCATATATGCTAGTGCCAAAACGTGATGATCAGCAGCTCTCTGACAAGTCTGGTACCTCTGCTCCTAGATCTGGGATTCATTTAGTGGAAGGGGAAATTGGTATGTCTTATGTTTTGTACAGGGTTGCTACAGACTACAGTTGATATTGGCATCTTTTTTTTTTTTTTCTTCTGTTTGTGGGGTGGAGGAGTGTTTAACAGTCCACATTTAAAAGATTTTTTAGGGGTTCAATTTGGATGAGAGTATGTTTAAGTTTAAATAATCAAACATGTGGATTTGTGATGTTGTCATCTTTAAGACGACAATGATGTCCGAAGAATGGAGGTCGAGTGTAATGATCCCTCTATACAAGAACAAGGGCGATATCCAAAGTTGCAACAACTATAGAGGTATCAAGCTGCTAAGCCATACTATGAAAGTGTGGGAAAGGGTGGTGGAGATGAGGGTGAGGAGAGGCGTATCTATTTCAGAGAACCAGTTTGGATTCATGCCGGGACGCTCAACTACAGAAGCCATCCATCTTGTAAGGAGACTGGTGGAGCAGTATAGGGAGAGGAAGAGGGACTTACACATGGTATTTATCGACCTAGAAAAGGCTTACGACAAAGTTCCAAGGGAGATCCTATGGAGATGCTTGGAGGCTAAAGGTGTACCTGTGGCGTACATTAGGGTGATCAAGGACATGGATGAGGGAGCCAAGACCAGGGTAAGGATAGTAGGAGGAGACTCAGAGCACTTCCCAGTTGTGATGGGGTTGCATCAAGGATCAGCTCTTAGTCCGTTTTTATTTGCCTTGGCGATGGATGAATTGACGCGGCATATTCAAGGTGAGGTGTCATGGTGTATGCTTTTCGCGGATGACATAGTCTTGATCGACGAGACTCGTAGCGGAGTCAACGCTAAGCTGGAGGGTTGGCGTCAGACTTTGGAGTCTAAAGGATTCAAACTGAGTAGGACCAAGACAGAGTACTTGGAGTGCAAGTTCAGTGAAGCACCTCAAGAGGCTGGCGTGGAAGTGAGGCTTGGTACCCAGGTCATCCAGAAGACAAGTATTTTCAAGTATCTTGGGTCTATTATACAAGGCAGTGGGGCGATTGACGATGATGTCACACATCGTATTAGGGCAAGGTGGATGAAATGGAGGCTCGCTTCTGGAGTGCTATGTGATAAGAAGATGCCACCACAACTTAAGGGCAAGTTCTACAAGGTGGTGGTTAGACCAACTATGTTGTATGGGGCGGAGTGTTGGCCAGTTAAGATCTCTCACGTCCAAAAGATGAAAGTTGCCGAGACGAGAATGTTCAGATGGATGTGTGGGCACACCAGGAGTGACAGGATTAGGAATGAGGCTATCCGGGACAAAGTGGGAGTGGCCTCGGTGGAAGATAAGATGCGGGAAGCGAAACTGAGATGGTTTGGACATGTGAAGAGGAGAGACACAGATGCCCCAGTGCGGAGGTGTGAAAGGTTGGCCATGGATGGTTTCAGAAGAGGTAGGGGTAGGCCGAAGAAGTATTGGGAAGAGGTGATTAGACAGGATATAGCGCAGTTACAACTTATCGAGGACATGGCCTTAGATAGGAGGGTATGGAGGACTCAGATTAGGGTAGAAGGCTAGTAGATAGTAATGTTTATCCTTTCATATTAGTAGTCACATTATCGCGATATAAGTTCTTGTGCTTTGATTTCTGCTACTATTTGTTATTCTGTACTTTGATTATCTTATTTTACCTGTGATGTGATAGCTATAGCTACTGCTCCTTTACAAACTGCTTCATTATGGCTTAGTCGCTTTAGTTATTTTCATTTCCATATCGCTTTGAATCTCTTGGCCTTATCTGACCTCTTTTTATGCTTTTATGCTTTCTATTGAGCCGAGGGTCTTTCGGGAACAGCCGTCCTACCTTGGTAGGAGTCAGGTCTGCGTACACTCTACCCTCCTCAGACCTCACGTTGTGGGATTTCACTGGGTTGTTGTTGTTGTTGTGGATTTGTGATGTTATGCCTGCTTATGTTAATGCATTTGAGAGTGATACCAAGTGTAAGTGACAAATTGACTTGTCATGTTTATGGAAATTTAGATTAAAGGTAAAGGAACTGCACTGCTGGTACATTTTCTAGTGCTAAATCAGTTAGATCAATTTTACTGGCTTTGCCAGTGGAGAATCTGGATGTTGGGAACTTGACAAAAAACCCAAGGAGGATCTAGCAGGCACTCTGTAAAAGTCTGAAAGGCAGGAGTGGGGTGGATAAGGAGTTAACAGTTCTCTGTCTAGACCTTCAAGCTCTTTATTTGTGTTTCGGAGATCTATTTGTAGGAAATAAGCTACACTAACTTGCCGCTGAGACATTTGTTTTTCATAAATTATAGTATACTCAGTAGCAACTAGCAAGCCAAGGAACTACGACAATCATATATCTCTGTTGCTGTGTTCTGTTTTGCTCAGTTAAACAAATATGTTGAAAGTAGCAAGCATCAATGTGTATAAAGGTTTATGACCAAAACAAAAAGGACAGGAGAATAATTCTGTGCATTAATTTTACCTTCTAAACAAAAAATAATTCTGTGCATGGTAAACCTATTACTTATGTACCCGGGTAGGCGGGTAGCGGCCTCTCTTCTGTGCTCTCTGTCAATCTTGTTCAGAGGTACTGCGTAGAAGTAATTCATCTTCAGGATCAACCTAATCTTTTCCTCCTTGATGTTCAGAGGAAGGGTTCACCCTTATACAAGTCACTTTTTCTACAATGTTAATAAAAATGAAAGCCAGAGAATAGGGAAAGATAATCCATAACCTGCCTTATCACAAATATTTTCCTATGACTATTGGTTATATTAGTTATTGGTTTTTAGCTCTTTATTGAAATGGTGTACTTGATACTAAACCTGATCTTTTGAGTGCTGGTGTTGTATCGCAATACCACTTTACAGTATTTTCAAGAGTCTAGCAAAACATACTGGATTTGGGATTACTTAATAAGATTTTGTTTGAGATCTATTTGTTGGATAATCAAACTAAGCCAAAATGCATTTCTCTTTGTTTGTTCGCTAGCTGATCTTGGCCTTTGAGTGAGGATATACTATATGCTAAATGAGTAGACACACAAAACAGATTTGGCTTTTGATTGCGTAGATAAAACTTGTTACTTGTGTGAGTTTGTTTTGCATGATAAACAGAGAAGTTCCAACAGAAACATTCTCTCTTTATCTTTTTGATAATTAAAAAGAGTTCATTAATACTTCAGCAAGATGATATGATATTCACACGGGTGTTGTGTTCAGATACATTAAGCCTCCCAAAAATATATCCAGCTCTCAATACAAGCTAGTATTTCCACTTTACACCAAAATACTAAAGAAATATTCCCTCCTTTCCATCTTATATGGTGGTTCTTGACTGGACATACCTAAAATACCTTAGAACTTGTGGTCTTACATATGCCATGACATTAATATTTAGGGCTATAAGAGCATGTTATTAAGGGTTAAACAGGAAGTTTAAAGAGCTTCCAAATATTGGAAGTTGTCATTCTTTTTGGAACAGACTAAAAAAGAGAAAGTGCCACATAAAATGGAATGGAGCAGAGTAAAAGTTAATAATGTGACCCTCAATAACCAATTCTCTAGCCCTTCGAAAGTTCTCCTATTTCTTCCCGTCCACAAGACCCAAAATTGCAAAAAGAGCGAGCTCGTATAGCTTTTCTTTTCTTGCATCATTTATTCAATCTCCTATTTGCCATTGTGTCTGCTGGTGCCTGAGAAGGCCCATCGAGGTTTGAGTGTTGCTACCATCAAGGATCACAATTCAGAAGCAGAAATACAGTGCAATAGAAGGTGGTCCACATAGAATTCCTTTTGTTATTTTACAGTACGATATTGTCCAAGCTTTGGTATTATTTGGATGTAGAACTGGAATCCTTTATGCCTTTGACTATTTCTTTGCAACTAGAAGTTTTATTGTCTTAAAACATGGACAGAAATTAGCCACCTCTCTGAACCCAAAAAGAGGTCTTCGTCCTGTCACCTGTAATGCAGGGCCAACGTGGAAGTATTTTGGGGGAAGAGTCCTTCTGTTGCATGAAAAAGAGTTATATATTAATTCTAGGGTCATAGGCAGCTGTTGTTTGTATTTTTCATTAAAAAATGAGACCAGTGAATAATCTTCAATTCTTATCTACTGTACTTATCAGAAGAAATTATTAAATTTGAAGGGGAGCCTTGGCGTAACTAGTAAAGTTGCCTATCATGAGGTCACGGGTTTGAGGCGTGGAAACAACCTTTTGAAGAAATGCAAGGTAAGGCTGCATACAATAGACCCTTGTGGCCCGGCCCTTTCCCGGACCCCGCGCATAGCGGAACTTAGTGCACTGGGCTGCCCTTATAATGGATCTACAGAAGTGGGTGATCCAAGTCTAAATTTTTTTTAAGAAGAGAAAGGGCAGCCTGATATAGTTACTAATTGGACTACCTAGCAGGCGACTTCTATCTTATAATCCAGTCTGGTATCTTGGATGCTTATTCACTTGGTTGGAGGTTAGAGCGCTAAGTTTGGTTGAATTATAATCTATTTGATATGTGTAGAGATGTTTTACTTGCACAAGGTTTTGTGCTTTCATCATTTAATGGTGGAGATGATCAGAATGCGCTCTCTCCTTTTTACCATTCTTGTTATTGTTACTTATTCAAGCATTTTGTTTTAAGTATCTATAATGCTTTCTAATCTATTTCAGGTCGTTCGGTAGCTGCTGATAGTGGGAAGAAGAAAATCCTGCTGTTGAAGGGGAAGGAAAGGGAAGGTCCTAATGTAAGTTTTACATCTTTAGTGGCAGGAAAAAGAAGGTCCTAATGTAAGTTTAACATCTTTAGTGGCAGGACAAGGAGCTTTTTTCTTCTACTTGACTATCTTTCACTGGGGCATCGGAAAAGGGGTGGGGGGGGGGGGGGGGGGGGGGGTCAGAGAAGGGAACTGAAGGGCATTGGCAGTCTTTTGTCTCTATCCCAAGGAAAATGATAGCATGTGCAGAATGGTTTCCATTTTATTGGTGAAGCGAACTGAGATACAAGAGATATTAGAGCAAGTGAAGAATTTTATAGACCAACACCATTTAGCTTGAATGACTAAATTCATCTTCCGTGTGTTGCTCAATTTGTTACTACCAACAATTTCAGACTTGCTATGATCATATGTTCATAGAATTTGCTGTAGCCTCCTTTTGAGGTGACAATATCTAAGAGTATGTCCGTTCCTGTTGGGTTTGTCTTCTCTAAATAAAAGCATTACTAAAATATGTTCCATATGACTGTAATATAGTATTCCATTTATGACAAATTTATGTGGATTGCCCTGACAGAGAAAAAGGTGCCCTTCACACAATATTGTGCCCTGGAGGATGATATACTTGTGTAAACTTCTATATGAGGAAAAAAATGTACAGGGATGTTCATGACATTGGATGTACTTATATGGGTTTACTTGCCTGAATTAAAATTCTGGAGGCATGACATTCTAAAGCTTCTGGATTTTGATGTGATTTATCAGATTCTGCATGCTGTGGTTCCCCTGTTAGGGAGAATTATTGCCTCTACATAGTTGTTTAAGGATGTTATCTTTTTAGGTTGCTACTTTATGTCCAAGGCGTAACACATCAAAGTCTTCTCAGGTTATTTTCTTAGAGCCCGTTTGGATTGGCTGAAAAAAAGTGGCTTTTAAGCACTAGTGCTTAAAAGTACTTTTTAAGTGCTGAATGTTATTTTATAAATAAGCAGTTACTTGTTTGGATAAAAGTGCTTAAAGGGGTTTTAGAAGTAAGGGTAGTATTGGAATTAACAGAAAATATAAGGGATAAAAGGGTAAAGTTGTTGGTCAAACCAAAATGGCTTTTAAGCCAAAAAAAAAAAAAAAAAAGAAGAAGTTGGGGTTGAGCAACTTCTTGGTTTTGCCTTATTCTAAGCACTTTTTAACTTAATTTAAGTTGTTTTCTATTTTACCAAAGACCCAAATAAGTTAAAAATGGCTTATAAGCTGGTTTGACCAACTTATAAGCCAATCCAAACGGGCTCTTACTTCGTTTGTCATCCATCTGGGACTTACTTTTGTTTCTATTAACCATGTAGGTTTCTGGTGGCTCATTAGCTCAACAGAATGTGGCATCTACTCTCAAGAATTCACCTAGTTCATCTGCTCCGAAACAGAACCAGCTCCAAGAGGCAAGTGGCAGGATCATCAGAAGTATTCTTCTAAAGGATGCTCAACAGAATCAATCAACATCTCAATCAGAGCATCAAATTCAGGATAAGGCCAAGAGACCTCCTCGGCCACCAAGTATGCAGTTGTTTCAGAAGGATACAAGTGGAGCTAATGAGGATAAGGTTGTTGGAAATGACTTGCATGTTGTCCACATTGAGAAGCAAGAAAGATGTTCTAGGAATAGAGATAGGCCTGATCGTGGTGTTTGGGCTCCTCTTCGTCGTGCTGATAGCTCACAAGCCAGTAATGAATCTTTATCATCTGGTACCCCTCAATCTTCCCAAGTGCGAGATTTTGTTGAAGGTTTGTTCACTTGTATCACTTAACTATTCTTGTCCTTTTGCCAGATATGGTATATTCTCAAAATCTTCTGATTGGGAAAGTAAACTCTTAAGGTCTGCTTGGGAACCGTAGTATAATTACTAGACATGTCATTGCTAGGGTAGTAATTACACAATATAGTAATTACAAAGTCTTGCTTGTTTTGACGCGTAATTCCCAATGTCATGTGTTTGGTTGCCCAAGGGTAATTACATAGTTAGATATTTTTTTAGTTTAAATTTTTTGTAAAATATAGTAAATAATTATAAATTGTTAACTAATATCGTGAAGAATAACTGGTATCTTTCAAATAAATAATTTTTTGAGCTTGAATTAATTTAAAAAAATCCCAATAACAAGTTTAGTATTGGACCAACTTATGTGAATATAATAGAAAATTTATGATTTGTTGCACTTTTTAAATTTAAAAGAAAAAATAGATATGAGTTTAGAAAGTAATTTTCTGTGATGAATAATTATATTAATGAATAAAAGATAAAAGAGTTAAAACTACCTATTGAACAAACTACAAATTCTACTTATCAATCTATCTACAACAAAATTTATATGAGAACTCATTATTATAAAGCTAATAATAAAGCATAATATTATCTTCAAACTATCAATATCATCAATCAAAATTAAACCGATAAAAGAATCATATCAACGAAGATAAAAAGGAAAGAAATAAGATATTTAAAATATAGAAAATCATAAAAAAAGATAATAACTATCTAGGAAGTCATTAAGTTCATTGCCATCAGTAAAACATCAACCTACAAAGTGCTACTAGTACTAGTGTACTAAAATTGAATATGCAATAAAAAATTTTAAAGGGCAGCCCGGTGCACAAAGCATCCCGTTTTAGCAAGGTCCGGTGAAGGTACACACCCTCTGATGTGATTTAGAGTTGTAGACAGTCAACCCTAATGCAAGCATTAGTGGCTGCTTCTACAACTCGGAACCCGTGACCACCTTTTACCGTTGCTCCAACCATCCCTTCTGCAATAAAATTTTTTAAATAGAGAAGGTAAATATTAAGGAGATATGAAGTACTAATATCTGTAATGGAGCAACAAGTGGCTTCATGTTGAAATAGAATTAGAGAGGACAGAAATGGAAGAGGAAGAGTTCCTTTACTCCAAAAAAGAAGAAAATAGTACTTGAAAAAGAAAAAAGAAAAGAATTTAAGGAGTCATTTGGAACGTACATGGTGTAATTACCCCAATTCTCATCTTCCCATTGAGAATTGGAGAGAGTAATTACTTCCGACGAGCCAATAACTCGAAGGCGTTCGGTCTGTTTTTTGAGCAAGAATCACAGCCTTACCTTATCTTCACCATGATACGGACTCCAAGTTTTTATGGAAGAGCACGAGGGGATTTATCATCAATATGATGATTGGAATGGAAACCAGAAGCACGACTGGGGTCCTCGTGGTCCAAGCTAATCAAACCATCAATAACAGTAATGTAAGCATGAGACTTTTTGGTAGTACCGGTGAACCAGATGGCCGCCCTCAATTACACCCAATATCATGCTGACCAGGTAAATTACTTGGCCAAACAAACAGGCCAAACTATGTAATTACACCTAGTTACATCCAATTACAAGTGCCCTTCCAAACTGGCCCCTACGCTTATTATTTTCCTGCCTCTTCCAAGTCTTCTATGATTGCAAATGAGTGTATGCATCATTTCCTTACCTCTTAATTCTAGTTACATGTTCAATGTATGTAAATTACCTTTAGTTTAGTTTTTTCTCTTGAAATCGTACTCTCTTTTTCTGCGTCTATAGGGGGTCAGGGAGAAACGAAAAGTGATTTACCAAGTGCACGTGGTGGTGAGTTTAGACCAATTGGAAGTGGGCGTAATTCTCATTCTTCTGCTGATAATGGTTAGTTTCATTTTGGGCCATAAGATGATTGTGCTGAAATATTTGATGAATTTTCTCTTGCCTGTTAGTTATTGGGTCTTTTGTGGTTACTTACAAAATTTTCTGATGAATTAAGGTAACTATAAACATGGTGGTCGTCATGGTTTGAGGGATGTGGATGGCACTTCTGTTGGGGAAGGAAAACCCGTGAGAAGGGGAGTTACTTCTGCTTACAGTTCTCTTGAGGTGTGCTTTCTTTTTAAATTCTTATTTGTACTATAATTAACTCCGCCTGTGTGAGCTCGCTCACATTGCCGGTCCCAAGCCCGGATAAAGGAGGAGGGTTGCCGAGGGTCAATCGGAAACAGCCTCCCTACCCAGGTAGGGGTAAGGCTGCGTACATCTTACCCTCCCCAGACCCCACTATTGTGGGATTACACTGGGTAGTGACCAAGACCAAGACTATAATTATCTGCTTTCCCCATGTACATTTACTAATGTGCTTGCATGGACTATGGTGCCATTGCAGAAACAAGTGTGGGTTCAAAAGTCAAGTTCTGGTTCTTAGTTTTGTTATTTAATGGTAAGTTTCAATACGGTCCATGTGGTGTCTACTTTCTTTTTACTTCAATTTTTTCCTTCCATAGAAATGTTCGGTAAATGAATTGAATATATGGCATCAGAAGCTACACATTCCGAAATAGCTGAGGCCTTGAAATTTAAGGTTAGCAGAGGGATATACTATTATGATAATTTACGTCTTTTCAATTTGATGGTGGGAAAGCCTGGGACCATCTCTTTGGGTGTAAGTTTAGTCTCCTAGGTAACACATGCTATTTCATTTTGTTGGAACAAAAAAAGGAGCAGTATGTTTTCAATCATAGGCAATGGTATGCCTTTATCTTCTTGCTCAAATTGCTTCGCCAAGTTGTTTGAAATCTAGAGCTGCTGAAATTGGATGTTTGAAGTAGTTTTTAAAAATGGTGTGAGTGATGGATGTGCCGTGGATTGTGTTGCAGTCTTGTGCTTTTTCTAAAGCAGCTCAATGTAATGGAATTTAGTGGCCCATCTTTCTTTTATTGGATGTTGTCAGGGCTGAAAGCTCCGACACTTTTTCCTGTTATATTTGGGTTCTGTTGTATTTCTGTACATATTTTGGGTGTTGGTCTAACTGGAAAGAACATACCTGCCATCAATGTTTAAAAGCAAAAAAGTGTAAAAAGCAACAAGGCCAGTGGGGATATAACCGAAAAGTATTAACTCAAAATAATATATAACCGAAAAGTTGCAAAATTCACCAAAACTATAAAAAATAAGTTAAACATATTGTGACTATAGTACCTACTACCTAGAACATTAAATTGCAATCAAAATTATATTACCTACCCGATATATAATAACGACGATATTAATACAATAATTAAATTGAAATTAAAATCAGTAATTTCAATAACCCAAGATTTAATAACTACAATATTAATACAATAATTCAAAGTAAACATTGTTAAAATAAAATAACATTGTTAAAATAAAATTTCAACTAGGACAGTTAAAGATCACTAAAATAGCAGATTGAATTTTTCATTTTTTTTTTGGTTGATAGATAAGTAAGATGTTTCATTCACAAGGAAACGAATTGAACTTTTCAATTTTTAATCAAGCATCATAAAAGAATTAATGTTAATTTGTAGTATTTTTCATGTATAATTGCTTTAATCAGTACTAAGAGAGTAGAAGGGAGAAGCAAAAGATAAATGCAGAAACAGGGAAGTATAAGAAGATGACTCCCTATACTAGAATTTACAGAAGGAGAGACATTGTTTGAAGGACAACAAGAAGGAAGAAGTAAATCAAAAGAAGCAGATCAACATAAGTAGTAGAAGAGGAGACGTCGAAAAATGAGGAGATGAAACAGACAGGAACGCCAAAGAGCGATGAAGTTTATGTGGAGAGGAGTCCTAGTACTTGAATATTCGAACTTTAATCTTTTGTTTTCTAATTCATATAATGTAAAAATGGAATGTAAGTAGGTGAGGGGGCGGATGTAGCCAAGTGGATCAAGGCAGTGGATTGTGAATCCACCATGCACTAGAGCTGCTTGTCGTTCCAACCTAGTTCCAGCAATGCATTTCTCGGAGCGAGAAAGAGGAACTGCTTGATGTTGCATATTAGAACTCATTAAAGCTCGATTAGATTCTTTCTTTATTTTGACTTTTTTCAAAGGGCAATGAGTGGGAGGAGAACAGTTAATCTGTTATTGTTTATCTTTTAATTGAATTCAAAGAAGCAAGCGCTTCTGATGGGGATTACATTGCACTTGACTGTTTGTAGTGGGTGCTTCATAAAGTTAAGCGCATCTCACCTCTCATGAGGCGATGACTTCGCATCTCTCCGTCGCTTTAAGCATTTAAGGGACGGTTTTTAGTAACACTGTTTGCTTCATGCTTTCTCATTGATTCCTGATGGTTTCCCTCGTGGCTAAAAAGAAATTTTGCAATTCCAGGCTAGGGTCATTTAGTGGGTTTTATGACTTTATCAAATATAATTCTAAGATGTCTTTGTTTGAGAGTTGAGTGTTTCTCATCTTGTTTAATCCAATGGTCACCAAAAATGTCAGTATTCTATGTTAAAACATATTTATTCTCTATCCTATTTCTCATACTACTTTGATCCTCACTGTCTGTAGTGCGTGCTTCATAAATTTTAGCAAATCGCTTCTTCCATGAGGCGATGACCCCTCGCTTTGCATCTCTCCGTTGTGTAAGCAACAAAACGATGGGCTTTAGTAACTGTTTGCTTCAGGCTTTCTCATTGACTTTTGACGGTTATGCTTTTCTGTGATGGCTAAAAAGAGATCTTGCATTTCCAGATTAGGATCACTGTTTTTTTTTTTTTTTTTTAATCAAATATGATTCTAAGATGCCCTTGTTTGAGAAGAAAGTGTTTCTTGTCTTGTTTAATCCAATAGTCACCACAAATATCAGTATTGCCATGCTGTATAGAGATCTTGCATTTCCAGATTAGGATCACTGGTTTTTTAAAATTCAAATATGATTCTAAGATGCCCTTGTTTGCGAAGTTAAAGTGTTTCTTTTCTTGTTTAATCCAATAGTCACCACAAATATCAGTATTGCTATGTTGTATATTTTCTTCACATATTGATTCTCTGTCTTCCTACTTTTCTTCCTGATTTATGGTTTACCATGCACTTAGATTGATTTCGGTACCTAGGTAAGTTGACTAGGCAAACCTCAACCCCCCAACAAAGGGAAAAAAACTCTTGTGGCAAGGGCAGGTCATATTGAGTGTGAGAGAGAGAGAGAGACTCTGCTGCTCTTGCCTTAAAATGAACTCCCAGATACTTTTGGCTTTAAAATGAATTCTCAGAACTTTAATGTGTTTTATGTTGATTGACAAGTGAGCCATTTTGTAATGTTCTTCAATAGTATTATCTTGTTCTTTTACAGTGAAATGATTGGTTGTTTACCATATCAAGTATACAACAAGATAGTGGCTGGAGCTCTCTTTGCTTGACAGGACAGGTGTAAGGTTGCTGGAGCAAAGGTGTGGGTTCGAAAACTTCAAATGGAACTTCAGTACACCAGGGTGCTACAGGTATTGGTGTTCACCTTTGAACTAATCTTTGACCGTATTGAATCAAAGATTGACAGGAATAGGAGCGGGAGGGAAGAAAGTCATATTAATGACATATCACCACAATTTTCAGCTGGTGTTTCTTGTGATGGCATCTTTTCACCATCAGAGCCGTGGATATCCTCGTTCCTGCCTTTTACTCGGCTGATAATCAAGAAAATATAGATTCTTAGATGGGAACTTAACTGTGGTTGAACTGTAAATACAAATGTGGGATCATGTGAAGTGCCCACACTACTTATTCATATGTCTATAATCCCATGTTAATTCTAGGCTTGACTGGTGGAGATTGGAAGCTTGTTTGAGCTAGTGTTATCTAAGCAGATCCAATTGCTGAAGCGTTGAACAGTTGGATCCCCATTATTGGTGTGTTATTGGGGTGTGCTAGGGTAAGGTGTGTTGGAAAATGAAAGAGCATTTTGGTGTTGATCCATCAGCTGGCCAAAGTAATAGTTCAGTTTATATATTACGCAATTCTTTTTTCCGTATGTCGTTAATTTTGCATTTATTCAATCTACTGCTTGTTTCTGAGATTTTGATTATGTGCTAAGGCCTCATTTGTTTCCACGTAATGGAGGTCTGGATCTGTTTGTTCAGACCTTAGGCCATTAAGTGTATTCGTTTACATTAAGATCTAAGCATTTATTTGGTCTGAATAGGTTTTAATCATTAAGATCTTGAACAAAATTTTAATATCATTAAGACGTATTTTGTATGAATAATATGTACCACCGCCTCCAACCCCAACCCCACCCCCACAACCATCCCACCACCAACCACCCCCAGCCACTAACCCCCACTCCACCCCTAAAGACCCCACCCACTACCATGCACCTACCCCATCCACAACTACAAAGCATTTCCACCATTACTGGCGAGCATAAATGTTTCAATTTTTATCATGTAATATTTTTATTTGATTAAATTTGTATTTATCTTCTAACATTTACTTACTTACTTTTTTTTTTTAAAATTTGAATTTTATATTTATTATGCTATAAATAAATACCTTATGCACATTCAGATGTTGAAAGACGAACGGTCCTAATCATTCAGTGTTCAGATGTAGAGACATCTTAATCATTCAAATGTGCATTGAGATTTAGATGTCTTAATTTTAATGAAAACAAATGAGGCTTAAAACTCGACGGGTGTATCATCACAGATTATGTGATTTGATCTGTTCAAGTCAATAGCCACTCCGAAAGCATGAAATCATCTTCCATGTTTTGGATGAGTGCGCAAAATTGATGAAGAATTTGGAAAGGAACTAGGCTTGCACACACCAGAAGAACAAAATTGCGACAGGTGCCTCCTACTTCCTAGGCTGGTAATTTTGTTTCCAAGCGCAAATTTGGCGATCAGCAACTTGAATTTGAAGAGCTTCAAACAGGGACACAAATTTAGGTTAGGAACTTTATGTTCGAATGTAATAATTTGAGTAGTCATATATTGACATTGGTGTCTTCACTTTGCAAAATGTGAACCAACCAAAAAAATACTAGCTCCATATGTTGACTTTGAAGAGCTTCATATAGGGTCAACAAATTAGAGTAGGATGTTACGTCCTTAGTCTTCAACTAAGTGCACGTGTGGCATTTTACAACTTGCTCACAATCTTGCTATGTCAAGTCAACCTAAATTACTACACTCAAGATTGCTAAGAGAATGGAATTAAGAAAGATGAGAAATTTGCTAAAGTAAGCTTTTTATATTAGAGAGAACTACTTATTTTTGCTTGTTGGTTTTACAAATGAAAGCTCTTTATTTATAGTACTCACCTAGGGACTAATATATAAATAATAATTATTGTAGAAGTCTCTACATATTTACAAATATGCCTCTTCTCTAGAACTATCCACTAGGTTAGAAAATTATAAGGTCTTCATAAGAAAACTTCTAGCAAATCCAAAAATATCTAGAGCATTCCATGGGAATCTCCATAGATCTAAAATCTTCCAACATCTGCTAGCTTCTTTTCCATGTAAGCATGCATACGGCAAAAATAGTTCCAAATGGCGCCTAGGTGGCATGATGATGTGGCGGGTCGTAACACTCTCGCCCACTCGATGTTGCGATGACCACAGCGCAATGCTGCTGTGTAAACTCTCAAATCTTGTCTTTGAATGACCACAAGTCTTCGTGTTGTTCCCACATGGCTTCCTTCGGTTATTGCCTCTGCTCAACCTTGTCATGTTGGCACACAAGATCCTCTAGCCTGTGGTGAGAAACAAACCATTTTCCACCCAAAAACGTCTCATCGTTCCCTGGGTGGCTAATTCCATGAGTTGCTTGGCTGCGGGATCATGCTGCATGCCCTTTTTCATAGCCTCTCGGATGTCACAACTTGCTGAAGTGATGGCAGCAAGGTTGGCCTTCTGGCTCAAAACATTGATCACGACATTACCCTTACCCAATGTATATTCCAATTCAATCTTGTCATCCACCTCACGCCTAGGAGGCAAGTGCTTAGGTAGGTCGTTGGGAACTACATCTTTGTTCTCTTTGAGCAAACTCTCTATGCAAGGCAGTAGTATCTTGTGGGAACCCTTGTTTTCTTCCAAACTTCCAATGGTTGCAATGAACGTCGGTTCCCTTTTCTTGAGCCCCTTGACAAGTTGCATAGTTGAGAGTTGTGCTTGACCCTGTGATAGTGGCATCGTCATTGTAGGCGCCATGCAAACTCCTTCTCGTTCCAAGACCAAGAGACGTTGGAGGTAGGGGTCAATCATCGTATGACAATGTCTAAAGAACTCTTGCCCCAGAACAATGTCAAACAGTGTTTTAAAAGGCAGTTTTGGGACTCGCTTCGGGGTGGGACACTGGCAAAATGCCTCGGGGCTTACGTCTGGGGCTTAGTTCTGTGAGGCTTACGCCCTAAGCACGCCTAACGCCCAATGCTTGGGGCTCGCCTAATAGTTCTTACACAAATTATGTGTCAGATTCCTTAGTTTAACACTATTGACCCTCCTAATTCTTTAATAAAATGATGTTTAATAGTTTTTTCATTTATAGAAATAAGAAGATTGAGAGAAACTCAAATAACAAGCCCTTGTATTGCATACTTACTAATTGAGAACACGTGAGACTGAATGGCAATTAACATTTGTTTTAAAAATAGATAGACGGATTTTACATCTTCACTTATCATTGGTCTTCATGTTTTTGTCCTATGTCTCAAAATTATCATATTTTATTATTTAGCTATTTGAAGGGTATTTTATTTTTATTCATGAAGGAATGATGTTTTAATTAAAATACAATTAAATTTTATTGATTATTTCTTTTAGGGAGGTAACTTTCATAGTCTGATAGTAATGTATTTTAAGAAATTGTGATCCTTTTATTGTTTGAAAGTAAGATGTTAAGAGTTAATTTGCATCTCATAATAACTTTTATATCATTGCATTATTTATACTTGTAAAATCATGTTAGAAGTTTTATTTTCTATGAGTTTCTTTAAATGTTTTTAAACTATTAATATATTTTTTATACAATTTTTGTTTATTATACTATTTTACTATATTATAAATTAAATATTTAAAGATCCACGGGCTCACGCCCAATGCCTTGGGGCTTACGCCTCGTCCCGTGCTAAGTAAAATGCCTCGCCTCACGCCTCTGCCTTTTAAAACACCAATGTCAAAGATATCCATAGTAGTGGCGGTATGTTTTTCGTACCTTTTCAATCGCCCAATTTGACACCAACACCATTAGCTACACCATGATTATTTTTTGGCTTAGCATTCACGGTCTTGACTAGGCGTTAATTGGAGCGAGCTTCAACTCTAGTCTCTTTTCTGCTGTTGTTACGGTTCGCTTTTACGAGGGTAAGGCATAAAAGTTACTACGAGGTTGTTGGTGCTCTAATTGGATTTTAGTATTTTTAGAGTCGCCACCTAATTTATTATGTAAAACTAGGAAAACCGGGTTTAAAGATTTTTTCAAAAATGAGTAAAAATCCTTTGGACCAAAGTTCGAGGTAAGAGTTCTGGTGATCCCCTAGGGAAGGTTTTACGCACGCTAGTATTACTGACCCGTAGAATACGGTTGACCTACGAGCTTCAATGTGTGATTAATGTACTTAATTGTTTAAAAGTGTTTAATTTTTCGCAAAAATGTCATTTTAATTTCATTTCATATCATGGTTTCAAGAAAAAATTTGACAAAAATTCCCCTTGTAAAAAGGAGTTTTGGTTTTCAAATACACATAAGTGTTCAACTTACTTTATTGCCGGACTAGGACACACCCGGGATTTCTCCCGAGTAGAGTCGCTACTATTCTAATCCTAAAAAAATGAGTTTAGTTATTATGGGTTTTTATATCCGTTTTTGCATTTTATATATATATAGACAAAATCAGTTTGGTTTATTTATTTATTTGAAGCCATAGGTCAACAATATCCGAAGTCAAAATCCATTTATTCTCATACTTAGTCCAAATATTTTTAGTCCAATAAACCTTTTGGGCCGAAAACGTTTGAATAAAACCGGTCCTTTTCCTCCAAATTTTTTCAGGCCTTAAACCAGTTTTCAAGTCATTTTCCAGGTTGTGCTTAATGTCAAATCTCAAAGCCCATTTTGCCATCAAAGATCAACCACATTTCTTCCATTTTTCAACCCAATTCATTTCTATTTGTTTTTGATACAAGATTCACAAATGATTTGAGCTAATTGGCTGAAGGCCGAAAATTATTTTACCTTCTTTAAAAATGAATTGTTCCCAGATTTTCATTACCAAAAGCCCAAAAACTGCCAATTAAACGTTTGGGAAAAATCATAATTTACTCTATCCAAAATATGAGTTGATTATTAAACTTTAGCAAAAATCAGATTTTAAAATGCCAATTTTCAGTTGTGTAGAAATCAGAATTAACGAGTTTGAAAAGGTTTGAGCGACTCCCTAAAATACTAAGCGTTTGATTTCTTGAGTCTACACATGCATAGGGGTTTCACTATTTCACATGTTTGATATACAACATATACATCAAATAAAGTAAAGAGAGGAAGAAAAAATATTTCTTTTCAAACTGATGGGCCTGCCCAAGCCCATCAGTGCCATTTTTCACCCATTGGCTAGGCCTTCAAATATATTTGCTTCCATTTCCCATTTATTCTCAGACGGACTCGATCAAGAGAAGATATTGGGCCTTTGGCCCAATGGTTTTATGCATTAGGAAGGCCCCAAAGGACGGTATTTCATGCAAGCAAAGAGAGAGAAACAAGGATTAGAAAGTATCTAAACAGCACTGAATTCGATTAAGAATACTTAATATAGTATGCAAAGTCATACAATTAAAAATATATACTACACTTAATAGAAATAACTTGGCTGAACATAGCATACTTGCATTGGGCTGGAACAAATAAGGGAGTAGGCCAAAATATTAATAAGTTGTAGGCTCAATATATAGAAGCCCATATGAATTGTATTAACAGAGAAGCAGGCCCAATATTAGAAATAGATAGAAAACAAAGTTCCCAAAGTCATATGCCTAGATAAAACCCATCACACAAGCAAATATGCACAATTTTTCAGCCAATATACCATAGATATACACCCACGGAGATGTGAAAATAGCTCAAAAAGGAAAACTTTACCTCTTTGTTCCTGATGTCACACAAGATCCAAGGGGTTTCTAGGAACCCCAGGCATGGCAGACTGTCACGACCCAACTGGAGGGCCATGACGGGCACCCGCAGCTAACTCACCCGGGCACCTCCCATCGTACTTCCACAATCATAACTAGGTGAGCCACATGGCTAACCCGCAATTCCTATGCATCAATAATACCAATATTATTGGGCAAGAACACTTCTATTTCAACATCATTAATTGTGCCCATATACATATACACAAGCCGACAGGCTAACAAAATGATATACAAAATACGAGCCGACAAGGCTAGGAGACATCTAGCTATACACAACTGTCTACGAGCCTCTAAGAAGAACATGTAGCATCATATAGACGGGACAGGGCCCCGCCATGCCCATATATATATATATACACAAAAGAATAGTACCAACAGCTGTAGCTACGAATCAAATGGAGCTCCTCTAAGCAGCCTAAGGATCAAGTCTATCTCCCTGTCCACCTGCGGGCATGACACAGCGTCTACAAACAAAAAGGATGTCAGTACAAATAATGTACTGAGTATGTAAGGCATAATCAATAGCATAATAAAAGCATGAAAGATAACATAAGATAGCAGAGTCATGGGAGAGTAGAGCCATTTATACCTCTAGCGACGTTTATCGTATTTACTTACCCTCTTTCTAACGGGAACCTTCCATTACATACACTTACATATATAGTAGTACCATACCCGACCATAGAGGCTCGGTGTCTCACATACTCGACCATAACAAGGCTCGGTGTTATACATACCTGGCCCTACGAAGGCTCAGTGTTATCCGTACCCAACTGCAGTGGTGCGCGCGCAATAGATATTATACCCGGCCATATAAGCTCGGTGTTACTTAGTAGCCATATATATATAGGAATACATAAGTATCGTTAACATCATCATCACTTTTATATCTTTCCTTAGGGGATTAACTATCATAGGATGGAATCAATGGTATCATGAGAATATCAAGAACTATGAGCTTTAGTGGTTCTAGGAATGAAGTCATCATGGAAGACATTATGGAATTCTCGTGAGGGTATACGACAAATGGGAACATGCCTTAAGAAGAAGGGTTAGCCTTACATACCTTTATGTCGTCTTAACTACTTAACATTTACCGCCAAAGCTTGAGGAATCTACATTTAAAAGGATTCATACTAAGGTTAAGTCTTAAAGACACTCTTAAGTTCAAACTAGAATAATTCATAAGTTAACGAAAATTGGGCAGCATTTCCCCTATTTCATCGACTTCCACCATATGGAAAAATAACTCCCAAACAACTATAATAACATCCACAATATCATAATCAAGTAGTCATATTACATTAAGTCTCAAAATCCATTCTCACATTCAACTTATATCAACAACTTCACACCATCCCTTTGCCCAATTGTATACAATACTTTCTTGTCATCATTATTACCCTTCATATCGAGATTATACTCATAACTGTCACGACCCAAGCAGGGGCCATGACGGGTACCCGGAGCTGACTACCGAGCATCGCTCATTATGCTGACTAACATATTCAACCTGGGCATATATCATTCTCAACACAAACTTATCATGAAACAACCTCTAACATCTCCCAAAACATATATAAGCATAGGCCCATAAGGCTACAAAAATGATGTACAATATCTACAAGGAAGAAATCACACGACATCTACAATCCACATATAGGTATCTACGAGCCTCTAACTGTAAAACTGGAATCATGAAGGACGGGACAGGACCCCGCCATGCCCCATTATATACACAAAAGAATATATCAACAAATAGCACCTCCGGAGTAGGGGAGTGCTCCTAGGTGGCTGCTGATAGGCTCCTAGGCGTCTGCGCCATCTCCCTGTCTACTTGTGGGCATGAACACAACGTCCATAAAGAAAAGGACGTCAGTACGAACAATGTACTGAGTATGTAAGGCATAAATGATAACATAATAAGGAATCATAGAAAGCATAAGAAGAGAAGATAACTATAACTGCTTGCCTTTTGAGGCGGAATCATGCATGCTCACTTTTACCTTTTAAACGTGTCACATATACGTACATAATTTGTCTGAATCAATAACATCATTAGCCCGCATCCGGGGTAACCATCTCACGTCGCCCACTAGTGGTGCTACTCGTGCCATATAGACACGGTGTAATCATCCATAAGCCGCCCGCCTTAGCAGTGTTGCCCGGCCGTATAGGCGCGGTGTAATATTACATATACATAAGCCAATGCATGCATGGGAGCTCAAATAAAAGCTATCAATCTATCGGAGTGACGTAAGGTTGGGAACCTCCGATTATATTATGGACTAATCATGATCATCATGTCTCACCTTGAAGGAACTAAAAACATGAGGTGAGACTAACGACAAGAAGCAACATTCATGAAATCATAAAAATAAGAATATCGAGTTCATCATAGCATCATTATCATCATCATTATCATGGAACATATCTCATCTCTATTTCATAAGAAGCTCTTAAAATCATTAACTTTCCTCTTTTAGTGTGTAAAAAGATTATGGAAATATAGAGAAGAAATCACAATATGAGAGTCATGCCTTTGAAAGAAGGGAACTAGCCTCACATACCTTTATGCCTCCCTATACTTGTCGACTAAACGCTTCCCTCCAAGTTCGCTATTCTACATTCAAGAGAGTTCGTACTAAGATTAGATAACCGGAAGCATACTTGAAGCTAAGCTAAGACGACTAAGGGCTAACGAAAATTTGACAACACTTCATTTGTTTCTACAACTTCCTCCATATAATATAACAACTCCCAAACATCCATAACAGCATTCATAATATCATAATCAATAACTTCTTCAAGTTCAACATTATCCAATCCTCACAATTCCCTACCAAAATGATTCATGACCATAACTATGGCATAACATCGTATTCGTTCTCATATAGTACTTCTTTAACGTCATTTGTATCATTTACAACAAGATTTTACTCATAACATATCAAGAGCCATGATTCATGTCAAACTACTATTCAAGAATACCATTATTTTCACATTGGAGCTCCATATTCTACTTTCTTCCCCAATCCAAGTCTTTCAACCATTCACTATTCTTAATAACATGAAATGATCATAAAACTCACCTTTGATTATGTAGGAATGGGCTTTGGATGAAAATACTTCACTTGGAGAAAACCCTAACTTCAATTTCAAGGAAATTTCTAGCTTCCATGAACCCTTATTAGCCTCCTTGCACTTGATTCCACTAATTATTGGTGTTTGATCTTGGATTCACCTTGAGTTTATGTTAATGAAATGTATGGAACCTTCTCGAGGTCTTGAGAGAAGTGGAGAAGATGGGAAATGAAAAATAATAACTTGGATCACTTATTTATACTTGAAAAAAAAGTTGTCCCGATCATGTTATACGGACACTTATACGGTCTGTATAACTTTATACGGTCCGTATAAGTGACCGTATTTCACCATCAGGGATTTTCCCTTCCTGTAAAGGTTATACGAACCCTTATACGGACCGTATAAAGTTATACGGACCGTATAAGTGGTCGTATAACTCCATTTTTCTGAAGTTAATCTCGTCGTTTCGTTTAATCTCCAATCCTTATGGAACCTTCTTAACACTTGTTTAGCACTTCATTAACAATCTAAATATCCTCATAACTCTTCTCCAAGGAGATACCAACCAAACCTTAACTCGATAGTTGCACAATCTTTCCCAAACACAACTTATACCTCACCTTCCTTTGACGAACTTAGTCTCACTAATTCATATCACTTCAAAATCTTATCGTACACACTCTAAACTTGCCAGGTACCCTTATTATAACCATAAGGGACTCATGTTCACCTTAAGCTTGCATTAGTCTATTTACTGCATAACGACATGAAAATTTTGAGGTGTAACAATAACATTCTAACAATGATAACCCAAGTTTAGTTACTACTCAAAATATCATGGAATCTACATTTGGACTTAATCTTCCACTTTCTTCCCTCACTCAAGTTATTCAACAACCAAGCATGTTTAATAACATGAAATAGACATGAAAACTAACCTTTTATCTCATAGGAATGAGCTTTGGATCAAGTTATCAACTTGCATGAAACCCTAGCTTCAACATCCAAGGAATTCTTGAATCCTACAAACCCTAATGAGTCTCCCAAAACTTGAATAGCTTGATTCTTGCTATTTGATCTTTGATTTATCTTGAGTTTGAGTGGAATATTCTTGAGAGAAGGTTCTAGAGGTTTTAAGAGTTTGAGAGAAGTGCGAAATTAAAAATAGAAACAAGGGTCGTCCATATATAAAAAGAGAAAAAACTGACCCGACCCGATTATACGGCCATTTATGTGGTCCGTATAACTTATACGGTCCGTATAAATGGACCGTATAATCCCACCATGGTTTCACCTATCTCTGGAATGGTTATACGGACCATTTATACGGGCTGTATAGCTTATACGGTTCGTATAAGTGGTCGTACAATCCAAATATTTCCGAAACTTTCTCTCATCGATTCGATCAACCTCCAATCCTTATGGAACTTTATTGACACTTATAAAACACTTAATTAACCATCTAAGGGGCCCTATAGCCCTTCCTCAAGACATTGCTAAGTAAATATTAGCTCAATTGTTACGAAACCTTCTCAAACATGACTTCCATTTCACTTTCTTTGACGAACTTAGTTCCACTGATTCATATGACTTCAAAATCTTGTGGTACGCTCTTAAAGCTATAAATTAATCTCCTTAATCTCATAGGTACTTCATGTTCACCTAAAACTCATGATAGTCCACTCACAATGCTACAATCCGAAATCTCAGAGATGTAACATTCTTCCCCCCTTAGAAACATTCGTCCTCGAATGTTAGACTCTTGGGGATTCTATAAAATTTCGCTAGAGTTTCCCCTGTAATATGACACTACCATCCTGTGATAGCAACCCAAAATATATCACCTCACAGGGCTTACAACAACAACATCAACAACCATGGCCACACACGACCAAGAAAGCATCAAGGAAAGCATTACATACCTGAGGGCAATGACGTCTCTGCCTGAGTCTCCTTTGGAGGTGGAAATAAATGTGGGTACCTGAACTTCATGTCTTCTTCCGCTTCCCAGGTCATTTCCTCTCTATTATTATTTCTCCATAAGACTTTTACTGAAGCTACATCTTTGGTTCTGAGTCTTCGTACTTGCCTATCTAGAATGGCAATGGGAACTTCTTCATAGGATAATTGCCTGGTGACTTGGACATCATCTACTAGTACAATTTTGGAAGGGTCTTCGATGCACTTGCGAAGCATCGATACATGGAAAACCGGATGGACTGACTCCAAATCTGGAGGTAGATCTAATTCATAAGCCACTTGGCCTACCTTGCGTACAATATCATAAGGTCCAATGTATCGGGGACTAAGCTTTCCCTTTTTGCCAAATCTCATGATGCCCTTCATTGGCGACACCTTCAAGAATACCCAATATTTCACTTGGAACTCTAAGTCCCGTCGACGATTAGCTGCATAGGATTTCTGCCGGCTCTGAGCTGTTAATAATCGACCCCGTATAAGCTTGAACTTTTCCTTAGCTTGCTAGACCAAGTCCATCCCTATCAGTTTAGTTTCTCCTACTTCGAACCACCCAGTTGGCGATCTGTACTTGCGCCCATATAAAGCCTCATACGGGGCCATTTGGATGCTAGAATGATAACTGTTGTTATAAGCAAATTCAGTAAGCGGTAAGTGATCATCCCAACTACCTCCACAATCCAAAACACATGCCCGTAACATATCCTCAAGAGTCTGGATGGTACGCTCAGCATGCCCATCAGTCTGTGGATGAAATGCTGTGCTAAGACTCACCTGAGTCCCCAAACCTTCTTGAAAAGACTTCCAGGAATTGGCTATAAACTAAGTCCCTCTATCGAAAATAATAGATACTGGAACACCATGAAGTCGTACTAATTCTTTGACATAAAGCTTTGCATAATCTTCAGCTATATAAGTAGTTCTGACTGGTAAGAAATAAGCTGACTTCGTAAGTCTATCCACAATTACCCATATAGAATCATACTTATGCTTAGAGCGAGGTAAGCCTGCAATGAAGTCCATATTAATCACTTCCCATTTCCAAGTTGGAATTTCCATAGCTTGCAATAATCCACCAGGGTTTTGATGCTCAATTTTCACTTGCTGACAATTAGGACATTGGGCCATGAATTCCGCTATGTCTCTCTTCATTCCATTCCACCAATAAATATATATTTAAGGTGTCACACCCCGACCTCGCTGGGGTGTGATGGGCACCCGACCCTTACTTAGGGCCGAGCGAACCCTCAGACTCTCGCTGCACATAAAATCACGTCAACTCTTTTTTTTCTTCTTTAAAACAAATAATAAAGTACATAGCAAAACTTTTCTTTCAGAAATATTCTTTCTCGTGGCTTTCAAGCCGAACAAATTTGTGATCATACAAAATTCATTACGTACACAGACCGACAACCAATACCCACGACACTGTCTGCAAAGTCTCTAATAAGATCCCAAAAGCATAACATACAGAATCTGACTCGGCAGCACTCCGGGAACAAATGGAGCTTGCCATCTGCACTGGAACATCTTCCATCTGTCCACAACTCAACTGGGAGTACCTGCGCGGCATGAAACGCAGCCCCCGAAGAACAGGGGGTCAGTACGGAAATGTACCGAGTATGTAAAGCGGAAATATAACAATATAAGCAAAACCGAGCCAGAAGTATAGAAATAGAACAGGTAGTATCGGATCCGAGTCCGAAACGGAAATACAGAGTGTGTGGCCAGGACCACGATATATATCATAAGCACGGGGTGTAGCCGTCTGAATCGTGATATGAAACAGAGGTACAAAGCCTAACTGGCAGGATCATCGTGCGGATCGGGGCACAGAGTGCGACTGACATACCCGCAACCGAAGCTAGGGGTGTAGAACTATAGCCGACTGAAGCATAGTCCGGCTCAATCATGCAGAAGCAACACCAACAGAATCATTCTCCGAATCCGCTGTCCAGAAATGTAACAGGCAGAACCATGCATGCAGAATCATAAACTTACACAAGCACAGGTAGTATATATTTACCTCAGGTTTCGGCCCTTTAGTGAGGGGCGCAATGGACAGTGCACTGGGGTGTGCACGAATAACCAGGTCGCCACAGGGTCGCCTCTAGTGCACAAGTCATACCCAAGAGGTTCCAGCAGGCAAATACGACAGTTAGAATGTCAAAATGCTTTACTTTCTTTTGAAAAACATTTTTATTTCACACATATAAAGGAATCAACGCACAATTTCCGCGGCCATAAGTCCAGCGGTCGCTACCACGCATACCGCGGCCAAGTACCCAGCGGTCACTATCACACGTACCGCGGCCAAGGGTCCAGCGGTTATAATCACACATACCGCGACCAAAAGTCCAGCGGTTACAATCACACATACCGTGGTCGAGGGTCCAGCGGTCACAATCACACATTTGACATACCGCGGTCAAGGGTCCAGCGGTCTATGTCAGGCACAATCACAAGTGCGGCAGACGCGGTCAAGGGTCCAGCAGTCAATGCCACACGTCCGGCATGACGCGGTCAAGGGTCCAGCTGTCAATGTCGGACACGCCGCGGTCGAGGGTCCAGCGGCTAATATTACATATGCGCATATTCACATAACCGGCCCGGGACTCGGTGAAACAGAAAACAACCATACAGGATACCAAATCACTACTTCCAAAACATAAATCACACGTGCCAGGATCATGCATCACACAAGATTCAGGTATGCCAAAATCGTATATCAGAAAATACAGAAGATAAGTAGTTTATCCAAATTATCAGGGTAAGGTTTTCAAAACATTTTAGATGTCAAAAACATTTTATAACGCTCATGAAGATGGTCATAACACCTATCGTATAGTAAACAGCATAATAACCAGGAGTTACCTGCGAACTCCGGACAAGAGTACATTGGCTAAGGCCATACATCACATATCAGGGTTTCTGTCCCCGCAGTTGGTTCAATAATAATTAAAATCCGTCTCAGGATAGATAAAATATCTCCTGTTTAGTAGTCGGGACAATAGCCATAAGTCCCTAGACTTGTCGCACCGAAGTGAGACAAACAAAACCATAGGAGGGGCGCCGGGGGTAACGGGCCCACCTCGGGTCAAGTCGGGGTGGCGGACATGAATCACGCCCATTAGACTCTACGGAGTCATCCAGGAAAGTTTCGGAGTGATTGGATTACATTTGTGAAAGTTATGGAGGTTTAACCACTTTTTTTCAACAAAAGCACCTTTTGAAATTCAATTGAATTGAATGAATAGTATCAAAAATCAATCTCGAGTTTCTATGAGCAGAATCGCCCCCGAGGCTCCGATCTTGACCTAGTACATCTAGGACATGCCAAAGAACAAAGGGGAAGACTTTACATACCTCGATTGCGCCTTACGCTCGCTTGGCTTCAATTCCAATTTCGTCCAGAATCTACAAATGGTCATGTTTACCAATTGTCAATTTCAAGCTTTTCGAGAATCTAAGCTTAATCACATAATTGCCTACCGAAATTTCGGCAGCATTTCCCCTATATATATGACATCCCCGAGACTTAGCTCGGCTTAATATATCAACACAGCAACCCAACAACAACATCACTAACAACAACAAGCATTACAAAACACATAGTATGGCATAACTAGCCTTGTTTTCCACATGGTCCAACAACTTCCACTTCAACTTCACAAACCCAAACTAGTATCAACATTTCCATATTCATCATTAATCAAGACCATTACAATGTGATTTGGAAGTATTTCATATCATTTCTATACAATATTCACATGATATACAAAATATACAAATTTTCCACCAAACCATAATCCATCCAAAACTTCAAATCTTCAACATACATATTCATAACATATTTCCACCTTCCAATTTCATCAACCATAATCATAATTCACATCTTAACAACTTCATTTCCATAATATCATAAAATCATATTAAAATGACATAATCTTCTACAATCAATTTCAATGCCAACGGACGAATTTATATCGCTATTTTCCCGTTCTATTCCGTTGAAACTTTAAATAAACTTGTTGGCAATGAAAAAGAGCCTTAATCATACCTTAAGTGCACAGCTACCACGTCCACCCTCTTATTTTTAGTTGATTTTTAGCTCAAATCGAAGGCAACGCGACGTAGAACACTTTTCTCTTCATGGGCTTCGGGATTCGGGGCTCAGATTTTGATCAAACTTTATTTATCTCTCTAAGTCTTTCCTCCCTCTCTCTCTATAGAATTTTCTGGATCTTTTCTGATCTGAAAATGTGGAGGAGGAGGCTGAAACCTCCCTTAAATAACAAGGAAATGGGCCTGACCCGGATTGGAATCGGGTTGGGCCCATTTCACTGCCCAGCTTGACCTTTCCGCCTTAAAATGTTCATATCTCCTTATCCCGATGTCACCTATAGGCCCACGACCTACCGTTGGAAAGCTATTTCAATTATCTACAACTTTTAATTCTGGGAGTTTTCCCAAATTCCAGACTTATAATGCCGTTTTTGCCCCTCCAAGTCAGGTCGTCCGAAAACGTTTTCTTAAAAAATTCGTTTGGAGGGCTTCCACTTTGATTTGGCCCCAAGGCCCTTCACAAGTTGTGTTTTACTTTACACATGCGATTCATATAACTTGTCACGTGTCCCAAAAAAAATATTGACGTGTGGGCCCCACCTCAGTTAATAATATGACGTTCAAAAATACGGGATATAACATAAGGTCATACATTTTCATTGTCTGGGGTGAACAGAATAACGGGAACAATCGACTTCTTTCAAAATCTGATGACGTAACCCTGCAACATCGGGAACACACAACCTGCCTCGATATCGGAGAACTCCATCTTTAGAAATCTCAAAGGATGACTTCTTCTTCTTCTTCTTCTTCTTCTTCTTCTTCTTCTTCTTCTTCTTCTTCTTCTTCTGAGGAAGGGTAATTCTGTAATCAACTAGCATGGAATCCTCGTACTGGCGCTCTTTCACTTCAACTACTAGTGACGAGACAGTTGAATTCCTAATAATAGCTCCCCTATCGCCCGAGTCCATTACCCAAACTCCTAGGCTAGCTAACTACTAGAGCTCATGAGCTAACTCTCTTTTCACTGGCTGAACATCACATAAATTACCCATAGATCTACGGCTAAGAGCATCAGCCACAATGTTCGCCTTCCCGGGATGATATAGAATGTTAACATCATAATCTTTCAACAACTCCAACCATCGTCGTTGTCGTAAATTCAATTCTTTCTGCTTGAAAATATACTGGAGGCTTTTATGATCTATATAAATATCCACATGAACACCATACAAATAATGTCTCCACATCTTCAATGCATGAATCACCGCACCTAACTCAAGATCATGGTTTGAATAATTTTTCTCATGTTTTAGCAACTGGCTTGAAGCATAAGCAATCACCCTACCATGCTGCATCAACACACATCCTAACCCAACGCCTGAAGCATCACAATAGAAACATAGCCTTCCGATCCCTCTGGATGTGTCAGGACTAGGGCAGAAGTTAATCTATTCTTTAACTCCTGAAAACTACGTTCACAAGCATCCGTCCATTGAAATTTAGCTGATTTCCGAGTTAGCCTTGTCAATGGTGCAAAAATAGAAGAAAATCCTTCTACAAACCTTTTGTAATAACCTGCTAAGCACAGAAAACTACGAACCTCTGTAGGTGTTGTAGGCTTTGGCCAAGTCTTCACGGCCTCAATTTTTTGGGTATCCACTTGAATACCATCAGCTGAAATGATATGCCTCAAAAGGGTCACCGAATTCAACCAAAATGCGCACTTTGAAAATTTTGCAAATAACTCTCGAGTCTGAAGAACTCTAAGAACGGTACGTAAATGATCTGTATGTTCTGCCTCGGACCGAGAATATACCAGGATATCGTCAATGAACATAATCACAAATAAATCTAAAAAAGGCCTGAATACATTGTTCATCAAATCCATGAATATTGTCGGTGCATTAGTTAGCCCAAATGACATTACCCGGAACTCGAAGTGACCATATCTTGTACTGAAGGCCGTCTTGGGAATATCTTCTTCCTTAACTCTCACCTGATGATACCCAGATCTCAAGTCTATCTTTGAAAACCATTTGGCACCTTGTAATTGATCAAATAAGTCATCAATCCCTGGAAGAAGATATTTGTTCTTGATTGTCACCTTATTCAGTTGCCTGTAATAAATACACATTCGCAAGGAGCCATCTTTCTTTCTTACAAACAACACAGGTGCTTCCTACGGGGATGAACTAGGCCTTATGAAGCCTTTCTCAAGCAAGTCCTTCAATTGTTCCTTCAACTCTCTCAACTCTGAGGGAGCTATTCTATAAGGAGGAATAGATATGGGTTTAGTATCTTGTAGCACATTGATAGAAAAATCAATCTCCCGCTCTGGAGGAAGGCCTGGAAGCTCATCCGGGAATACATCTGGAAACTCGTTCACTACGGGGACATACTGAAGAGTTGGCGATTCGGCTTCTATATTTTGAACCCGGACTAAATGATAAATACAACCTTTAGCAATCATTTTCCTTGCCTTGAGATAGGAAATTAACCTACCTCTCGGAGATGCCGTATTTCCCTCCCATTCCAAAACTGGTTCTCCCGGAAATTGGAAGCGAACAATTTTTTTTCTACAATCGACATTAGCATAGCAAGAAGCTAACCATTCCATGCCCATAATGACATTGAATTCCACTATTTTAAACTCATGTAAATTGACCATAGTATGATGATCACAAATCACAACTACATAATTTCTATATACTCGACTAGCTATTACCGGATCACCAACGGGTGTCGATACCTCGAAAGGTTTGATTGACTCCGGTTTGACCCCAAATCGACCAGCAATATATGGAGTAACATATGACAATGTGGAGCCCAGATCTATCAATGCATATACATCAAGAGAAAATACCGATAATATACCTGTGACGACATCGGGGGAGGACTCAAGATACTGTCACCCAGCCAATGCATAAATACGGTGCTGAGGACTACTAGAACTGGGAGCTCCTCCTCTACCTCTACCACGGTTGACTAGCGTCTGTGAACCTTGCCCCGGAGGGCGTATAGATGACGAAGACCCAGCTGCTGACCTTGTGGCCTGAACTGTACCTCTAGTACCTCTCGAGGGGCAATCACGCATGATATGGCATGGCCGACCACATGCATAGCAAACATCTGAGCCTAATCGAAACTGGCCCCAATGTAACTTCCCGCATTGAGAACATCGTGGCAAGGGTGGCCTTGCCTAGGCCGAGTCGCCTCTGTAATGAGAACCTGAAGCTCTAAAATTCTGACTCGGCCCGGAGTGGGTGGATCTATCAAATCTCTGGCCGGTAAACCGTGGAGGAGCACTAGTCATAGAATGGCCTGAATGCCTAGAAAACTGGTGTCTCTGCCCTCCTCTAAACTCACTAGTCGGACCTGAAGATCTAGCCCTCTTGCTATAACCTCTGTCATGCTCACGCTCACTTCTTTGCTATTGTTGGCTTTCTTCCAAATTCTGGGCATGGGCTTGAATGCGAGAAATATCCATATTGTCCTGAGGGGACGCAGTCAAGCACTTATCCATCAAATGTAGCCCTAAGCCACTCACAAATCGATGCACTCAGTCACCCATATCCGCTACCATGGCCGGAGCATACCTAGCCAAAGAATTGAAGCGGAGACTATACTCTAAGGCACTCCTACTTCCTTGCCTAAGATTCAAGAACTTATCGGCTCTAGCTCGTCGAACCTCTGGGGGCAAGTAATGTCGAAGGAAAGCATCAACAAATTCTTTCCATACCGGGGGAGGTGCATTGACTCCCCTAGAAGACAACCAAACCGTATACCAATGAACCCCAACATCACGTAATCTATGTGATGCTAACTCTACCGATTCAACGTCTGAAGCATGCATTAACCAAAGTGTCCTCAACATTCCATCAATAAAGCTTTGAGGGTCCTCATCTGTCTTTGACTCGAAGAATTTCGGAGGGTTTAAGCTAAAGAAATCACGGGCTCTAGCACTCACAACCCTATCGCCATAATCCATACCCTGCCGCTGGGCCTACGCGGCAACTAATTGAGTCAACAATTGAATGGCGTCTTTCATCTCTTGGCCCGAAACCTCTGGTGGAGGAGCTGGGGGTGCTGGAGCTGGGGTTGAGGCTCCCTCATGCTCCTCTGAAGCAAGTATTGAGTGTGAGGACCGACATGGAACCTTATTCTGGGACTCACCTTCCTCTATATCCGTTGGCGGTACTCTTTCAGCCTGCATTTCTGCCACTGTCTTGCCTTTTTGGGCTGACGTAGCTTTCCTCTTTACAGGCATTTCTGAAATACATAACACGCGGTTAAGGAAACAGAAATCCTTATATCGTGGCTCTATCGCACGATCTATGAAGAAAGAAGGTCATTCATTCCTAAATTCTCGTAGCCCCCTATTTATAAGTGTGGCGTGCAACACACCCATAATCAAGACTCTACTGGACAAGGCTCGTAGACACACCCTAGGACGGAACTGCTCTGATACCAATTTTGTCATGACCCAATTGGAGGGCCATGACGGACACCCGGAGCTAACCCACCCGGGCACCTCCCATCCTACTTCCACAATTATGACTAGGCGAGCCACATGGCTAACCCGTAATTCCTATGTATCAATAATACCAATCTTATCTAGCAAGAACACTTCTATATCAACATCATTAATTGTGCCCATATACATATACACAAGCCGACGAGGCTAACAAAATGATATACAAAATACGAGCCGACAAGGCTAGGAGACATCTATCTATACACAACTGTCTACGAGCCTCTAAGAAGAATATATAGCATCATATAGACGGGACAGGGCCCCGCCATGCCCATATATGTATATACACAAAAGAATAGTACCAACAGCTACAACTCCGAATCAAATGAAGCTCCTCTAAGCAGTCTCGGGATAAGCATCCTAAGGATCAAGTCTATCTCCCTGTCCACATGCGGGCATGACACATCGTCCATAAACAAAAAAGACGTCAGTACAAACAATGTACTGAGTATGTAAGGCATAATCAATATCATAATAGAAGCATGAAAGATAACATAAGATAGCAGAGTCATGGGAGGGTAGAGCCATTTATACCTCTAGCGATGTTCATCGTATTTACTTACCCTTTTTCTAATGGGAACCTTCCACTATATACGCTTACATATATAGTAGTACCATACCCGAACATAGAGGCTCTGTGTCTCACATACCCGACCATAACAAGGCTCGGTGTTACACATACCTGGCCCTACCAAGGCATGTTATCCGTACCTAACTGTAGTGGTGCGCGCGTAATAGATATCATACCCGGCCATATAAGCTCGGTGTTACTTAATAGCCATATATAGATATATATATATATATATAGGAATACATAAGTATCGTCAACATCATCATCATCATCATCATCACTTTTGTTATATCTTTCCTTAGAGAATCAACTATCATAGGATGGAACCAATGGTATCATGAGAATATCAAGAACTATGAGCTTTAGTGGTTCTAGGAATGAAGTCATCATGGAAGACATTATGGAATTCTTGTAAAGGTATACGACAAATGGGAACATGCCTTAAGAAGAAGGGTTAGCCTTACATACCTTTATGTCGTCTTAACTACTTAACGTTCCCCGCCAAAGCTTGAGGAATCTACATTTAAAAGGATTTATATCAAGGTTAAGTCTTAAAGACACTCTTAAGTTCAAACTAGAATAATTCATGAGTAAACGAAAATTGGGAAACATTTCCCCTATTTCATCGACTTCCACCATATGGAAAAACTCCCAAACAACTATAATAACATCCACAATATCATAATCAAGTAGTCATATTCCATTAAGTCACAAAATTCATTCTCACATTCAACTTATATCAACAACTTCACACCAGCCCTTTGCCCAATTGTATACAACACTTTCTTGTCATTGTTATTACCCTTCATATCGAGATTATACTCATAATATTCTACCAATGGTAACCCAAGTTAAGTTACTACTCAAAATATCATGGAATCTACATTTGGACTTCATCTTCCACTTTCTTCCTTCACCCAAGTTATTCAACAACCAAGCATGTTTAATAACATGAAATAGACATGAAAGCTAACCTTTTATGCCACGACCCAACCCCGTGGGCCATGACTAGTGCCCGAGCTGGACACTCGTATACGTACCTGTTAGATATAGTCAAACTGAATGTAAGAACAATATGGAAACTTGCAAAGAACTCCAAAGGTTCATAACGTCGTCATATATATATATATCCCGATCAGTGTTTTAAAAGGCGGGAGCGTAAGGCGGGGTGTTTTACATACGCCTCGACGAGGCGTAAGCCCCATGGGTATTTAATTTTTAGTATTTCTTAAAATAATATAATTACAATAAATATTTTTAAATAGGTAAAATTACATAAAAAAATAAAAGAAAACTGTAAATAAATGAAATATATATATATATATATATATATATGTGTGTGTGTGTGTGTGTGTGAGCGCGCTTGATCCTCACAAAAAAATGATCAAAGCAATCCATTATACACCGCTTATAACTTGTAATTATATATAACATAATTTTACAAGTATAAACAATACAATGAAATAAAAGCTATTATGAAATGCAAAACAATTCTAACATTTTAACTTTCAAACACTGAAAAAAACACAGTTTCTTAAAACACTATTACTATCATACTATTCATTTTATCTCTCTATAAGCAAATAATCAATAAAATTTATCAATATTACATTAAAACATAACTTCTTGATGAACAAAAAATAAAATTATATGATAATTCTGATACATAGGACTTATGACCAATGACAAGTGAAAATGTACAATTCCGCTATGTGTTTTTTTTTTTTTTTAAATTAAGTGATATTCACCCTCACGACGTTCTCAAATAGTAAATATCCAATACTACGACTTGTTATATGAGTTACACCCAATCTTCTATTTCTATAGATGAAAAACTATTAAGTATCATTATTTTGTTAAACAATTATGAGAGTGAATGATTTTAATTAAGGAATTTAAAATATAATTTGTGTAAGAACTGTTAGGCGAGCCCTGGGCGTTGGGCGTTAGGCGTGTTTAGGGCGTACGGTTGGGCGCTTAGGGCGTAAGCCTCATAGGAACTAAGCCTCGCACGTTAGCCCCAGGGCGTTTTGCCACTACCCTGCCCCGAGGCGAGGCCCGGGGCGAGTCCTGACACTGCCTTTTAAAAAAATGATCCCGATAACCTGTCTCCTGAGGAGTCACACTAATCAAAACACATGTAAATATGATACGCAAACCGACAAAGCTGCCACTACATATCAATACCATACGCAAGCCGACAAAGCTGCCACTACATACTAATACGATACAGAAGCCGACAAGGCTGCCACTACAGACGGACATATCCATAGCGAATCACATAGACACAGCTGAACAAAACTTATACACAACCCACACATATGTCTACAGACCTCTAAGAGTATCAGTAGTGAAATATGACGGGACAGGGCCCCGTCGTACCCCTGGATTAACATATATATATATATATATATATATATATATATATATATATATATATATATACATCAAAAGATCTGTACCAAAAGTCTAGGCTCCGGAACAATGGAGCTCTCCAAGACAGCTGAGTAGAAGTCCTAAGCTGGAGGATCACCAAATCGAGTATCTGTACCTGCGGGCATGAAATGCAGCCCGACGAAGAAAGGGAGTCAGTACGGAATATGTACTGAGTATATAAAGCATGTAATACAATAAGGAAAATCACAACTGCATAAACGAATACAGAAGGCAAGTATGATGACCAAAGATACCAATGCACCTGTGCCTTACGATATGAAAATCATGCATGTCTATATCATATATCATATCCGGCCCATTATGGGACTCGGTGAATAAATCATCATATACCATCCTCGGCGCCATAATCACATCATCATCATCATCATCATCATCATCATATTATCATATATATATATATATATATATATATATATATATATATATATACCGTACCCGGCCCTCTAGTGAGGGACTCGGTGAACAATGCAGTGAAACTATGCACGAAAACATACCCGGCCCGGGACTCGGTGAAAGATATAATAACAACATGCACTAGCAGAGTAGTGAGTAACCATATGCAAATCAAATCATCATCTGAGACTCAATAGAATAGGTAGAATGAACTAACACTTGAGTATCAACGGAGACAGTCATGTCAAGTATCCTTCGAATGTCATTATGGATTATGTCAAATGGAACTTCAGGAATCATAGACACGTATCAAGATAATATGAAATAGCTTATGGAATCAAGAACATTAACCATCCTAGTGTCTCTACGAATAGGAGCTTATACGTTCGTCATTTGTTCGTTTCATATAAATCATGCCAAAAGAAGGAAGGGTTAACTTTACATACCTTTAACGCTTATCCGTGGTACAATACGTATACGCTGCCCGATGTGTCTTAACCTATATTAAAATGTCAAGAGCTATGGTTAAGCTATGGAAAGGCATAAAACCTACTTCAACGTTAGTAGCTTATTTCTAGATTATTGGGCAGCACCTCCCCTATATCGCTCACTCTCCTCACATCCAAGCCAGCCATACAACAACCAAGTAGCATCAACAATCACATGTTCAAATACAATATTAAGACTAGCCAAGACATGATTCAAGAATACTCCGAACAGCCCACATAACATTCCAATCAGCCCACATAACATTCCAATCAGCCCACATATTACAACATTCAATAATCGTTAACATAACGACTACGACACATTCATGTTATTCTTAATAATGCATAGCCACAACACTTCATCGAAACGACCTTATAATAGTTCAACAATTACAACAACACAATGCATAATCTTAACTACACTTAGTCTTCCAATTCAACAAGAACAACAACACATATACCCACTTATAACTATATTTCCATTCCTTTCCACACAACCAAATCATTCTCGAATACAATACAATTATAACCTTAGGTATCAAATTCTTTCACTTTCATCACACGATCAATGACAAACATAACGACAACAACATCAAAATTAATTCATCATTACTAAGTTAGAGCAACCCCTATACGGCCCAAAACAGAATCTTAGTACTAACATATACAATTCCTTGCATCCAATTCCACATCCACCAACTTATACAAGGACCAAACCACCTCTAAAACATGTAAAAGAAAGTTAAACCTTACCTTAGCAAGCTTGGCCTCTTAATGTTGCTGAAATCTATGGATTAAAATTGCCAATCTTCTTGCTGCCACAAGGATCAACTCCACGTTGCTATCACCTTTAATACCTAGGATATATTAGAAATTCGATCTCTTTCCATTTAGATCTCAAGCTCGGCCAAAAACAGCCATGGCCGTGAGCTTCTCCCTCTCACTCAACTTTACTTCTCTCTCTAATTCAATAAATTGTGAATTGGAAATATGATGAAGAAATGGTGATAATGAGTCATATTATGTTATTTATAGGCAGCCTAATAACCCTACACGTGCCCCACTATGGCATGCCATTAATCAAGATCAGATTTTTAATTATTATGCTTGGTGGGGCCCACTTAATACACTAATTAGGCTAATTAATCCTTAATCCCAACTTAATAATCTAATCATGGTTAATTAACCCCTAATCTTCACTAATATTTTTACACCAATTGAATTTTACAAGCAAACCGTGCACTTATTAAAAATCGGGATTAAAGGTCCTTGCCTCATATCCCAAAATAATCTTATCCTTGAATTTATGTTGATTAGCTCACGAATAATCTAATGTATAAAAATACGGGGTATAACATTTTATCTCATAAGAATGAGCTGTGGATCAAGTTATCAACTTGCATGAAACCCTAGCTTTAACATCCAAGGAATTCTTGAATCCTACAAACCTTAGTGAGTCTCCCAACACTTGAATAGCTTGATTCTTGCTATTTGATCTTTGATTTCTCTTGAGTTTGAGTGGAATATGCTTGAGAGAAGGTTCTAGAGCTTTTAAGAGTTTGGGAGAAGTGGGAAATGAAAAATAGAAACAAGGGTCGTCCATATATAAAAAGAGAAAAAACTGACCCGACCCCATTATACGGTCATTTATACGGTCTGTATAACTTATACGGTCCATATAAATGGACCGCATAATCCCACCATGGTTTCACCCATCTCTGGAATGGTTATACGGACCATTTATATGGGCTGTATAACTTATACGGTCCGTATAAGTGGTCGTACAACCCAAAGATTTTTGAAACTTTCTCTCGTCGATTCGATCAACCTCCAATCCTTATGGAACTTTATTGACACTTATAAAACACTTCATTAACCATCTAAGGGGCCCTACATCCCCTCCTTAAGACATTGCTAAGTAAATATTGGCTCAATTGTTATGAAACCTTCTCAAACATGACTTGCATTTCACTTTCTTTGACGAACTTAGTTCCACCGATTCATATGATTTCAAAATCTTGTGGTACGCTATTAAAGCTATCAATTAATCTCCTTATTCTCATAAGGACTTCATGTTCACCTAAAACTCGTGCTATTCCACTTACAATGCTATAATCCAAAATCTTAGAGATGTAACACAGACACCGGGGGAGGTTCAAGCTTAATTCCCAAGTGCTATTTCATTTCCCCACTTATGTATTGAATCCATAATATATATAGGAGAAGAATTTGTCCAATGCTTATGTTTTATCTTATGGAAAAAGAGACTAATTAGGATATTACATACACACAGTATAAAATCTTAAGATTAATCAATTAATATAGGGCAAAAATCAAAGCATAAATAACCCCAAAACTAGACCAAGACTTTAAAGAAATAAAGAAAGCATAATCTCCCAAGTATCAGTCAAAAAGGAAAGGACAGAAGTAAACAAATGAAATCCCAATCCTATTAAGCTAGATAAAAAGAAATCAATGCCTACATATTTATTTAAGACAAAGAAAAAGTTTTCATTAACCTAGGTGATATACCTCAGTTAATCAGCATATATGACCTTTGTATACCAAAGGCATATCAGGCCATGTATTACCAGATATACTGGGATTATTTCGCACTCAACTCTAACAATGAATGACAGATAGCAGATAAGAACAAGACCCTTGTGGCAACACTTAGTTTATACACACCAAATCAACACATAGCCCAGCTTTCACACAGAGGAAAAAAGAAGAAAAACCAACAATTCCAATTCCTAATTACTGCTAAGTGAAACCTTCCTAGTTAAACAAAATGTGACACATAATCATCAAAGGACTTGCTTGTTTTTTGCCATAAGTTAAGTATTAACCTTTAAGCAGAATCATTATAGCAACAGTCTTAAAGGAAAAACGTGATTCCTAAGTTCAAATCCACAGTATGTCAAACTGACTTCTTAATAATCTTGCAAATATTTAGCTTAATCATCAGAGATCCTATGTTGTTATGTATTAGATTCATTTGTCTTAACAACCTTTGAATAGATAAATTAATGACTAAATAACACCAAAGAGGTTCATGAAGGACTCAAACACTTAAACCTTGCAAAATGAAATGAAAACAGGCTCTTTCACAAGTTGGGATGGTCAGACAAGGCATAAGGACTATCAAATTTTTTTCAAAGAGGCATATTTTTACCTTTTAAAATCATACAGAGGCACAAGCAAGCAACAAAGTAGAATGAAAATGGGGATATACCTTTGATAGTATTCCACTAATGGACCACAAACATTTAAGCTGATAGAGATATATGAGGACCAGATGGGACCAAAACCAGAAGAAAATAACTTGTAACATAATCCCTTATCAAATAGGTAAAAGGGGCAAACACATAATAGAGATAACAAGAAAATTCAAGGCAGTTCAACCCACAATTAGACTCATCAAGACTAATGACAAGATCAGGAAAGCCTGGACACTTAGTGTTAATAGGTTTAAACTTATTTTAATGCCATTTCACCACACCCAGCCAAGCTGTAAGACTTTATCTACTAGTTTCAAACAAAACCTTAATAGGTATAGAGGCAACTAGAAAGCCATTATCAAAATAGTCTCAAACAAATTTACAATACCTAATGTAAGTTATCATCACATAATATAGCAGCTTAATCAAACCACACATAAGACACCTTCCTAAAGTAGACAAGTTAAACTAGTTAACCACATAGACATAATTGATTGAACAAGCTAAGTTATTTCCTTGGTGTATCTCATTAAAACAAATTGGATAGTATTATATGACCAGCATTCTCAACTTATACCTAAACATGTTCAAATTATGAGGAACTATTACCTCAAGTTTCAGTAACTATCAACAACAGATTCCCTTTAAGCAGAAAGTGATCTAGAGGAGACATTAGATATATTATCCAACTTCAAAGATAACACATTTTTAGGTCCTCTTGACACTTATCCAAAGACAACATGATAGGAAACCATGAAACCAATTAGTACCTCACAACAACAACTTATGGTTTCTATTATTATTAGGCATATATCCAGTGACTATAGCCTTTTCATCATAATATACTTAGCATAGTCCCTGATTTTATGAACACAATCTCACTATAATCTCCTATCAACTCGGAGTGGACCAAACTACACAATACAGTCTTATACCAACACAGTAAAACCAGAACAAACTTGGCATATTGAACTAAATTTATGGACCATATATTAAACTGATAACAGGAATCCAATCATACAATCCTACATTACTATTACAGGCAATTTAACTAAATCACAAAATAACTATGTCATACAAAGCAGGTGAGTATATGGTCCTTCTGAGACTAATCACATCAAACATGAACTGTACTAACTATTAAACTAAATGGGCCACTAATCAAGCTGACTACTAACAGTAATACATGAAAGACAAATAATCTAAACATATGATTCTCAATACAAGTAAATAGACATTCAAAAACCAACTCTAATGCATTAATGACAAGAAGAAGATAAGGATTTTACCTCTTGTTAGTGCAACCTTGTCGAGAATAGGAATTAGAAACCTTTTGCTCCCAAATCCAGACTCAACCACACAGCACAATTTTTTTTTTAAATTTAAACTTCTTAGACTCTTAGTCTCAAAGAAAAATATTGCCAAAACTTGAATTTAAGTTCTATTTTTGTGGAATTTTTTTTCTTCTCTCTAAAATGCAAATAAAGAGCCCTTTATATAGAAATCTCAAAACTTATCAAAACCCTAAGTCCACGATGTGGGATAAACCCAGTTTTTGGGTTTCCACCTCACAATCTCGCATTGTAGGGTTGAGATTTGCTCAAATGAAACATCAAAGGCCAAAAATTGGCCAACATAAGGTCGATCTATAGGGTCCCATAAGGACAAATAGAAACCAGCCATTCAAAATCAAATACAACAAAACCCATTAAGGTTTTTCAGTCATGTATCCGTTGAATCGAAAAAGTAGAGTAGAAAAAACAAGTTATACCTCGTTTGGCTTTGGTATCGAGTGAAAGAGGAAGAAGCATTAAATGCCTTCCAAAAAAGGACCCAACATGACTGCCATGCCTGTGAAACTCTAAGAATTTGCCAAAAATGGCGATACTCGTAGAAGAGAAGGGAGTTGCCTCCTGGCGGCTAGGGTTTCTTAAAGAAACCTTAGCAAAAAATGCAAATGACCCCTTAGGGGTCCGTTTGCCTAAGGGGAGTGACTTAAGTATTTGGGGTGTGGGCCAGGCCTGGCCCTGTTGGGCTGGACTCGGTCCATAAAAAAAAAGGGAGGGGCAGCCCAATACATATACATATATATATATATATATGTATGTATATATATGTTGGACTCGGTCCATAAAAAAAAAAGGGAGGGGCAGCCCGATACATATACATACATATATATTTATATGTATATATAAATATATATATATATATATATATATATATATATATATATATATATATATATATATATATATATATATATATATATATACACATATATATATATATACATATACATAGATTTATATAAATATACATACATATACATACATATACATACATATACATATATATACATATACATATATGAACTCGGTCCATAAAAAAAAAGGGAGGGGCAGCCCGATACATAGACATACATATATATATGTATGTATATATATGCTGGACTCGGTCCATAAAAAAAAAGGGAGGGGAAGCCCGATACATATACATACATACATATATATATATATACATATACATATATATACATATATATATATATATAAATATATAAATATATATGTATATATAAATATATATGTATGTATATGTATTGGGCTGCCCCTCCCTTTTTATTTTTATGGACCGAGTCCAGCCCAACAGGGCCAGATCCGACCCACACCCCAAATACTTAAGTCCCTCGCCTCAAGCAAACGGACCCCTAAGAGATCATTTGCATTTTTTGCTGAGGTTTTTTTAAGAAACCCTAGCCGCCAGGAGGCGACTCCCTTCTCTCCTACGTGTATCACCATTTTTGGCAAATTCTCAGAGTTTCACAGGCGTGGCAGTCACGTTGGGTCCTTTTTAGGAAGGCATTTACTGCTTCTTCTTCTTTCACTATATATTATATATGATATATCCGTATATATATATACACACATGATGTGCGAATATATATTAATAAATATATATTAATGCATATATATATGTATAAGGGACAAAAATGCAAATTAATGAGTAGGTAAAAAAAAGGATTGATTACTAAACAATTTAATTATGTCACGACCCAATTCGCGAGTCGTGGTGGCACCTACACTATCCCTCCGAGTAGGCGAACCACATTACTAATAACAAGTTAAATAAACGGAAAATTAATTTAAGAATAAGTTATCAAGTCTTAAATACTTATCATAACTAGAAATGTCACGACAACCCTAAAAATCTGGTCAAAGGGTACAAGAGCGCTAACATATTACCGAATAGAAGTCTGAAAATGCCAGAAGACTACATATTGTCTGTAGAATACAAAAATAGAATAAATAGAGGAGGTCCTTCAGGGGCCACGGATGACCAAGTAGCTCACCCTGACTGAAAGATGTCACCCTCGTGTATCAGCCACGGGGTGTAGAACTGGAACCTGGATTGTACTCTGCACTCAACAATAGTGCAACAAGAGTAGTATCAGTACAACACTTGTACCGGTAAGCATCATAGGCCGACAATGATTAGATAACACATGAAGAAGTCGAAACCAACAAGTAGCACATAGAGCAAACAGGTATGGTCACGTATCATATACAAGTAAGGTGTAAAGGAATCATGAAATCAACCAAAATAGATAGAATTCACCAAATGATCAGTCAAGTATATGAGTGGATGAATGCAATGCAATGCAATAGTCACCTCTCTCACTCCACTCTCGTACACACATGCTAAGGGCAGTGCCTCAAAGCCATGACCCATGGGGGACCCGCGAAGTCCATGTACCACTCGTGCTCTCCGGCAGAAACCTCAGAGGATTTCAATCACTCTCAATCTCCGGCAAAGACCTCGGAGTCCCTCTCAATCTCCGGCAAAAACCTCGGAGTCTCTCAATCACTTAACTCACCATCATCCCAAGAATAATATGAAAGGCATGTCATGCATGATATCAGCCTCAACAATAATACTAATATACAATCAACAAATACAAGTCATATTAATGTTCCCATTCCTTTTCATATGATGAGTGAGCTAGTATGTGACAGAGATACAAACAGGTGATAATCACAGAAAATAACACATATGGCGACAAGCCCACATAACAGCTGACAGAGCCAACCTAATTGGAATCCACCTCCACTTCATGCCCGAAGACCTATATGCTATCTGTCACTTTCTATAACTACATGCGATTCTCTAATCAGAGTCTAACTAAAGTAGACCGTAACCTACCTCAATGCCGAGCGGGTGCCACGAACAATCAAACTAATGTCTTCCCTTTGCGTAGAGCCTCTGAACGATCAAAATCTATAAAATATGCGATCTACGTTAGAATACGAATCTAATGACACCCATATTGCTATATTTCGAAGCCCAAAAACGCACCCCAAAAGTGGCCTTGGGCCCACAAGGGCAAGATTGGAATTTTATTTGAAAAATAATTTCGCCCATTATCTAAGGATTATATATTATTAAAATTGGTCAATTTCATCCATAAATATACTATTCAATGATTAATTCTCCTTTCTTAGGACTAAGACTCGAAACCTTTAATTACTCCAATATCTTTAACTTCGGACAAAGTCTGACTTTTCGTAATTCAAATACCATGATTCCGAAGGTATTCATATTATTCACTACCAAAATATTCAATTACATATACCTTATGTATTTAAAATTAAAGTGGCAAACTAATAACACAAAGACAAAATTCAAAAATGGAAGTGAAATAATGAAACCGAGGACCTTCAGCAAAAGAATACGAACAAAATTAAACATAAGACTTAATATGTAAGGATTTAAATATTGGCAAGACAAACATAAAGGACACTTTCTAAAGCAAAAGCAAATCTGAAAATTCCCTACAAAAGCATACAAAAACGTGTGAAGTAATCATTTCATTTTTTTTTTAAAGATAACAATGAGGAAAAGAGAACAAGACAAAACTTGTTAATTCTCTGTACCCTCATTCTCAATTCTATAAAAACCAGAAGCTTTTAATAAGTAGCCACATGTATTATTTTATTTTTATAATCACTTGTATCATCATACCTATTTATAGCATAGGTGAGGACATCATTATGACATCCACTAACTTTCACCTAATTTTAATACCCAAAAACGTGAGATTGGTCTAACTGAAATCAAATTGCATCCCATGTGCACAAAATGGAATTCTAACGTACATATATATCATCCAAGAAATACAACATCAATACTCAGTTATATTTCACACGATATTAAACAATTGGAATATATAATATGAACTAAACCCAAGTAAAAGAAATGGACCTTTAATTATATTTTAACTTCATTTTCATATTCCTAACAACTACCTTGATTATTAATTTATTAAATCCTTATCAATTCTTAGTGTACAAACATTTCTAAATAAACCACTAAATCATTTAATGGCTGGGAAGGAAACGTGACCATCGTTACAGATGTGATGATTTTCTCTAAGTTCATGTATGCTTCACTTGGGCTCTATAATAGATATTGTCTTCTAGCATATCCTTATCAAGCTAAATAAAGAACCAATTTTTATAATGACTAAATCATGGGCCACTTTTCAAAGCTTGTAGAAAGCTGGAAATTGCTACGGTGTATTCAAGAAAAGCAAGAAAATGTGAGTCATAGATTGCCATAACTACCATACTAAACTAAACTTCCTGCAACATATTCTCTTGTAGGAGTGTATAAAACTAATTGTACCATACCTGATTGCCTTTTTATTTGGTGGAAATAAAATAAAGCTTCACTGCTCCTTCAACATTAATTGACAAAGCCCCTTCTGTTCGTCCTTTTTCTCCCCTCTAGGTTAGAAATAAGTGAATAATTTTTCCTTCTATTTTTTCTTCTTTCTTTCGTAATATATCTTGCACAGAACAAGATTTTTCCTTCTACTTTTTTCCTTCTTCTTTTAGAATATAACGTGCACAACACAAGGTTATGATGACTAAATGCACAAAACAAGGATGCACAAAACAAGGGATGCATAAAACAAGGAATGGTGGGCTAGCCCACTTTTTTTTTTTTTACATTTCAAATGCCACTCATTCCTGGCATCATAATGAAAGTGGCCTTCTTTATTTATTTTTTCTTTTACATATCAAATGTCTTCCTAAGACATCAATTGCCCTTTCACCGGATGAAATATATCATTAGTCCTCAGATTACTTCGCTCTATTCATCATCTCATATAAACCATAACATGTATTCAAATCATATAAATAAATACAATATAGTCCCATACCCTTTTCGTAGTTTTAAAGTGCTAAACGACCAAACGGGTCGTTACAAATTAAAACTAAATAATAAATTAATTTAAAAACACGACTGATTTTCACAAAATATTGGATCTACAAGTACGACCTTAATTGAATTAAAAAACGAATTTTGTTATTTAAATTATGGCCCTATTTGACTAACTAATTGATCATTTCAATTGTATCCATAATTAAACATATAATAAGAAATTTACAAATATAACCATAATTAATTATAGTTAATTTGAGAATTGTCCATATAAATTGATTATGCAGAAATTAAAATTTAGGGGTAAACATGATTATTTATTTCAGTCAATCAATTTCCTTGAATTAAAATGGGGTAAATATTTGCTGATTAATTTTTGATAATTGGACAATGAAATAAATATCTATTTTTCTGGTTGAAATTAGTAAAATGCATCATTAATTGTTGTAAAATAATTTCCAAATGGTGTATTATAGAAATTATTTTACCAAACACTAAGGGTAAAGCAATATCTGCATAGTTTATAAAATCATTTTGATTTTCTAAAAAAAACATATATTACCCCATTTGATATTCAAGTACTTTGAGCAATTAAAATAAATTTTGGGAGGTTAAAAATTAGGTGTCAACAGCTGCCTCAGTCAAAAAATTGTGAGTCGCTCCAGTGTCCACCAATGCACGAGCAAACTTGTTGTTGATGGCGAGATCCACGTATTGATTTTTATTCTCGTCGGGATGGATAGGTTGTTTCTTGACAGCACCACATATGCCTTATCATACCTAACTGTGCGGTGCCTGAACTCTCTCCTTGCGTCTTCTCCTTTCGTTCCCGGACCATTAGATTGAGGCTCTTTAAGTCGGGGAAATTTTTGAAGCAGTGCAGCCCTCCACATATGTAGCATCCCTTTTTCTCGATCCGTGCCTTCTTCTCAACATAGCCCTGGCGACCACTTGACTTCTTGTCGAACTTTTTGGCATTTTGAGTCTTGGAGTATTGTTGTGGAGACTCCTTGCTCTTGCCACGGTCTCCCCCACCTTTGGCATTGCCACCCCTTGACTCATTACCTTTGCCTTTGTCGCGCTTGTCATGCCTGAAGTCCATCAAAGACTCGACCTCCACTATAGCTTGGTCTATACCCCTGACTTACCGGCGTTGCAACTCTTGCTTAGCCCAGTTCTGCAACCCGTCCATGAAGTGAAATATAAAGTCATCGCTGGTGAGGTAAGGAATTTGAAGCATAAGGGTGGTGAACTCCTTGACATAGTCGCGAATGCTCGCTGTCTGCTTCAACTGTCTAAGTTTGCGCCTTGCCTCGTACAAGACATTATTTGGGAAGAACTGTTGCTTGAACTCATTCTCGAACTGATCCCACGTACGGATTGTGTAGAGACCTCTCTCAGCATCAGCGACCTTTATTCTCCCCCATAACATGGCAGTTTCTGACTGGTATAGAACAACGGTGTTGATCTTGTCCTCATCGTCTCTCACTTTGCCATGCTTGAAATAATTCCCCAAGTGCCAAAGAAAGTTCTCCACTTCCTGTGCACCACGAACCCCTTTGAGCACTGGTGTCTTGGGAGCCTTGATCTTAGCCTCCCTCATTACAACAACATTGCTGGCTGCCTCGATCACATCAGCATCGACCTGCTCTTCAAGTGCCAGCCACTATTGTTGCCTTCATGGCATCGATAGTACTTAACGCCTCCATGAGTCTACACTCTAAGGCAGTGATAGTTTGATTTACCCCAATCTCGGCTTGCATACGCATCTCCAAGTCATTTTGGATTGCTTTTAATCTCTTCAAGAGTGAACCCCTCAAGAACACTAAGGTGCCCTCCACCTTCCCCAGACGTTGGCCAAATATGTCAATGGCGTCCATCCCCACATTAACCTTCATAGCCCACTTTTTACAGAGCGTGACATCCTCCGACAGGACCTCCACGTCAACCTCGCTCGCCTCAATGGTAGATGGTTCTTGGGATGTAATCCCTTCGTTTAGCATAACCTCCGGCTGTACCTCCTGGCTCTTAGTAGTGGAATTCCTCTTTCTGTTATGGCCCTTTTTGCCAGCGGCATCCTGGGTGACGTTGGCTTGGGTTTTAGCTGCGTTGATTTCTCCATCGTTTGTCAATCCCTTAGTCGCAACCTTCACTCTGATACCACGTTGTCACGTCCTTAGTCTTCAACTAAGCACACGTGTGGCACTTGACAACTCGCTCACGTTCTTGCACAACTTGTTCACGATCTTGCTATGCCAAGTCAGCCTAGATTATTACACTCAAGATCGCTAAGAGAATGGAAATAAGGAAGACAAGAGAAATTTGCTAAAGGAAGCTTTTTGTATTAGAGAGAACTTGTGTGATTTTTGCTTGATGGTTTTACCAATGAATACTCTCTATTTGTACTATCACCTAGGGACTAATATGTAAATAATAATTATTGTACAAGTCCCTTCATATTTACAAATATGCCCCTTCTCTGGAACTATCCACTAGGCTATAATATTCTAAGGTCTTCCTAAGAAATCTTCTAGCAAATCTAAAAATGTCTAGAGCATTTCCATGGGAATCTCCATAGATCTAGAATCTTCCAACATATGCTAGCCTCTTTTCCATGTAAGCATATATGGAACAAATAGTTCCAAATAGAACCTAGGTGGCATGATGATGTGGTGGGTCATAACAAGGAACTCTAAATTGGAGTTAATAGTCTAAGAAGTAATTATTTGTGTCCACAATTGGTGTCACCTCTTGCAAAAATGTACAACCAACCAAAATCGAACACTAGCTCCGTTTAATAGATTGGTTGGAACCAACCTTCGATCCCGATAAACAAATGTTTAAATGATTAGGTGTAGGTGGAGGCAAACCTCAATCATGATATTTACCCCCCAAAAAACTCAATATTGATGAACAACGTTTCGTTGTTAGTTGGGGATAAGGTGTTGGGATTTAAAGTCACCGAACAGTGAGCTTTAAAGGTGAAGTGTGAATTGGGAAATGGAGGGAAACAAAATTGGAGGGAAGTGAAATTTTGGAAATGTAACTTTTCCAAATGAGCATTCTCCTACATTGATGGTGGAAAGTGATATTTGTGTGCTTATATTTAGAAGCACATCCTTTGCTCATAAAGGGTTAAGAAGAGGACCTCCCCTCGCGCCATCGTCGTCGCTCGGCTCAGATTCAGATTCAGATTCAGATTCGGATTCGGATTCGGATTCGGTCAAATGATCTGATTGATTGATAATCTTTTTGGACCAAATTTATTTCTTAAATTCCATTATTTATTTTCCCTTAATAGTTTTTTGCGCTGATTTTAATCAAATTAAATTCGCAGACATTGATTTAATTCCCACCTGTAATAACTAATATTATTAGCGAACAGACACAACACTTGATGAACAGGTATGCCCGCACTTGTTCACAAACAAACTTCTGGCTATAAATTCGGAGGCTTCGCCATAGTTTTACACATTGAAAAATTTCCAGAACCAGAAATATTCATTTTTACTCCCCTCTCTCTTCTGAATTCTGCATAATTTTTCAAACCAAAATGTAAGTATCCAGTGTGATTTGCTGCTGAACTTTGAGTTCGCCTAAGTTCTATAATTTGCATTACCGCTATTACAGAATAGTTTTTCCGTTCTATCTTGGGAGAAATTAATCCATTAACCTTGGCAACTGTGAGGGGATTAGATTTCTTAAGGACACACAAGAAACTTGTGGGCTTGAAAATTTTCTCTTACATCTGATTTCCGTCTTTCAACGTTTTTTCTGATTTTCTTTTTGTCACGGCCCCAACTTGCGGGTCATGCAGGCACCTACTCTATTACTAACTAGTAGGAGAACCCTTACCAACCATCCCAATACTCATCCATTTTATAATAAACAATTTCTTAAAATTCACGAAGATTACAAGTAAAAGCTCATACAGACTCTATTTTAAATACAAGAAAACTGAAAGAACTTACCGGGACCTAGTCTAGACAGGTACAAGAGCTTTTACTACACAAGGAAAACAAAATAAATGACCCTGCCTCTACCTGGGGTGAGATGAGAGAGGCTGTAGGAGAATGCTTGGTAATCCACATGAAGAAACTTCAACTTAAACCTGCAACATGCCTACACCCAAAAAGGATGTAGCAAGAGTAGTATCAGTACACCACACGTACTGGTAAGCATCATAGGTTGACTAAGATTAGTTCACGCAACACAGTATAAAGTCAACAAAATAAGCAGATAAGTCAACGACCCTCGAGACTCTCAACATAAATTATTATATCGTGACAAACTTACACTCCTACTCCCCATAGAGTTACCGGTCATCTAACTATTCATTGAAACCCATTCCACCTTCCCTTGAGCCAATTAATTAAGCCTCATCTCCTCATTTACACTAACATTTGATTCCTAACTTTTAGCTGTAGAGATTCTCTATCCAATTCACTTACTACGATATGGTGCACCCATGGGATGAACTCACCGTTTAAGATTCATTCTTGCGCTTACCTTCATAATAATCACCACCTCACACAACCGTAATCAAATCATAAAAGATGCACAATGCAATATAACAGACTGACAATACACAAATATAAGGACATAGCAATATGAGCTAACTGATGTCATTGCTCAGTAGTCATGACCTGCAGGGGATCATGGTGTCCATGTACCACTCGTTCGGGATACTCATCGGACCTGAGCCATAAATCCTCCACTCTGGAAAGAACCTCGGACGCGGATCCACTTCATATAAATATACTCACCGTTACATCGCTGCCAATGATTGGCTGACAAATAGTACCTCATATTCAACCTAACTCAGCCATATGACCAGATAACACAACTGACACGCACTCAGACTTTCTGCTCCATGTATTTCCTCATAACCACATACAGGCCGTTAAGGCTGTCATAGAAAATGGATCCGCTTAGACGCAAGCCACACTGACATAACTGAACCATAACGACCCATGACCCACATACATGTCTACAGGCCTCTAACAAAGACAACAGAATCATATGACGGGACAGGGCCCCGCCGTACCCCTGAATATATACATACATATATACAACGGAAGAGTCTGTACCAAAATGTAGGCTCCAGAACAAGGGAGCACTCCAAAGCAGCAGAATGGATGGCCTAAGCTGTCGGGTCACTCACGTGAACGTCTGTACCTGCGGGCATGAAATGCAGCCCCCGAAGAAAGGGGGTCAGTACGGAATATGTACTGAGTATGTAAGGCATGAAATGCAACTGGAAAGATCATCACTGAAATAGAGATTCCAGGAGTCAAGTATGACAATAAAGAAACCGCTGTACCTGTGCAGTACGAGACAGAATCAAACATACCAATACCACATACCGTACCCGGCCCATTATGGGACTCGGTGAATAAAATCATGCATGTCAACATCATATATCATATGTATACCGTACCCGGCCCATTATGGGACTCAGTGAATAAAGTCATGCATGTCAACATCATATATCATATGTATACCGTACCCGGCCCTCTAGTGAGGGACTCGGTGAATGAAGTCATGTCATCATATCAACATGCTATCATATCATCATGCATATACATATATACATACCGTACCCGACCCTCTAGTGAGGGACTCGGTGAATCAAATTATCATATGCCCTCCTGGCCGCCGTAACATATCATCATGTCATCATATACATATACCGTACCCGACCCTTTAATGAGGAACTCGGTGAACAATGCAGTGGAGTGCGCACGATAACATACCCGGCCCGGGACTCGGTGAGATACATATTGAGGCATGCACGAGCAGAGTAGTGAGAAACTATATGCCTATAAATCAAGACTCGATAGGTAGGTACGCAAATCGACACTTGAGGATCATAAACACGTTTCGAGTCAATCCGGTTTAGTATGAGAAAGTTATGGACACTTTTACCACAGAACCTTTACGAACGTTTCCAAAGCAATCCAAGACTGTATACAAAAGTTAGAGACATTAATACTTACAGAATTCTTTTAGAGACATGAACTCTTTATACCTTACTCGTTATCCAACCATACAATAAGCTCAACTATACCGAGCGTACTCATATCAAGAAGTGAATAAGAATCATAGGCAAACTTGGAAACATATCAAATAGAGCTTCGGAAATCATAGATAGGTGTCAAAACCATATGAGATAGCTTATGGAAATCAAGAATGTTAGCCATCCTAGTGGCTCTAAGAATAGGAGTTCCTTTGAAATCATACATATACATCGTCTGTTTGTTGCATAAGGATCATGCCAAAGAAAGAAAGGGTAAGCCTTACATACCTTGCCCGCTTCCTAGGCTAATCTGAATTTAAATCCTTGGCTTCGCAAGATCTACAACAATATTAGTATATACCAAACATTAGCTATAGATACTTAGAAGTCCAATCCTCAACCAACACTTTATTTACAGAAATTTCGGCAGCATTTCCCCTGTAAATACAACTATCCCCGAGAATCCAACTCGGCCAAATCATCAACAACAAATCCGAGAATTTAACTCGGCCAAATCATCAACAACAATACCAACAATTATTCTACAATATCCACAATCAATTCAAAATGCATACTTACGTTAGCAACTTCTTTCTACAAACTTCGACGGCGTTTCATTTATGTTCAATTCATAATTGCCCACATATTCAAGTACTAATCCGAAACCATTCAAACAATATTCAAGAACACTTCAAACACTCCGCACAATATTCAAAAGAATCTAACCAATATGCCACTCCACCCGAAACCTTCCAAATGCAACAAGGACAATAACAACACATTTCCTCCTTTCAAATTCATGAACTACACCAACAATTCACATACTAACAACATTATTTTCCATAAATACAAGAAGCTACATTCAAATCTCATTGGCTTCTAAAATAGCCCACAACAATTTCAACTTCAACTTGAATCATTAGACTCTCATTTTTATCATAGAATTCATGACAACAACAACCAAAATACTAAGTAAAATTAATTCGTCACTTCTACACAACACCTAGACATGCACGGCCACAACACAGCATCCATAATTTCATAAATTCCATCCATTTTTACATACTACAACATGCACAAACCATCCATAACACATGAAAAGAGGATTAAACCTTACTTTTTTCCCTTAACTTCTCACTTGGCTAGGATTTGTAGCTTGCAAGAATAGATGTTTTACTTGCTCCAATGACTACTTCACTTTGCTAGGGACCTTCCAATTGGTTGTTTAGCTAGAAGAAAATAATTTTTGATCCATTTTTTCCCAAGGTCTTGCTCGGCTAGGCCCTTGGCCGAATAGCCTCCCTTTTGTTTTCTCCAAGCTTCTTGAAATTTCTAAGTGGAGATGATAAAAAAAAAATGATGAATTAGTCATCTTTTGTCTTATTTATTAAGCTTCCATGTGGGCCTAAGCCCACTCCATTTACACGGCCCACTTGGCCTATTATTTTAAGAATTTCAAGTTTCCATAAATCACTCTTAACCCCAAACTTTCCTTAATGTTTCCATGAGCCACCTTGTGAATTTCCCTTTTTACCCCTAGCCTTTCTCAATATTTCCACTTCAAAAATTTTCATAAAAAACTTGTGTATTAAACAAAATCAAAATATAGCCTTGTCCTTAACTTCTTGCAATTGTCTTGAATTATCCGAATGTACAAAATGCGGGATATAACATGATCTCCTTGCCTTCCATTTACTCACTCTCTTTCTTTCCCAGATATCGTTGTATTCGAACTTTCCAATCTTAACCAGCAGTGGAAACAACATCAGCTTACCTTGTAACACTTGTACCATATCTTTTGTTTTGTCCCTTGAACTCTGTTACCCTGTTCGATTAATGCCTTCAATATACCACTACGCCAGTTGCTGGGGTACCCATACCCGTTGATACAATCACATGTGGGATATCATATGCACTCATATATATATATATATATATAATTACTACCATCTCGCCTACAAAATACTTCCAAACGCTATTCAAGCTTATCCTAATTTTCAGAGCTGTAATGCACTCTTTGTCTCTTCACCAGTCTAGTCTGCCTCGTCCTACGCGACCTCTTATGGTCTCCAACCATTTCGTATACTCTAGTTTCCCTTAGGCTACTCTAGCTTCTCATTTGTCTCTTATGTCTAAATCTATAGGATTTCTTTCACACTTCCCAGGGGGTCACCCATCCTAATATTTCTCTCACCTTAGCACGCTTAACCTTGAAACTTCATTGAAATCTGATGCATTAGTACTGATATAATCGCATCCACCTCATCGCATGATCTTCATTACATGATCTGGAGCAGGTTAAAGTCTTACAAATCCCGAGACATTCTCGTAGCACAGCTTTCCTTTAATAATTACCATTTTAGCCTTTTCAATCCCCAATATTCACCTTTGTGTATGGCTACCTTTCATCCTGGATTTTCAGATTCCTGATGGTAGGGAACACACCTTCGTTGCTGTTACTTACGAATACTCGATCATCCACTTCTTTGGACTTCCGCTCGCCACTCTTATATAATAATCTACGGTAAAACTGATTGTCGATTTTCCCTGAATCCCCCAACAGACCTTTCCCCTACTAGACCTTGAATGTTATCCATCTTAATCCTTCGGACTGCTGATTGTCTTTCTCGCAATTATTCTTCATGCCATGCCAAGTCCATAACTCCTCTAAAACAACGCATCCCACTTATTGTCTATTTACGATATTTCCTTTCCACGCTTCTTCCTGTTAGGTATACTTAACCAAATGACCTGATTTTGAAAAATTCTGACAGAGTCTCCTTTACAATTCTTACTATCCAAACTTGCATACAGCAATTACCAACAATGCCACATAGGGCGTATATACATACGACATATTCCAGCCACCCAGGGCTCCCAGTTTTAGGTAACAGAACAAATATATCAAAACTTACCTCTATGACTTCCCATATCATCACTCACCTTCTTCCGTCGTATGTAAGGCTTACATAAGGAATCTCATTTCCTATGACTTGGCTCTATCGCACGATCTAAGGCAGAAAGAAGGTCAACAATCCCTAGATGCCCTGCAGCCTCCTGTTTATAAATGTGGCCGGCTTCACACCCATAAACAGGACTCTACTGGACACGACTTTGCAGACAACTCCTAGGACGACCTGCTCTGATACCAATTTGTCACACCCTAATATCGCTAGAGTGTGATGGGCACCCGACCCTTATTTAGGGCCGAGCGAACCCGCTGACTCTTATTACACTCATAATCTCTTTGGACTCTTAAATCAAATAAAAATGAAATACATAGTAAAGACTTTCAAAAACATTCTTTTCATCGTTCTCAAATCAAGTAAAGTCTATAATCATAGGAAACTTGTAACATAATGCATAATGACACATCGGCTGGTGGAGCTGCTTACAAGACTGACATTCTATACACGTGACTCTGTCTGCAAAGTCTCTAACATCAACCAAGATACCATAACATGAATACTCTGACTCGGCAACACTCCAGGAGGAAATGGAGCTCGCCAATTCCGCTGGAACATCTTCTACAATGGCTTCTACTCATCTGTAAACACTTGCGTGGCATGAAACGCAGCCCCCGAAGAAAGGGGGTCAGTACAGAATATATACTGAGCATGTAAGGCATGAAATGTAGTAAAGGGGACTATAACAAACACGGAGATTTACCAGAAATAAGTATGACTTTTAAAGACATCAATACACTTGCCTTTTTAAATGAAAACCATGCATATCAAAATCATATATCATATATACATATAACGTATCCCGGCCCTCCAGTGAGGGACTCGGTGGATAAAATCATGCATGTCAACATCATATATCATATATGCATAACATATCCCGACCCTCTAGTTCGGGACTCGGTGAATGGAGTCATCATATGCCGTCCTGGCCGCCATCCCCGTATCATCATATCATCATATACATATACATATAACGTATCCCGGCCCGCAACTGAGGGACTCGGTGAACAATGCAGTAGAGTACGCACGAGAACGTATCCTGGCCCGGGACTCAGTGAAGGATACATTGAGGCATGCACGAGCAGAGTAATGAGAAACTATATGCACATAACTCAATTTTTAAGACTCGATAGATAGATAGATACACTAGCCGACACTCGAAGGATCACAAACACGTTTCAAGTCAATCCGGTTTAGTATGAGAAAGTTATGGACATTAAAACTTACAGAACTCTTTTAGGAACAGAAACTCTTTATGCTTATTCATTAATTAATCATACAATAAACTTGACTGTACTAAACATGCTCGTGACAAGAAGTGAATAAGAATCATAAACAAGCTCGGAATCAAAGAATAGAGTAACCCCAAGGTGCATAGCATACCTTACTTGGCTCTAGGACATGCCAAAAGAAAGAAAGGGTAAGCCTTACATACCTGTTCCACGTCCTATTAGCTACGCTTATTTGTCCAAGCTTGCTAGTCTACATTCAAGAGAATTTACACAATCATTAGACTCATCGTTATACACTTGTCTTAATCCTTCAAATAAATTCATTTCTTATCTGCCGAACTTTCGGCAGCATTTCCCCTGTAAATTCAACCAACCCCGAGAATTTAACTCGGCCAAATCATCAACAACAACACCAACAACCATATTAACAACTTCAACAATCAATCCAAAATGCATTCTAACGTTAGTAACTCCTTTTACATAATTCGACGACATTTCACTTATATTCAATTTAATCTCATACAATCAAACCAACACCAATGCTCACACGTTCAAATACTTGCCCAAGACCTTACAAACAAAATTCAAGAACACTTCAAACAATCCGCACAATGATCAAAACGGCCCAACCATTATGCAACACCACCCGAAATCTTCCCAACTCCATAAAAACAACAACACATTCCTTTCTTACAAATTCATGAACTACACCAACAATCTACACATTAACAACACCATTCATACAAACATAAGAAACCATACTAATGTCACATTAACTTCTTCAACAATCCCACAACGATTACAACTTCATTTCAAGCCATCAAATCTTCATTTTTATTATGGAATCCACAACAACAACAATCAAAATACTAGATAAAATCAATTCATCACATCTTACCAACATAGCCCTATTCGGCCACAACCAACATACATATATTTTTCATGAATTTCATCCATTTTCACATACTACAACATGCATAAATCATCCATAACTCATAGGAAAGGAGATTAAATCTTACCTTTACTCTTCCACTTCTCAACTTGGCTAGGGTTGATAAATTGCACAAATGAATGCTTTGCTTACTCCAACAACTCCTCCATGTTGTTAGGGACGTTCCAATTGGTTGGAATACTAGAAGAAAATAATTTTTCTTGATCAACTTCTATGGCATGATTTTCCTAGCCATGGCCGAATGGCACTCCTATTTTTCTCCAAGTTTTTCTTGAGTTGGAAGATGAATAATTTGTCAAGCTTTGTAAGCTCTTATATATATATATATATATATATATATATATATATGCATAGCCCATACAAGGGTGGCCACATGCCCCACTCATGGCTTGGGTTAATTGGCCAAGCCATGGGTGGGGCCCACTCATAAGCCACACGGCCAAGGATGGTCCCTTCATGAACCTTCTTGAACTTTTTTTTGTGAATTTCCCTTTTTACCCCTAGCCTTCCTTAATATTTCCCTACCAATAATGTTCATAAGCGACTTATGTATTAAACAAAAATCGAAAATATAGCTTTACCCTTAACTTATCGTGATTATCTTGAAATATCCGAATGCACAAAATACGGGATATAACAGGATGAATCCCGTAGATGAGTGGAAAACCACATTCAAGACCAATTTTGGTCTATATGAATGGTTGGTGATGCCTTTTGGCCTCACTAACGCTCATAGTAATTTCATGCGTTTGATGAATCATGTGATGAAACCTTTTATTGGAAAATTCGTGGTTGTTTACTTTGATGATATTTTGGTGTATAGTAAAACCATGGATAACCTCCTTGTGCTTTCCCTCGTTGCCTCCAACCTTGGTCACCATATCGGTCGTGCTCGAGTATAGCTTCTTCTATCTCATCGTCATTTGGTTGTTGGATGTTTGGATGGTGTTGGGGTGGCATAGGTGCATTTAGGTGTGGATCATTTGGATGTGGGTCATTTGGAGTTTGATCTTGTGGGGGTGGGTTGTTCCGTTGGCCTATGGGAATTTGTTTTGGTGGGGTGAGGGTTGTGTTTTGAGGGGTGTTTTGGGGGGTGTTTTGGGGAGTGGGGTTATATAGATGATGGAAGGTGCTGGGTGACAATGTAAGTGAAGTGGTTCGAGTAGCTCCACTCGTACCTCCTTGGTATTGCACTCGAGGCGAATACGAAACCTCCCTACTACCTCCTTCAATTGCTTCCACCCTACTTCCCAAGTTTTCCATTCGACCATCAATACTCCCCACCTTATCGTTCAAGGCTTGTAAGGCCCTCATTACATCAACTAGTGTGAGTTCCCCGGTGGGAACTTGTGTTTCATCCTCCGTAGCCATGTTACCTATTAAGACACTCAACAAAGCAAGCAAACACGTTAGATTTGTAAAGACAACTCACAATCGCTCAAGTATGCGCACCTTTAGTTGCCTCACAAATTGCTTCCGCCAAAGATTGTGTGCTTGTTAATGCCGACTCGTCACAAGGGTTCAAATTCTACTCTTGGTCGGAATAGATTCTTGTTAGAATAAGAAAGATGGACGACTCAACTCAATCTAACGGACTTGAACCAAGAAATTAACAACGAAGCAAAATAAAGAAAAGCACGAAAGAATTGGCACGAAAGAAATGCGGACACAAGAACTAGAAAACACAAGTAGGAACAACTACTAAATGGCTACTAGTTGAGAGACACAAGAAAATGGAATGCTTAAAATCGGGAAATAAATAAAATTTCGGGCCCGGTTAGGTGATAAATTGAAAACACGGTCTTGAAGTCCCAAATGATCCAATGCTAATTTTTTTTGTTCCTAACCTAAGAAATAAGTAGACAAACAAACAACCAAGGATCAAATCAAAACCCACCAAGTTGTTCTTCAACTTTTTCTAAAGCTTCAACACAACAATGGTAGATTCTTCAATATTGACCCGAATGACATAAAATTTGAAGATTTGAAACCCTAACGTACTAAGGAACAAGAATCTAATAACAAAACAACAAAACAAACACAAAAATTTTGGGGTTTTCGGTGGAAAATTTCCAGATTTTTTTTAGCAACAAACCCTAGGCTAGATTTGGTAGAACAAATCTAATCCAAGCTCTGATACCAATTGATACAAGATTGAGAACGAAAATAGAATTAAAAATGCAAGAAAAGAAAAGGATAGATAATTTGACACAACTTAAGACCTAATTTAGCAACCAAAGTTATAGGAAACTAAGACCTCTAAATTAAGAACAAAAGAGACACCAAATTCTTAGGATGACCAAGAGGGATTTGGAATCCGTAATAACCAATCCTCTCAACAATTACTCAATCAAAGGTTTCACAAGCTCTCAACTCTCAAGAGTTTTACAATATCAAATATCAATATTCAAAATAGTCTAAGTCTTCCATGAAGAAGAAGAGAACTATTTATACTATGCTAGAAATAAAGATAGCAAAATGACATAAACACCCTTAATGAGACAAGGGCCTTGTTTGGCTATTCTTCTTTCTTCAAAATCTTGAAATCTCCTTTGTAAGAATAGCCAACTCTTCATCTTTTAGCCATTGTGGTAACTTCCCATTTCCTCTTCTTCTCCCCAAGAAATCTTCATCAACAAATGGACTTGGGATCCAAGGTGCTCATCAAAAGTATACTCAAGAGCTTCCTCCTTCATGAATAGGCTTTGCAAGTGTTGTAGTTCCCGGGCTTGGCTCCTTGTAATGGCCTTGAGGCAAGTGGGATTGCATCATTCTCCCCATCTCGAAGAGAATTTGTCCTCAAATTTGATGGCTCATCACTTTCCATTACCATGGGAGATAGGTCACAAATGTTGAAGGTGTTATGAACTTGATATTCCGGAGGGAGATCAATTTTGTAGGCATTATCATTAAGCCTCTCAAGGACTTCAAAGGGACCATCCCCACGCGGCATCAACTTTGTCTTCCTCTTGTTTGGGGATCTTTCTTTTCGAAAGTGCACCCATACCCAATCTCCCGGTTCAAGGACCACCCTTGTTGTCACGACCCAACCCCGTAGGCCGTAACTAGTGCCCGAGATGGACACTCGTACATATTTATTAGCCAAATCTACTTGCGTTTAACCTATTAAGGATTTTCATGTTTACTAGAAAATATATCTTTTAAATCGTTACTTATGACATCGCACACAAACCGGTTAGACTGTCGTAGTGTAAGGAAGTGCCAAACGTAAACCATATTAACATAACTGAACAAATAAGACCCATGACCCACATACATGTCTACAGGCCTCTAAGAGCAGCAACAGAATCACATGGCGGGACAGGGCCCCACCGTACCCTAATTAGACATATAGATACATACATACATACATATTCACAACAAAAGGGTTTGTACCAAAAGTATAGGCTCCGGAACAAGGGAGCACTTCAAAGCAGCAGAATGGATGTCCTAGGACGACGGGTCACCGTAACGAGCGTCTGTACCTGCGGGCATGAAACGCAGCCCCCGAAGGAAAGGGGGTCAGTACGGAGTATGTAAAGCATGAAACACAGCAAACAGAACCACAAACGGAATACAAGTACAGAAAGTAAGTGCACTATTCAGAATACCAAATGCTTACTTTCAAACACAAATCATGCATGTCAACATCATATATCATATATACATATAACAGATCCCGGCCCTCTAAAGAGGGACGCGGTGAACAGAATCATCATATGCCATCCTGGCCCCCACCCCCATATCATCATATCATCATATACATAGATACATATAACAGATCCCGGCCCTCTAGTGAGGGACGCGGTGAACAATGCAGTGGAAGGCGCACGATAACAGATCCTGGCCCGGGACTCAGTGAAAGATACATTGAGGCATGCACGAGCAAAGTAGTGAGAAACTGTATGCACATAAATCAATTTTTAAGACTCGATAGATAGGTACGCTAGCCAACACTTGAAGGGTCACAAACACGTTTCGGGTCAATCCGAGTTAGTATAAGAAAGTTATGGACCTTTTAGTATAGAAACCTCTACGAACATTTCAAAGCATTCCGAGATCGTCTACGAAAGTTAGGGACATTAATACTTACAGAATCATTTTAGTAACAGAAACTCTTTTTGCTTAATCGTTAATCGATCATATGATAAGCTCGACTATATTGAGTATACTCATATCAAATAGTGAATAAGAATCACAAACAAACTCGGAATCAAAGAATAGAGTTACCCCAAGGTGCATATCATACCTTATTTGGCTCTAGGACATGCCAAAAGAAAGAAAGGGTAAGCCTTACATACCTCGTCCGCTTCCTAAGTTAATCCGAACTTAAGTCCCAGCTTTTGCAAGATCTACAACAATATTAGTAGATATCCAATATTAGCTATAGGCACTTGAAAATCCAGTCCTAAACTAACACTTCATTTACAGAAATTTCGGCAGCATTTCCCCTGTAATTACAACCAACCCCGAGAATTTAACTCGGCCAAATCATCAACAACAATCCCAACAACCATGCCAACCACATCAACAACCAATTCAAAACACATTCTAACGTTAGTAACTCTTTTCTACATAATTCGACAACATCCCATTTACATTCAAATCGACCATATACAGTCAAGCTAACACCAATGATCTCACATTCAAGTGTTAATCCGAAATCATTCTAACATGATTCAAGAACACTTCAAACAATTCACACAATATTCAAAACAACCCAACCAACATACCACTTCACCCGAAACCTTCCAAATTCAACAAGAACAACAACACATTCCCTTCTTTCAAATTCATGAACTACACCAACAATTCACATGCTAACAACATTATTTTCCATAAATACAAGAAGTGGTATTAATGTCGCATTAGCTTCTAAAACAACTCTCCAACCATTACAACTTCAACTAGAATTATCAAACTTTCATTTTCATCATAGAATCCATAACAACAACAACCAAAAATACTAAGTAAAAATAATTGGTTCCTCATTCCTACACAACACAATACACACACGGCCAAGCACCACACCTACACGGCTCAACCCCAACACATAAAATTTCATAAATTTCATTCATTTCTACATACTACAACATACACAAACCATTCATAACATATAAAAAGAGGATTAAACCTTACCTTTTTCCACTTATCTTCTTACTTGGCTAAGGTTGCTCCTTGCAAGAATGAATGGTTTACTTGCCCCAACAACTACTCCACGTTAAAGAGGACCTTCCAATTGGTTGGATTGCTAGAAGAAAATAATTTTTTTGAACAAGATTTTTGGACCTCAATTTTTGGTCAACTTAGCCGAATATGGCCCCTTTGTTTTCTCCAAGTTTCTCTAAACTTCTAAAGGATGAAGATGATGAATATGATTTATTAGTCATCTTTTACTTACTTATATAATTCATCCATGTGCCCCATGCCCCACACATGGCTTGGATCAATTAAAATTAGCCAAGCCATGGGTGGGAACCCACCTATGCCACACGGCCACACATGGCCCTTCTTTTGAACCTTCTTGAATTGTTTGTGAAATTCCCGTTTTGCCCCTAGCCTTCCACAATATTACCATGAACCACCTTGTGAATTTCCCTTTTTACCCCTAGCCTTTCTTAACATTTCCATACTAATAAACAACTTATGTATTAAAATAAATCCGGAAAATAGTCTTTCCCTTAACTTACCACGACTATCTTGAAACAGCTGAATGTACAAAATACGGGATATAACACTTGTTCTCCCTTGGTTTTCCCGTTTTGCCACCTTTTGATTCTTCTTTTCAAGTTGGAGCCTTGCCTTTTCATGGATCTTCTTCATAGCTTCGGCTCTCTTGTTACCATCTAAACTCAATACCACATCTTGAGACAAAGGCGTTAGATCCAAGGGGGTTATGATAGCATCCATGGTAGCTCAGAATTATTGAAGGACATGGATGAAAATTTGGAAGTTCCAAGAAGATCCATGACAAGATCTCAAACGAGGAAATTGCAAGACAAGCTTAATGGGCTGCAATCAACAATTCAAAAGTGTCTTGTGATGGAAGAAGAGCTCCAGCCGAATTCTGATTTTTTCCTCAAGTCTTACACTTATTTTGAGGCCCAAATTAAAGTCCAAAGTGAGATGGAATGAGGCCCAAATCAGCCCCAAAAGAAGAAGTTTCCAGCAGCCCAACTATTAGTTTCTAGAATAAATATTTAATTATTGTTTTTATCTATGTTGACTTGCATTGGTCCAAGTGTGGGTAGTCTTCTAGGTTGTTTTAATATATGTTGACTGCCTTGGTCCAAGTGTGGGAAGCCATCTATGCTTCTAGGGAAGATAATTCCCATTTATTTCTATTTTTACTAGCTCCTTCTTTACAACTATATAAAGGGGTGATTGTCATTCATTGTAGATCAGATTTTGAAGAATATATTACATTGAGAGTTCTTTTGAACCTTTGTGGCATTACTTTAGGATTTATCTTTCAACCTAACTAGTTCTTAGTTCAATGTAGTAAGATAATTTCTTCTTTGATATATTTGATTTCTTTTTGGTATTCTTTCGAAGGTGATTAGTTCTAAATACTAATTGTTGTCCTAAGTTACTCATAATGCGGTCGGGATCCGAATCTACTGTTTTTGATATTTTATCTCAAGTAAAGGCGTTAGATTTCTTCCTATAAATCTATATGTTGTTACTTGGATCTTGTCAAGACTTTAGAACTTACGTTCTTGGAAATTCGTGGATTGTTCCTTCGAATTTCCCATATCTTTTATTTTCTAGTTTTTAGATTCTTTTCTATATTTGCTTCCGCACTTCTTATATTTTAATTATAAATTTGGGATCTCCCTAACCTCGTTGTTATCAAGTGGTATCAGAGCGGTTTTATCAAGATTCCGTTATAGATAATCTTGGGGATTTCTTGAAGAAAAAAAAAAGAGCCAATTTTTTTAAAAAGTACTGTAGCAGTGAACAGTGACGAAAAAAAAAAGAAAAAAAAAGTTTAGTGTTTGCTCTTCAAGAAATTTCTTCCATTTATTTGTTTTCTAAAGATTAAGATAGAAAACGAGAAGAGGGGATCCTAGATCTTTAAAGCTAAGAAGCAATCAATTTTTTTCTTTCTCCTTTTATCTTGTTAAAAAAAAAGTCCTTTTTTGTTCGAGTCTTGTTTCAACTAAATTATGATTCTTTCTAGGATTGGTTCTTCATTTTCTTTAGTGCCCAAAATTATTTATTTTACTACTAAGGGCTTGATTCTTGTGGGGTTTAATTATAAATCCATAAAGTGTTTTCCCAAAGGTTATTTGAGTGGAAAAAGGCAAGAGTGAGTGAGAACAATTGAGGGAAAAAAAAGCCAAAGTTTGAGTGATAAATAGTTTTTGAGATGACCAATACAGGTAGTAGTGATGATGAAAGGAGGGCTCGTCAAGAAGCCGAGATCCGAGGAAGAAATGACTTCACTCTACAAGCTATGCACCAACAATTTGAGAGATGGACCTTGCAATTTCAAGAGATCAAGGATGCCATTGCTGAACAAAATGAGACAATAGCTGAACTTAGGAGGGGAGATCAACATGTTGTACAACCACAAAATAATCCTAGGCCTCAAAATAGAAGAAATATGCCCCATGCCCCCATTGTAAATCAAGAAAACCATATAGATGATTTTGTTGATGATCTTGATGTAAATCTAGATAGGGTAGGGAGAGATAGGAGGGGACAACGAGGAAGAGTGGAAGATGATAACATTAATAGCATAAAGATGAAGATGCCAACTTTCAAAGGCACAAGAGATCCAGACTTGTACCTTGATTGGGAGCGGAAAGTTGAAGCCATTTTTGATTGTCACAACTATTCTGAAGCTAAGAAGGTAAAGCTTGCCGTTGTTGAATTTTCTTACTATGCTTCTATTTGGTGGAAAAAAACTTACAAGGGATAGACAACAAGATGGAGAACCACCCATTGCTACTTGGACTGAGATGAAGAGAGTCATGAAGAAGAGGTTCGTGCCTTCCCACTTTCAAAGAGACCTACAAATACGTCTTCGAAGATTGGAGCAGGGAACCATGACTGTTGATGAATACTTCAAAGCTATGGATATGGCTATGATCCAAGCTAATTTTATGGATGATGAAGAGGCCACTGTGGCTAGATTTCTTAATGGTTTAAATAAAGAAATAGCTGATGTAGTAGAGATACAACAATATGTAACTTTAGATGAGTTAGTGGATATGGCTGTAAAACTAGAAAAGCAAATTAAAAGAAAACAGCAAGCTAGCTCGTAGAGGAGTCGGCCAAACAATAATTCAAAGAAGCCATGGCCGAAACAAGATGTGACTTCTAGGCCTCAAGAAGGCAAAGGGAAGGCCAAAGTAGATGACAAAGAGGGAGGTAAAACTTTTAATCCTTACTCACCAAAACCTTATAGTTCTATTCAATGTTACAAATGTCATGGAAGAGGGCATATGATGCATGAATGTCCAAATAGAAGAAATATTCTCATGAAAGAAGATGGAGAGTATGAGAGTGAAAAAAGTGAGGTAGAGGAAGAAGAGGGAGGTGCGAGTGAAGATGACGTAGAGTTTCCTAATAGTGGTTTTGTTGGGGTAGCTAGGAAGATTCTTGATGGAGAAAATGAGAGTAAAAAAGTGAGAAAGAGGAAGAAGAGGGAGGTGTGAGTGAAGATGATGTACAACTTCCTTTTAATGATGGTTTCGTTGCAGTAGTTAGGAGGATTATGGCTATCAATTTGGGAGTCAATAGTGAAGAACAAAGGGAAAATATATTCCATACTAGGTGTGGGATAAGGGGGAGAACTTGTTCTATGATTATCGACAGTGGTAGTTGTGCTAATGTAGTGAGTTCACACTTGGTAGATACGTTAGGGCTTGCATGCATGAAACACCCTAAGCCCTATAGACTCCAATGGTTGAATGATAGTGGTGAATTGAAAGTCAACAAACAATGCATGATTTCATTCAATGTTAGCAGGTATGTGGAAGATACTCTTTGTGATGTCATTCCTATGCAAGCTTGTCATATCTTGCTTGGTCGCCCATGGCAGTTTGATAGGAATACTCTTCATGATCGAAGGAAGAATAGATATTCACTTGAGCTTAATGGCAAGAAGTATACTCTTGCACCTTTAACACCTTCTCAGGTGTTTGAAGATCAAAAGAGATTGAGGGAATCAATGGGAAAACAAGGGGGACAAAAAAAAGGTGAGCTTGAGGGAAAAGAAATAAAAGATGGCCAAGAGAGAGAGAAAGAGGGCAGCAACTTAAGTAAAGAGGTAAAAGAGGGTTTGAGTGGAAAAAAAGAAAGTTTTGGTGCAAGAAAAGAGGGACTGCCCATAATACTACTTACTTACAAAGAAGTCTTGATTAATTCTAAGCTACTAACTTCTTCTTTGCCAAGTAGTGTTTTTTTCTCTTTTGCAGGACTTTGATGATATATTTCCTGAAGATATTCCTAAAGGTCTTCCACCTTTGCGTGGAATTAAACACCAAATTGACTTTGTGCCTGGTGCACAGATTCCAAATAGGCCTGCTTATAGGAGTAATCCTGAAGAGACAAAGGAGTTGCAAAGGTAGGTTAAAAAGTTGCTTAAAAAGGGGTTTGTGCGAGAGAGCCTGAGTCCTTGCTCAGTTCCTATTCTATTGGTGCCAAAAAAAAAGATGGATCTTGGAGGATGTGCGTGGATTGTCGAGCTATCAACAAGATTATGGTAAAGTATCGTCATCCTATTCCTCGTCTTGATGACATGTTGGATCAATTGCATGGGTCCAAAATCTTTTTTAAAATTGATCTAAAACATGGTTACCATCAGATTCGAATGAATCCTGGAGATGGATGGAAAACTGCTTTTAAGACCAAATATGGGCTTTATGAGTGGTTAGTTATGCCTTTTGGCTTGACTAATGCACCCAGCACGTTCATGAGATTGATGAATCATGTTTTTAAGGATTTTCGTGGAAAGTTTGTGGTGGTTTATTTTGATGATATCTTAATCTTTTCTAAAACTGTAGATGAGCATGTAGAACACCTAAAACAAGTTTTTGAAGTTCTTAGAAAACAACAATTGTTTGCTAATCTCAAAAAGTATGCCTTTTGTGTGGATCGTGTGGTATTCTTGGGTTTTGTGGTCAGTTCTAAGGGAGTTGAGGTTGATGAAGAGAAAATCAAGGAAATCAGAGACTGGCCTAAACCTAAGAGTGTAACTGAGGTTAGAAGATTTCATGGGCTTGCTAGTTTTTATAGGAGATTTGTTAGAGATTTTAGCACCATTGCTGCTCCTCTAACTGAAGTTATCAAGAAAGATAAGGGTTTTACATGGGGGAAAGACCAAGATGATGCTTTTAACTTGTTGAAAGAAAAATTATGTTCTGCTCCTCTTTTGCAATTACCTAATTTTTCTAAGTCTTTTGAGGTTGAATGTGATGCTTCTGGAAAAGGAATAGGTGCTGTTTTAATGCAGGAGTCCAAGCCTATTGCATACTTTAGTGAAAAGTTGAGTGGAGCTACATTGAACTACTCAACTTATGACAAAGAGCTCTATGCTTTGGTAAAGGCTTTAGCTACATGGCAGCATTATTTATGGCCTAGAGAGTTTGTGGTTAAGACTGATCATGAATCCTTGAGATATTTGAAGAGCCAAGGTAAGCTTAATCGTAGGCATGCAGAATGGGTTGAATTTATTGAAACTTTCCCATATGTGATTGCTTACAAGCAAGGAAAGGAGAATGTGGTTGCTGATGCACTGTCAAGAAGGTATGTCTTAGTCTATACTCTTACTTCTAAGCTGATGGGTTTTGATAAAATCAAGGGCCTTTATGCTACTGATTCTGATTTTGGCAAGGTTTTTGCAGAATGTAAGTTGGGTCCTTATGACCGGTTTAATCTTCAAGATGGATTTATTTTTAAGGAAAATAAATTGTGTATCCCTAATTGCTCTTTGCGTGAATTGTTTGTTAGGGAAGCACATTGTGGTGGACTCATGGGACACTTCGGAGTGCCCAAAACTTTGGATATACTTGCTGAACATTTCTTTTTGCCAGGCATGCGAAAGGATGTTGAGAAAGTGTGCTCTCAATGTCTTGAATGTAAACAAGCCAAATCGAAAGTGTTACCACATGGTCTTTATACTCCTTTACATGTTCCCACTTCCCCTTGGCTTGATATTTCCATGCATTTTGTGTTAGGTTTGCCTAGAACTAAGCATGGTAAGGACAGTATATTTGTGGTGGTAGATAGATTTTCATAAATGGCTCGCTTCATTCCATGTTTGAAGACTAATGATGCATCACATGTGGCTGATTTGTTTGTAAAAGAAGTGGTTAAATTACATGGTATACCTAAAACTATTATTAGTAATAGGGATGCTAAGTTTTTAAGTCACTTTTGGAGGGTTCTTTGGGGAAAGTTGGGAACTAAACTACTATTTTCTACGTCTTGTCACCCGCAAACTGACGGGCAAACAGAAGTAGTTAATAGGACTTTAGGGAATATGTTGAGGGCTGTTCTAAAAGGAAAATTGACATTTTGGGAAGAACATTTGGCCATAGTAGAGTTTGCCTATAATGGAACTATCCATTCTTCTACAGGTAAGTCTCCTTTTGAAATTGTTTATGGCTTTAATCCCCTCACCCCTCTTGATTAACTGCCTTTGCCTTAATCTTGATGGTAGGAAGAAGGCTGAAATGATGAAGAAAATTCATGAACAAACAAAACTTGCAATTGAGCGGAAGAATGAGCAGACTGCATTAAGGAGAAATAAGGGGCGAAAATCTGTTATTTTTAAGCTTGGGGATCAAGTATGGGTGCATTTCAGGAAGGAAAGGTTTCCTGCCAAAAGAAGATCCAAACTAGACCCAAGAGGAGATGGTCCATTTGAAGTCCTTGAAAGGATTGGAGACAATGCTTACAAACTTGATCTTCTTAGTGAGTATCAAGTTAGTGCTACTTTCAATGTTTCTGATCTTTCCTTATTTGATGTAGGTTTAAATTCGAGGACGAATTCATCTCAAGAAGAGGGGAATGATAGCATCCATGGTAGCTCAAAATTATTGAAGGACGTGGATGAAGATTTGGAAGTTCCAAGAAGACCCATGACTAGATCTCAAACGAGGAAATTGCAAGACAAGCTTAATGGGCTGCAATCAACAATTCAAAAGTGTCTTGTGATGGAAGAAGAGCTCCAGCCGAATTCAAATTTTTCCCTCAAGTCTTACAATTATTTGGAGGCCCAAATTAAAGTCCAAAGTGAGATGGAATGAGGCCCAAATCAGCCCCAAAAGAAGAAGTTTCCAGCAGCCCAAAATTATCCCAAATATTAGTTTCTAGAATAAATATTTAATTGTTGTTTTTATCTATGTTGACTTGCATTGGTCCAAGTGTGGGTAGTCTTCTAGGTTGTTTTAATCTATGTTGACTGCCTTGGTCCAAGTGTGGGAAGCCATCTATGCTTCTAGGGAAGATAATTCCCATTTATTTCAATTTTTACTAGCTCCTTCTTTACAACTATATAAATGGGTGATTGTCATTCATTGTAGATCAGATTTTGAAGAATATATTATATTGAGAGTTCTTTTGAACCTTTGTGGCATTACTTTAGGATTTATCATTCAACTTAACTAGTTCTTAGTTCAAGGTAGTAAGATAATTTCTTCTTTGATATCTTTGATTTCTTTTTGGTATTCTTTCAAAGGCGATTAGTTCTAAATACTAATTGTTGTCCTAAGTTACTCATAAAGCGGTCGGGATCCGAATCTACTGTTTTTGATTTTTTATCTCAAGTAAAGGCGTTAGATTTCTTCCTATAAATCTATATGTTGTTACTTGGATCTTGTCAAGACTTTAGAACTTACGTTCTTGGAAATTCGTGGATTATTCCTTCAAATTTCCCATATCTTTTTATTTTCTAGTTTTTATATTCTTTTCTATATTTGCTTCCGCACTTCTTATATTTTAATTATAAATTTGGGATCTCCCTAGCCTCGTTGTTATCAGGTTAGGGGGTTAAAACCATACAACACCTCATAGGGTGACATGCCAATAGTGCTATGAATAACTCTATTATATGCAAATTCTACTAAAGGCAATTGGTCTTCCCAAGAGGCTAGCTTCCCTTTTACCATGTCCAGAAGCATAGAACCTAAAGTCCTATTGACAACTTCGGTTTGGCCATCGGTTTGTGGGTGGCAAGAGGTGGAAAATAACAACTTCGTTCCAAGCCTACCCCACAATTCTTTCCAAAAGTGGCTAAGGAACTTGGGATCCCTATCGCTCACAATTGTCTTGGGAATGCCATGCAATTTAACCACATTTTCAACAAACAAGGAAGCAATATGGGGAGCATCATCAACTTTATGGCAAGCAATAAAATGGGCCATTTTTGAAAAATGATCAACAACAACAAAGATGCTATCTTTCCCCCTTTTTGTCCTAGGCAATCCAATCACAAAGTCCATAGAAATGTCAAACCAAGGTTGTTGAGGGATGGGGAAGGGAGTGTACAAGCCATAGGGTTGAAGCCTAGATTTAGCTTTTCGGTATTCAAGGCATTGGCCACAAGTTCGGGCCACATCCCGCCGCATGTGTGGCCAATAAAATTGCTCCTCAAGAATCCCCATTGTCTTGTCAATCCCAAAGTGTTCCATCAATCCACCATTGTGTGCCTCCCTCACAAATAACTCCCTCCAAGAGCTCATGGGCACACATAGTCGCTTGTTCTTGAACAAGAAACCATTAAACTTAGAATAGGGAGTAAAAGATCTATCCCTAAGCCACCTTTCCCTTTCCCATTCTTCGCATTCTAGAAAGATTTTTGCAAAGACGGGGTCCTCGGGATACAATGTCTTCAAGCTCTCAAAACCCATCAATTTGGAAGACAAAGTATTGATCAAAACATGTTTCCTTGATAAGGCATCCGCCACTACGTAATCCTTTCCCTTTTTGTATTGGATTACATAAGGGAAGGATTCAAGGAATTCAACCCATTTGGCATGCCTTTTGTTCAACTTACCTTGGGCCTTAAGATGCTTTAAGGACTCATGGTCGGTCCGAATCACAAACTCTTTAGGCCACAAGTAGTGTTGCCAATTTCCCAAAGCACGAATTAAGGCATACAACTCAAGATCATAGGTTGTATAATTCAAAGTCGCTCCCTTGAGTTTTTCACTAAAATAGGCTATGGGCTTTTGGTCTTGCATTAAAATGGCACGAATACCTACTTTGCTAGCATCACATTCAATTTCAAAGATTTTGTCAAAATCGGGTAATTGCAACAATAGGGCGGAGCTAAGCATTTGTTTTAGAGTTTCAAAAGCCTTTGCTTGCTCCATACCCCAAGAAAAAGGTTTATCCTTTCGGATTACCTCGGTAAAAGGAGCGGCTATGGTACTAAACCCCTTAACAAACCGCCTATAAAAACTAGTCAATCCATGAAAACTTCTAATATCACCAATGGATTTAGGAGTTGGCCAATTCTTAATAGCGTTTGTTTTGGATTTATCAACCTCAACGCCCCTTGAACTCACAACAAAACCCAAGAAAACAACTTCATCAACACAAAAAGAGCATTTAGCAACATTAGCATAAATTTGTTCTTGTCTAAGCACTTCAAAAACACACTTCAAGTGAATAACATGCTCATCCATGGTTTTACTATACACCAAAATATCATCAAAGTAAACAACCACGAATTTGCCAATAAAAGGTTTCATGACATGATTCATCAAACGCATGAAAGTACTAGGAGCGTTAGTGAGACCAAAAGGCATCACCAACCATTCATATAGACCAAACTTGGTCTTTAATGCAGTTTTCCACTCATCTCCGGGTTTCATCCGGATTTGATGATACCCACTCCTAAGATCTACCTTAGAGAATATGCATGAACCATTCAACTCATCAAGCATGTCGTCAAGACGAGGTATGGGATGGCGATACTTTACCGTTATCTTATTGATGGCTCGGCAATGAACACACATGCGCCATGATCCATCTTTCTTTGGCACCAAGATCACGGGCATGGCACAAGGACTCATACTTTCTCTCACAACTCCCATTTCAAGGAGTTCATCCACTTGCCTTTGAAGCTCCTTAGTGTTGTCACGACCCAGCCCCGTGGGCCGCGACTGGTGCCCTTCCGGGACACCCCAAACGAACTCACACCCAGATCATCGTAATCAGACTCGACCAAACTCAACGTACATTATGCGAACTCAACATCGTAATCAGATCTCTACCGAACACTTATCCTAAGCAGTCGCCCGTACAGATCAGACAAATCACAAATCAGAAAGGAGGCGGAATATACATCGCCAAATTTCACACACACACATCAGAAGGGTGGCGGAATGCACATCGCCCCCAAGTACATACACATACATACAAACTCAGAGGCCGACTTGGCCATAGCAGCGTACGGGCCGCTTAAGAATGCAAAACAGACTCACATGCAAACACACCGGACCCACGACCCACAAATCTGACTACAGGCCTCTAGACAAAACAGAATATAAGAACATATGACGGGACAGGGCCCCGCCGTAACCACACATCCACAAATGTACCGAACACACACATACAACAGAAGATATGTACCAAAAGTAGGCTCCGGATCAAGGGGAGCTCTCCAACACAGCAGAATGAGTAGCCTAAACTGGAGGACCACCCAAACGAGCTTCTGTACCTGCGGGCATGAAACACAGCCCCCGAAGAAACGGGGGTCAGTACGGGAGAAGTACTGAGTATGTAAAGCAGAAGGTACAGAAATCACAAACACAGCTGGAGTCAGAAAGAACCAACACACCAACATCGCAAACAAAGCAAACCTGTGCGGGAGGCGAACGTACAAATGCAAATCAAATCATGGATAGGGTTTAGGAACGTGGTCACCCCCCCGACGCTGGTGCCACAACACATCATAACTCCAGAAGGTTTCAAATCTCCGTACAGTCTCCAGACACATCATATCACACACACATCATATCATCAGAACATATCAAATGCCATATCACATCATAACTCCATAAACGGTAACCGGCCCTATGGCGAGGCCTCGGAAACCGTAACACATCATAACTCCCGAATATGTTATGGCGCGCACGATCACAAAGTCGGCCCGGGTACCGACGAACGAAGTCATAGCAGACAACACGAACAGAGTAGTGCAGAAACCATATGCATATCAAAAATAATTTGTCGGACTCAACATATAGTTTACATGTAGGTATAAACTGACGCCAGAGGGCTCGGAGTAGGAATCAGATTGATCAGAGTATGCGTATAAAAGTTACGAAGTTCCAAACTGTCCAATTCGCAAGAAAAACTGTTCAGAAGTCGCTTTCCGAAAATCTCACATCATTCAAAGTACAGAACGTACGTTAATGGCATAAGAAGTTTCAAACACATCCTTGGGTCATAAGCAGACAGTCGCAGATTATAACGGACACAAACGGACCAAACAAACTGAATAAGGGGAGCCTCGGGGCTCGCGGGCCCACCTCGGGTCAAATTGAGGCGGCGGACACAAATCACAGACTTTCGGCTCCATAGAGCCATCTACGGAAGTTTCGAGGAGTTTCGGACACAACAGCACAAGTTATGGAGGTACGAACATTCTTTTAACCAAATGCGACAAAAAGGGTTCAATCGCGCTGAATGAATAGTGCTCGAACTTGAACTTCGATTTCCAAGAGCAGGGTTATTCCCGAGGGGCCGATCTTAACCTAGTATGTCTAGGACATGCCAAAAGAATGATAGGTAGGCTTTACATACCTGGTTGGCGCCTTACGCTCCTCAAATCGCAATTCCCGTTTCGTCCAGAAACTGCAAATGGTCACTTTTACCAGTTACTATTCATGAGAATTAACATTTTAGTCTTTGGGCTATATTTGGCTACCGAAATTTCGGCAGCACTTCCCCTATAAATCTAACACCCCCGAGACTTAACTCGGCTCAAAATACAACGACAACAACAGCCCAAACATCATAAAACCATACAAACCACAATCATACTACATTAACTTCAAAATTTCACTTTAATACATAAGTTGGCAAATTCTTGACTCAACTTCAAAATTCCAAATCTATTTCCACATTAGTCCATTCATTCACTCATTCCCAATTATTCAAACACACTACATACAAGTTCCAAATCACATACAAACATCCCCAAAGTTCACTACTTTCCAATTTTCATTCAAAACACCAAAAGTTACGACGAACGTTCTAACTTGCGTCGTTTCATTCCAAATTCGTTATCATCAACCATAAATCTTATTTAAGTCCTTAATATCATAAATATACTATGATGTACACAAATATACCAAAGGTATACACTTTCCGATAACGTCCGAAATCATTTTCTAACACCAAATCAATTCTCCAAACATTCATTTACGATACAAAGGTTACAACGACACCTCAAACGACTAAACGGAATCAAATTCACATGGTCTTGCACTACCTACAAGCCACGGCCAAACACACCCTTTCTACACACACACACCATGCACAAACACAACCCCATCCCATAATCTTCATACTAATCCAATCACTAACACATACATATCCATTTCATAACATTAAAACATAAAAATCTTACCTTGTTCTTGAATTTCCGACTTGTCGCGAACGTCGATCTTTCTCCAAACTACTTGTATCACGTCGGAGAGCGTCTTGAGCACTTTACAACTATGTGAAAATCAAGATTTTTGGAGCAAGCACAAGGCTTGGGAAATTTTTTCTCTCCTCTCCACTATTCTCGGCCGAAACCCTCTTGTTGGTGTTCTTGAATTTTTTTTTTTTGATCTTTGAAGATTCTAAGTGGAAGAATGATATATATCCACTAATAGTCATGTGCATAGCACATGACATTAAAATGGGTTTGGGCCAAAAGCTATGGCCGGCCACCCTCCAATCCTTGGGCCTCAATTTTGTTATATTTTCCTTGGCCCAATTCACTAAGAGTCCCGTTTTGTAATTCCCGAAACTAATTTCCGAAATTCCGAATTTACCCTCGGCCTTCCCCGACGTCTTAACATTAATGATTCCATAACCAACATAGTCATATTCACCAAAATCAAGTTATGTCCTTATAACACACAAGTCGAAATTATTTCTCAATTTCCAATTACACGAAAACACGGGACATAACATTCTCCCCCCCTTAAGAACATTCGTCCTCGAATGTTGAATCGACCTCATGGGTGTCGTACTACTCCGGGAGGGTTTCTCTTGATAGTTGTCCTTTATTGATTTCTCCGACATGGCTTCTTTACCAATACTAGGGGTAGATTTTCACATCACCGATTCAAACGCCTTCTTAATCCCCTTTCCTCATACCCTACGTAATCACCGAACCATACGCTATATTCTTGTAATGGACGAACGCTTCCCAGACATCATAATCAATATCATTTTCTTATCACACTCCTGGGTTTCCTTACCACATCGTCGTACTCTCACTTTACTTCATATCAGACACTTCATGCCAAATAGATTCAGAACTTAAGCCGGACGCGCATAAGTATATCGGACGGATTCGTAGTCAACATCAAAAGTGCGGACGCATATCAGACACATCTGAGATCGGAGTCAGACGTACAAAGACGTATCAAACGAATTCGTAGGCAGAATCAGACACACGAAGATATACCAAACAGATTCACAATCAAAGCCAGACGTACGGAATCATATCGAACAAACCCGAAATCAGAAGCAAATATACAAAATCGTTTCATACCGAATCGTGATCAGACAAACCGAAATGTATCAAACACACGCGCGGTCAAAATCAAACGCACAGAAGTATATCAGACGGATTTATATCCAGAGTCAGACATACAGAGGTGTGCCAGACAGAAACGGATCCAGAATCAAACGCACAAAAGGTTCATCGGACGGGAACATAGTCGAACTCAGAAATATAGAGGCGTACCAGGTAGAGCCTCATCGGAATTGGAAGTGCAGAAGCACCACAGATAGATTGTCAATTTAGGATCACATCATTCACATTAAGGCTCCAATAATTCATGAGAATTTCCTTTTTATTTGCAAACTCACTCATCAGTCGTCACACAATTTACCTTGCGTCTTACGTATCGACTCCTTCAAAAATTCCAATTACTCACACTGCTTATCCTTTGTTTATCACAACATTAGTTTCCGGGGCTCGGCTCTTAGCCCTCATAGGCAGCGAATGAGAATCATACACACACATACACATACATATACACATACACACGTTTGCTCACACCTTACTGGCGAACATCTCTGACTATTATTCAAATTCGTTCAATTTCCCAAGAGGTGTTGTACCCTTTCCTTTTTGCCCATTTAGTCCGCCTCGTTCCGCGCGACTCTCGAAAGGGCACTAATTATTCTCCACACATTCTATTCACCTTTGGTTACCCCAAATTCCCATTTACGTTAATCATACTTACACTTGTGCAAAATTTTGCGTTACTTCCCAGGGGGTCACCCATCCCAGAATTGCTCTGGCTTGAGCACGCTTAACCCTGAAACTTTTACACATTTTGACGCGTTAGGGCTGATATAATTTCGCCAATTGCCTCGCACGACCTTTGTCACGTAATTTTAGGCCAAACGGGGTCTTAGCAAATTTTTCGGAAATTTTTCGTAGCGGGTCCCATTCTGACCCAAAAAGGTCGTTTGCTTTTCTGGCTGTGAGGTCTATCGTTCTAGTCTTCCAAATCCCATATATTTTCCTCCCACATGTACAGATAACTGCCTCGAATATTTTCATTAATTCGGATTCTTACCTTACCTTTACTGACACACACAAAAAAAGTATATCTCATAATACTGAGGTACAAACCTACCATTGCACATATTCATTAAACAAAAGGGTTAGTAGTATACCTGGGTCTGTGTCTGGGGGTGCCTCTGGGTCCCGACGACCGGTCAAAGCATAGATGCGGTTCGAGGGACCGCTAGAATCTGAACCCCCATCACGGCCTCTACCGCGGCCCGCTGGTGCTGGCATACCTCGCCCCGTAGAGCGCGTGGCCGAAGGGGTAGATGACGAACTCGCAACAGATCCCATCGGCGGTGCTGCGCTACCGGAACCGCCTGCCCACGGACAATCCCGCATGATATGGCCCTGGCGGCCGCAAGCAAAACAGGCCCCTGTGGCCCTGAAGCACTCCCCTGGGTGCGATCTTCCGCAATACGAACACTGGGGTATGGGTGGCCTAGACTGACTGGGACCCCTGCTCGACTGAGGACCTGGGGCTCTGGAACTCTGGTCTGCCCTGGACGGTCCTGCTCCATCAAACCTCTTACCAATAGACTGTGTGTCCCGGCCTGACGGAGGAAAGTGCCCGCTGGACTGATACTGAGGCTGCCCGCCCCGTGAATCTCCAGGATACCCCGCTGATCTGGCCCTCTTGGGCCGTCTCCCATCATACTCTCGGCTGGGCCGATCTGCTCGATGCCGGTTCTCCATCCCCTGGGCGTAGGCCTGTAGACGGGCAATGTCCATATCTGTCTGCAATGATACCGCCATGCACCCGTCAATCAAGTAACGATCCAGCCCCATAACATACCTATGCATCCGATCTGTCATATCTGCCACCACGGCAGGGGCATACCGGGCCAGGGAATCAAACTCCAAATTATATTCACGGACGCTCCGACCCCTCTGCTGCAGATGCAAAAACCGATCAGCTCGCTCCCGTCGTAACTCTGGGGGCAGAAAGTGGCGGGTGAAAGCAGTCACAAACTGATCCCACATAGCTGGAGGAGCACCCTCACCCCGGGATAGCTCCCAAGTCTCATACCAATGCGCGGCAACATCCCGAAGTCTATGCGAAGCTAGCTCAACTGACTCGGTCTCTGAAGCCCTGACCAAGTCTAATGCACGCCGCATCCCCCGAATGAAGTCATGGGGGTCCTCGTCGGGTTTAGACCCGAAAAACTCTAGAGGGCCGCATAACAAGAACTCCCGAACTCTCAGGCTTTCCCGCCTGTCCTCATCATCATCGTCCCTCCGCCCGCGCCTGCGAGCCTGTCCGGCTACAATCGTGGTCAGCAACTGTATAGCCTCCCTCAGGGTCCTATCCTCCGCCCCTGGCTGAGGAGCTGGAGTCTCAGGAGCGGGTACACGGACCTCTGGAGCTGCTGAAGGTCCCGCTCCAGGATGTACTAATGGGGGTGTAGCAGACCCCTCAGAATGAGGTGTAACCCCCGGCAAATCATAAATACGAGCCCGAGTAGCCCGTTGTGCCTGACTGGTCTCTCCCATCTTCGCCTTGCCCTTCTAGGCCGCCGTTGCCTTCTTCGGAGGCATCACTGCAAACACAACAACGGGTCAGATCAGAATGACCCTATTAACACAACTCTATCGCACGATCTAAGATTCCAAAGAAAGGGCAACACAACATCCTAGATGTCCTGTAGCTCCTTGTTTATAGATGTGGTGCACAACACATCGATAAACAAGACTCTACTAGACACGGCCTGTAGACATTCCGAGGACAAACCGCTCTGATACCACTTTTGTCACGACCCAGCCCCGTGGGCCGCGACTGGTGCCCTTCCGGGACACCCCAAACGAACTCACACCCAGATCATCGTAATCAGACTCGACCAAACTCAACGTACATTATGCGAACTCAACATCGTAATCAGATCTCTACCGAACACTTATCCTAAGCAGTCGCCCGTACAGATCAGACAAATCACAAATCAGAAAGGAGGCGGAATATACATCGCCAAATTTCACACACACACATCAGAAGGGTGGCGGAATGCACATCGCCCCCAAGTACATACACATACATACAAACTCAGAGGCCGACTTGGCCATAGCAGCGTACGGGCCGCTTAAGAATGCAAAACAGACTCACATGCAAACACACCGGACCCACGACCCACAAATCTGACTACAGGCCTCTAGACAAAACAGAACATAAGAACATATGACGGGACAGGGCCCCGCCGTACCCACACATCCACAAATGTACCGAACACACACATACAACAGAAGATATGTACCAAAAGTAGGCTCCGGATCAAGGGGAGCTCTCCAACACAGCAGAATGAGTAGCCTAAACTGGAGGACCACCCAAACGAGCTTCTGTACCTGCGGGCATGAAACACAGCCCCCGAAGAAACGGGGGTCAGTACGGGAGAAGTACTGAGTATGTAAAGCAGAAGGTACAGAAATCACAAACACAGCTGGAGTCAGAAAGAACCAACACACCAACATCGCAAACAAAGCAAACCTGTGCGGGAGGCGAACGTACAAATGCAAATCAAATCATGGATAGGGTTTAGGAACGTGGTCACCCCCCCGACGCTGGTGCCACAACACATCATAACTCCAGAAGGTTTCAAATCTCCGTACAGTCTCCAGACACATCATATCACACAAACATCATATCATCAGAACATATCAAATGCCATATCACATCATAACTCCATAAACGGTAACCGGCCCTATGGCGAGGCCTCGGAAACCGTAACACATCATAACTCCCGAATATGTTATGGCGCGCACGATCACAAAGTCGGCCCGGGTACCGACGAACGAAGTCATAGCAGACAGCACGAACAGAGTAGTGCAGAAACCATATGCATATCAAAAATAATTTGTCGGACTCAACATATAGTTTACATGTAGGTATAAACTGACGCCAGAGGGCTCGGAGTAGGAATCAGATTGATCAGAGTATGCGTATAAAAGTTACGAAGTTCCAAACTGTCCAATTCGCAAGAAAAACTGGTCAGAAGTCGCTTTCCGAAAATCTCACATCATTCAAAGTACAGAACGTACGTTAATGGCATAAGAAGTTTCAAACACATCCTTGGGTCATAAGCAGACAGTCGCAGATTATAACGGACACAAACGGACCAAACAAACTGAATAAGGGGAGCCTCGGGGCTCGCGGGCCCACCTCGGGTCAAATTGAGGCGGCGGACACAAATCACAGACTTTCGGCTCCATAGAGCCATCTACGGAAGTTTCGAGGAGTTTCGGACACAACAGCACAAGTTATGGAGGTACGAACATTCTTTTAACCAAATGCGACAAAAAGGGTTCAATCGCGCTGAATGAATAGTGCTCGAACTTGAACTTCGATTTCCAAGAGCAGGGTTATTCCCGAGGGGCCGATCTTAACCTAGTATGTCTAGGACATGCCAAAAGAATGATAGGTAGGCTTTACAAAGCTGGTTGGCGCCTTACGCTCCTCAAATCGCAATTCCCGTTTCGTCCAGAAACTGCAAATGGTCACTTTTACCAGTTACTATTCATGAGAATTAACATTTTAGTCTTTGGGCTATATTTGGCTACCGAAATTTCGGCAGCACTTCCCCTATAAATCTAACACCCCCGAGACTTAACTCGGCTCAAAATACAACGACAACAACAACCCAAACATCATAAAACCATACAAACCACAATCATACTACATTAACTTCAAAATTTCACTTTAATACATAAGTTGGCAAATTCTTGACTCAACTTCAAAATTCCAAATCTATTTCCACATTAGTCCATTCATTCACTCATTCCCAATTATTCAAACACACTACATACAAGTTCCAAATCACATACAAACATCCCCAAAGTTCACTACTTTCCAATTTTCATTCAAAACACCAAAAGTTACGACGAACGTTCTAACTTGCGTCGTTTCATTCCAAATTCGTTATCATCAACCATAAATCTTATTTAAGTCCTTAATATCATAAATATACTATGATGTACACAAATATACCAAAGGTATACACTTTCCGATAACGTCCGAAATCATTTTCTAACACCAAATCAATTCTCCAAACATTCATTTACGATACAAAGGTTACAACGACACCTCAAACGACTAAACGGAATCAAATTCACATGGTCTTGCACTACCTACAAGCCACGGCCAAACACACCCTTTCTACACACACACACCATGAACAAACACAACCCCATCCCATAATCTTCATACTAATCCAATCACTAACACATACATATCCATTTCATAACATTAAAACATAAAAATCTTACCTTGTTCTTGAATTTCCGACTTGTCGCGAACGTCGATCTTTCTCCAAACTACTTGTATCACGTCGGAGAGCGTCTTGAGCACTTTACAACTATGTGAAAATCAAGATTTTTGGAGCAAGCACAAGGCTTGGGAAATTTTTTCTCTCCTCTCCACTATTCTCGGCCGAAACCCTCTTGTTGGTGTTCTTGAATTTTTTTTTTTGATCTTTGAAGATTCTAAGTGGAAGAATGATATATATCCACTAATAGTCATGTGCATAGCACATGACATTAAAATGGGTTTGGGCCAAAATCTATGGCCGGCCACCCTCCAATCGTTGGGCCTCAATTTTGTTATATTTTCCTTGGCCCAATTCACTAAGAGTCCCGTTTTGTAATTCCCGAAACTAATTTCCGAAATTCCGAATTTACCCTCGGCCTTCCCCGACGTCTTAACATTAATGATTCCATAACCAACATAGTCATATTCACCAAAATCAAGTTATGTCCTTATAACACACAAGTCGAAATTATTTCTCAATTTCCAATTACACGAAAACACGGGACATAACAAGTGTCATCCGGGTTGGCTCTATAAGTCGGTTTGTTTCGCAATTGAGACCCCGGGACAAAGTCAATTTGGTGTTCAATTCCCCTCAAGGGTGGAAACCCCTTTGGGAGTTCTGTTGGGAACACATCATCAAATTCCTGCAAAAGAGAAGAAATAGAGCTAGGAAAATAAGGGGTTAGTTCATTAGTGTGCAATGCATAGTCCCTATGCATGAGGAGAATCACCGGTTGACGCTCCCCCAATTCCTCCCTAATTTCTCCACAATTCGCCAAAAGCGACACCTTGGTTTTTCCTCTAAGCTCTCATTTCTTTCCACTCACCTCTTGAGAACTACGCTCCTCTACTCCCTCGTCCCCCACATTCTTCTTTTGCAATGCACCATGACCCTTCTCCTTTAACTCCCTCATTTTGTTACAGATCTCACCCACTTGGGAGGGGGTCATGGGATTCAAAACATGTTTGACACCATTGTGGACAACGGTGTATTGGTTCGTTCTCCCATTATGGTTGACAGACCTATCATATTGACATGGTCGGCCAAGTAGAAGATGACACACTTGCATGGGAACAACATCACATAACACCTCATCGTGATACTTCCCAACCGTAAATTTGATGATAGCTTGCCTAGTCACCTTCAATTCACCACATTCATTGAGCCATTGAAGTTTGTAAGGGTTTTCATGGCGAGTGGTGGGAAGTTTCAAGAAATCAACAAGGGTGGTACTAGCAACATTGGCACAACTCCCACTATCAATGATCATGATGCTAGTGTTTGGGTTAATGATGCACTTGGAATGGAAAAGATTTTCTCGTTGACTTGGGTCATCCATTGCTTTGCTTATCATGGTTCTTCGCACCACAAAGAGAGGTATGGTAGGCTCATCATCACCTTCAACACCATCCCCTTCACTATCATGATATTCATTCTCATGATTGCCCTCATCATCTCCTTCCTCACATTCTTCCTTATCCTCACTATAAGTGTCTCTCAAAATAAACGTTCTACGATTAGGGCACTCACTTGCTCTATGACCGAAGCCATGACATTTAAAGAATTGAATAGGAGTTTTCGTACCTCCTTCTTTTGGAGCAAACTTCGGAGGTTGTTTGTCAACTTGCTTCTCAACTTGAGAATTCTTCATAAATTGTTTCTTGGTTTCTTGCATGGGGCCCTTATTCTTTTGCCAATTGGAGAAGGAGGCTCCTCGTTCTTTGTTATTGTTCCATGAACTCACATAGCCCCTTGCCCTATTGATTTTGTCTTCCTTGAGACCCACCTCTATTTCAATAGCCTCTTGAAGGGTTTCTTCAATGCACCCATAGTTGTGGAGTCTCATTTGGGAGACAATATCACTATTTAACCCGGCTCGAAACCGAGTCATAGCATTTAACTCATCCCCGTCAAAGTCGATTCTCATCTTGACTATTTGGAACTCATCATAATATTCTTCCACACTCTTTTTGTTTTGCCTTAGAGTCTACACCTTCTTGAGTTGTTCTTGTTTGTAGCATTTGGTGACATACCTATGCCGCATGGCGTCCTTCAATTCATCCCAAGTAGGTGTGGGAGGAAGCCCAATAGTTGTTCTTGCCTTCACTTGAGTTTTCCACCATGTGGAGGCATACCCTTCGAATTGAGCAATGGCGTAAGACACCTTTTTCACCTCGGACATGTCATTCGTCAAGAAGATTCTATCACAATGCATCACCCAATCAAGAAATGCATCGGGGAAACTTCCTCCTTTGAAAATTGGGAGAGTAACCTTGATAGAATTGAGACTCGTGTCTCGCCCTCCTCCATAACCATGGTTTCCATTCAACTCTCCATCATCATCATAACCTCGATGGTCCCGACCTTGGTACTCTTCACGAGCTTGGTACCCTCTTTGCCTACCCATGTGAGGGTTAGGACCATGCCTTCTACCCCGCCCTCGATAACCTCCTTGTGCTTTCGCTCGTTGCCTCCAACCTTGGTCACCATATCGATCGTGCTCGAGTATAGCTTCTTCTATCTCATCGTCGTTTGGTTGTTGGATGTTTGGATGGTGTTGGGGTGGCATAGGTGCATTTAGGTGTGGATCATTTGGATGTGGGTCATTTGGAGTTTGATCTTGTGGGGGTGGGTTGTTCCGTTAGCCTATGGGAATGTTGTTTGGTGGGGTGAGGGTTGTGTTTTGAGGGGTGTTTTGGGGAGTGGGGTTATATAGATGATGGAAGGTGCCGGGTGACAATGTAAGTGAAGTGGTTCGAGTAGCTTCACTCGTACCTCCTTGGTATTGCACTCGGGGCGAATACGAGACCTCCCTACTACCTCCTTCAATTGCTTCCACCCTACTTCCTAAGTTTTACATTCGACCATCCATACTCCCCACCTTATTGTTCAAGGCTTGTAAGGCCCTCATTACATCAACTAGTGTGAGTTCGCCGGTGGGAACTTGTGTTTCATCCTTCGTAGCCATGGTACCTATTAAGACACTTAACAAAGCAAGCAAACACGTTAGATTAGTAAAGACAACTCACAATCGCTCAAGTATGCGCACCTTTAGTTGCCTCACAAATTGCTTCCGCCAAAGATTGTGTGCTTGTTAATGCCGACTAGTCACAAGGGTTCAAATTCTACTCTTGGTCGGAATAGATTCTTGTTAGACTAAGAAAGATGGACGACTCAACTCAATCTAACGGACTTGAACCAAGAAATTAACAACGAAGAAAAACGAAGAAAACCACGAAAAAATTGGCACAAAAGAAATGCGGACACAAGAACTAGCAAAAACAAGTAGGAACAACTACTAAATGGCTACTAGTTGAGACACACAAGAAAATGGAATGCTAAAAATCGGGAAATAAAAAAAATTTCGGGCCCGGGTAGGTGATAAATTGAAAACACGGTCTTGAAGTCCCAAATGATCCAATGCTAATTTTTTTTTTTGTTCCTTACCTAAGAAATAAGGAGACAAACAAACAACCAAGGATCAAATAAAAACCCACCAAGTTGTTCTTCAACTTTTTCTAAAGCTTCAACCCAACAATGGTAGATTCTTCAATATTGACCCGAATGACACGAAGTTTGAAGATTTCAAACCCTAACGTACTAAGGAACAAGAATCTAATAACAAAACAAGAAAACAAACACAAAATTTTTGGGGTTTTCGGTGGAAAATTTCCAGAATTATTTTTTTAGCAACAAACCCTAGGCTAGATTTGATAGAACAAATCTAATCCAAGCTCTGATACCAATTGATACAAGATTGAGAATGAAAATAGAATTAAAAATGCAAGAAAAGAAAAAGATAGATAATTTGACACAACTTAAGACCTAATTTAGCAACCCAAGTTATAGGAAACTAAGACCTCTAAATTAAGAACAAAAGAGACACCAAATTTTTAGGATGACCAAGAGGGGTTTGGAATCCCTAATATCCAATCCTCTCAACAATTACTCAATCAAAGGTTTCACAAGCTCTCAACTCTCAAGAGTTTTACAATATCAAATATCAATATTCAAAATCGTCTAAGTCTTCCATGAAGAAGAAGAGAACTATTTATACTATGCTAGAAATAAAAGGTAGCAAAATGACATAAACACCCTTAATGAGACAAGGGCCTTGTTTGGCTATTCTTCTTTCTTCAAAATCTTGAAATCTCCTTTGCAAGAATAGCCAACTCTTCATCTTTTAGCCATTGTGGTAACTTCCCATTTCCTCTTCTTCTCCCCAAGCAATCCTCATCAACAAATGGACTTGGGATCCAAGGTGCTCATCAAAAGTATACTCAAGAGCCTCCCGCTTCATGAATAGGCTTTGCAAGTGTTGTAGTTTCCAGGCTTGGCTCCTTATAAATGGCCTTGAGGCAAGTGGGATTGCATCAGCCAAACCCCTGGATAAACACATATATACATCAAAGGATCTGTACCAAAAGTCTAGGCTCCGGAACAATGGAGCTCTCCAAGACAGCTGGGTAGAAGTCCTAAGCTGGAGGATCACCAAATCGAGTATTTGTACCTGCGGGCATGAAACGCAGCCCCCCGAAGAAAGGGGGTCAGTACGAGATATGTACTGAGTATATAAAGCATGAAATACAATAAAGAGGATCATACTGAAGAATAGATTACAGGAGACAAATATGACTTTCAAAATACTAATACACTTGCCTTATGAAATGTAAAACATGCATATCAATATCATATATCATACCCGGCCCATTATGGGACTCGGTGAATAAAGTCATCATATACCATCCTTGGCGCCATAATCACATCATCATATCATATATATATATATACCGTATCCCGGTCCTCTAGTGAGGGACTCGGTGAACAATGCAGTGAAACTATGCACGAGAACGTACCCCGGCCCGGGACTCGGTGAAAGACATATTGAGGCATGTACGAGCAGAGTAGTGAGCAACCATATGCAAACTAAGTCGCATCTGAGACTCAATAGAATAATCAAAATGTACCATCATTTGATAATCAAGACAATAGTCATATCAAGTATCCTTCGAATGTCACTATGGATTATATCAAAATAGACTTCAAGACATAATAAAATAAGTTCTGGGAATCAAGTACATTAGCCATCCTAGTGTCTCTAAGAATAGGAGCTTTTTGAAATCATACATACGTCATCTATTTGTTTCATAAAGAGCATGCCAAAAGAAGGAAGGGTTAGCTTTACATACCTTTAACGCTTATTTAAATGTCCAACGTCTACTTCTCGAGCTCGTAGGTCTAAAATTAAGATAACATAAGCCATAGTTAGATCATCCACATCACTTACTAACCAATCCAAGTACGAATGAAACTTAACGAAATTCGGGCAGCATTTCCCTTGAAAACTTAACAATCCTCGAGATTCCAATTTAGCCAAACATCAATCAAAATACCAACAACAACAACACCAACAATTTCATATCAAACTAGAATTAAATCCATTCTTAAATCACTTCCAAAACAGCCCAATATACATTCGTATACCAATGCTTGTATACACTTCTTTATTTTCGTATATCTATAGTATAACAACAAACACAACAACAACAACAACTACAGCCAATCCCACGATATTCCATCCCACAAAAAAATTCATAACAACCACCAAACAGCCCCAAAATATTGTCACAAAACAGTCACGAAAATGATATAAAAACAGCCGGTATACGCTTTGTATATGATATCTTCATACACTTTATTCTCCTAAATTCAAGAACAACAACTTGTCAACAACATAAAAAATTATTATACATCATAACTCAGCTAATTCCATCCATTTAATCCAACTAAAATATCCCCCGATCCATAAATCTCAACAAAACAACAAACGAATTTATAACGCTATTTTCTCCGTTCTAATCCGTTAAAACTCTAAATAAACTTATTAACAATGAAAAAGGGACCTTAATCTTACCTTAAGTATGCAGAAACCACGTCAACACTCTTCTTCTTGGCTTATTTTTAGCTCAAATTGAAGGCAACGCAACGTACAACACTTTTCTATTCATGAGCTTCGGGATTCGAGGCTCAGATTGTTATCAAAATTTGGTTTCTCTCTCTAAAAGCTCTCTTCCCTCTCTCTAGAATTTTCTGGATTTTGTTTGGTATGAAGATGAGGAATATAAGCTGAAACTTTCCCTTAAATAGAGAGGGAAATGGGCCTGACCCAACTTGGAATCAGGTTGGGCCCATTTCACTGCCCAGCTTGACCTTTCTGGCTTAGAACGTCCATAACTCTTTATCCTGATGTCACATACAGACCCACGACCTATGGTTGGAAATTTATTTTAATTATCTACAACTTTAATTTTAGGATTTTTCCCAAATTCCCAAATAATGATGGGGTTATGGTCTCCCGAAGTCAGATCACCCAAAAACGTAACTTAAAAACATCTTTTTGGAGGGCTTACACTTGGATTTGGCTCAAGGGTCCTTCTTGAGTTGTGTTTAACTTCACATATATTGTCCATATAACTTATCATATGTCCTTTATAAAAATCCCATCATGTGGGCCCCACCTCAGCTTACGGTTACGAGGGCTATATATCTTTTAACGTATTATTCCAATCATATTTTACGAATTCCAAATATCATACTCATGCTATTACAGTAGAATTTCATTCTTTATACTTGTGATATTTGCTCCTCCTCGAGCTCACATTAAGCCGTCTGTAACCTTAGTAACACGAAATTTTCTTGGGTGTAACAGATTTGTTAAAGGATTCAGTACCGTAGCCGCTCCTTTGACCGAGGTAATTCGAAAGGACAAATCTTTTTCTTGGGGTACGGAGCAAGCTAATGCCTTTGAAACTTTAAAAGATATGCTTAGCTCCGCACCATTGTTGCAATTACTCGACTTTGACAAAATATTTGAGATTTAATGTGATGCAAGCAAAGTGGGTATTGGAGCGGTTTTAATGCAAGACCAAAAGCCCATAGCCTATTTTAGTGAAAAGCTCAAGGGAGAGACTTTGAACTATACTACCTATGAAGTTGTATGCCTTAATTTGTGCTTTGGGAAATTGGCAACACTACTTGTGGCCTAAAGAGTTTTTGATTCGGACCGACCATGAGTCCTTAAAGCATCTTAAGGCCCAAGGTAAGTTGAACAAAATCCATGCCAAATGGGTTGAATTCCTTGAATCCTTCCCTTATGTAATCCAATACAAAAAGGGAAAGGATAACATAGTGGCGGATGCCTTATCAAGGAAACATGTTTTGATCAATACTTTGTCTTCCAAATTGATGGGTTTTGAGAGCTTGAAGACATTGTATCCCGAGGACCCCGTCTTTGCACAAATATTTCTAGAATGCGAAGAATAGGAAAGGGAAAGGTGGCTTAGGGATAGATCTTCTACTCCCTATTCTAAATTTGATGGTTTCTTGTTCAAGAACAAGCGACTATGTGTGCCCATGAGCTCTTGGAGGGAGTTATTTGTGAGGGAGGCACACAATGTTATTGATGGGACACTTTGGGATTGACAAGACAATGGGAATTTTTGAGGAGCAATTCTATTGGCCCCACATGCGGCGGGATGTGGCCCGAATTTGTGGCCAATGCCTTGAATGGCGAAAATCTAAATCTAGGCTTCAAACCCATGGCTTGTATACTCCCCTCCCCATCCCTCAACAACATTGGTTTGAAATTTCCATGGACTTTGTGATGGGATTGCCTAGGACAAAAAGGGGGAAAGATAGCATCTTTGTTATTGTTGATCGTTTTTCGAAAATGGCCCATTTCATTGCTTGCCATAAGGTTGATGATGCTCCCCATATTGCTTCCTTGTTTGTTGAAAATGTGGTTAAATTGCATGGCATTCCCAATACAATTGTTACATCCCGTGTTTTTATGCGTTGGAAAGCGTGCGAGTTAAATGACATTAGCAACAGAAACGAGGTTATCTCCCAAGCTTATAGGTGGTTAGAGTGATGGTATAGATGTATCGTAAAGATTAGAAGTTAAACAAATCGATGAAAATAAGTTTCATCAAGGTTCGAAATTTATTTGAATGAAATACAGTCCAAGCTATAATAACTCGTATTTTTGGACTAGGAAATTGAACTGACAAGAGAAAATTTACCCGAGCCCAGAGAATGTAGTCATATTCAAGCATGAAAATAAAGAACTTGGTGTATATAAGGAATGAAATCCCGAAATGGTTTAAGACGAAAAAGTGTGACGACGGTGATTGAAAATAATATTTTGCGTGTACCAAAATGGGTTATGGACTAGTGCTATGTCACATAAATCATTGACAAGTGGCGCAAGTGGGATATGCATAAGTGGAATGTACATGTACAAAAGAGTAAAGTAATGAAAACACAAGGTGCAGCTACATGGACTACACGTATCACATAGCATTTGATGACAAAATGAAAAAGGGCCCAAAAAATGACATATGTCTACAGTGGAGGGCCCCTCTTGAAACACTTATACCCCTTTGTTGACTTCTTATCTAGATAAAGAGGATGCTGCACGTTTTTATAGATGTAAAGGACATTACATACATAATTCATAACATCCAAAATGGAGGATAATTTCATTACAAAGATATGGGCAGCAACGTTCTGGATATATATATATATATATATATATATATATATATATATATATATATATATATATATATATATATATAGATGTTCTTTCAACATGTAGAGAAAGGGGCAGCAACGTGGGGAGGAAAAAATAAATCTCTTTCACCGAGGCAAAAACGCGAAGAATGATATAGAGGTTATACTCACGTTGGTTTCCTCCGGATCCTAGCAAATCGGAAAATTTCTTCGTAATGAAGTAATGTGGAAGAAGATTAAATATTGTCATATAAGGTAAGAAATCCTCCCTCCTATATGTATTTGAGTTACCCAAGTCGTATCTACGTTGTTAGATGAAATAAATACGAACTTGCGAATAGACTTGTCATGTGATAGAGTTGGAGTTGTGGGCTGTTTTTCGTGTTGTAATTATATGATATAGAGCTGAGATTTGTGGTAAATGATTCCCTTATCATATTGAGAATATTTTTAAGGTTACGAAGGAAAAATACGAAAAGGTGCTATGGAGTATAAGGATTCTAATTCGAGCTTGACGCTCGTTATAAAGTATTATGAAGTTGTTATGGATATGCATGTTGTGTTGTTGAGATTTATTTGTTGTTGGGCTGTTGTGGTGATATACCGAATTGGGAGATACTAAATATATGGGAGAGATACTGCCCGTTTCATTTTAGAATTAAGTTATCAATTGATATATACGATATACGAAAGCCTTCTTAAGTCATGTGCATATTCTTACAATTATAGGTTTGGCATATTAATTGTGGAAGTTCGTGGTTGGACTGAGTTTTTGAATGACGTGAGGTATGTTATGACTATTCATTCTTTTTTTTTGGCATGAATTACATAAAACGAGCGAACGATGAACATACATGACTCCAATGAATTCTAGTTCTCAGCGGTACTTGACATGGCAGCTGCCTTTGATTCTCAAGTGTCGGTTCATTCTAATTATTCTATTGAGTCCCAGATGATGATTTAGTTTGCATATGGTTGCTCATGATATTCTACTCGTGCATGCCATTAATATATCATTCACCAAGTCCCTGGCCGGGTACGTATTCGTGCACAGTTTCATTGCATTGTTCACCGAGACCCTCACTAGAGGGCCGGGTACGGTATATATATGATTATTTCACTGAGTCCCTCACTAGAGGTCCGGGTACGGTATATATATGATTACTTCACCGAGTCCCTCACTAGAGGGCCGGGTACGGTATATATTTATATTTCACCGAGACCCTTACTAAAGGGCCGGGTATGGTATATATTTATATTCTAGTCATTCCCTTTGGGGCTACTTACATGGTTATCCTCTGCCTTCGGGCTATTCATATTGCAGGTGGTTTCTCATACTTTCATTATGGCTTATACCTCATTCTTTATGATTACTGCTACCTTACATACTCGGTACATTGTTCGTACTAACGTCCCTTTGCCTGGGGGAGCTGTGTTCGTGTCATACAGTCCCAGATTATTTTGCAGGTAAAAGTATTTAGCTAGGATGGTTGGCTATCAGCTGGGATTGGCAAACTCCATTTTCTCCCTGGAGTAGTGCCGAGTCATTATGGTTATCATATGTGTGTATGGGTACGTCGGGGCCCTGTCCCGACTCATATGATTCAGGTGTTTACTCTTAGAGACTTTGCAGACAGTGTCCTGTGGTTAGTATGTTAAGATGTCATGCGTTGAGTAAAGAGACCGTGTAGGCCGATATGTTAGCTTGGTTTAATCGGTTTTTGATTAATTGAGTATCGTTCGCAAATTTCTATGGTTTGACGGAAAGTACTTTATTATATTTTCGGAATTTTTCTATATGTACAGTTTCATTATGTGAATGCCAGAGAGTTCGCTCAGCTCTAAGTAAGAGCTGGGTGCCCATCATGCCCTATCAGAATTGGGGTATGACAAAAGTGGTATTAGAGCAGTTCGTCCTCGGGGTTGTCTGCAAAGTCGTGTCTAGTATAGTCTTGTTTATGGTCTGTTGCGTGCCACATTTATAAACAGGAGGCTACAGGGCATTTAGGATTGTTACTTTTCTTTCATATCTAAGAATGTGCGATAGAGCCAAGCTATAGGAAATGAGATTCTTTATACTAACTTTTGATTTCAGCAGAAAAACTATATCGATAGAAGAAAGTGATTGATGGTAGTGGAAGTTATAGAGGTAAATCACTTCGTTGAGGCTACGTTATCAGAATATGTGTTGATATGACAATCGGTTGTTATAGAGGTAAGTCAGTGTAAGTACAATAGAGGAATTGATTAAATGTATCTCTTGATGATTAGTTCAGTTATAAGTTTGTGAACTAAACAAATTGAATGAATCAGTACAAAGGTAAGCAACGGTATGAAAGATGTATGTCGGGTAAGGTAAGGATATTGAGGTATGATTGAAATGTAAAGCTAAAGAATAAAAGGAAAGGTAAATAAATAGGAAGGTATAACAGGGCAGATCGCTAAAGGATCAGGTACATCTCGATGTGTGATATATGAGGTAAATTTCGACATCTTTGTACTTTTACTTGAAATTGGGAGCCCTGTGTGGCTGAGATATGTCGTGTATATATATTAGCCTTGTGAGGCATTGTTGGTATTTGCTGCGTGTAGGTTTTGGATAGTAAGAAATATAGAGGAAACTCTGCCGAAATTTTCCTAGAATTTAAAGAAGATAAGATATAAGCTTGTAATATGTCCTAACAGGAAAAGATGTTGTGTAAAAAGTAATGGCAGGACGGGATTAAGTTAGGAGTATCGTTGAAAACTACAAGAGATGAGTTAAATGTTGTCAAATTGATAGTAACGGTGAATATAAGATCGACATTGATATGGTAAAGAGAAATACTAGAGTAAATTAGGGAAACTGGTTGTACTAAAACATGACATAGAAGAGAAAGGGGTGACACTCCAATAGAGTGTGATACGGAAGTATTCATTGGAAGGATAAGCACAAGTAAAATACGACAAGTCTGTTAGCAAAATAAGGTAACAGCATGACAGGGGTACGAAATACGAAGGGTTATAGCGAATGTAAATACATTGGTAAGACAACTTATGTGGTAAGTGTAATATGGCTGATCAGAAAGAGTAATAGGTTAAGTATGCTTACTTCACGAGGTTTATTCTATTTTATAAGTAGGCTTACGAATGAGATCGAGAAGTGGCACTCCATAGAGTTGATTATGATTAGGATATAGTGAGAACGTAGCAAGAGCTGTAATACAAAGTAAGTAAAGTATAGCGAGGAAATGACTAAAGATGTGACATGTTCTATATGAATAAAGAGTGAATGCAAGTGTGAAACCAATAAGCGAGCCATGGGACAGTAGATGAGAAAGCTTATAAGACCTTGTTAGGGGGAAGTCCATCATAGAGGTTTCGCAATGACAGAAATAATATCAAGCAAAAGGAAAAAGGAAGTCAACTTGAAAAAGAAATCAGAGAAGTGATATGGCAAAGTAGTAATAGTTTGTGATTTGTATAATCAAAATCACGGGTGATATCTTCGGTTGGATGTAAAAGACCAAGACTACGGAAAGATGAATAACGAAATAGAACGATTATTAGGAAAAGGATCAGCATAATATGAATGAGAGGGGATGATCAAAATGAACAGAATAAGTTTTTGAAGCAAAGAGTGGATTGTATTGAAGTGATATATTCTAAAGGACAAGGCGGTACTGAGTTAAGAATAGGGTTCCTTGTGGAATAAAGGATTGATTATAAAATGGGAAGTAATAAGATAAATTAAGGAGGAAAGAATCTAAAGGAATAAGTATGGGTACAGAGAGAAAAGGAAATATGCGAAGTATGCGCGCTTAAGAAGTAGTCGTATTATGAGGAAAGGAAGACGCATCCATGAGTAATGAGTTATAGTACGACGATAAAGAGATAAAGCAAGGCTATCATCAACGACAAATACAATATGATTATAATTGGTTTTGAAATCAATGTTGAGTGCAACACAAGAGTAAAGGAGTATGAGGGATAAGGGGTATTAGTTGCGCATGAGACTTAGATCCTTGAAAACAAGATGGCGGGTATAAAGGAAAATGCATTTACGGTTACTATAACTCGATCACAGGAAAGAGAGGAATAACTTAAGATGGGAAGAAAAGGGAAAGATGACTCTATAAGTGAACTCTGAGCATCGAAGAATAGGATAAGTGACATTACATGGATGGTATGGATAGCTAGACATAATACAATTTTGAGTATCCCTATGGGACAGAAGTTGTTAATTGGAGCGAATGTAAACATTGACTCATGACTAACGGTTGAGCTAAGTAAAATACATCCTTGTTTGGATTGCTATGTCGGTTGTATTACTTGGTTGCAAAACTGCAAGATGAGTGTGTTAAGACTTCACACATGAATTACCGTAGCTATACATTATGGGAAATGGCATGAATATGATACAGTATAATAAGGTAATTGAGGAAAGTGATATATGAATTCAAGATTGGAAGTGAGGTAACGGATTTGAGAATGGTATAAGTAAGACCCTTAAGGGGGGAAGCGTGTAAAGAAAATACAAGTGTAGAGATTGAAATGATGAATCCTAAGATGTGACAGATATAAACTCTAACACAAAAAGTGAGAGCTATGCAGAAAAAAAATCTTATAGCTAGTAAATAAATGAACAAGAATCGAGCGGGTATATGAGATTGTACTGAAAATCATTCGTGAATGCCTTGAACAACATGACATCGGGAGCAAATAGCTCAAGGAATATTATAAAGGATAGCGATGCAATACTGGAATAGAGGAAAAGGAATTGACAGTAGAGTTATTTTTTTAATGATATTGCGGTTTATATGTAACAAATAGGAAGAGACATAAAGTTTTCTATAGTAGGATATAAGATGTGATAATTAGGGGAAAACTAAAGGAAATAAAAGAGTATGACGAGATAAGTTACAACAGATAGACAAAAGAGTTTTGGTATGTATAAGATACGTAATATAGAACGAACCAAAGGAAGGGAATTTTATGTATAAGATTAGATGTTCATACACGAATCACACAAGAATGGTTATGTAACCAACCTGCAAGTATTTACATGTCGAGAATGAAACCAATTGGGTACTTAAAAAGAGGAGTAAGAGGTAAGCAAAAATAGTGTGTTTGTGATACTTCAGGTCAGTTGAGGGAAAATACATGGTAAATTGAGTCGAAATGTTGAGTTGGAATTATCATTAAGGACAAATAGGACAATTACTCTGAATATGATATAAGTATATGTTATATGTTTCCTACGATAGCCCTGGGGTGTGTTAGATTACTTACGAATACGATAGGATCATTAAATAAAGGGGGTGTTACCAGAAGAATATTACGCTTTGGAACTTTCATTTTTATATCATTGTGGTTATAGCGAATTTCCAACAGTTTACCAAAGGGTTATGAAATTCTCAAAAATTATGAAGTCTTTAATGAGTCGACGAGGGACACCTACGACAGGACATCTCGGATTAAATTTATCTAGACTCTACAGATGTGAACCAATACCATTATCATGGTCATATGGAAGACTGGAAGTGGGAGAGATTTGCAAACCCTGTGAGACTTAATACCATTATTGAGCAAGAAAAAGGATCGAAGAGTCTGAGTATCAAGGAGGACCATATCAGGAAAGTAACTCACTTATATCTGAAGGATATCCCTGAGGAATCAAGAGAGTATTGCAACTGAGGGTCATTACTAAGAAGGAAACTCGTTTTTAACTATTCAAAAGGAATGTTATAGATAGTGCATGTCAGAGGATTAAAATGATGACTCTAACAAGGATGTACGCTGCGGGCTATGCGACCTAAATAAAGAGTGGGAGTAGACCTATAAGAATTAGAAGAGAGGATAAGAGGAACCAATATGCGATGGTAAACCTACCCAAAGGAAAGACAACTCCTATTCTACAGTGTTACTAGAAAGATGACTCCAAAGCAAGAAAAACTTAACCTAAGCCTCAAACGTAGATGGATATAGTAAGTTGTAGTCAATTACGAAAGTAGCTAAATTATGACCATTTTCTTTGGAAATTTAATTATAACTGATGTCAAGTGGAGAATGGTATTAACTTAGGAAAGGAGAGGCACGACATGATAGACGAGTTCTAGTTAGAATTGATTTGTTATAAGATCACCATAACCAGTATATTTATACAGGACTAGTTTATCATTCGAGGACGAATGTTCTAAAGGGGCGAAGGATGTTACATCCCGTGTTTTCATGCGTTTGAAAGCGTGCGAGTTAAATGACATTAGCAACGAAAACGAGGTTATCTCCTAAGCTTATAGGTGGTTAGAGTGATGGTATAGATGTATCGTAAGGATTAGAAGTTAAACAAATCGATGAAAATAAGTTTCATCAAGGTTCGAAATTTATTTGAATGAAATACAGTCCAAGCTATAATAACTCGTATCTTTGGACTAGGAAATTGAACTGTCCAACATGAGAAAATTTACCCGAGCCCAGAGGATTTAGTCATATTCAAGCATGAAAATCAAGAACTTGGTGTATATAAGGAATGAAGTCCCGAAATAGTTTAAGACGAAAAAGTGTGACGACGGTGATTGAAAATACTATTTTGCGTGTACCAAAATGGGCTATGGACTAGTGCTATGTCACATAAATCATTGACAAGTGGCGAAAATGGGATATGCATAAGTGGAATATACATGTACAAAAGAGTAAAGTAATGAAAACACAATGTCCAGCTACATGGACTACACGTATCACATAGCATTTGATGACAAAATGAAAAAGGGCCCAACAAATGACATATGTCTACAGTGAAGGGCCCCTCTTAAAACACTTATACCCCTTTGTTGACTTCTTATCTAGATAAAGAGGATGCTGCACGTTTTTATAGATGTAAAGGACATTACATACATATTTCATAACATCCAAAATGGAGGATAATTTCATTACAAAGATATGGGCAGCAACGTTCTGGATACATTTAGGTATATATATATATATATATATATATGTCCTTTCAACATGTAGAGAAAGGGGCAGCAACGTGGGGAGGGAAAAATAAATCTCTTTCACCGAGGCAAAAACGCGAAGAATGATATAGAGGTTATACCCACGTTGGTTTCCTCCGGATACTAGCAAATCGGAAAATTTCTTCGTAATGAAGTAAGGTGGAAGAAGATTAAATCTTGGCATATATGGTAAGAAATCCTCCCTCCTATATGTATTTGAGTTACCCAAGTCGTATCTACGTTGCTAGATGAAATAAATACGAACTTGCGAATAGAATTGTCCTGTGATAGAGTTGGAGTTGTGGGCTGTTTTTCTTGTTGTAATTATATGATATAAAGCTATGATTTGTGGTAAATGATGCCCTTATCATATTGAGAATATTTTTAAGGTTAAGAAGGAAAAATACGAAAAGGTGCTATGGAGTATACGGATTCTAATTCGAGCTTTACGCTCGTTATAAAGTATTATGAAGTTGTTATGGATATGCATGTTGTGTTGTTGAGATTTATTTGTTGTTGGGCTGTTGTGATGATATACCGAATTGGGAGATACTAAATATATAGGGGAGATGCTGCCCGTTTTCATTTTAGAATTAAGTTATCAATTGATATATACGATATACGAAAGCCTTCTTAAGTCATGTGCATATTCTTACGATTATAGGTTTGGCATATTAATTGTGGAAGTTCGTGGTTGGACTGAGTTTTTGAATGACGTGAGGTATGTTAAGGCTATTCATTCTTTCTTTTTGGCATGCATTACATAAAACGAGTGAACGATGAACATACATGACTCCAATGAATTCTAGTTCTCAGCGGTACTTGACATGGCAGCTGCCTTTGATTCTCAAGTGTCGGTTCATTCTAATTATTCTATTGAGTCCCAGATGATGATTTAGTTTGCATATGGTTGCTCTTGATATTCTAATCGTGCATGCCGTTAATATATCATTTACCGAGTCCCGGGCCAGGTACGTATTCATGCACAGTTTCATTGCATTGTTCACCGAGACACTCACTAGGGGGCCGGGTACGGTATATATATGATTATTTCACCGTGTCCCTCACTAGAGGGTCGGGTACGGTATATATATGATTACTTCACCAAGTCCCTCACTAGAGGGCCAGGTACGGTATATATTTATATTTCACCGAGACCCTTACTAAAGGGTCGGGTATGATATATATTTATATTTCTAGTCATTGCCTTTGGGGCTACTTACATGGTTATCCTTTAACTTCGAGGTTATTCATATTGCAGGTGGTTTCTCATACTTTCATTATGGCTTATACCTCATTCTTTATGATTACTACTGCCTTACATACTCGGTACATTGTTTGTACTGACGTCCCTTTGCCTGGGGGCGCTGTGTTCATGACACACAGTCCCAGATTATTTTGCAGGTAAAAGCATTCAGCTAGGATGGTTGGCTATTTGCTTGGATTGGCAAACTCCATTTTCTCCCTGGAGCAGTGCCGAGTCATTATGGTTATCATATGTGTGTATGGGTACGTGGGGGCCCTGTCCCGACTCATATGATTCAGGTGTTTACTCTTAGAGACTTTGTAGACAGTGTCCTGTGGTTAGTATGTTAAGATGTCATGCGTTGAGTAAAGAGACCGTGTAGGCCGATATGTCAGCTTGGCTTAATCGATTTTTGATTAATTGAGTCAAATTTCTATGGTTTGACGGAAAGTACTTTATTATATTTCCGGAATTTTTCTATATGTCCAGTTTCATTATGTGAATGCCAGAGGGTTCGCTCAGCTCTAAGTAAGAGCTGGGTGCCCATCATGCCCTATCGAAATTGGGGTGTGACAGCAATTGTGAGCGATAGGGATCCCAAGTTCCTTAGCCACTTTTGGAAAGAATTGTGGGGTAGGCTTGGAACGAAGTTGTTGTTTTCTACCTCTTGCCACCCACAAACCGATAGCCAAACCAAAGTTGTCAATAGGACTTTAGGGTCTATGATTCGGGCCATGGTAAAAGGGAAGCTAGCTGTTATATCTCATATTTCGCACAATCGGACATTTCAAGATAATCGCGATAAGTTAAGGGTAAGGCTATATTTTTTATCTTGTTTAACACATAAGTTACTTAGGGATATTATTGGTATGAAAATATTAAGGAAGGCTAGGGGTAAAAAGGGAAATTCACAAAGTGGTTCATGGAAATATTGAGGCAAGGCTAGGAGTACAAAGGGAAAAACAAAAGGAAAAAAAATGGTCTTGAAAGCCACCTTGGCCGTGTGGCTTGGCATGGGTCCCACCCATGGCTTGGGCAATTGACTCAAGCCATGAGTGGGGACATGTGATCCTCTCATATTGGTAGGAGTATCTATATATATATATATATATATATATATATATATATATATATATATATATATATGAAGAAGAGAAAAATCATCTAGAAATTTCATCATTTTCTACAACATAAGAAAGCTTGAAGAGAAAAAAAAAAAGAAGCCATTCGGCCATGGTATAGCCGAACAAGAACCTTGGAAAAACATTGATCAAAAATTATTTTCTTCTAGTATTTCAACCAATTGGGAGGTCCTTATTAACGTGGAGTAGTTGTTGGAGCCAACAAACCACTCATCTCCTTGTAACCTACAACCCTAGCCAAGCTAAGAAGCTAAGTGGGAAGGTAACGTTTAATCTTCTTTTACATGTGTTAGGGGTGATTTGTATGTGTTGTAGTGTGTAGAAATGAATGAAATTCATGAAATAATGTATGTTGTGTTGTAGCCGTGTAGGTGTTGGTATTGTGTAGAAAGATGAATTAATTTTACTTGGTATTTTAGTTGTTGTTGTTGAGGGTTCTATGATGCAAATGAAGGTTTAATGGTTCAAGTTGGCATTGAAATTGTTTGTGGGTTGTTGTAGGAGTTAATGTGATTTTAATATGGTTTCTTGTAATTATGAGAATGAAGTTGCTAATGTGTAGATTGTTGGTGTAGTTTATGAATTTGGAAGAAAGGAACGTGTTGTTGTTGTTCTTATTGAGTTTGGAAGATTTCGGATTGTGTTGTTATGGTTAATTTGAACCTAAGTGAAATGCCGTCGAATTGTGTAGAAATGGTTACCGATGTTAGAATGCGTTCTGAATTAATTGTTGAAGTTGGAAATATGGTTGTTGGTATTGTTGTTGATGATTTGGCCGAGTTAGATTCTCGGGGTTGGTTGTATTTACAGGGGAAATGCTGCCGAAATTTCTGTAAACGAAGTGTTAGTTTAGGATTGGACTCTTAAGTGTCTATAGCTAATGTTTGGTATCTACTATATTGTTGTAGATCTTGCGAAAGTCGGGACTTAAGTTCGGATTAACTTAGGAAGCGGGCAAGGTATGTAAGGCTTACCCTTTCTTTCTTTTGGCATGTCCTAGAGCTAAGTAAGGTATGATACGCACCGTGGGGCAACTCTATTCTTTAATTCCGAGCTTGTTTATGGTTATTATCTACTTCTTGACATGAGCATACTTAGTATAATCGAACTTATTATATGATTAAATAACGAATAAAGTATAAAGATTTCTTGTTCCTAAAAGAGTTCTATAAGCTGTGACGTCCCTAACTTTCGTAGACGGTCTCGGATAGCCTTGAAACGTTCGTAGAGGTTTCTATAGTAAAGTGTCCATAACTTTCTTATATCAACTCGGATTGACTCGAAACGTGGTTACGATCCTTCAAATGTCGACTAGTGTACTTACCTATCGAGTCAAAAAAAAATTTGATTTATATGCATATGGTTTCTCACTACTCTGATCGTGCACGCCTCAATATGCTTTTCACCGAGTCCAGGGCCGGGTATGTTACCGTACGTACTCCACTGCATTGTTCACCGAGTCCCTCACTAGAGGGCCGGGTATGGTATATATATATGATGACATGATGAGATGATGATATGTTATGGCGGCCAGGAGGGCATATGATGATTTTATTCACCGAGTCCCTCACTAGAGGGCCGGGTACGGTATATATATATATATATATATATATATATATGTACATACACACTTGTGATGATATGATAGTATGCTGACATGATGACATGATTTTATCCACCGAGTCCCATAATGGGCCGGGTACGGTATAAGATAATGGTATGCATGATTTTGCTTCGTAATGCACCGGTAAAGCGATTTCTTTATTATCATACTTGTCTCCTGGAATCTCTATTTTAGTTATGATTCTTCCTAATTGCATTTCATGCCTTACATGCTCAGTACATATTCCGTACTGACCCCCTTTTTCTTCGGGGGCTGCGTTTCATGCCCGCATGTACAGACGCTCACGTGGGTGACCCGCCAGCTTAGGACATCTATCCTGCTACTTTGGAGTGCTCCCTTGTTTCGGAGCCCATACTTTTGGTACAGATCCTTCTATTGCACATATATATGACTATTTCAGGGTACGGTGGGGCCCTGTCCCGCCATATGATGTTGTTGTTACTCTTAGAGGCCTGTAGACATGTATGTGGGTCATGGGTCGTTATTATCCAGTTATATTAATATGGTTTACGTTTGGCATTTCCCTACACTACGATAACCTGACCGGTTTGTATGCGGTATTATAAGTAATGATCTAAACGTCATATTGTCTTGTGTGTATGAAAGTTCTTAATATGCTAAACGCAAGTAGACTTTGGCTAGTAAACATGTACGAGTATCCGTCTCGGGCACTAGTCACGGCCTACGGGGTTGGGTTGTGACAAAAGTAGTATCAGAGCGGTCTATCCTCGGAATGTCTACAGGCCGTGTCTAGTAGAGTCTTGGTTATCGGTGTACGGTTCACCACATCTATAAACAGGAAGCTACAGGACATTTAGGATGTTACCTTTCCTTCGATCTTAGATCGTGCGATAGAGCTGTATTATCAGGATGGTTCCTCCCTAACAACTTGCTATGTTTACAGTGATGCCTCCGAAGAAAGCGACCGCTGCCCAGAAGGGCAAATCAGTAGTGGGAGATACTAGTCAGGCTAGGAGAGTTACCAGAGCCCGTGCCCAGATTATGCCCGAGGTTGTGCCCTAGTCCGCGAGTTCTGCGACAACGCCACTTCCAGAGGAGCCTAGGGCAGCGACAGCTTCAGGTCAGGGGGCGGCTCTACTGCCAGTCCCTGAGGTCCCCGCACCTGAGCCTCCAGCTCCTCAGCTAGGGGCGGAGGACAGAGCTATGAGAGATGCAGTACAGTTGCTGACTAGATTAGTAGCAGGGCAGGCTCGCAGGCCTGGACCAGGAGGTGATTATGCGAATAGACATGACAGCTTAAGGGTTCGTGACTTCTTGACTTGTAATCCTCCGGAGTTCTACGGGTCAAAGCCCGAGGAGGATCCCCAGGAGTTTATTCGACAGATGCAGCGTACGCTGAGGCTAATCAAAGCCTCTGAGACTGAGTCTGTCGAGATGGCTTCATACCGGTTGCGTGATGTGGCTGTTAATTGGTATGAGTCCTGGGAGTTGTCTAGGGGCGAGGGTGCTCCCCCTGCGGTGTGGGCCGAATTTAAAGAGGCCTTTCTCGGCCACTTTCGTCCTCCCGAGGTGCGGCGAGCTAGGGTTGACAGATTCCTACAGTTGAGACAGAGGGGCAGAAGCGTTCGGGAGTACAGCTTAGAGTTCGACTCTTTGGCTAGATATGCACCCACTATTGTAGCCGATATGACTGATAGGATGCATCGATATGTGATGGGGTTGGATCGTTATCTGGTTGATAACTGCATGGCAGTGGCTTCCCAGCTAGGGATGGACATTGCCCGGGTACAGGCGTATGCGCAGGGCTTATTCACTTCTTGATGTTAGAATTCTTAAGGTAATTGAGCTATTGCCTCTCAAGTCTTCTATACGTTGGATAGTAATCGGTATGTAAAAGCTCCTATTCTTAGAGGCTCTACGATGACTAATGTCCTTGAGTTCCCTAAGCTATTTCATATTATCTTGATATATGTCTATGATTCCTGAGGCTCTATTTGATATAGTCCATAGTGACATTTAAAGGATACTCAACATGACTATCGCCTTGATACTCGAGTGTTAGATATTCTACTTATTCTATTGAGTATCAGATGATGATTTAGGTGCATATGGTTGCTCATGATATTCTACTCGTGCATACAGTTATTGTATCATTCACCGAGTCGCGGGTCGGGTATGTTATCGTGCACAGTGTCACTGCATTATTCACCGAGTCCCTTACTGGAGGGTCGCGTACGGTATATGTATATAATGATATGATGATATGATTATGGCACCGAGTCCCATGATGGGTCGGGTATGGTATACGTGTACACGACTTTATTCACCGAGTCCCTTAACAGAGGGCCGGGTACGGTATATGTATATGATGATATGATTATGGCACCGAGTCCCATAATGGGCCGGGTACGGTACATGATAATGATATGCATGATTTTGTTTCGTAAGGCAGAGGTACAGTGATTTCTTGACTATCATACTTGTCTCCTGGAATCTCTACTTCAGTTATGATCTTCCTTATTGTATTTCATGCTTTATATACTTAGTACATATCTCGTACTGACCCCCATTTCTTCGGGGGGGCTGCGTTTCATGCCCGTAGGTACAGATACCCGCTTTGGTGATCCTCCAGCTTAGGACTTCTACTCAGCTGTCTTGGAGTGCTCCATTGTTCCGGAGCCTAGACTTTTGGTACAGATCCTTTTGATGTATATATATGTTTATCCAGGGGTACGACGGGGCCCTGTCCCGTCATATGTCACTGTTGATACTCATAGAGGTCTGTAGACATATGTGTGGGTTGTATATATATGTTGTTCAGTTGTGTCTATATGACTTATTTTGGGATGTTCCCGTACGTAGTGGCAGCCTTGTCGGCTTGCGTATATATATATTTTGAGGTGTTGTATGTAGTGGCTGCCTTGTCGGCTTGCGTATATGTTTGGGGATGTTCCCGTACGATGTGGCAGCCTTATCGGCTCATGTATTATGATATCCTTTGATTGGTTGTGACTCCCCAGGAGACAGGTTACCCTGATATATATATATATATATATATATATATATATATATATATATATGACAGTTCTGAGACGACGTTTGCTTTACAAGTTTCTATATTATGTTTAGTTTTGGGTTGATTATAGCTAACTGGTACGTATACGAGTGTGCAGCTCGGGCACTAGTCACGGCCTACGGGATTGGGTCGTGACAGTTGTAATGTATGGGCTGATTGGAATATTATGCGGGTTGTTCGGAGTATCCTTGAATCATGTCTTGGTTAGTTTCGATATAGTACTTGAACGTGTGGTTGTTGATGTTGACTTGGTTGTTATGTCGTTGGTTTGACTATAAGGGAAACATCGTCTAATTTTCTAGAAATAAACTACTAACGTTGGAATACGTCTTGAATCTTCCCGTAGCTTAACCATAGTTCTTGACGTCTTAATATAGGCTGAGACAGTTCGGGCAGCGTATACGTATTGTGTTACAGATAAGCGTTAAAGGTATGTAAAGCTAACCCTTTCTTCTTTTTGGCATGATCTTTATGAAACGAACATACGACATGTATATGATTCCAAAGAAGTTCCTATTCTTAGAGCCACTAGGATGGCTAATGTTCTTGATTCCCAGCAGCTATTTCATTATGTCTTAATACGTGTATATGATTCCAGAAGTTCTATTTTGACATAATCCATAGTGACATTCGAAAGGTACTTGATATGACTATTGTCTTGATTTTCAAATGATGGTTCATTTTGATTATTCTATTGAGTCTCAGATATGATTTAGTTTGCATATGGTTGCTCACTACTCTGCTCGTGCATGCCTCAATATGTCTTTCACTGAGTCCCGGGCCAGGATACGTTCTCGTGCACAGTTTCTTTGCATTGTTCACCGAGTCCATCACTAGAGAGCTGGGATACGCTATATATATATATGATGATGTGATGGTGTTATGATGTGATGGTGTTATTGTCACGACCCGACTAGGGGGCCGCGACGAGCACCCGGTGCTGTCCCACCCGGGCACCCCTTTGACATACTTTCACATAACATCTAGGTGAGCCATAAATCAAATCATGCATTCTAGTCATCCATCATACTAGTCCCATTAGACGATAACATTTCTTATATCATCATAGGCATCTATGCCACATCAATGTACATGGGCCGACGAGGCCAACAAAATATAGGCCGACAAGGCCAAACACATCCAACCACATACACATGTCTACGAGCCTCTAAGAAGAGTATAACATATCACATGAGCGGGACAGGACCCCGCTATGCCCATAATTATGTACACAAAAGAATAAGTACCCAAAAGCTACAGCTCCAAATGAAATGGAGCTCTGCTATGTAATCTCTGATAAAGCAGCTAAGGATCAAGTCTGTCTCCCTGAGCACTTGCGGGCATGACGCAGCGTCCACAAACAAAAGGACGTCAGTACGAAGAATGTACTGAATATGTAAAGCATGATCAATATCGATATAGAAGAAAAATGAACAATCATGAGAATTAGCACAAGATGGGAAACAGTAATCTCATCGTCACAGGCACTTAACTTACCTTACATAGGAATTTTTCATTTCTAATGCGTATTTGTGTACATAGCTCCATACCCGTACCCGTAACCATTTACATATCCTTACTCACATTCATATCGTTTACATCTCATATACATAACATATTTGTACACATATAGATGTCATATACATAGCATATATATATATACAAATATAGCATGCCCGACCACGAGGGTTCGGTGTTTCATACATACTTGGCCAACCAAGGCTCAAGGTCATACATACCTGGCCCTACCAAGGCATCAGGGTGATCCGTACCTTCTGTAGAAGTGCGCGCGCATTTCATATTCATATACATACTCTATACATATTCATATACATATATTCTACCCGGCATCATAAGCTCGGGGTCTTATTATAGCCCTTCATAGGCACATGTACATACAATAGCCCGTTGGCACCTTTAGCATCATATTATTCTCATCATCATTACTATCATTATCACTATTATCATTATTCGTCACGTCTATCTTTCTAGGCGTACTCGTCATACGAGGGATCTAATACAATCATAGTGTATCGAGGATCGTGAGCTCACTAGCACGGAATATCAAGTCATTTGAAGAAATCATAGTCTTATAGTAGATTTAGACGTTTGGCCAAAGAACCATGCCTTATGAAAGAAGGGTTAGCCTTACATACCTTTCCGATCAATTATTCTATACGTTCTTGTTCTCCTCCAAAGCTTATGTGTCTACCTTGATTAAAATCATGCTATCATTAGAATCGACAACTAGCACACATGGCTAAAGCTAGAGAAAATCGGACAGCATCTCCTTTATTTATGCAACATTCCTCCATATCGTAATTCAACTCCCAAACGTCAACAATACATTCACAATACCATAACAATGGCCATTAATCGTTTACATTAACCACAAGAATCGCAATTCAATTGAAACTATTTCTCAAAACGTCACTATTCATCATTCATGACCCATTTTCCTATACTCATCTAATGTCCAAGAATTTTAACTCTCAAATACCTTAAACAATATATAAATACCATAAATCGTACCTTAGATGTTGTAGGAACGAGCCTTGGTCAAAATACTCCACTTGAGCAAAAACCCTAGTTTTCCCTTTGATGAGTTTTCTTGACTTGATGATTTTAATGGGTTTTCTTACACTTGATTCACTTGGTTTATGTTGTTGGTCACTAAAAACCCTTGAAAACTTATGGAAATAAATGTAGAGAGATGTTTTTAGAGAGAAGGGATGAAATGTGGAAATGAAGTAATAAACTTGGATCCCTTATTTAATGACTTAAATCTGATCCGGAATAAACAGTACAGTGGTCGTAAACTGGGTTTACGGTCCGTATTCGAATTTACGGACCGTATTTTGTGACCGTATTTAAGCATATCAAAATCTAGAAAGGCAGGCTGAAGACATAGTGATTTACGGTCTCAGTTTACGAGCCGTAAACCACTTTACAGTCCGTATTCCAGGTCGTTTGTAGCCATTTGATAATTTGGCAGAAAGTTGAAGTTTCGGAAACAAAAATACGACATGGCAGTTTACGGACCGTATACCACTTTACGGTCCGTATTTCATTTTACGTGCAACTGGCCAAAATGTAGATCTGCAAATTTCCACATTTTCAGAACCTATAATTATTCATTATGGAGCATAAACTATCTCTTATTGCAATTACCTTCAGAATCTCACTTAGGGTCATCAAATGTTATTTCTTACTCACGAAAATATCGGATACTCGTACCCCTCGCGGGTCCATTCAATTGGGCGACAATGGAGGATTTTTCCGAGGTGTAACAGTTATGATGTGATGATGGGATAATGGCACCAAGGATGGTATGTGGCGACCTTATTCACCGAGTCCCATAATGGGCCGGATATGATATACTATATTGATATGCATGATTTTCATTTCATAAGGCAAGTGTATTGATATTTTAGAAGTCATACTTGTTTCTGGTAATCACTATTTTAGTTCTGATTCCCTTTATTGAATTTCATGCTTTATACTCAGTACATATTCCGTACTAACCCCCTTTCTTCGGGGGGTTGCGTTTCATGCCCGCAGGTACAGACACTAGATTCGGTGATCCCCCAGCCTAGGATTTCCAGTCAGCTGTCTTGGAGAGCTATGTTGTTCCGGAGCCTAGACTTTTGGTACAGATCTTATGATGTATATGTATATGTTTATCCAGGGGTACGACGGGGCCCTGTCCCGTCATATTTCGCTATCGATACTCTTAGAGGTCTGTACACATATGTGTGGGTTGTGTATAAGTTTTGTTCAGCGGTGTCTATACGATGTGCTATGGATATGTTCGTATGTAGTGGCAGCCTTGTCGGCTTGCGTATCATTTTATGATTTGACTAGTTGAGACTCCTCAGGAGACAGTTTATCTGGATATATACATATGATGACGTTATGAACCTTCAGAGTTCTTTTGCAAGTTTCCATATTGTTCATAGATTCAGTTTGACTATATCTAGTAGATATGTATATGAGTGTCCAGCTCGGGCACTATCATGGCCCATGGGGTTGGGTCGTGATAAAAGTGGTATCAGAGCTAATGCAAGCCGAGTTGCCTCAAGGACACTTAAAGGACCGTCTCGTGGAGCCAAAGTTTGGATGATAGCATGGAGAGGATGGATGGGAGATGGAAAAGCATTAAAGTGGCCAACGAGCAAGGAAGTCTATGTTTACAAGAGGCCACACTCACAAATTTAAGATTTCCATCTCCACAAGACTAGCCAAACAAGGCCCTTGCCTCATTAATGACATTTATGTAATAATGGGGTCTTTTATTATTTAGTTAGTATAAATAGCTAGTCTTTTATTTCATTATGGGCTTTTTGATGAATTTTGAAAATATTTTGAGTGTTTTGTGTTTTCTCTAGAGAGAGAAACAATTGAGAGTCTTATGGATTTAAGCTCTTGTTGATTTGAGATTTGTTGAGAGGTTTGTTGAAAGGGAATCAAATTCCCTTGAAGTCTTCCTAAGAGTTTGGTGCTTGTTAATGTTAATTAATTGAGGTCTTTAGGTTTAATATACCTTTAGGTTGCTTTTAATTCCATTTTCTTGTATCAATCTATCTATCCTTTACTTTCCTTGTTATTCTATTGCTTCCGCGTATCCGTTATTGTATCAATTGGTATCAGAGCTTAGTTTAGATTTGTTCCACCAAATCTAGTCTTGGGTTTTGATTCAACAAAAAAAAATTGAAATTAAAAAAAAAATCTCAAATTTTCTTGTTGATTTTGTTGAATCTAGTGTTAGAATAGAGTTTCTTAGTGTTTTTAGAGTCCAAATCTTCCATTTCGAGCTATTTGGAGTTAGGGTTTCTGTTCCACCATTGTTGAGCTTCAAAGCTTCAAGAACAAGGTAGGTAGATTTGAAGACGAAGAAGAATTGAAGGTTCAAGTTGATTGGGGTTTGTTCTCTAGTGGATAAGGACTCTAAATCCGAAATTTGGAGGTATTTGACCAAGGATTTAAGGATCTACCTTTTTTGGTATTTGAAGCTTTAAAGAACTCAAGAACTTGAAAAGTGGGTCTTGGGATTCGGTTAAAATTGAAGGTTAAAACCTATTGGGTTTTGTTCTCTACATCAAAGAGAACATAAATTCGAAATTTGAGCTAATTTCGAGTTGGTTTGAGGGTAGTTGAATTTTTGAATTGTTCTTGTGTTCTTGAAGACCTTCAAATCTTCATAAGGAAGAAGACTCTCCAAAGGGCCATTTGATCCAAAAGTTTTCAAATAAAGTTGTGAAAAAGTGTTTGCGGGCCCAACAAAAAAAAACAGAAGTACTTAGTCTAAATTTTTGATTTTTTTCAAAAAAAAAAAGTACTGTTCATCCGCTTTTGGTCCGCATAGCGCAAGGAAAGCCTGATTTTCTGGGAGCATCCGCTTTTCATCTACGAAACGGAAGGAAAGTGATGCAAGACGAGTTGCCTCAAGGACACTTAAAGGACCGTCTCGTGGAGCCAAAGTTTGGATGATAGCATGGGAGGACGGATTGGAGATGAAAGAACATTAAAGTGGCCCAACGAGTAAAGGAAGGCTATATTTGCAAAAGAGGCCACTTTCCTAATTCCAAGACTTTTATCCCCACAAGGCTAGCCAAACAAGGCCCTTGCCTCATTAATGACATTTATGTAATAAAGTAGTGTCTTCTTTATTTCATTAGTATAAATAGCTAGTCTTTTATTTCATTATAGAGATTTTTTTGATGAATTGATAAAATTTATGAGTGATTTTGAGAGTTGTCTCTAGAGAGAGAAACTTGTGAGAGAGACCATGGATGACTCTTGTTGAATCTTTCATTGTTGAGAGGATTGGTTGCTTGGGAATTCAATTCTCTTGAGGTCATCCTAAGAGGTTGGTGCTATCTAGAGTGTAATTAGGAGGTCTTGGTTATTGAAGAACCTTGGTTGCCTAATTGTGCCTATTTTTGTGTCAATCTATCTATCTTTTCTTTTCCTTTTGTTTATCTTCTTAATTTCTCATTTTCGCGTATCCGTTATTGTATTAGAAAGCGTGAATCACTGAAGAGTTTTCGAAAAAGAATTCCAACTATCAAAATGGTTTGACTCTTTCCTAACTTCTTTTCTTTGATTCTTACAACTAATTAACAACTAGTAATCGACTTTATTAGTTGCTAATTAGTTCTTGTGTCCGCATTTCTTTCGTGTTTTTCTTCATTTTTGCTTCGTTGTTAATTTCTTGGTTCAAGTCCATTAGATTGAATCTAACAATCTAACAGTCTTTCTTCGAGTCTAACAAGAATCCATTCCGACCTCAAGTAGCAATTGTGCACCTTGCAAGCAACCGAATCCAATCGAGAATCAACATCGGCCAATCCATTTGAGTGGTGCTAGCCGAGCACAAACGAGTGTAAACACGAGTGTGGTGAGATTTCTTTACTACTAACGTGTTTGCTAAGTGTTCTTTGCAGGTACTTCTCCATGGATTCCGATTCATGTGGTCATGATTATGATTGTTATGATGATGATGGTTGTAGTTACGAAGGGGAGGACTATGGGAGCTATCAAAAGTGTGACGATGGGGAATATGAGGTCTATATAGGGAATGGTGATCATGAGGAAGTTCGAGGAGAGAATTGCTATTTTGAAGGAGAATGTAAAGAGAGTGGTACTCATGTGTCTCATGAGGAAGATAGGGATGAAAAAGAAACTTGTTATGATTCAAATGATGAAGGTGCAGATTCTTGTGCTATACATCATGATGATGAAGACGACTTGGGATATGACTCTCCTTCATACGTGTCTTATGGGTCTTATGGGGAAAATAAGAATTGTGGAGGGTATGTCTATGGAGGTAGTGAACGTGCTAAAGTTGATTATGGAAGGGCTTCTAGTGGGCATTCATATGCTTCTTCTTGTAGTACTTCCTATCCGAAGCAAAGTGGCATGCGTGGGAATGTGAGTACTAGTTGGAGTCGTCATATGCAAAAGACGGTGGTTCCAAAGAGGCGATTCATGGAGACCAAGGTAAACCTTTGTGGTATAGAGGGAATCCTTTTGCTTGATGATGATTGTTACACCAATTTCATCGCCCCTCGTGCGGTTGAAGAGTTAAGGCTACCTTGTGTGATTAGGCAAAATCCTTACTATGACGAGGGAGGGTATTGGATTGATAAGAGAGTGATGGTATTCATTTCACTTGGTGAGTACAAAGAGGAGGTTTGGTGTGATGTTCTTCCAATGGATACTTGTCACGTATGTTTAGGTGGCCCTTGGTTTCAAAGGCATGAGATCCCATATGAGCAAGAGTGGCATAAGTATGTCGTGGATGAAAGGAGGAAACCTCTATTTCCATATGTGCAAGAGCCCAATGTGAGATGGCCTATCTTGATTATGGAAGCTAGTGGAGAAGAGTATGTGAAATGGGAGTTCATGATGGAAGAAATCTTTGCTAGTTACCCTTATTCCCAAGAAAGGAAAATGAAATTGGCTATTAGGACTTTTGAGAAGAAGCTTGCACACTATTCAGTGTACAAGAGGGGAGATCCAATCACTACTTGGGATGCAATGAAAGAGAGCTTGAGAGGCCATTATCCCGAACCACATGAAAAGGGTTATAGGAGCAAAACCACTTCCCAAAAGAAAAAGTCAAAAGGGAAGAAGCAAAGTCCCTCTTGTGAGATGCCACAAATTCAACTTATTCCATCTCCTATAGAAACCCCAAGTGAGATTTGGGCGGCATTGAAAAGGAAGTGGTTGAAAGGAGGAACGGTGGACAAGACCATTAATTCACGTGGTCAAATGAGCTTCCCTTTGGTGTCTCAAGGCGAGGAAGATCCCTTACATGTGAATCAAGGTAAAATAATTTCTCCTAATACTCTTACTTTGTTGAGTGATCTTAATGCCAATTTGAGTATGAAAGTTAGTTGACCACGCATTGAGCCTACTGAATCCTTGCCATGTCTTGATAATGTCATTGTTGAAAGTTTCCCTACACTAGTTGATCCTATTGATAACCGAATTGATCCTTCTTGCGAGGTCGATTTGTGTCCACCTAGTGTTGACACTTGTGCGTTGAATGATAGTGCATTATCGAAGGCGGGTGCTAAAACACTAGTTGATCTTTTAGATGACCAAATTGATTCTTCTTGCAAGATCGATTTGTGTCCACCTAGTGTTGTTACTTGTGAATTAAATGGTAGTACAATGTCATGTGAACATCATGTTAGTAATTCTTGGGAGTTTGACATACTGCCAATTAGTGTTGAAACTTGTGTTGCTCAACTTGCTTGTAATGATTATTCCCTACTTGAGGATCCTTGTGATGTGTTTAATGTACCTCTAGTTAGTGCTAAGGTTGATATAGTTGGTCAATTGAAAGAATGTGACATCTTACCCTTGCTTGTTTCATGTCAAAATGAGTCTCTTGATCATACTTTACTGTCATGTGATAAGACTCCAATTTGTAGTGGTGATGTGTGTCATGTAGATAGTCATGTGAGCGAAAATGCATTGAAAGATGACATTGGTTCTTTTGAGAGTGAAATGACATGCTTTGACTCCTCATTGTTCCTGGATTACTCTCTTGTAAAGGATAATGTTTTATTTGAGGATGACATGACTATTGAGAGTGATGAACCTAGTGGGGTGTTTGGTAATGTTGAACGTTTAGTTTTCTTTGGAGACTATAATATGATATGTAACCCACTATGGGATGAAGACACTCTTTCCCACGATGGAGATCTTCCTTTGAGGAATTGTGATCCATTTGTGGGGAAGGAAAGTGTTACAAAGGAAGGTAATTCTTGTCTAGAAATTGCAAATTCTTCCTTTCATGTTCAACTTCATAGTAACCCCTTGGATAATCTTGTCCTTGAACCGTATGGTGAGGTTACATTGCGGAGTGATATTGATGAGGAAGTTATTTTATGTGATACCTTTCTTTTTTACTTGTTTGAATATGATGACATTCTTGAGCATATAGGGAGTGCATCTTATGTGGGAGAAGGCTCTTATGATCTAGCCGATTGTGTTCTTGACCATACTAGATGGATGTTCGTCCCATTTGATCCGGGTGACACCTTGTGTGATTTGAGAGCACTATCTTGGGGGAGTCTTTGTTTGAAAATGAGAGTGTTCTTGTTTGGACATTATGCTACATGTCAAATAGAACCAATGTCGAGTTGCATACTTCATATTTTGAGTCCATTGGTTTTATTACTCTAACCTTATGTCATTAACCTTGGAGGAATCAACTTCTTGATACCTCATGTGTGCAAATGTTAGTCATGATTGTCATAGATGTGTGGTTGTACCACAAGTTTGTTCATCCTTGTCATGAATATGTGATTATGGCGTTGTGTGCTAACCCTCAATCCTTGAGGAGTATGTTTCTATTTGTCTCCCTTATGGTTTTCCAAGGTTTAGATTCGAGGACGAATCCCTTTCAAGAAGGGGAGAATGATGCAAGCCGAGTTGCCTCAAGGACACTTAAAGGACCGTCTCGTGGAGCCAAAGTTTGGATGATAGCATGGAGAGGACGGATGGGAGATGGAAAAGCATTAAAGTGGCCAACGAGCAAGGAAGGCTATGTTTACAAGAGGCCACATTGGTATATTCAAGATTTCTATCTCCACAAGACTAGCCAAACAAGGCCCTTGCCTCATAATGGCATTTATGTAATAATGGGGTCTTCTATTATTTAGTTAGTATAAATAGCTAGTCTTTTATTTCATTAGGGGCTTTTTGATGAATTATGAAAATATTTTGAGTGTTTTATGTTGTCTCTAGAGAGAGAAACAATTGAGAGTCTTATTGTTACACCCCGTAAGAGTCTGTGCTATTTTAATTAAGACAAGAAAGAATGAGTTAAGAAAGTTCAAGGAAAGTTAATCGAGTTAGTAAGAATATCGTTATATATATATGGTTGTCTTAAGTATCCCGAGGTGACATCGTAACCTAAAGGATTTGAAATCGCGTTATGAGCGTATATGAGGTAATGTGAGTGCCCTTTTAATGTATTTGAGATTATTAGTAATGATATAGAAGATGGATAAAAGATATGAATATATTTTTGCGATTGGAGTTTCGTCGAAGCTTTGTAAGTTCTCCAGTTACGTTTAAGGTTATTGTGATTCTCCGGACCCTTCGAGATGTGTATGGATTGTTATGTATGTATATGAGTATGTATATGTATGTATAAGAGGTTACACGAGGGTCAGAAGAGGATTAGAAGTTAAACGAATCTGAACGAAATGAATCCGAACAACTTCAGAAAAATCCCGGACCAGATTTTTAGCCCATATTGTTGGAGGAATATCTCCTAGTATATGAGGAGTTTTAAGGTGTTTCAAAATCCTAAAATTAAGTTCATCGAGTCTAGTTTCCAACGCAACAAACCTCTCGTCAAAATGATATTTGGATAAGGAAATATGGACGATGCAATTTGGGCTGGCAGGGCAGCAAGTTTGGACCCGACCCAAACACTAATGTTTCGGCCCATGAGGCCCATTAACGTTAATATATATAGCAAATTCACTTGAGGGCTGATCATTTTCAGCTAAGATCCTCCAAAAACATTAGAGAGAGAGAGAGAGAGAGAGATCCTAGGCTAAGGAAGCCATTTTGATCAAAATCCGAGCCCCGAATCTCGAAGCTCATGAAGAGAAAAGTGTTGTATGTTGCGTTGCCTTCAATTTGAGCTAAATATTGGTCTTGGGGAATGAAATTTTCGTGGTTGAGCTGCTGCTAAGGTATTTATAAGATTCCTTTTATGTTATTAAAGTGTTTATTTAGAGTTTTAACGAATTAGAACGGAGAAAACAGCATTATAAACTCGTTTGTTGTTTTGTTGAGATTTATGGATTAGGGGATGTTTTAATTGTAATTGACGGACTGATTTGAATTAATATTTTGGTTGTTGTAATCATAGATTATGTGATGAGAATGAAGGAATTTAAAGGTTAGAGTTGGAGTTAAAATTGTTGTGGGTTGTTGTAAGGATTATAGAGATAATAATGTGGTTTAGTTTCATATGAATAGATGATGTGGTGTCGTGTGGCTGCTGTTGTATTTCCCTGAAATTTGCTAAAAAGATTGCATGAAATAAGGTATAAGAAGTGCATATGGGCTGCTTGGTGTATTGTAAGTGTTCGTTAGAATTTCGGGCATCGTTATGTTATAGTTGGGGGCTGTTTTGATATGTTGTTGTTCTTGTTGAAATTGTGTGGGCTGATTTGAGACTTATTGTGCGTTTGATGTAATTCGTATATTTGTGAAAATGATATCGTTATATGGTGGATTATTGATACGAATCATGAATTGAAATTGTGAAATGTGGATGGGGGCTGCTCTCGGTTTCTAGGGGCTGTTTTCGGCCACATTGGAGCCAATTATTGGATTGTTGGAATAATTATGTAAACTGTTTAGAATGTTCTTGAATGTTGTTAGTATAGGTTTGGGTTAGTATTTGAATGTATAAGCGTTGATGTTGGCTTGAAGGTAAGCCATTGATTTGGATATTTGGAAAGTTGTGAATGATGAAAAAGAGAGTTACTATTGCTATATTGCCTTTCGAATTGGTTATCGATGTTGCTAGGTTGGTTATTGTTGTTGTTGTTGTTGATTTTGGACGAGTTAAATTCTCGGGTTGGCCTATTTACAGGGGAAATGCTGCCGAATTTTCTGTAGAATTTAATGTTAGTTTGGAATGAATGGCTTAAGTGCCTATGTTTAATATTGGATATTCATTGGCATATTTGTAGACCATGGGGAGCCCGAGGCGTAGATTGGGATTTACTTTAGATTGGCTATCTTGGAGTGCATTCGAGGTATGTAAAGCAACCTTCTTTCCTTGGCATGCCTTAGTTTTACATAGGCTAGATTAGAGCCTTAAGGAAATTCCAAATCCGAAATCCGAGCATGATATGATCTATATATATATTCCTTGGCACTCTTATGTATGATTTGATGAAATATGAACCATTATGTTTTTTTGAAAGAAGTGATTTCCAAACTTTGTACAAAAAGGGTTCACTTTAAAGAATTCCGTAATTTGTTTCTGAATGCCATATGTTTCGCATAAAGGCTCGGATTGTTCCAATATTTTCATAAGAGTTTGCATGATGTATAATGAGTATGTTTTCCATGAGAGGGCCCGATTCGGGTCGATACCCGTCCGTGGGTTCCGCGACTTTCCTTTATGTAATTCGGAGAATCTTTGAAAGAATTTGGTATGACTATTATTCCGATTTCAAATATGATTATTTTACTTATGTTTGAATTTATGATAATGATTTTATGCATATGACTACTCACGACTCTATTCGTGCATTTTGTTATTCCTTTCGCCGAGTCCCGGGCCGGTTCTGTTGTCGTGCGCATTTTGAAGTACTCCGGAGTTATGCTGTGTTTATGGTTCACCGAGCTACTCGCAAAAGAGGGTCGGGTTCCACCTATATTTGGTGTTATGCTGTGTATGGCGTTATGTTGTGATGTGATATGTGACGGGGATACGGAGATTTGAAACTTTCTGGTGTTATGCTGTGTTATGGGGCCATCGACGGGTGGGCGACCATATTCTTCTGTACCTTATGCATTACTTACATATTTTTGAAAGTAAGCAAATTTTGATATGTTGGATTTGCACTTATTTTTGGTACTTCCATTTCGTTTATGTCTTAGATTTGCTTTCTGTATATTCTGCTTTGCATACTCAGTACATATTTCGTACTGACCCCCTTTCTTCGGGGGGCTGCGTTTCATGCCCGCAGGTACAGATGCACAGTTTGGTGATCTACCCATTTAGGACACCCTCTTCTGCTGTTTGGAGTGCTCTTCTCATTTCAGAGCACACATTTTGGTATATATTCGTTCGCTATGTATATATGTATTTGTTCAGGGGAACGGCGGGGCCCTGTCCCGCCATATGATTCGGTTTGTCTGTTTAGAGGTCTGTAGACGTATTTGTGGGTGTGTGTGCCTACTTCTGTACGAATGTGTTTGCATGACTCTATTCGTTATGGCAGCCTCGTCGGCGTGCATTTTGTATATGTTTGTGGCAGCCTTGTCGGCGTGCTTTTGTATATACGTTTTGGGCTGTTGTGCCATTTGACAGCCTTGTAGGCTTTTGACATATTTGATAGCCTTGCCGGCTTTTCGTTATATATATATATATATATATGTCCGCACACGGTTGCGTTGAAATGTGTTTGAAACAGTTTGATAAAGTTTGAGACGACATATAGTATTTGTGGCCGTATATGCTATCTGTATGTATTCGATTTGAATAAGTGTGTTACGATTTGGTATGTTTGTCTGTCTGGGTGTCCAAGTAGGGCACCAGTCGCGGCCCACGGGTCTGGGTCGTGACACTTATGGATTTAAGCTCTTGTTGATTTGAGATTTGTTGAGAGGTTGGTTGCAAGGGAATCTAATTCCCTTGAGGTCTTCCTAAGAGTTTGGTGCCTGTTAATGTTAATTAATTGAGGTCTTTAGGTTTAATATACCTTTAGGTTTCTTTTAATTCCATTTTCTTGTGTCAATCTATCTATCCTTTACTTTCCTTGTTATTCTATTGCTTCCGCGTATCCGTTATTGTATCAAGAGCAGTTCATCCTCGGAGTGTCTACAGATTGTGTCTAGTAGAGTCTTGTTTATCGGTGTGTTGTGCACCACATCTATAAACAGGATGCTACAGGACATTGAGGATGTTACCTTTCTTTCATATCTAAGATCGTGCGATAGAGCCCAGCCATAGGAAATGAAATTCCTTATACTGACCCTTGATTTCAGCTGAAGAACGGCATCGATAGAAGAAAGTGACTGATGATATTGGAAGTTACAAAGTACACAGGTAAGCAACGGTGCGAAAGATGCATGTCGGATAAGGTAAGAATATTGAAGTATGATTAAAATGTAAAGTTTAAGAATGAAAGGGAAGGTAGATAGGAAGGTATAACAGGATAGATCATTAAAGGATCAGGTACGTCTCGAGGTGTGATATGTGCGGTAAGTTTTGACATCTTTATACTTTTACTTGAAATTGGGAGCCCTGTGTGGCTATGATATGATATGATATATACGTATATATGTTGGCCCTGTGAGGCATTGTTGGTATTTTCTGCGTGCAGGTTTTGGGATAGTAAGAAGTACAGAGGAAACTCTGCCAAATGTTTTCCAAAAATAGAAAAAAGAGAATGAGATATAAGTTTATAATATGTCTTGAATGTTGATACCGATAGGGTGAATTTATTATGTTGGATTAAAGCTTTAAGAGATACCCTCCATGTCATCCGTAAAAGGCATCATTCTTATTTGGGATTTTTTTTTCGAAGAAGCATATATGAGTAGCAAAGTTTGGAATTCATTTGAATGGACCAGAATACTTTCCAGCCACATTTTACCGTAGAAGAGGCTCATGTTGAAGAGCAAAAACATCCACAATTAAGTTTCACTTTTATTTGAAGAGTACAAAGCATACGGCAAGTAGTTTATGAACTAAATAACTCGTTCATGACCCAAGAACAAATCCGAAGGTAAACTATGTGAATCAAGCATGAGAAGTCCCGTGGTGCTTGTCGGATTCTAGTTCTTCTTCTTGTGGTGGTTTTGGAGGATGCTTCAGGTAACGTAATCTGGGAGTTGGAGCGTTCTTGTGTTCTTGAGGTAACATTTCATCATATCTTTATGTCCTTTAGTTCATTAGTTCTTAATCAACTAACTGGAGATGGAATTTGTAGAAGGAAAACTCAAACTTGTGGGCTGTCGTAGATCATGTCGTAGATGAAATGCTAGGATAATTTGGAAAAGGCTTGTGACACTAAAGGATGATTTAGGAAAAGGTGGCAAATCTTAATAGAACGTTTTATTGAGGTATCGAGTGAACTGATAAGTAGGGATAAATTACGACGAGTTTGCGGCTAAAAGGAGTAATAGTATGATTGAGATAAAAATACGGAGGAGGAAGAATTATGACAAATACGAATGTATTGATAAGCCAGCTTGTGAGATATTAAGGATAAGATTGACCAAAGGTTAAGTATGCCTACTCCACAGAGTGTAATTAAACCATAGTAAGGATCGTGAATAAGGTTAAGAAGTGTTACACTATAGGATTTATTACGAACAGGATATTACGTGAATATAATAAGGATTGTTATAAAAATGAGTAAAGCCTAGCGAGAAAGTGACTAAATGATATGATGTGATCAGTGTGAAATGAAAAAGCAAATATAGAACGAATAAGAAAGACTTACAAGGTCCTATAGGGAAAGTTCAGAATAGAGATCAAGTGGTAACAAAAGTGAAAGCGAGCACAGGAAGAGAAAGAGTTAAGTGAAAGAAGAAAATAAGAAGAAAACGAGTGGGATTACAGTGTAGCGATGTGTTATGACAGGTATAGCTAAGAAACCGGGTAATATAAGCGACATAATTGTGAAAGACCAAACTAAAGAAAGATGAGCAACGAGACAAAATAAGTGCCAGGAAATGACTGGTATGATAAGAACAAACAGGGATGAACAGAATATGTTTTGAAAATGAGAAAGGGGTTATGTAGAAGTAGTGTTTTCCGAAGGATACAGGAGTAGCATGAGATTCCCCGTGCACAAAATAAAAGATGGACATAGACTGGAGAAATGAAAGGAATACTAAAGGAAGCACCCAAGACAGACGTAATTAATTGAGTATAAGTATAGGATAAAAGGGAAATATATAGCTACGAACATAAGGTGTAGTACAACGAGAAGGTGATAAGACAAGACCATTATTAAGACGAATTTGATATGATTTTGAGTAAGTTAGGAGTTAGCGTTGGGTATACAACAAGGGTGAAAGAGCATGAGGCATAAAGGAGTACTGCGTGTATGTGACTTCGCCTCGGAAATAGTGAAATCCTTAAAGGACAAGGAATGTAGATTTGTCGTTAAAGCAAAGTAAGTACAAATGGAAACAATTGACGCTATAATATATCCAATATGGATACTCAAACTTCAAGTGAGATCCCATGCAGAAACAAGTTGGTAAGATCTGAAAGCCAGCGATAAACGAATAGTAGTCAGGATGGTATTTGAGACAAGACTGAGGATCATTTGTAAAGATTTTGTATTATATGACATTAGAAAGTGGATGCCTACAAAAAGGAAGAATACGACAAGAAAATGGTAACGAGTAACTTAAGAGATATTATAAAGGATGGCAATGCTATACTGGATTGGGGGTTGAGACGTTGGCAACGGGGTTGCTTGCTAATGATATTATGACTTATAAGTAGCAAAGAAGAAGAGATAGGGAATTTCCTATAGTATAATAAGAGAAAATTGAATGGTAAGTAAAGGAAGGGAAAGGAGTACGACAAGATAGACAACAAGTGAGTTTTAGTACAAATAAGATATGTAAAGCAGAATAAACCAGAATAAGGAAAGACTATGACTAAGATTGGATGTACTTTGTACAAGCTATACAAGAATAGTTATGCAATCTACGCATATTTGTATGTTAAGAATGACACCAAGTGAGTACTTGATAAGAAGAGTAAGGATTTAGTAACAACAATGTGGGTGTGACATTCTGGACACATTAAGGAAAGGTGAAAAATGGTTTGAGCCAAATTACCGGGACCGAATTAGTACTGTGGACAGATAGGACATAGCCATAGTTGAGCCTTGATATCAATGGAAAGATATAAGAAGAATATAGGGTCTGCATAAAGACTAGTGAGGCGACGCTAAGGTATTTCCCGGGCTGATTTGAGCACCTACACATACTCTTGTAAAGATTGCAATATGATGCAATTGCAATATGATGCGTGATAGGAGAACTAAGAGCAAATTTAATTAAAGGGGCAATGGAAGAGTTTGAAGTAAAGATAAAGAAACGACCCGAGATAAGGGAAGTTACAAGTTGGATTAAGGGGAGTTGTGAAATGGTTTAACCGAGACGATCAGAACAAACGCGTCACTGGTTACTGGATGACAATGACGTTATAATATGAGGGAACCCTAGCGCTATTTGATCAACCCTAAAGATCGAGATCAAGAATTAAAAGAAAAGTGAAAATTAAAAACCTTTAAAACAAAAGAAAGTCGAAAAGTGACACATGATGTTGAAGCTTCCTTATGGGCTGTAACAACAGGACAAAGCAAGGTTATCGGAGTAAAATAATATTATACCCTGGGAAAGGTCGTTTTAGCCGCAGAGTCTGTGAAGGGTCTATAAGCACCGGAGGTATGAAATACTCCAAAAATTGTAAAGTCTAATAAATAGATGAGGGATGTCTGCACGTTTACAAGATCTTACTTAAAGATTAGAAGGTAAAGTGAAGTGAACGATGTATCATCTTAAGGGAGTAACTATAGAAAAGGAAAGAGTCGAGTTATAATTAAGTGCACCATGAATACAAGTCCGAATCAATCAGTGACAGTATGCAGACAAGAGAAAGAGTAATACTTCAGCAAAAGAGCTCGCAATACAACTGACAACCAACTGCGAAATAGAGAGGAAAGCAAAGACAACGACGTGAAATAATTACCTTCAGAAGCAACAGAAGGAGGAAATATTACGGGAATGACTATGTAGAGACCTGGAATGCGTTATAGTGAATTATAGCGAATCGACCAATGAAAGAGGCATGTGAGGGGCATAATTAAATAAGAAAACATTTGGGTAAGTATTGGGAGTTCAGGACCGGTTTAACATTCGAGGACGAATGTTCTAAAGGGGGGAAGGATGTTATACCCCGTATTTTTGCACGTCGGATTATTCAAAAGCTAATCGACATAAGTTTAAGGACGAGATTATTCTTGGGATATGAGACAAGGGTTTTAAATACCCGATTTTTAAGGAGTGCACGATTGCTTGTAAATTTAATTGGTGTAGAAATATCAGTGGAGATTAGGGAATAATTAACTATGATTATATTATTAAGTGGGGATTAACAATTAATTAAGCTAATTGGACCACTATGTGGGCCCCACGACAAATGGCGGAATTTGATTGGTGTTGAATGAAAATTGGACACATGTCATAAGGATAGACACGTGTCACAAGGGTGGACACGTGTCCATTTTGTAGGCACCATATAAGATTATGGTTTGATGACTAAGTCATCAATTACATTACAATTTCAACTTTGCAAAATAGAACTTAGAGAGAGGAGCTCTAAAGCTCTAGAGAGAGAGAGGGTTCGGCCATGGCTATGGCATGGCTTCATGCAGCTCACGGCTAGCCCCCCACCCCACCCCCACCCCCCCTCACCATAAAATTGTTAGATTTTCAAGTTCAATTGGAGAAACAAAAAGGAGGAATCTCACGGCCATGGTTGATAATAAGAGCTTGTCTCTAAGGTAAGATTTAATCCTTTTCTACATGTTTTGGAGATGGTTTGAACTTGCTATAATTTTGTAGATGTGGATTGGATATAAGGAATTGTGTATGTTGATGTTGAGGTGTTGTTTGGGCCGTGTAGGGGATGCTCTAATTAAAAATGGTGGATTCATTTTAATTAATGTTGTAGTTGTTGTTGTCATGGATTATGTGATGAAAGTGAAGGAATTTGATGGTTAAAGTTGAAGTTGTATTTGTTTTGTGGGCAATTTTAAGGACTTATTGTGATGTTAAGGTAGTTTTCTTGCATATGAATAATATATGTTGTTGTCGTGTATGTGTTGATATGATTCGGAAATTTGGATGGAAAGAGTGTATGAGTTAATGTCTAAGAAGCGTATGTGGTTTTCTTGGTGTATTTGTAGACGTTCGTGAGATTATCGGGCATCTCTATGTTGTTAATTAAGGGCGGTTTGGGACGTATTGTCGTTCTTGTAGAATTGGAAGATTAAGTGCAATTAGAGTTATGCATCATGTTGCTATAATGGTTGGACGGTTATAAGGTCGTTTCGATGAAATGTTACGACTGTAGATTGTTAAGAATAACTTGAATACGTCGTCGTCATTAGGTTAATTACTATTGAATGTTGTAATGTATGGGCTGATTGGAATATTATGCGGGCTGCTCAGAGTATCCTTGAATCATGTCTTGGTTAGTTTCGATATAGTACTTGAACGTGTGGTTGTTGATGTTGACTTGGTTGTTATGTGGTTGGTTTGAATATAAGGGAAACATCGTCTAATTTTCTAGAAATAAACTACTAACATTGGAATACGTCTTGAATCTTCCCGTAGCTTAACCATAGTTCTTGACATCTTAATATAGGTTGAGACACTTCGGGCAGCGTATACGTATTGTGTTACGGATAAGCGTTAAAGATATGTAAAGCTAACCCTTTCTTCTTTTTGGCATGATCTTTATGAAACGAACAGACGACGTGTATATGGTTCTAAAGAAGTTCCTATTCTTAGAGCCACTAGGATGGCTAATGTTCTTGATTCCCAACAGCTATTTCATTATGTCTTAATACGTGTATATGATTCCAAAAGTTCTATTTTGACATAATCCATAGTGACATTCGAAAGGTACTTGATATGACTATTGTCTTGATTTTCAAATGATGGTTCATTTTAATTATTCTATGGAGTCTCATATATGATTCAGTTTGCATATGGTTGCTCACTACTCTGCTCGTGCATGCCTCAATATGTCTTTCACTGAGTCCCGGGCCAGGATACGTTCTCGTGCACAGTTTCTTTGCATTGTTCACCGAGTCCCTCACTAGAGGGCCGAGATACGTTATATATATATATGATGTGATGATGTGATGGTGTTATGATGTGATGATGTGATGATGTGATTATGGCGCCAAGGATGGTATGTGGCGACCTTATTCACCGAGTCCCATAATGGGCCGGATATGATATACGATATTGATATGCATGATTTTCATTTCATAAGGCAAGTGTATTGATATTTTAGAAGTCATACTTGTTTCTGGTAATCTCTATTTTAGTTCTGATTCTCTTTATTGTATTTCATGCTTTATATACTCAGTACATATTCCGTACTGACCCCCTTTCTTCGGGGGGCTGTGTTTCATGCCCGCAGGTACAAACACTCGATTCGGTGATCCCCCAACCTAGGATTTCCAGTCAGCTGTCTTGGAGAGCTCCGTTGTTCCGGAGCCTAGACTTTTGGTCCAGATCTTATGATGTATATGTATATGTTTATCCGGGGGTACGGCGGGGCCCTGTCCCGTCATATTTCGCTATCGATACTCTTAGAGGTCTGTAGACATATGTGTGGGTTGTGTATAAGTTTTGTTCAGCGGTGTCTATACGATGTGCTATGGATATGTTCTGTCACGACCCAACCCCATAGGCCGTGACTAGTGCCCGAACTGGACACTCGCGTACACACTTGTTATCTATAATCAATCCGCAACTAAACATAATATGGAACTTATACAGACGAAATGTTGTCTCGAAACAGTCACACATATATATATCAAGGCCACCTGTCTCCTGAGGAGTCACAACCATCAAAAGATAACATAGTACACAAGTCGACAAGGCCATCATAACGTGTGAGAACGTCCCAACTATACATACGCAAGCCGACAAGGCTGTCACTACATACAACATCCCAAAATATGTATATACGCAAGCCGACAAGGCTGCCACTACGAATGGGAACGTACCAAAATATAAGTCATATAGACACAACTGAACAACATATATACACAATCCACACATCTGTCTACAGACTTCTAAGAGTATCAACAGTGATATATGACGGGACAGGGCCCTGCCGTACCCTTGGATAAGCATACATATACATCAAAAGGGATCTGTACCAAAAATCTAGGCTCCGGGACAATGGAGCACTCCAAAACAGCTGAGTGGAAATCCTAAGCTGGAGGATCACCAAAGCGAGTATCTGTACCTGTGGGCATGAAACGCAGCCCCCCGAAGAAAGGGGGTCAGTACGAGATATGTACTGAGTATATATAAAGCATGAAATACAATAAGGAAGATCATAACTGAAGTAATGATTTCAGGAGACAAGTATGATAATCAAGAATTCACTGTACCTGTGCCTTATGAAATAAAATCATACGTATCATTATCATATACCGTACCTGGCCCATTATGGAACTCGGTGAATAAAATCATATCATCATATCATCATATACATATTGTTATATCCCGTATTTTATACGTTCGGATATTCTAAGGTAGTCGTGATAAAGTTAAGGGAACAATCATTTCCCCAAATGTACTTCAATGTACAAGTTGATTATAAATACTAATTATGGGCATTAGTAGAATGGAAATGTTGAGAAAGGCCGAGGGTAAGAAGGAAAATTCGCAAAAGGGTTCATGATAATAATGCGGGAGCTTAGGGGAAAAATGGTAATTTCGAAAGGTATTCATAAAAGGCCATTTTGGACGAAAAAAAAGGGGGAATTTATGCATGTGGTCAAAGCTTGCATGGCAAGAAGATTTGGTCATCTTTTGCAAAAATTTCAAGAAAACTCTAGAAAAAGGAAAATGGAAAAAGAAGAGAAAATTCTAGAGAGGGGCATGTGCCCCTCACATGCTACTATAACCATGTATATATATATATATATATATATATATATATATATATATATATATATATATATATATATATATATATATATATATATATATAGGTGTGGTCTTCCAATTCAAGACAAAAGAGGAACAAAAAGGAAAAAATAAAAAGAGGAAGAGAGAAAACAAAGCCTAGGCCATTCGGCCAAGGGCTTGGAAAAATCACTCCTTTGAATTCTTGATCAAAAAATATTTTCTCCTAGAAATCCTACTAATTTGAGGGTCCTCTACATCATGGAGTGATTGTTGAAGCAAGTAGAAGGCTTTTTGGTGTCATATACCAACCTTAAACCAAGTGGGAAGTTGAAGAGAAAGGTAAGGTTTTCATCCCTTTTATGTGTCATGGATGGTTTGTGAGTATTGTAATGTGTGAAAGTGGATGGAATTCATGAAAGTATGTGTGTTTGATGTGTGGCCATGAAATACATACATATATATATATATAGTGTATGGCCGTGTATATTGTGTATTATGATTGGAATGATGAACTAATTTTATTTAATGTTATGGTTGCTATGGTATGTGGAGACGAATAAAAGCCATGAAAATATGGATGTTGTAAGTGGCCGTGTATGGTATGTGTAATGTTGTGAGGAAAGATTGAACTAATGTAGCATGTTGTTGTGGTTGTAATGTGTAGAGATGGATGAAATTGTATAAAAATATGTAAGAAGTTGTTGTGGCCGAAAATGGTATTGTTTGGTAAGTTATGGTAAATTGATGTAATTTGATATTGTGGTTGTCGTCGTTATGGATTATGCGATATAGAATGAATGGTGTGATTGAAGTTAACGTATATGACGATAATGAAATGTATGATTGGGGTTGGAGTTAAAGGTTTCGGATGAAATAGTATGTCGAATAAGTCGTTCGAACATTATGTGAATTGAATTGAATGTTGAAATGTTGCTAGAATATTCGTTGGTATTGTTGTTGATAGTTTGGCCGGGTTGAATTCTCGGATTGTTGTTGATTAGAATTGGCCAAGTTGAACTTGGTGGGATGGAGTATTTACAGGGGAAATGCTGCCGAAATTTCGGCAGACAAAGTGTTACTTTAAGAATTCAATTCTAAAGGCTCTAATCAAGTTTTGGTAAACATGACCAATTTGTAGATTTTGGCGAATTTGGAGTCGCATAAGAAGCAGAAAAGGTATGTAAGGCTTCACCCTTCTTTCTATGGCATCTCTTAGACGGAATATGTTGAATGTGAGCCTCGGGAATAACTCTGCCCTCCGGAATCCGCACCAAAAGTTTCCCTTTTTTCAATCAGTAGAATTAAACTAAAAAGTGTGCAAAATGTTGGAAGAATTTCCTAAACCTCTAGAACTCACGTAAATAGGACCCGACTACCCTAAAACCCTTACAAGTAACGCTATGACATGTCACATATGTAAACTTGGTACGCCGCCTCATTTGACCCGAGGTGGGCCCATTGTCCCCGGATTTTCCCTATTGCTCCGTTTGATCTGTTTTGAAGCATAACCCAAAGAAAACTTTTGATCCTTATTCCGTCCACCGAATGACAAGTACTGTAACTATGCTAACGAGGATACTTCTATGATGACAATATTAATGATGATGTTGAGAAAAAGAATATGTCTATGAGAAGTGCGACAAGAATGATTCCACGACTAAGAGTCTTGAGTTAAAAATCCAATGTGAATATGGAAGCGTGATACTAGTTTCTAAAAGACTTCAAAGCATATGAATTGACAGTTATAATGCCTATGATCTTGTTCTATGCCTCCTTTTAAAGCTATCTTCCGTTGATAGTCTCTCCTTATAATTATCGTTCCTTCAAGGTGAGACAAGTGACCCGATTATTCCATAATGAAATCGGAGGATTTCGACCTTACGTCACTCCGACGGACACACGACTTTCTTTGGGATCTCATGCATGCCGATTGTGTGATATATGAATATGAATGTGAATATGTATATGTATATGTATATGGGGAAGGGGAAGGGCCACTGTTATATCACCACCTGATTCAGCTGGATTTCATGCCCGGACGCGGGATGCCCGGACGCGGGATTATGGGAGAGCCGGATACGGCATCTGTATTTGTGATATATATATATATATATATATATATATATATATATTGGGACACTGTTGGGGAGGGGGGTGGGAGAGCCGATGTACTCGGCGTCTGTGAATGTAAATGAAGGACACCGTTTTCTGAATGTTCTGTTTTCTGTATATGTAAATAAGAAATACCGTTTTCCTGAAAAAGAAACTAAGCATGCATGACATCTGCAGAAAGTCATTCCTATGTACAGGTTACATCTGTTCCAGGATAAGCTCCATATGTCTATTCCGATATTATTCATACGGTATATTCCTTTATTATGGTACTATTCATGCCTTACATACTCAGTACATTACTCGTACTGACCCCTCTTCTTCGGGGGCTGCGTTCATGCCGCGCAGGTACTCCCAGATGATTAGAAGACCTTACTGAAGATATTCTAGCGGAGATGGCGAACCCCATTTGTCCCGGAGGATTGCCAAGTCCAAGTATATGCTATGATGTTCTATTCCATGTTAGAGACTTTGCAGACAGAGTCATGGGAATTGGGTTGTCAGTCTGTAAGCAGCCGATATGTTATTATGCTTCATGTCACGAGTCTTACAGGATGTCAGAGTTTACTTAGGAAAAAAAAATAAAAATTGGAGAGCTTACCATGTATTTTATTCTTAAGTGATTCAAGAGTCTATGTATGTAATAAGAGTTAGCGGGTTCGCTCGGCCCTAGATAAGGGGTCGGGTGCCCATCACACCCTAGTAAAGTCGGGGTGTGACACATATACCGTACCCGGCCCTCTAGTAAGGGACTCGGTGAATAAAGTCGTGTACACGTATACCGTACCCGGCCCATCATAGGACTCGGTGCCATAATCATATCATCGTATCATCACATCATCATATCATCATATAACGTACCCGGCCCTCTAGTGAGGGACTCGGTGAATAATGTAGTAAAACTGTGCATGATAACATACCCGGCCGGGGACTCGGTGAAAGATGTAATAACAGTATGCACGAGCAGAGTAGTGAGTAACCATATGCAACTAAATCATCATCTGAGACTCAATAGATAAGTAGACTAACTAACACTCGAATGCCCAGACAATAGTCATGTTAAGTACTCTTTAAATGTCAATATGAACTACATCAAACAGAGCCTCAGGGATCATATGTCATGTATCAAGATAAAGCGAAACGGCTATTGGAAGTCAAGGACGTTAATCATTATAGAGTCTTTAAGAATAGGAACTTTACATACCGACTACTATCCAACGTATAGAGGACTCGAGGGGCAACAACTCAATTACCTTAGGAGTTTTAATACCAAGAAGTGAATAATAATGATGAATTACACTCAAGACTTATGAATAAGATTACCCCAAGCTTATGTCATTCATCACTTAAATCTAAGACATGCCAAAAGAAAGAAGGGATAACTTTACATACCTTTAGCGCTTATCCGTAACGCAATACGTATATGCTGCCCAAAGTGTCTCAACCTATATTAAGACGTCAAGAATTATGGTTAAGCTATGGGAAGGTTCAAAATGTATTCCAACGTTAGCAGCTTATTCCAAGAAAATTGGGCGACATTTCTCCTATATTGTTCATTTCCCTTTCATCCAAGCGAACCATAAAATGACCAAGTTAACATCAACAACTACACGTTCAAGTACTATATCAAAGTTAGCCAAGACAAGATCCAAGAATACTCCGAACAACCCACATAATATTTTAACATTCGTTAATCATCAATATAACGACTATGATGCTATCAAATTAATCCTAACAGCCCACAACCACCATACTTTATCGAAACAATTTATAACAGCCCAGTAGTTACAACCATGCAATGTATAATTGTAACTATACTTAATCCTCCAATTCAACACAAACAACAACATGTTACAATCAGCCCTTAAAACAATTACCACTCCAACTTGAAATATCAAATTCTTATATTTTCATTATATGATTAGCCACAACAATAACATCAACACTAATTATAATTAATTCCGTCATTTCTGGATTAATGCAGCCCATCAATTACAATCAGCACAATGCAAGTCTTAACTCTTAATCCCTCAATTCAACAAGAACAACAACACACCCAAATCAACCCACTAATTAAATCAATATAATTTCAACTCTAACCATCAAATTTCTTTCCCTTCATCATTTAATCCATGACAACAACCACAATAATACTAATTAAAATCAACTCACCAATTTTAACTAAAACAACCCCCTTACACGGCTCAAACCACACCTCAACATCAACATACATAATTCCTTATATCCAATTCACATTTACCAAATCATAAAAATTCCAAACCACCTCTAAAACATGTAGAGGAGAATTAAATCTTACCTTAATAAACTTGGCTCCTTAATTTGCTGGAATTTGTGGATTGAGATAACATGTGTTCTTGCTGCCCCAATACTCATATTCACGTTGCTAATGGCCCCTAAGTGATTGGAATAACTTAAAAATTTAATTTTTACATCAAGATTTTGAGCTCACCTTGCACAGCCATGGCCGTGAGCAGCCATGGCTTGAGCATCTCTCTCTAGCTCTCTAATGTTAAAGATGACAAATGGAGTGGATGACTATGTAATTAGTCATCAACTAATTATATATAGGCTGCCTCTTGGTGTGACACGTGCCCCACTTATAGCATGGGCCAATCAGATTTGGCCATGCTATAGTGGGGTCCACTTAGCCCACTAATGACTTAATCAATGTTAATTAGTCTTTAATCCCCACTTAATAATCTAATCATGGTTAATTAATCCCTAATCTCCACTGATATTTCTATGCCAAATAAAATTTATAAGCAATTCGTGCACTAATTAAAATCGGGGATAAAAAGTCCTTGTCTCATAGCCAAAAATAATCTTGTCCTTGGACTTATGTCGATTAGCTTACGAATAATTCATCGTACGAAAATATGGGGTATAACATCCGTCCCCCGTTTGGAACATTCGTCCTCGAATGTTAAACTAGTCCCATAAAGTCTTACAAAAATTTCGGGGAAGTCTCCTTCATTGCTATAACATGTAGTCTTCTCTACCAATCAACATAATCTAGTGAGGAATTTAAATTACCTGCCGGCATAGGAAACAAGTAAGGGTACTTATTCTTCATCTCATTTTCGGCTTCCCAGGTCATCTCTTCCCGATTATTATTTCGCTATAATACTTTGGCGGAAGCCACATCTTTGGTACGCAACATTCTAACTTGTCGGTCAAGTATAACTATAGGGTCCTCCTCGTAAGACAATTCCTCTGTTACCTGGACATAATACTCTAGAAGGGTTACCAATACATTTGCGAAGTATTGACACATGAAAAATTGGATGCGCTGCTTCCAAATCAGGTGGTAGGTCCAATTCATCACGAATAATCTGATAAGGCCCAATATACCTCGGGCTAAGCTTCCCTCTCTTACCGAATCTCATTACACCCGTCATGGATGATACTTTTGAGAATATCCAATCACCAATCTGAAACTCTAAGGGTCGACGTCGATTATCTGCGTATGACTTCTGTCGACTCTGGGCTGCTAATAACCTTTCCTGAAGAAGCTTCACCCTATCAACAGCTTGCTGAATCGTATCTGGGCCAATTAACTTAGTTTCACCAACATCGAACCAAACAATAGATGACCAGCACTTCCTGCCATACTAGGCCTCATACGGTGCCATCTGGAAACTAGAATGGTAGCTATGTTATAAACAAACTCAATAAGTGGCAAATGATCGTCCCAGCTACCTCTGAAGTCAATAATACAGGCCCGCAATATAGCTTCTAGCGTCTGAATAGTACGCTCGGCCTGTCCATCAGTCTGAAGGTGAAATGCTGTGCTAAGACTTACCTCCAGAAGTTAGCTATAAACTGATCTTCTCTGTCTGATATAATAGATGTGGGAACCTCATGAAGTCTTACTATCTCTTTGATATATAACCTTGCATAGTCCTCAGCTAAATAAGTAGTCCTGACTGGAAGAAAAAGGGCTGATTTTGTCAGCCTATCTACAATAACCCATATAGAATCATACTTTCGTGGGGTGCGAGGTAAGCCTGTAATGAAGTCCATATTCTGGAACACTACAAGAAAAATGGTCTTTAGCGAGGGGAAATCCAGTCGTTAAAATTCCAATTCCGGTCGCTATAAGTCAATAACGACGGGAATTAATTTGGTCGTCACCGGTCACTAAAAGCCTTGTCGTTAAAAGTTAACGACCGGACTGCAAATCCGGTCATTATTGACTCTTTAGCGACAACAAAAATTCTGGTCGTTATTGCCTTTTAGCGACCTACATTCCCTTCGCTAATTGTCAAATTTCCCTACGTTAATGCTCATTTAACAATCTGACAACTCAATCGTTAAAGACTTGTAACGTCTACATTTCCCTTCGCGAACATGAAGGTTTAATAAATACAATTGGATAAATTTATATTTTTACTAGGTTATCGAATAGTAATCATCATTTCGTATTCTTTCATACACACATATATAAACACATTTGCATCATAAAATATACCAAATAATCAATATTAATATAAAATCTCATTGTCAAATTACAAAAAAAAAAAAAAAAAACTAAAAGATTACAACTGCAGAAAATGTATACATCCAAATTGTATGACATAATTCTTTTAAACTCCTATAGCAAATCACCCTAACAAAACAAAAAAAAAGTATTGTGCTTCAACTTGGTCTACACATTCTTCAAGGACAAGTTGTCTGACTCCAAATTGTTCATCTGTAAAAGAACAAATTCATGTCAGTTTTAATGAAGAAACTATTACTAGCTACTTTATCTAGAAAGCAAATGAATAACTTATACTCACCATATTAACTTAAGAGTTGGAGCAGATATCGCTTGATTGAACTGATGATGACAATCAATAGTATTAAAAAGTTTATCTTTTTCGTTTCAGCAGGATAAATTTAGACTTCAAGGAAATGTCAAAACTTATAGTCCTAAATTAATTAAAGAACTAAAACATGCTTACTAATGAATGAAGGTGGATCAATTCAATTGCTTTTAACTTACAAAAACATGAACTAAACCCCAGCTAATGAGAAAAGCATCAGGATTTAATCAAAATGACTTTAAAGGCTACGCTCACAGAATACATGCTAAATTAAATGATTATATATACCAAATTAATCCCTCAAATATCAACTTCAATGGTAGAATAAATTGTGAGTTGAATATGAAGCTTACTCCAACTACGGCCTCAAAAAAATGTCAAATGTCAAACCAGACAATCTCTATGCTCCCAAAAGTTTGAATTGTACTCTAAAGGAAACTCCATCAGTCCCATGTTAGTTGTCACATTTCACTTGTGCACGCCCCTTCAGAAATCATAAATAGAAGGTGTACTTTTACTGCCTTACCCTTATCTCTCTCCAATAAATTGCACTCTAATCAATATTGATTATTTTCAAAGAACACCTAATATTAAGTGTAAAATGGGATAAAAGTGATTAATTTCATCTTGATTTTGTAAAATGACAAGTATTTTGGGACAAGTATATTTAGTAACCTTAACGACTAATATAGGACGGATGGAGTATCTCTTAGCTGTGAGTTTACCAAGAAAATCATGCAGATAAATGATGGGACTGAGTGAGACCAAAACAGTTCCTATCTTTGTTATCTTCCCAGTTATAAAAAAAAAAAAAAAAAAAAAAAAGAGAAAGAAAAATCTACTCAACAACCTGGAGCTAAAGTTTAACTAAGATGCTACTTAAACAAATTTGGACTATCTAAAAATTATCCCAGACAGGTAACACTGATTAAATACTTTGGTTAAGTTAACCATCCTAAAGTTATCATATAGTGACTAGGATTAGATAAATCTAAGAGCAATAACTAAATATTTCCTAACAATATCTGATATGCGAAGGCTAGAAATCAGCAATTCTAGTTCAATTCAAAGAACACGAAGTTTTCTATACATGGATTCAACAGAATGCTGTAACATGTAAATAGACTGAAGCTAAAGCGAAAAGACATCACTACTAAATGGAAGAAAGGAGAAACGTGACCTGGTAAAGACAGAAGACTTCAACAGCGAGGAATCAACATTGACGACAAAGCTTCGATTCAAAAGACGACTAAGGGAGCAGCCGGAGTATTGGGTTTCACTTTTGGTTCCATTTATACATGCAAAACAAGGAAATAAAGAAGAGAGGGAGATGCAGACGCAACAAAAGAAATGGAATACATGGGAAGAATACGCATACTAACAATATGTGATTTAGTTTTAACGATTGTTTCATGAACTACTAAATCTCTGATTCATTAATAAACTTGAACATACTTAAAGATTTTTCACAATAAGTCCTAAAGGTCTATCCTAACCTAGAACAATTTTTCAATTTCAACAAAAAAAAAAACATTAGATAGAACAACGTGCTACCAATGGAAAGAAAATTTCAGCACGTGATGCTAAACTCTAAAATATGAGAAATGTACAGAGCAATTAAAACATCATAGTCGACAGAGAAAGCTCTTAAAGTGACTTCATGAGCACTTGCCTTACTTCAACTAAGATTTGAAATAATTAAAGCAAGGTAGATAAGAAATCTAGAATATAGGTTTCTTGGCATCCAAATAAGGATCTGCAGATAGCTCAACATATGTGAAATCTAACAGTGATTCCACCGTATAACTATAGGACAAAGAAATAGTAACAAACTGGAGGTGGTTTCTTCTCTGTCAGTGGTTTTCTTTGTCTCTGGTAGGAGGTAGTTTATAAAAAAAATGGTAGATTCTTAGTTCCAAATGGCTATAATGCCATTCTGTGAAGCCACAGTGCCATAAAGAACATGTGAGAAAGTAATTTAATAACAAACCATTCGTCTACCAGATGGCATTTGTAGAAAATCATGTATTAGTGTAAGGTTTTCTACTTTATACTTCTATATGGGCTAGCTAATGCCCTTTTGTTAGTAATATTCTTACTTCATCAAAAAAAAAAAAAAAAAAAACTATTTGTCTCCCAAAAATTGTTAAGCATGAAACAGCAAGAAATTTTAGTCTGGACATAACTGCAACAAGAAAGAAAGAGCCTGGACTTCTTAGTAAAGCGAGTTCTTGTCAGTAGGGTAGATCATATATGGTTTGACAAAAATATAACACATTAAGAGGTTCCTTTCACAAATTCTACAAAACTTATGCAGATAAAAGTACTCTATTTAGTTGGCATGCATCAAGCTTAAAAAATAAATTGAGAAAGTAATGTTTTATATCCTTACCGTAACAGCTTTTATGCTACGTACGATCATGAACTAATAAACATAAGTGTCTCGTAAATGAAGCGTGATACTTCCCGATGACTCTGATTGTGGTAAAAAGAGATTCAAGATGCTTCCCAACGACTCGATTGTGGTAGAAAGCAATTCAGCCTTCCTCTAGTTTTCAGTTCTGCAGCATTTTTATACATGTTCTTTCCTCTCACTTTTTTTTTCCATTTCAAATGCACATGAACCTAAAATGTTGATTTAAGTCAAACACAAAAAGTTCAAGTCACACTAATTTTGGCGGTGGGATTTACCATATCACATAATTTTGAAAAGAAAAAAGAGAATACAAGCTAAAATTTTCTCGGTAAGATAGGACAACTTGCTAAGAATGTAATTCAAATTCAAATGTGTCTCTTATCTAGTCAATCAATAGTTATTAACCAAAGCAAACAGGCAAAAGCCCACAAGTGCAAACATGATATTGAATCAAAATCAAAGTCATTATAATAGAGAACAATCCCCTTTACTACAGAAAATAATATGAATTCAGAAATGTTGAAATTTCTATTGTCACGATGTGTCTCTAATAGAAATTCAAAACACAAAAAGCGGAAAGAAAGATCTTACCCTACCACCCATGAAACCCTAGTACCTCCTAGCATCTAATTTTGAATCTTTGATCTAAAAACAGAGTCTGTTAAGAGCCATAAACCCTAATATTAAAAATGGCAGTGCACATAGAAACAACTTAAAGGGTTTAAACATGTAGCCACAAAAAATTAAAAGAAAAGTACCATGGAAGAATAGCCTACTGACTCATCGCGAGAAAGATACTCAAAAGCAGATTACTACACCAGCAGTTTCTAAAAATGTTAATCAATACCATATATCAAACATAGATCAATACCCAATTCCACAAGCAATAACATGAGATGGGGAAGAAACTGTAAGATCGCAAGTTATTTTATCAGTAGCAGGTGAGAAGAGATAGTTTTTAATTCCTCTTGAGATAGTTTTAAATTCCTCTTTGATTGACAGAGAGAGAAGGCTAAGGAGTTTTTTTAGAGGGGGTGGGCGGTTGTCTGGTCTCGGGTTTGGGTAGGAAAAAAAATAGAGAGGGAAAAATTAGCGCCTGATTTTTTATTAATTAATTTAGTTTAGCGACCGGATATTATGCTTTTTAAAGACCAAATATTATTCCCTTAGTAATATTAAATTAATAGCTCGCTTTAACGACCGGAAAATAATTTGGTCACCAAAAGTCCACTTATAACGACCGGATTGACATCCCTTCGTTAAGAAATGGTTGCTAAAGATCAAATTTCTTGTAGTGGAATCTTCAGCCTTATGTATTACTTCTCGACTTCTTTAAAAGACTTTAACCGTCACTCTACTTTTTTGCTCTTTAATCTCAATCCCTTGAGTTGGCTATCAAGTAGCGCTGGAGCTCCCTCATATAACAACTTTACATAGTTGTTCTGTGCTCTGTCTATCACTAACTGGTATAACTCTGAAAGATTTTTTTTTTTTGATTGACATACAAATTCACTATCTTCTAGTAATCAGCTAGTTCTGATCGTCTCGCTTAAACCATTTATAATTCCCTTAACCCAACTTGTAACACTCTAGGCACATTATCTCATGTCATTTCTTCATCTTCAATTCAAACCCTTCTATTTCCTCTTTACTCAAATTTTTCTCTTAGTTCTCCTATCACACGCCCTATTGCAACCTTTACCAGAATATGCGTAGGTGCTCAAATTAGCCCAAGAAATACCTTAGCGTCGTTTCACTAGTCTTCATGCTTTGCCTTGCATTCTCCTCTCGTATCTTTCGATCGACATCGGGGCTCAACTATGGCCATGTCCTATTTGCCCTCAGTGCTAATTCTATCTCGATACTTCGGTTCAAACTATCTTACACCTTTCCCTAATGTATCCAAAATATCATAACCACATTGTTATTACTGAATCCCTACTCTTCTCATCAAGTACTCACTTGGTCACATTCTTAACATACAAATATGCATAGACCGCATAACTATTCTTTTACAACTTGTACAAAGTACATTCAATCTTAGTCATAGTCTTTCCTTCTCCTGGTTCATTCTGCTTTACATATCTTATTTGAACTAAAACTCAATTACTGTCTATCTTGTCATACTCCTTTCCCTTCCTTTATTCACCATTTGATTTCCTCGTATGCTACTATAGGAGATTTCCTACCCCTTTTCCTTTGCTACTTATAAGTCACAATATTATTAGCAAACAACTTCGTTGCCAACATCTTAACCTCTAATCCAGTATAGCATTGCTATCCTTCATAACATCCCTTAAGTTACTCGTTAACATTCTTTTGTCGTATTCTTTCTTTTTATAAGCACCCCCTTTTGTAACGCCATTTTATTCGAGATCTTCACAGATGCGTCTCCGGGCCATCTCAAATACCATCATTGCTGGCTTTCAGGTCTTACTAACTTGTCCTAGCGAGGGATATCACTTAAGGTTTAAGCATTCACATTAAATGTGTTGTAGTGCCAATTGTTTCCATTTATACTCACTTTGTTTTCACCCGCTTCCCCCCTTTGGGGTTGTACTTATACCATGTCCATGTCTTATCTTTATAATCTATAGCTTTGATTATCCGGGTACGAAATCTTAACAAAATCTCGAAGCGACGAGAGCCCTTCTATATATAGTACAAAAATCTTATCTGATGGTTGGTACTTGAGTAATGTAATCAATGTAGCAACTCATCCAAGGCCACATTCCACTTACTCCAACCAATAATTAATTAGTACTTGTAGTCGTTCTAATCTCAATTAGGTAGCACTTATATCATGATGATAAATGTCCAAAGTCCACTTGTAACATTATTTTTATCCCAACCTATATCATCTGTTCCTTTAATAAATTTCCAATACATCATTTTTTTTGTCAAGCCTACAGCCCTTGTCTTTTAAGGATTCCACTATTCCCGAGGTGAAGTCGTGTACACGCAGTACTCCTTTATGCCTTATGCCCTTTTACCCTTGCTGTGCGCTCAGTACCGACTTCTAACTTACTCAAAATCATATCAAATTCATTTTAATGATAGCCTTATCTTATCACCTTGTCGCCGTACTACACCTTTAAGTTCATAACTATATATTCCCCTTTCGTTCCATACTCGTACTCAATTAATTACGTCTATCTTGGGTGCTTCCTTTAGAATTCCTTTATCATTTCTCCCGTCTATGTCTATCTTTTATTCTGTGCACGAGGAATCTTATGCTACCTCTGTATCCTTCGGAAAACATCACTTCCGCATAACCCTTTTTCATCCTCAAAATGTATTTCGTTCATCCCTGTTTGTTCTTATCATACTAGTCATTTCCTAGCACTCATTCTACCTCGTTACTCACCTTCCTATAACATGGTCTTTCACGGCTCCGTCACTTGTAGTACTCGTGTCCTCAACTACATATGTCATGACCTATTACTACACTGTTATCTTGCTTTCTTCTTATTTCCTTCTTTCAATTACTCTTTCTTTTCTTGTACTCTCTATCATTTCCGTTATCATATAGCCTTTATTCTAAACTTTCCCTACAGAACTTGATAAGTATTTCTTATTCATTCTATAGCTTGCTTTTTATACTTTAGTCACATAGATCACGTCATATCTTTTAGTCACTTCCTTGCTAGGCATTACTCATTTTCGTAACAATCCTTATTATAATCACATTATATCCTGTTCGTATTCAATCCCATAGTGTAAAAACTTCTTAACCTTATTCACAATTCTTACTATGGGTTGATTACACTATGTGGAGTAAGTGTACTTAACCTTTTACCCTTCCTGGTCAATCTTGTCCTTAATATCTCACAAGCTGTCTTATCAATACATTTATATCCGTCACAATTCTTTTTCCTCCGTACTCTTGTCTCAATCATACTATTACTTCTTTTAACTATAAACTTGTCATAATTTATCCCTGCTTATCAATTCATTCAGTACTTTAATATAACACTCTATCAAGATTTGCCAGCCTTTTTTTTATCATCTCTTAATATCACAAACCCTTTCAAAATTCCCCTTTTTTTTGTCCTTATCGGTATCGACCTCCTAATTGTTATTACCATCAATTCAGCAGTTAACTTATTTCTTGAGGTCAGCCGTACTCGCAACTTAGTCAAATCCTGTCATTACTATTGACCGGACCTTTCAGGACATATTACAAACCTACATCTCATTCTCTTTTCATTTCTAGGAAAATTTTGGCAGAGTTTCCTCTGTATTTCTTATTATCTCAAAACCTGCACGCAGGAAATACCAACAATGCCTCACAGGGCCAACATATATATGTGTATATATATATATATATATATATATATATATATATATATATATATATATATTATATCACAGCCACACAGGGCTCCCAATATCAACAACAGTATGAAAATGATGGACTTACCTCGTATGTCCAACTCAAACCGCACTTGTTACACTTTCCTGTTTACCTTCTCTTTCAATCTTCAACTTTACATTTCAATCGTACTTCAATATCCTTACCTTATTCGACATGCATTTTTTGTATCGTTGCTTACATGTGTACTTTGTAACTCCCAATATCATCAGTCACTTTCTTTTGTCGATGTCGTTCTTCAGCTGAAATCAAAGGTTAGTATAAGGAATTTCATTTCCTATGGCTGGGCTCTATCGTACGATCTTAGATATGAAAGAAAGGTAACATCCTAAATGTCCTGTAGCTTCCTATTTATAGATGTGGTGCACAACACACCGATAAACAAGACTCTACTAGACACGGTCTGTAGACACTCCGAGGATTAACTGCTCTGCCACTTTTGTCATGACCCAACCCTGTAGGCCGTGACAAGTGCCCGAACAGGACACTCGCGTACACACTTGTTATCTATAATCAATCCGCAACTAAACTGTCACGACCCATCCCCGTAGGTCGTGACTAGTGCCCGAACTGGGCACCCCTACGCGCTCATTTACCAGATTCAGCATACAGACGACTCGTACACAAATAAATATCAGACGTGGCTCCACACTGGTGCCTACAATCATATATACTGGACAGAAGCCGGCAAGGCTATCATACCATACATAACTTACCAAAGCATACATACACGCGGCCGATAGGGCTGCCACAGCGGATGGGCCGCCCAAACACAATTCACACAACGCGCCCAAACAAAACTGTACATTACCCACGTCTATGTCTACAGACCTCTAACACGGAACAACAGAATCAGATGGCGGGACAGGGCCCCGTAGTACCCTGAATAAACATAAACATATACATCGGAAGAGTATGTACCCAAAACATCGGCTCCGGAACAAAGGGAGCACTTCGAACCGCAAAAGGGAAATCCTACGCCAGTGGGTCACCAAAACGTGAATCTGTTCCTGCGGGCATGAAACGCAGCCCCCGAAGAAAGGGGGTCAGTACGAAAGATGTACTGAGTATGCAAAGCATGAAGTACAGAAAACGAAGACATAACCGAAGTAAAATGTACAGAAGGTGAGCACAATAGCCAAAATACAAAGGTGTTGCATCTGACTTACAAATCATACATAAAAGGTTCCGGAAGACAAATACGGCAATCAAAATGCCAAAATACGTTGCTTTCCTTTGAAAAACATTTCCGTCTCATACACACAGAAAATCAAACACACAATTACCGCGGCCAAAAGTCCAGCGGTCACTATCACGCATACCGCGACCAAGTGTCCAGCGGTTAGCATCCCAAACCCGACATACCGCGGTCAGGGGTCCAGCGGTCAAAGTCGCAGATACCGCGGTCAGGGGTCCAGCGGTCAACATCACATAGTGCGGCATACCGCGGTCAGGGGTCCAGCGGTCAATGTCGCACACACCGCGGTCAGGGGTCCAGCGGTCAATATCACATAGTGCGGCATACCGCGGTCAGCGGTCCAGCGGTCAATGTCGCACACACCGCGGTCAGGGGTCCAGCGGTCAATATCACATAGTGCGCACAATAATATAAATGCCAACTTTATTACTTTCCAAACATAAATCACACATGCCAGAATCATGCATCACACAAGAATCGTATATCAGGAAAAATACAGAAGGTAAGTAGCTTATCCAGAATATCAGAATACTTACTTTTATATCATACAAGAATAGCTCAAGTGAGACAAACGAAGGAAGTTTCGGAACTTGTGGGCCCACCTCGGGTCAAGTCGAGGCGGCGGATATAAATTGCAAACATTGGACTCTGTAGAGTCATCCATGAAGGTTTAAAAGCGAGCCGATCACGTCTGTACGGGTTATGGATGTTTGAACAGTTTTCCAACAAAACTTAAGGACTATAATTCAATTGTGCTGAATGAATAGTACCAAAATTCAGACTCGCTTTTCTATGAGCAGAATAACCTACGAGGCTCAAATCCGAATCTAGTACACCTAGGACATGCCAAGAGAAGAAAAGGGGTAGCTTTACATACCTTAGTTGCGCCTTACGCTTGCTCAAATTCAATTCCCGTTTCGCCCAAAACCTACAATTCGTCATAGTTACCAATTATGAGTTGCTAGTTTTTAGCAATTCAAACTTAAGTCTATATTTGTCTACCGAAATTTCGGCAGCACTTCCCCTATACATATAGCATCCCCGAGACTTAGCTCGGCCTAATATATCAACAACAACAACCCAACAATCCAACAACACCACCTCTCCTAATTGGGCCTTTGTTTTTCATTTTTTTTAGCCCAATTGGTTATGGATTTTATTTTGTAATTCACGGAACAAATTTCCAAAATTCCAAATTTTCCCTTAACCTTCCTCGATATTTTCGCGTCAATACTTTTCATGAACAACATATGCATGTTAACTAAAGTCAAAATATCGCCTTATCTCATACAAGTCACAATTGTTTCGAAATTCTCGAATGTGCAAAATTACGGGATATAACATCCTCCCCCCCTTTAGAACATTCGTCCTCGAATGTTCGACTAACCTCATGGGGTTTCGTCATACTTCGAGGATGTCTCTGTCTTTCCTTCAAGAATTTTTAAACGCTACCATAGTTATTTTCCCTTACTCATTTCCTTCTATTCCCGAGTATCGCTATACTAAAACCTTTCAGCTTTGCCTGATGGTGGATCTAGCATCCGTCTACTCATAACATCCATACCATATTTTTCACTTTGTCTTGTAAATTCCGTTTAGTCATTGTCTCTCATGTATTACAACACCGACTGCTGGGGCCCACCGTCGAATGGCGCGGTCATAAATGGGATGTCGTACGCATGCACGTATATTTACTATCATTCTGCTCACAAGACATTTCCGAACACTTATTCAAACTTACTCTGATCACAAAACTGTGTTGCGCTCCCTTTTTTTTTTCTTTACCGGCTGGGTCCGCCTTAGCCTACTCGACCTATTTAGGGTTTCTAACCGTTCAGTACATCTAATTACCTTTAAGATACTCCAAATTTCCCATTTTCCCTTTTATATCTACATTTATGAAAATTTGGGTATATTTCCTAGGGGGTCACCCATCCCAGAATTACTCTGACCCTAGCACGTTTAACCTCGAAACTTTCATGCGTTTTGATGCGTTAATGCTAATATAATTGCGTCGACTGCTCCACACGACCTTTGTCACGCACTTTAGGGCAGATCGGGATCTTAGTAAATTTTCAAAAAGTTCTCGTAGCGGGTCCCACCCCGATCTAAACCATACAGTTATCATATCGCCCTTCTGAATCCTTAATGTCCATTTCCATCTGTATATTTATGGCTATCTCATATAGTTCTATTTGGTTGAATTACCTTACTTTTACCAACACCCAGAAGAAGAAAATCACGTAATATGGTAGAGTACAGATCTATCCATACACATATCTCTTAAGAAAAGATTTATAATATACCTGGGTCTGCACTTGGTGACGCTCCTGGGTCCTGCCGGCTGGTCAAAGCATATAGGCGGCTCGATGGACTGCCGGAACTGGAGGCTCCGCCACGACCTCTGCCATGGCCTGCTGGTGCCGGTGTGCCCCGTCCCATCGGGCGCATAGCTACGGAAGGGTAAGACGAACCGACGACTGACCCGGTAGGCTGAGCTGCTCCCCCGGCATTGTCCCTGAGTGGGCAATCTCTCATAAAGTGGCCCTGCTGGCCGCAGGTAAAGCAAGCACCCGTGGCATGACGACACTCCCCCTCCGGGTGGTGTCTCCTACAGTGAGGACATCGGGGTAGGGGTGGCCTCAACTGGCTGGAACCTCTGTCCATCTGTAAGCCTGAAGCCCTAGAGCTCTGGCCTGCCCTTGAATACTCTGGACCATCCGGTCCCCAACCGAGGAACTGTAGGGGCGTGCTCTGTGCTGGTTGGGGAGGATATCTGCTCTGCTGCTGCTGGGGCTGCCTGCCTCGCGATTCCCCCTAATATCTCGCGGATCTGGACCTCTTGGGCGGACCCCTGTCATAATCTCTGTCAGGCTGACGCCCTCGGTATCGGTCCTCCATACTCTGGGCGTGGGCCTGTATACGGGCAATGTCCATGCCTGTCTGGGCCGCCATCACCGTGCAGCTGTCAACCAAATAATCATCCAGCCCTATCACATACCGGTGCATCCGGTCAGTCATATCGGCGACATAAGCGGGCGTATAACTGGCCAGCGAATCAAACTCCAAACTGTACTCCCTGACACTCCTGCCCCTCTGTCTCAATAGCAGGAATCTGTCTACACTGGCCCGCCTCACCTCCGGAGGTAGAAAATGGGCCAGGAAGGCCTCTGTAAACTTTTCCCATACGGCTGGAGGGGCACCCTCGCCTCTGGGCAGCATCCAAGACTCGCACCAATTAGCTGGTACATCGTGCAACTGGTACGACGCCAACCCAACCGACTCTGTCTCGGAGGCACTAATCAATCGCAGGGTACGCTGCATCTGTCGGATGAACTCCTGAGGGTCTTCTGCGGGCTTTGACCCGGAAAACTCTGGTGGGCGACAAAGCAGAAAATCACGGGCCCTCTGACTATCGCGCCTGTCTACACGATCATCCCCTGCTCCCTGTCTGTAAACCTGCCCCGCTACCAATTGAGTCAATAACTGGACTGCCTCTCGCAGGGTCCCATTATCCGCCCCTGGCTGGGGGGTTGGAGGTACAGGTACTGGTGCCGCGGGAGCTGGCGGTGGAGTCGCCCCCTGTGCTGCAGATGTGGCTGCTCCAAATCCTTCCGATACTGGTGGTGTAGCAGAACTGGCCGTCTAAGGCACAACATCTGGCTCGATCTGGGCACGAGCCCTAGTAGTCACCTGAGCTCGGCTGGTCTCACCTGCCGCTGTAGACTTGCCCTTCTGGGCGGCTGTGGCCTTCTTCGGAGGCATCGCTGAAAATATAACAATTCGTCAGGGAAGAACCATCCTGATAACACAGCTCTATCGCACGATCTAGGACCAGAAGGAAAGATAACACCCTAAATGCCCTGTAGCCTCCTGTTTATAGATGTGGTGCACAACACACCGATAAACAAGACACTACTAGACACGGTCTGTAGACAATCCGAGGACCAAAAGCTCTGATACCACTTCTGTCACGACCCATCCCCGTAGGTCGTGACTAGTGCCCGAACTGGGCACCCCTACGCGCTCATTTACCAGATTCAGCATACAGATGACTCGTACACAAATAAATATCAGACGTGGCTCCACACTGGTGCCTACAATCATATATACTGCACAGAAGCCGACAAGGCTATCATACTATACATAACATACCAAAGCATACATACACGCGGCCGATAGGGCTGCCACGGCGGATGGGCCGCCCAAACACAATTCACACAACGCGCCCAAACAAAACTATACATTACCCACGTCTATGTCGACAGACATCTAACACGGAACACCAGAATCAGATGGCGGGACAGGGCCCCGCCGTACCCTGAATAAACATAAACATATACATCGAAAGACATAATCGAAGTAAAATGTACAGAAGGTGAGCACAATAGCCAAAATACCAAGGTGTTGCATCTGACGTACAAATCATACATAAAAGGTTCCGGAAGACAAATACGGCAATCAAAATGCCAAAATACGTTGCTTTCCTTTGAAAAACATTTCCGTCTCATACACACAGAAAATCAAACACACAATTATCGCGGCCAAAAGTCCAGCGGTCACTATCACACATACCGCGACCAAGTGTCCAGCGGTTAGCATCCCAAACCCGACATACCGCGGTCAGGGGTCCAGCGGTCAATGTCGCAGATACCGCGGTCAGGGGTCCAGCGGTCAACATCACATAGTGCGGCATACCGCGGTCAGGGGTCCAGCGGTCAATGTCGCACACACCGCGGTCAGGGGTCCAGCGGTCAATATCACATAGTGCGGCATACCGCGGTCAGGGGTCCAGCGGTCAATGTCGCACACACCGCGGTCAGGGGTCCAGCGGTCAATATCACATAGTGCGCACAATAATATAAATGCCAACTTTATTACTTTCCAAACATAAATCACACATGCCAGAATCATGCATCACACAAGAATCGTATATCAGGAAAAATACAGAAGGTAGGTAGCTTATCCAGAATATCAGAATACTTACTTTTATATCATACAAGAATAGCTCAAGTGAGACAAACGAAGGAAGTTTCGGAACTTGTGGGCCCACCTCGGGTCAAGTCGAGGTGGCGGATATAAATTACAAACATTGGACTCTATAGAGTCATCCATGAAGGTTTCAAAGCGAGCCGATCACGTCTGTACGGGTTATGGATGTTTGAACAGTTTTCCAACAAAACTTAAGGACTATAATTCAATTGTGCTGAATGAATAGTACCAAAATTCAGACTCTCTTTTCTTTGAGAAGAATAACCTACGAGGCTCAAATCCGAATCTAGTACACCTAGGACATGCCAGGAGAAGAAAAGGGGTAGCTTTACATACCTTAGTTGCGCCTTACGCTTGCTCAAATTCAATTCTCGTTTCGCCCAAAACCTACAATTGGTCATAGTTACCAATTATGAGTTGCTAGTTTTTAGCAATTCAAACTTAAGTCTATATTTGTCTACAGAAATTTCGGCAGCACTTCCCCTATACATATAGCATCCCCGAGACTTAGCTCGGCCCAATATATCAACAACAACAACCCAACAATCCAACAACACCAACAATTACCACACAACGCACTATAACATAAATAATCTTCTTTTCTATATAGTTCAACAACTTTCATTCCAACTTCACACTATCAAACTAATATCAACATTTTCCATATCCATTAACTAATTCAAGATCATTACAATACGCTTTGGAAGCATTTCATATCATTTCTACAAACTATTCACAAAATATACAAACTTTCCACCAAAACCATAATCCACCTAAACTTCCAATCTTCAACATAAACATCCACAACATATTCTTATCTTCCAATTTCATTTACAACCACAACAAATTGCATCTTACAACTTCATTCTCATAATTACATAAACTATAATAAAATCACATACTTTCCGACAACCACTTAACAACAATTTTCTCATGCCAACTAGAACCATTAACCTTCCATTTTCATCACCGGACTACAACAACACAATTAACATACTAAATAAAATAAATTCATCTTCTCTCCAACACTCACCACATTCGGCCACATACAAGCACACCCATAACACATCAATTTCACACTTTTATTCATTTCCACATGCTACAACATATATATATATATATATATATATATATATATATATATATATATATATATATATATATATATATATATAATTCTTCCAATATAAAAGAGTAAGATTCTTACCTTTTCTTCAAATTTCAACTCGCCGCAAACGTTGTCCTCTTGCTTAACTAATTATGCCACGTCGAAGAGCGTCTTGAACTTGTTAGGAATTCAAGAGGAACAAGATTTTTGAATCAAGATTGGAAGCTAGAATTTTTTTTTCTTTCCTTTCTCTATTTCTCTTGGCCGTAGGCCTTTCTTATTTTTTTTTCTCTCAATTGTTCTTGAAGCTTCTTACAAAATGAAGACTTAGCCCCTCCTTTCTTATATTTATCACATAATGTTACAACTTGGGCTTGGGCCTCTTTATTTTGTTCCATGGCCGGCCACCTCTCCTAATTGGGCCTTTGTTTTTCATTTTTTTTAGCCCAATTGGTTATGGATTTTATTTTGTAATTCACGGAACAAAATTCCAATTTTGCCCTTAACCTTCCTTGATATTTCCGCGTCAATACTTTTCATGAACAACATATGCATGTTAACTAAAGTCAAAATATCGCCTTATCTCATACAAGTCACAATTGTTTTGAAATTCTCGAATGTGCAAAATTACGGGATATAACATAAATATAATATGGAACTTATACAGATGAAATGTTGTCTCGAAACTGTCATATATATATATATATATATATATATATATATATATATATATTAAGGCCACCTGTCTCCTGAGAAGTCACAACCATCAAAAGATAACATAGTACACAAGTCGACAAGGCCGTCATAACGTGTAGGAACGTCCCAACTATACATACGCAAGCCAAAAAGGCTGTCACTACATACAACATACCAAAATATGTATATACGCAAGCCGACAAGGCTGCCACTACGAATGTGTGAGGATCACTCCCCCCAGCCAAGGTATTGTCTACGTATGCGCGCAAATCTAGCTCAACGGGTTGGCACATGCCTCCACCACTGCATGCAGCAGCTCCCCCAGCCTCACTGAATGGGAATCGAACCCGCGACACATACCTCTTTATCTTCCACGGAGGGAAGCGCCTCATACCAATTGAGCTGGCTGGGGGGAGCGATCCTCACGGAATGGGAACGTACCAAAATATAAGTCATATAGACACAACTGAACAACATATATACACAACCCACACATCTGTCTACGAAGAAAAGCACGAAAAGAATTAGCACGAATGAAAATGCGGACACAAGAACTAGTAAACACAATGTAGGAATAACTAGGGGTGGGCGTTCGGTTCTTCGGTTCAGTTTTAGCAAAATTCGGTTTGGATTTTTTGATTTTGATTTTTTGAAGGTGGACACCGAACACCGAACCAAACTAGTTCGGTTCGGTTCTTTCGGTTTTGGTTTTTTAAAGTTTGGTTCGGTTCGGTTTCGATTTATTCAGCTCAAGTTTTTGATATGATATTAGAAGCGATTCCTTTTACACTAAAACATATTCTCAAAAGCAACAAAACATAAAACTAACAAATTAAAATCAAAATCAAACAAACAGGATACACAAGAACAAAAAATCATAACCATAATATAGGATTACTAGGTGTTATATACATACAGTAAGAATAATTAAGAAAACACATAAAGGACATACGTTAATCCTAAAGACACATCCTAGTCACCTTTCTTTGTTAAGGATATTTGATTTTCTCAACTGAAGAGGAAAATTAGGAATATAAAAGCAAAAGAGAGCTTATTACAATTGGTTTTTTTTGGGCTTAAACTTAATGGGTCTGGACTATTTTAATTTTTTTGGGTAATGTATAAATTTCGATTTATATTTCGGTTCTTCGGTTCGGTTTCATCAAAGTTCGGTTCGGCTATTTCAGTTTCAGTTTTTTGAAGGTGAACACCAAACACCGAACCAAACTAGTTCGGGTCGGTTCTTTCGGTTTTGATTTCTTGAAGTTCGGTTCGGTTCGGTCCGGTTTTTTGATTTTCGGTATTTATGCCCATCCCTAGGAATAAGTACTAAATGGCTACTAATTGAGAGAGACAAGAAAAATGAAATGCAAAAATCGGGAAAAATAACTAAAATTTCATGCCCGGGTAGGTGATAACTTGAAAACACGGCCGGGAAGCCCCAATTGATCCAAGGTATCAATTTGAAATAACGAGAATTTTTACCTTACCTAAGAAATAAGGAGACAAACAACCAACCAAGGATCAAGGCAAATTTTGGAAAAGAAGTGAAGGAATTGAATCAAATGTACCTTTTCGTTGTTGGAATTTACGGTCTAAACTGGGGTAGTTATACGGTCCGAATATTTTTGACGGACCGTAGATGTAGTCCGTAAATGGGGAACAGAATCTACGAATTTGGACTTCAGATTTACGGAAAGGACTTCTTCAATTATACGGTCCGTATAAAATGTACGGTCCATATATGGTCACCGTAAATCAGCAACAGTAGCGTAGCAAATTTCACTCCAATCTACTGTTGGGAACTGCTCTCAAATATACGGACCGTATCTTATTTACGGTCCGTATATAGCAACCGTAGATCTCCAACAGTGTTCAACTTTTCCAAGATTCAATTTGACGGACTGAATTGACGGTCCATACTTCTTTTATGGTCTGTGAATTTGGACAGTATCTTTGCTTCAATAACGACGTATAGCACGTGATTTCTTGGATCTTGGGCTGGGTTTGTTGACTTTTTTTTGACACAATGGACCCACTCAACCTAGGAACATTCCATTTGGAGCTAAAAAAACACTTTTCCAAAACTTGGCTATAAATTTTTGGATCTAACTTTCCTTTTGACTCTTCTTCTCCACTTGAATCTATGAAGATAGCTCAAGAACACATGAACATTAAAATTTCTAGCTACTTTCAAATCAACTCATTTTACCCCCAAATTTCGGATTTAGGCTCCCTTAACCTAGTAGAACAAAGCCCAATGGTTATCAACTCCCAATTTCGTGACAAATCAAAACCCACCAAGTTGTTCTTCAACATTTTCTAAAGCTTCAACCCAACAATGGTAGATTCTTCAATATTGACCCGAATGACACGAAATTTGACGATTTGAAACCCTAACGTACTAAGGAACAAGAATCTAATAACAAAACAAACACAAATTGTTTTGGGGTTTTTGGTGCAAAATTTCCAGATTTTTTTTTCTGATTTTCGCATTTTGGGGATTTTTTTTTGTTGAATTCAAAACCCAAGACTAGATTTGTTGGAACAAACCTAAGCTAAGCTCCGATACCAATTGATACAATAACGGATACGCGGAAGCGAGAAATTAAGAAGATAAACAAAAGGGAAAGAAAAGATAGAAAGATAGACACAAGATTAGAGAGAATTAAGCAACCAAAACTATAATAAAGTCTTGACCTCCTAATTACACAACTAATTAGCACCTAACTCTTAAGTTGATGTTACACCTCAGAAAATTTCCCGATTGGTATGCAAGTAAATGAACTAATGAGGTGTGCGAGGAGTGCGAGTGTATAATGTTTCATGGGAAATGTTTGTAAAGGGATGTGGATGATTAGAATGAAAAGTCGAGAAATGAGAAAAATTGAAAGTTGGAAAAACTGCCCAGTGGTCGTATATTGCAAAATACGGACCGTAAAGTGCAATACGGTCCGTAAACTGGCAGTCGTAAACTGCCATGCAAAAGCTTCAGCTTTCTGCCAGTGGTCGTATAGTGCAAATACGGACCGTAAACTGATATACGGTCTGTAAACTGCCAGGTCGTAAACTGGCATACCAAACTTCAACTTTCTGCCAGCTGAGGAAGAGGTATAATACGACCTGGTGGACGGACCGTAAAGTGATTTACGGCCCGTAAACCATGGTCGTAAATCACCATGCATGCAGGCCAAAGTTTCTGGTTCTGCTTAAGCTTAAAAACGACCACGAGGGACGGTCCGTAAACTAAAATACGGACCGTAAACCTCCATGGACGACCACTGTTCACCCAGCACAAACTTTTTAATTCATTAAATATGAGGATCAAGACTTGTCTTATTTCATTTACAACATTACACCACTTCTCTCTAGAACTTCCCTCTACATTTATTTTATGAGTTTCCAAGGATTATAAGTCATCCATAACATTAAGACAAGTAAATCAAGGATAAGGGAATCATCAAGGATCATCCAAGTCAAGAAATCCAAATGGAGAAAAACTAGGGTTTTTTCTCAAAGAAGAGTATTATCAACCAAAGCTTGTTCCTACAACTTCTACGGTAAGATTCATGATTTTTACAAGATGTTTGAGGTATTGGAGAATTAAAATACATGGATTGTAGAAAATGTGGTCAACTAGGTCATGAATGATGAATAGTGACATTTTGAGAAATAGTTTGAATTGAGTTATGAATGTTGTTGTGTTGTGATATGAATGTGTTATAAATGGTATTAAGATCATGAACTAAACACTTTAGACGAATGGACGAAGATGGGTGTTATAATCATGAATGTGGGTGAATTAGAGGCAAATTGAGGGATCTAGATAATGTGGTTAATGTGAATGACTAATGGCCATTGTTATGACATTAATGAAGGTATAAACGCTAGCATTGGAAGGGAACGTGCAAGTATAGAATAGTTCGACGGAAAGGTATGTAAGGCTAACCCTTCTTTCATAAGGCATGGTTCTTGGCCAAATTCCTAAATTCCTCTATATGAGTATGTTGTCTCCGCATGGTTGGCATTCTGAGCCCATAAGCTCATGACCCTTGATATGTACTATGATTTTACTATGTTCCTCGCTTGACAAGTAAGTCCATAATGTAGATGTAACGATAGTGATGAGGATAGAAATGATGATGAGAGTAAAATGAGATTAAGGATGCTTACGAACTATGATGTATGTATATGTGCCTAGGAAGGGCTATAATGATACCCCGAGCTTATAACGCCGGGTAGGATATATATATATATATATATATATATATATATATATATATATATATATATATATATATATATATGTATATGATTATGTATAAAGTATGTATACGATTACGTAACGCACGCACACCTCTGCAGAAGGTACGGATAACCCTGATGCCTTGGTAGGGCCAGGTATGTATGACCTTGAGCCTTGGTTGGCCAAGTACGTATAAGACACCGATCCCATGAGGTCGGGTATGCTATGTAAATGCTATGTATATGAAATGACTATGTATATAATACGAATATGAATGTGAAAAGACTATGTATAGGAATACAGATAAGGACATGTATACGAATATGAGCACAAGTATGGTACGGGTATTACTATGGGATATGAACGACGATGTATGCAAGTAAGCGACATGATGATGATATTACTGTCTCCCCTCCTATGCTATCTTCATATGATATCTATTATGCTTCTATATTGATGTTGATCATGCTTTACATACTTAGTACATTCCTCGAACTGACGTCCTTTTGTTTGTGGACGCTGCGTCATGCCCGCAGGTGCGCAGGGAGGCAGATTTGATCCTTAGCTGCCTATTCGGAGATTTCATAGAGAGCTCCATCTCCTTCGGAGCCATATCTTTTGGGTACTCATTCTTTTGTGTATATAATTATGGGCATAGCGGGGCCCTGTCCCGCTAATGTTATATGTTATACTCTTAGAGGCTCGTAGATAGGTGTGTGTGTAGGTAGATGTGTTTGGGCTTGTTATATCCCGCATTTTTCGCATTCGGATAATTTAAGGTAATTGCGGGAGATTAAGAGCAAGATTATAATTTTGATTTTGTTTGGTGTACAAGTTGTTTATAAAAATTTAGAAGTGAAAATAATGAGAAAGGTCAAGGGCATAAAAGGAAATTCGCAATATGACTCGTGGAAATATGGAGGGAGACGAAGGGCAAATTTGGAAGTTGGAAAAATATTTCATGAATTACATAAACTAGCCAAAAATATAAGTGGGCTTGAAAGTCCTTTTTGGACAAAAATTAAGGGCCCAACCGGCCATATAGGGTCCAAGCCCATAAGGGATTCAACTTGGTCAATAAATAAGATGACTTAGTCATCTTTATCTTATTAACTTCTAGAGAATTCAAGGAGAAGCAAGAACAAAAGAAAGAAGGGAAAAACCCCAAGGCCATTCGGCCATAGTAGAAATTCCAAGGAAACATTGATAAAAATTTTCCAAAAATCATTTCCTACCAAGCAAAGGGTGCTTATCAAGGTAGAGTTGTTGTTGGAGCAAGAAAGATTCAAAATCATATAAGTGTCCAAGAGATAAGCAAGTGAGAAGTTGAAGAATAAAGGTAAAATTCTAACCTTGTTTTATGTGTTATACATGGTTTATATGTGTTGTAGTATGCAAAAGATGGATGAAATTCATGAAAGAGAGAAATATGATATGTGGTCGTGTACCTATATGTATGTGTAGAAGCCATGCTTCAATTGTTTTAACTAGTATTTGGTTGTTATGTTTGTAAATGATATGTAGAAAATGAAAGCTGAATGAGTTGGAGAATATTGATGTTGTGTATGGCCGTGAGGTATATTAATTTTATTATGTGTACATGGCCGTGTATATTGTATGTATGGCAATGTATATGTGTTGAAGAATGAAGAATAATGAGCAAGTTATATTCGATGTTGTAGTTGTTGTGTCGTAGATTTCATATCGCAAATAAAGGTTTGGTGACCTTGGTGAAGTATTGGTAAGTGGGAGATTATGTATATTGGAGGACAATGTTCTTGCATGGATAGTAAGTAATGGTATTAGTATGATGTTGAGGAAATATATATTACAAGGGTGCTATCGTGTTTATTGAAGTTGGAAAGTTTTGAAGAAAGTAGCAAATTGATATCACGTGTCATGAATTAAATGTGTGAATCACTAGTGTGATTATTGAGCTATGATAATAGTTTGGCCGGGTTTGAATTCCCGGATTGTGTTTGTCAAGAATTTGGTTATATTGAATGTCGAGGATGGTGTATTTACAGAGGAAATGCTGCCGAAATTTCGGTAGCCAATTGTTTCCTTAAGGTGTTAACTCTAAGTATGCTAATGAGAGTTTTGGTAAAAATGACCAAATCGCAGATTTTGACGAGATTGTGACTCGAATTTGGAGTAGCTAAAGGAGCGGAAAGAGGTATGTAAGACTTCACCTTTCTTTCTATGGCATGTCTTAACTAAACGAAGTCGGGTACGAGTCTCGGGGACAACCCTAATCCCCGGAATCCGCACCTAAAGTTTTCAACTTTTCGTTCAATTGAATTGAAGTAAAAAGTGTGCAAAATGATGAAAAGACCTCCTAGACCCCTATAACTTGCCTAAGTGGGACCCGATTACCCTAAGACTCATACAAGTAACGCTATGACACGTAAGACGCATGAAAAGACAAGCCTACATGACAGCCGGCCTAAAGAGGGGCCTTCCTATGTACAGGTTACGTTCTTGCCTCGTTATACGCCCTATGGCTCCGTGATATTATTATTGATCGTACTTTATGTTACTGCTTGCATTGTTTTCCATGCCTTACATACTCGGTACATTATTCGTACTGACTTCCCTTCTTGTGGACGCTGCGTTTCATGCCGCGCAGGTCAACAGGTATACGGACCAGATTCCTAGCGCCCTATCAGCAGCATTCGACAGCGCTCCAGTTGTTCCGGAGCCTTATATCATCGGTACTATTTTGTGTATGTATTTTCGGGCGCGACAGTACTCGGCCCTTTCTCTGTATAAATGTACTATGTCTAGAGGCTCGTAGACAGATATACACAGTCAGCTATGTACAGTTTAATGTATTTTATTCCGAATGGTTCGCGTTCTGGTGTAACGCGATATTACAAAGTTTACTGCAAATGTTAATATTTAGAAAAAAAATGGCACTGTTTATACAGGATAGCTAAGGGGTGCTCGGTACAAGTATCGGGTACTCGTCACGGCCCCTAGTCGGGTCGTGACAGAAGTGGTATCAGAGCAGTTCGGTCCTAGGGTTTGTCTACGAGCCGTGTCCAGTAGAGTCTTGTCTATGGGTGTGTAGCGCGCCATACTTATAAACAGGAGGCTACAGGGCATTTAGGAAATGTGACCTTCTTTGTATTCTGAAATCGTGCGATAGAGCTATGTTACCAGGCTCCCATGCTCCTTTTCTAAAACCGATGTTATGGTTTCAGTAATGCCGCCGAAGAGAAAGGCTACGACGGCCGAGAAAGCGAAGGGGGTGGCGGCCCGCAGAGTTGAACGGGAGCTAGACGAAGAAGAATCTCACACTGAAGCTCCCCCTCAGACTGTTCCTGTTCCCCCTGCACCGGCAGAGCAGGGAAGAGCCCCAGCTCCAGCCCCCGCATCTCCAGTTCCACCGCCAGCAGCTCCGGGCCAGCAGATGGCAGAGGCCATCCAGTTATTGACCCAGCTAGTCGCCGCACAAGCTCAGCGGCAAGATGTGGACACAGGCGACAGGGCGGTAAGCGCAAGGGCCCGAGACTTTATTACCCTGAAGCCGCCAGAGTTCTATGGATCGAAGCCAGAGGAGGACCCGCAGGGTTTTATAGACGAGATGCTGAGGACTCTGAGAATCATACATGCTTCGGATACGGAGTCCGTAGAGTTGGCTTCATATCGGCTGCGGGATGTGGCAGTTCTGTGGTACGGTAACTGGATATCATCGAGGGGAGCAAATGCACCCCTCCGGTTTGGCAGGAGTTCACTGAGGCTTTCCTACGACATTTCCTACCGCCAGAGGTTCGACGGGCTCGAGCCGATATGTTCTTGAACCTGAGACAGGGAAATATGAGCGTTCGGGAATACAGTCTTCGTTTCAACTCGCTAGCCAGGTATGCCCCCGCCCTGATAGCTGATAGGGGAGACCATGTGCACCGGTTTGTAAGCGGGCTAGGGCCATATTTGGTTAAGGAGTGTTTGACGGCCTTACTCCAAGACGGGATGACTATTACCCGCATCCAGGCCCACGCCCAAAATCTGGAAGAGCAGTATCAGACACGGAGAGAGGAGAGCTATCCAGATAGGGGTTCCAGAAAAAGAGGCAGATTTTCCAGGGGTAGGAGCGAGTATAGAGGGGGGCAGGCACAAGAGCAATCTGGGTATTCGGGCCAACCAGCGGCCAGTGCACCTCCTCGATTTGCAGAATGGGGATTTGACTGACCTACCAATTCAGGAACAGGACAAGGCTCTAAGGCTTCAAGACTCCAGTACAGAGCCGATTCTAGCAGGACGGGGCTTCACCCACCACGATGTGCTCGGTGTGGCAAGCCACACTCTGGGTAGTGCTACCTAGACACCGGTGGTTGTTTTGCCTGTGGATGGACTGACTATTTTGTACGTGATTGCCCACTAAAGGGTGAAGGAGGCCAAACTCAGCCAGCCGGATCAGCGATCGGTTCGTCGTCGACCGTGCGCCCTCGTGGACAGACTTCTCAGGCTCCAGCAGGCCGCGACCGAGGTAGGGGAGGAGCACCTAGTTCAGCCGGTCCTCCGCACCGCCTATATGCACTGACAGGACGACAGGACACTGAGCCTTCCGCAGACGCGGCCACAGGTACTTTTTCAGTATCCTCTGTGATAGACGTGTGTTAATTAATTCAAAATTTATTTTTTTCCCTATACTGTCCTCTGTATTACTGAACACATTGAGAATTTGGAAATTTGGACGGAAGGTAGCCATACGCATAGGTAAAAGGCGAACACCCGAAAATTGCGAAGGTTAGAACTGTAAATAAAGGAAAAGACGTGTTACGCGGACGTTTCGAAAACTGCCGAGACCCCAACTCGTTCCATATTATGCGGCATAAGTAGTACGGGGAAACGGAAGTAAAAATATTGACACCGAGACATCGAAATGCATTAAAGCTTCAAGGTTAAGCGTGCTCAGGTGGGAGTAATCCCATGATGGGTGACCCCCTGGGAAATATACTGAAAATTCCATAAATGCGGAAATAAGAGACGAATGTAAAAGTAGGTAGCCCAGAGTAAACTGGGATGTGGAAAGTGGTTAGAAACCCCACACGAGTCACATAGGCCGAGCCGGACGAAACTAGCAGAAAAGGGGAAGCCATGACAACAGAAAGCTTTGGGAACGAAGGGGAAAAGTACAGATGTCATAGGGTGAGACCAATATTGAGTCCACACTAACTAAGGCAAGGAATCCCTAATGTGGCGATGTACGGAAACGTGTCTAGTAAGAGAATAGACTCGGGTGATGCCACGAAAAGGGATCATAACCATGAAAGATCGCAACAGGCAATCTAAGCTCCTAAGATGAATATGCTAAGTGGCGTGAGGCATCTACAAAGGAAACCTCCCCGAAATAATATGCTGCGCTATGAGGCAAGTTTAACATTCGAGGACGAATGTTCTAAAGGGGGGGATGATGTTATATCCCGCATTTTTCGCATTCGGATAATTTAAGGTAATTGCGGGAGATTAAGAGCAAGATTATAATTTTGATTTTGTTTGGTGTACAAGTTGTTTATAAAAATTTAGAAGTGAAAATAATGAGAAAGGTCAAGGGCATAAAAGGAAATTCGCAATATGACTCGTGGAAATATGGAGGGAGACGAAGGGCAAATTTGGAAGTTGGAAAAATATTTCATGAATTACATAAACTAGCCAAAAATATAAGTGGGCTTGAAAGTCCTTTTTGGACAAAAATTAAGGGCCCAACCGGCCATATAGGGTCCAAGCCCATAAGGGATTCAACTTGGTCAATAAATAAGATGACTTAGTCATCTTTATCTTATTAACTTCTAGAGAATTCAAGGAGAAGCAAGAACAAAAGAAAGAAGGGAAAAACCCCAAGGCCATTCGGCCATAGTAGAAATTCCAAGGAAAAATTGATAAAATTTTTCCAAAAATCATTTCCTACCAAGCAAAGGGTGCTTATCAAGGTAGAGTTGTTGTTGGAGCAAGAAAGATTCAAAATCATATAAGTTTCCAAGAGATAAGCAAGTGAGAAGTTGAAGAATAAAGGTAAAATTCTAACCTTGTTTTATGTGTTATACATGGTTTATATGTGTTGTAGTATGCAAAAAATGGATGAAATTCACGAAAGAGAGAAATATGATATGTGGCCGTGTACCTATATGTATGTGTAGAAGCCATGCTTCAATTGTTTTAACTAGTATTTGGTTGTTATGTTTGTAAATGATATGTAGAAAATGAAAGTTGAATGAGTTGGAGAATATTGATGTTGTGTATGGCCGTGAGGTATATTAATTTTATTATGTGTACATGGCCGTGTATATTGTATGTATGGCAATGTATATGTGTTGAAGAATGAAGAATAATGAGCAAGTTATATTCGATGTTGTAGTTGTTGTGTCATAGATTTCATATCGCAAATAAAGGTTTGGTGACCTTGGTGAAGTATTGGTAAGTGGGAGATTATGTATATTGGAGGACAATGTTCTTGCATGGATAGTAAGTAATGGTATTAGTATGATGTTGAGGAAATATATATTACAAGGTTGCTATCGTGTTTATTGAAGTTGGAAAGTTTTGAAGAAAGTAGCAAATTGATATCACGTGTCTTGAATTAAATGTGTGAATCACTAGTGTGATTATTGAGCTATGATAATAGTTTGGCCGGGTTTGAATTCCCGGATTGTGTTTGTCAAGAATTTGGTTATATTGAATGTCGAGGATGGTGTATTTACAGAGGAAATGCTGCCGAAATTTTGGTAGCCAATTGTTTCCTTAAGGTGTTAACTCTAAGTATGCTAATGAGAGTTTTGGTAAAAATGACCAAATCGCAGATTTTGACGAGATTGTGACTCGAATTTGGAGTAGCTAAAGGAGCGGAAAGAGGTATGTAAGACTTCACCTTTCTTTCTATGGCATGTCTTAACTAAATGAAGTCGGGTACGAGTCTCGGGGACAACCCTAATCCCCGGAATCCGCACCTAAAGTTTTCAACTTTTCGTTCAATTGAATTGAAGTAAAAAGTGTGCAAAATGATGAAAAGACCTCCTAGACCCCTATAACTTGCCTAAGTGGGACCCGATTACCCTAAGACTCATACAAGTAACGCTATGATACGTAAGATGGGTAAATTGTATACGCTACCTCATCCGGCCCGAGGTGGGCCCGTTACTCTCGGATCTTCCTATAATCTTGGTTAACGTACTTGAAGTGAATCCAAAGGGGGCCTTTGATCCCGATTTCGTCACCAAGTGCTAAGTACGACCGGAACGACTCTACGACTAAGCCAAGTACTTCATATAAACATGAAAGCGATAAACTAATTGTTGAATCATATTTATATGTTCTAGTTATAACTTTATTTTCTAAAATACCTAAGATTTCATTTTCGGTTACTGTAACACTATTTTCCGTTAATAGTTTCGCCTTAAAAATACTTGTTCCTTCAAGGTGAGACAAAGCTATCACCAGCATTCCGTAATGTAATCGGAGGTCACCGACCTTATGTCACTCCGATGGATACATGATTTTCCTTGGCTCTCTTGTGTGCTCATACGATATAGGTACATAAAACGGGTATACGTGTATGGGTATGTATATATATCTGGTAAAGTAAATGTATATAAGACATGTATATGCATAAAAGATGAGTAAATGTATATGTATGTGTATGTGGGGAAAAAGGGAAGGGTCACTGTTATATCACCACCTGATTCAGCTGGATTCCATCCTGGACGCGGGATGCCCGGACGCCGGATATGGGATGAGCCGTACGCGGCGTCTGTATATATACATATATATATATATATATATATATATAATGTGTGATGCATATGTGATGTAATATGTTGGGTCATCGTTGGGGAGGGGGTTGGGAGAGCTGATTGTATTCGGCGTCTGTAAGTGTAAATGAAAGATACTGTCTACTGAATTGTACTGTTTTCTGTATACATGAATAAGGGACACCGAGGGGGGGTTGGGAGAGCCGATTGTATTCGGCGTCTGTAAATGTGAGCAAAAGATACCGTTACTGAAATGTACTGTTTTCTGTACACGAGAATAAGTAATATAAAAATGTTGATTCCTATGCCTCTGAAAAGAAACATTTCAAAGATGAAAAGACAAGCCTACATGACAGCCGGCCTAAAGAGGGGCCTTCCTATGTACAGGTTACGTTCTTGCGTCGTTATACGCCCTATGGCTCCGTGATATTATTATTGATCGTACTTTATGTTACTGCTTGCATTGTTTTCCATGCCTTACATACTCGATACATTATTCGTACTGACGTCCCTTCTTGTGGACGCTGCGTTTCATGCCGCGCAGGTCAACAGGTATACGGACCAGATTCCTAGCGCCCTATCAGCAGCATTCGACAGCGCTCCAGTTGTTCCGGAGCCTTATATCATCGGTACTATTTTGTGTATGTATTTTCGGGCGCGACAGTACTCGGCCCTTTCTCTGTATAAATGTACTATGTCTAGAGGCTCGTAGACAGATATACACAGTCAGCTATGTACAGTTTAATGTATTTTATTCCGAATGGTTCGCGTTCTGGTGTAACGCGATATTACAAAGTTTACTGCAAATGTTAATGTTTAGAAAAAAAAATGGCACTGTTTATACAGGATAGCTAAGGGGTGCTCGGTACAAGTATCGGGTACTCGTCACGGCCCCTAGTCGGGTCGTGACAGGCCTTGTCGGCCTATGTTTTGTATATCCTTTTGTCGGCCACGTTGGCCCATGTATATTGATGTGGCATGAATGCCTATGATGATATAAATGTGCGGTTGTCCATATGGGACTAGTTGACGAATGAATGGAAATACATGTATGATTATGTGGATCACCTAGATGTAAGTATAAGAGTAAGCTAAGAGGGTGCTCGGGTGGGTTAGCACCGGGTGCTCGTCGCGGCCCCGAGTCGGGTCGTGACAAAAGTGGTATCAGAGCAGTTCAGTCCTAGGATATGTCTACGAGCCGTGTCTAGTAGAGTCTTGGTTATGGGTGTGTTGCGCGCCACACTTATAAACAAGAAGCTGCGGACATCTTAGGAATATATGACCTTCTTTCTTCATAAGAATCGTGCGATAGAGCTATGATGTAAGAAATTCTTGTTCTTAAATCGTGTGTTGTGTATTTCAGAGATGCCTAAAAAGAAAAAGGATACAGCAGCACAAAAGGGCAAGACGATGGCAGAAAAACGGGCTGAAAGAGCACCGCAACCGGTAGTAGAGGAAGATGAGTCCCAGAGTGCGGCTCAATCTCAGTCCTCCTAGACAGTGCCTATTACTGAGGAGCACGTGGGAGCCTCAGCCCCAGCTCCAGTTCCTCCACCGAATGCTTCAGGCCAAGATGTGAGAGAGGCCATTAATTTGTTGACTCAGTTGGTTGCGGCCCAGACTCAGAGGCCAAGCACAGGGCAAGGTGACAGGACTGTTAGTGCAAGGGCCCGTGACTTCATTGCTTTGAAACCCCCGGAATTCTTTGGGTCGAAACTGGAGGAGGATCCCCAGGACTTTATTGATGGTATGCTAAGGACGCTCCGGTTGATACATGCTTCAGACACCGAATCGGTTGAGCTAGCGTCATACAGATTGAGGGATGTCTCAATCCAGTGGTATACGGTTTGGATGGCTTCGCGGGGAGCCAATGCACCTCCGCCGGTATGGCAAGAGTTTGTCGATGCTTTTCTCCGTCACTACATGCCTCCAGAAGTTCGGCGATCTAGGGCCGATAAATTCTTGAATCTGAGGCAAGGTAGCATGAGTGCTACAGAGTATAGTCTCCGCTTCAATTCCTTGGCTAGGTATGCTTCGGCCATGGTAGCGGATATGGGCGATCGGGTGCACCGGTTTGTGAAAGGCCTAGGGCCACACTTGATGGATAAATGTTTGACTGCGTCCCTTCAGGATGGCATGGATATTGCACGCATTCAGGCACATACTCAGGAATTAGAGGAACACCTACAGCAGCCGAGAAATGAACGTGAGCAGGATAGGGGCCATAACAAGAGGGCCAGACCTTCGGGTTCGAGGAGCGAGTCCAGGGGCGGACACAGATAGCAGTTTCCCAGCCATTCAGGCTATTCTATGACCAGTACACCTCCACAGTTCACGGGGCAGAGATTTGACAGATCTACTCGTTCCGAGCCGAGTTAGGGTTTTTCGGGGTCTCAGTTTAGAGGTGATTCAGGCCAGCCAAGGCCACCCGTACCACGATGTACTCAGTGTGGAAAGTTGCATTGGGGTCAGTGCCGATCAGGTTCAGACGCTTACTATTCATGTGGTCGGCCAGGACATATTATGCGTGATTGCCCCTCAGTACATGGTAGAGGTAGGACCCAGCCATCAGGGTCGGTAGCCGGATCTTCGGCATCTGTACGCCCTGCGGGGCCAGGCTCACATGCGCCAGTCGGCCATGGTAGAGGTAGAGGCAGAGCTCCCAGTACTAGCGGTCCTCAGCACCGTATTTATGCTTTGGCTGGACGCCAAGATCTTGAGTCTTCTCCTGATGTGGTCACAGGTATATTATCGGTGTTCTCTCATGATGTATATGCTTTGATTGATCCGGGCTCCACATTGTCATATGTTACTCCATATATAGCGGGTCGATTTATAATTGAGCCGGAGTCTATCAAATCTTTCGAGGTGTCTACACCCGTGGGTGACTCGGTAATAGCTAGCCGAGTATATAGGAATTGTGTTATTGTGATTTGTGATAGTCGTACCATGATTGATTTGCATGAGCTAGAAATGGTAGATTTTGACTTTATTTTGGGCATAGATTGGTTGGCTTCTTGTTATGCCAATGTTGATTGCCGAATGAAGATGGTTCGTTTCCAGTTTCCGGAAGGACCACTCTTAGAATGGAAAGGGAATTCGGCATCACCAAAAGGTAGGTTTATTTCCTATCTAAAGGCAAGGAAGATGATCACGAAAGGGTGTATTTATCACCTCGTGCGAGTTCAAGATGTAGAAGCTGAGTCGCCGAATCTTCAGTCAGTTCCGGTAGTGAACGAATTTCCGGATGTGTTCCCGGAAGAGTTTCCAGGCCTTCCTCCCGAGCGAGAGATAGATTTTGTCATGACCCAACCCTGTGGGCCGCGACTGGCATCCTAACTGGATACCCATACGTACCTATCTAACAGAATCGCCGTGCCAGACAGAAAATTCAAATAGGTGTTTACATATTCAAGCCAATACGGATACGGCGCGCGCGAGAATATATATACCAATGCATACTAAAACTTTTGCATAAGCCGATGAGGCTAACATAACAGGCAGAATCACAAAATCGTACGCACCTACCTGAACAATTGTACCCCATAACCCACATACATATCTACAGGCCTCTAACAGACATACAGAATCAGATGACGGGACAGGGCCCCGCCGTACCCAGAATTATCATACATACAGAATATACAGATGTCGGAAGATATATACCAAACGTATTCGCTCTGGATCAAATGAGCTCTTCAAAATAGCAGAATCTGAACCCTAGACTGGCGGTGTATCTCCAAGTGCGTCTGTACCTGCGGGCATGTAACGCAGCCCCCGAAGAACCGGGGGTCAGTACGAAAAATGTACCGAGTATGTAAAGCGGAAATGTATCAAACATAATCATAATCTGGACCAGAAACACAGACATATAATAGACAGAGTCATAAGTCGAACAGATAGACGGAAGTATACCGGACAGAGTTATAATCCAGACGGACAGACAGAATCATGGTCCAGACTGACAAACAGAATCATAATACATACGGACAGACAGAATCACAATACATACGGACAGACAGACGTGTGTCGGACAGAATTATGCATGCAGAGTCATACAGAATCATACAGAATCATACAGAGTCATGTGCTTATATAAATGCTGATAGCACATACATATATACATACATACAGATCCCGGCCCTGTCTGGGGGCGCGGTAATAGAACCCGGCCCTCTTAGTACGGGACGCGGTGGACAGACAGAATCAGATCAGATCATATGCCATCCTGGCCGCCATCCCCATACACAGATCATAATATCATACAGATATAAACAGATCCCGGCCCGCACACCGAGGGACGCGGTGAACAATGCAGAGGAATATGCACGATAACAGAACCTGGCCCGGGACGCAGTGAAGGAATGCATTGAGATAGCCACGAACAGATTAATGAGAAACCACATACATACATACTCAACATACAGACTCAATCAAACTGAAGGGTGCCAAAAGGCGAGGCAAGTCAGAGTATCCGGATAGTATGCATAATACGCGCCTATGTCCTACTTGGGAAGGCACGACAGATTATTATCAGGATCAAGTTCTCAGATGTCCAGAAATCATTTTGTAAGATTTGCATAAAAATAGTAATTTCATAATCAAAATAATAGTCCAGATGTTTTCTGAGAAAATCGGACAGAACCTAAGTAATTAAGGTTATACAGAAGGCATCGGGCCTTGTGGGCCCGCCTCGGACCAACTCGAGGCGACATATGTAAATTACTGATAATAGACCTTCTGAGGTCATCCATAATCATTTGGAAGTGTTCCGACTCCGTTTGGGAAGGTTTCGTGCAAAAGTTCACTTTGAAGGCATTTTATAAGGAAATGGTTTCAATTGTACTGAAGGAATTGGAACGGATTTCCATCTCGAATTCCGAGAAACGGAGTCGTACTTAAGGCTCGCGGCCGAGCCTGTTACATCCAGAACATGCCTAAGAATAAAGGGGAAGGCTTTACATACCTCGATTGCGCCTTACGCTCGCTTGGCTTCCACTCCAATTTCGTCCAAAATCTAGAAATGGTCAAGTTTACCAATTGTTAGTTTCAAACTTTTTCAATAGTCCAACTTAACACATACTTGGCTACCGAAATTTCGGCAGCATTTCCTCTGTATATATGACTACCCCGAGACTTAGCTCGGCTCAATTCTTTAACACAACAACCCAGAAATCACATCAATAACAACAACATGCATTACAACACACAATATGACATCACTAGCCATCTTTCCGGCATAACGAAACATCTTTCGTTTCAACCTTACATTTCCAAACCAAACTTATTATTTTGATATTCATCACCCATCAAGGTCATTATAACATGATGCGGAGGCATACCATACCATTCTCACAAAATATACATAAGATATACAAACATACAAACTTTCCATCAAAGCCACAATTTATCCAATTCTCCTAACCTTCAACTTACAAGTTCATATTACATTTCCATCTTCCAAATTCATCAACATTAATCATAATTTGCCTCTTGATACTTTCATTTCCATCTTTACATAAACCATAACAAAGTTGCGTGCTTTCCTACAACAACTTAATAACCATTTTTCCATGACAATAAAGATTATTATCTTTCCATTCATTTCACCATAACACACTTAACATACTAACAAGATTAAATTCACACTTCATCATCCACATACACCACACGGCCACATACTATATTCTCCAACTTTCACTAATTCATTCCACTTTCATTTCTAATACAATTTCTACCATAACTACACTAGATTTCAACAAAAATTCAAGTCATTATGGACATGAAATTCATGCATACACACGGCCAACTTTCAAACAACATACCCACTTTACAAACTTCCATATTTCCATACACTCTACTCAATTCTACATATTACAACATAAACCAAACTTAATAACATAAGAAAATGAATTGTTTCTCACCTTTTCTTCAAGTTTTCCACTTGCTACAAAATCACTTTCTTGCCAAAATACTTACACCATCTTGTAGAGGGTCTTGCACTTGGTAATAATTTCACAAGAATTGGATTTTTGAATCAAGGATTTGGCTCCAAAAAATTTTTTCTTTCTTTTTCTTTTCTTTCCTCTTCCACCCGGAACTCTCTCTCTCTCTCTTTTGCTTGTGTTTTGTTCTTGGTTTCTCTTGAACCTTCTTAGGATAAATATGATTATATAATTCCACATGGAAATTAATTAATCCAATGGCTTGGACCCTTGCTTGGCCGGTTGGGCCATCCCATTTGGGCCTCATTTTATTATTTTTTTGTTGAGCCCAATTTGGCTATTTATTGTAATTCATGGGACAAGTTTCCAAAATTCCGATTTTTGCCCTTGGCCTCCTTTCGTAATTTCACACCAACGTACTCATAACCTACCCATTCATATCAAGCAAGGTCCAAATGTGGCCTTATTTAATACAAGACAATTTATCTTGCATTTTTCAAATAAGCAAAAATGTCGGACGTAACATCCTCCCCCCCCCCCCTTTTAAAACATTCCTCCTTGAATGTTAAATCGACCTCATAGGGCGTCATACTAGTTCGGGAGAGTTATTTTTTATAATCGTCCTTTGTTGACTTTCCGACATGGCTCCTTCACCAACATGATGAGGTAATTCTTCACGTCACTGATTCAAATGCCCTCATAATTTATTTTCTCATACCCCACATAATCACAGGACCATAAGCTATATTCTCGTAACAGACGAATGCCTTTCAGATATCATAATCGATATCATTTCTTGTTATTCCTTTCGGTTCCTTGCCACGTTATCATAATCCCACTTCATACCACGCACTTTATTCCAAACGGATTCATAATTGGAATCGGACGCATAGAAGCGTATTAAACCGACTCGTAATCAAAGTCAGGTATACCGAGCTATGGCGGACAGATTCGTGGTCCAAATACGATGTGTGGGAGTGTATCGGACAGATCCGAGATCAGAGTCAGACGTGCAGAGATTTATCAGACGGATTCGTAGTCAAAATCGGACATACAGAAATGTATCGGACAGATTCGTATCAGAGTCAGACATACGAAGATGTATCAGACAGACGCGTGATTAAAATCAGACGTACAGAGACGTATCAGACGGATTCATATCCAGAGTCAGACATACAGAGGTGTGTCAGACAGATTCGTAATCAGAGTCAATCATACAGAGGTATGTCAGACAGAAACGTATTTAGAGTTAGACGTACAAAGATTTATCAGACAAATTCATGTTCAGAATCGGACATACAGAGATTTATCAGACGGAAACATAATCGAGTTCAGAAGTACAGAGGCATAATAGGCAGAGCCTTATCAGAATCGGAAGTGCAGAAGTATAACAGATAGAATCTGGATTAAAATCAGATCACTCCTATTAAGGCTCCAGTGATTTATGAAAATTTCCCTTATTTGTAAACTTTTTCGCCAAATTGTCATACAGATCGTCTCACGTGTCGCTTATCGACCCTTTCAAAGATTCCGCTTATTCACACTTCTTATCCTTCGTCTTTCCTACTGTCCATACTCATTTTCTTTTCCAGACATCGTCATACCAGACTGAGTTATAATGTAATAGGGGTTTTTCTATTCGTTGACAACATTCGCGTCCTCACCCCCACCCCCCGCTTCGTTTTATCTATTCAGTTTAGTAAAACCTTTCGTCAATCACAATTTTAGTCGCCGGGACTCGGCTCTTGACCCATATGGGTACCAGACGAAAATCATACACATATACATACAAACATACATATACATTTGCTAGTATCTTACTGGCGAACACCTCCGACCGTTATTCAAATTCGCTCAATTTCCGAGCGGTATTGCGCTTTTTATTTTCGCCCATTTAGTCTGCATAGGTCTGCGCGGCTCCTGTAAGGGCACTAGTTACTCCACACATTCTCTTTTCCCTTGGGTTACCCTAAATTTCCATTTATATTCATCATACTTACACTTTTGAAAAATTTTGCATTACTTCCCAGGGGGGTCACCCATCCCAGAATTGCCCTGGCCCTAGCACGCTTAACCTCGAAACTTTCATGCATTTTGACGTGTTAGGGCTAATATAATTTCGTCGATTGCCCCGCACGACCTTTGTCACATAATTTTAGGGCAGATAGGGGTCTTAGCAAATTTTTGGGAAATTCTCATAGTGGGTCCCACCTCGGGCTAAACCATACAATTTCCATATCGCCTTTTCGAATTCTCAATGTCTATCAGGTTAACAATTACCTTGCTCTTATTAATACCCAGAAGAAGAAAATCACATAATATAATGAAGTATAGACCCATTCATACACATATTCCTCAATAAAAGATCACTAACATACCTGGGTGTGCGCTTGAATACGCTCCTGGGTCCTGCCGGCCGGTCAATGCAAATACGCGGTTCGAAGGACCGCTGTAACCAGAAGCTGCACCACGACCTCTGCCACGACATGCTGGCGCTGGTGCTGGTGCTGGTGCTCCTCGCCCCGTGGGGCGTATGACTGCCGAAGGAGAAGATGAGCCAGCAACTGACCCAGCGGGCTGAACAGAACCTGAACCACCCTTATGCGGGCACTCTCTGACACGATGATCTGGGCTGCCACAAAAATAACAAGCGCCTGTAGCGCGATAACACTCCCCCGGGTGAGGCCTCCCACAGTAAGAACATGGGGGTATGGGTGGCCTCGACTGACCAGGAACTCTGCTCACCTGTGAGCCTGGAACTCTGGAGCTCTGTCTCGAAAACTGTGGGGACGTACTATGTGCTGGCTGGGACGAATACCTGTTACCCTGCCGCTGAGAAAACTCGCTCTGAAATCCCCCTGAGTACCCGGCCGATCTGGCTCTCTTAGGCCGGCTCCTGTCGTGACCCCTATCAGGCCGACGTTCCCTACGTCGGTCCTCCATGCCCTGGGCGTGCGCCTGCACCCGGGCAATATGCATCCCTGGCTGAGAAGCCACCGCCAGGAAGCTATCAATCAAATAGTCATCCAGCCCCATCACATATCGGTGCACCCTATCGGCCATATCCGCTACTATAGCGGGTGCATACCTAGCCAGTGAGTCGAACTCTAGGCTATACTCTCGAACACTCCTATCGTTCTGTCTCAGGTGCAAGAATCGATCAACCCTAGCTCTCCGTAGCTCTGGAGGCAGAAAATGATCCAGAAAAGACTTAGTAAACTCAGCCCATACCGCTGGGGCAGCATCGTCACCCCTGGATAGCTGCCAGGACTCATACCAGTTCGCCGCTACCTCATATAACCGATACGAGGCCAATTCAACGGACTCAGTCGGCGACGCCTTAATCAACCGTATCGGGCTCTCCATCTTTCTAATAAACTCCTGGGGGTCCTCTTCGGGTTTTGTCCCGGAGAATTCTGGAGGATTACATGTCAAGAACTCACGAGCCCTGGAGCTTTCATATCTGTCCGCACGACCACCCCCAAATCCTTGCCTGCGAACCTGATCCGCCATCAGTGTGGTCAATAACTGAACCGCATCTCGCATAGCCCTGTCCTCCGCCCCTGGCTGTGGAGCTGGAGGCTCGGGCACTGGAACCCTGGGAGCTCGCGGTGGAGCCGCCCTCTGATCAGCAGCTACTGTTGCTCCAATCTCCTCTGATAAGGGCGGTGTAACAGAGCCGGCTGACAGGGGCTCATCCTCAAGCGCCAACCGCGCACTGGCCCTGGTAACTCTCTGGGCCCTGCTGGTTTCTCCTACTTCCACCCCTGTTTTGCCCTTCTGGACAGCTGTTGCCTTCTTCGGAGGCATCGCTGAAAACATAACAAATCGTCAGGAGGGGGTCATCCTACTAATACAGTTCTATCGGACGATCTAAGATTCAAAGAAGGGTAACATCCTAGATGCCCTGTAGCCTCCTGTTTATAGATGTGGTGCACAACACATCGATAAACAAGACCCTACTAGACACGGCCTGTAGACATACCGAGGACTAACCGCTCTGATACTACTTTTGTCACGACCCAACCCCGTGGGCCGCGACTGGCATCCTAACTGGATACCCATACGTACCTATCTAACAGAATCGTCGTGCCAGACAGAAAATTCAAATAGGTGTTTACAGATTCAAGCCAATACAGATACGGCGCGCGCGAGAATATATATACCTATGCATACTGAAACTTTTGCATAAGCCAATGATGCTAACATAACAGGCAGAATCACAAAATCGTACGCACCTACCTGAACAGTTGTAACCCGTAACCCACATACATATCTACAGGCCTCTAACAGACATACAGAATCAGATGACGGGACAGGGCCCCGCCGTACCCAGAATTATCATACATACAAAATATACAGATGTCGGAAGATATATACCAAAAGTATTCGCTCCGGATCAAAGGAGCTCTTCAAAATAGCAGAATCTGAACCCTAGACTGGCGGTGTATCTCTAGGTGCTTCTGTACCTGCGGGCATGTAACGCTGCCCCCGAAGAACCGGGGGTCAGTACGAAAAATGTACCGAGTATGTAAAGCGGAAATGTATCAAACATAATCATAATCTGGACCAGAAACACAGAAATATAATAGACAGAATCATTAGTCGAACAGATAGACAGAAGTATACCGGACAGAGTCATAATCCAGACGGACAGACAGAATCATGGTCCAGACTGACAGACAGAATCATAATACATACGGACAGACCGAATCACAATACATACGGATAGACAAACGTGTGCCGGACAGAATTATGCATGCAGAGTCATACAGAATCATACAGAATCATACAGAGTCATGTGCTTATATAAATGCTGATAGCACATACATACATACATACAGATCCCGGCCCTGTCTGGGGGCGCGGTAACAGAACCCGGCCCTCTTAGTACGGGACGCGGTGGACAGACAGAATCAGATCAGATCATATGCCATCCTGGCCGCCATCCCCATACACAGATCATAATATCATACAGATATAAACTGATCCCGACCCGCACACCGAGGGACGCGGTGAACAATGCAGAGGAATATTCCCAATAACAGAACCTGGCCCGGGACGCAGTGAAGGAATGCATTGAGATAGCCACGAACAGATTAATGAGAAACCACATACATACAGACTCAACATACAGACTCAATCAAACCGAAGGGTGCCAAACGGCGAGTCAAGTCAGAGTATCCGGATAGTATGCATAATACGCGCCTATGTCCTACTTGGGAAGGCACGATAGATTATTATCAGGATCAAGTTCTCAGATGTCCAGAAATCATTTTGTAAGATTTGCATAAAAATAGTCATTTCATAATCAAAATAATAGTCCAAATGTTTTCTGAGAAAATCGGACAGAACTTAAGTAATTAAGGTTATACAGAAGGCATCGGGCCTTGTGGGCCCGCCTCAGACCAACTCGAGGCGACATATGTAAATTACTGATAATAGACCTTATGAGGTCATCCATAATCATTTGGAAGTGTTCCGACTCCGTTTGGGAAGGTTTTGTGCAAAAGTTCACTTTGAAGGCATTTTATAAGGAAATGGTTTCAATTGTACTGAAGGAATTGGAACGGATTTCCATCTTGAATTCCGAGAAACGGAGTCGTACTTAAGGCTCGCGGCCGAGCCTGTTACATCCAGAACATGCCTAAGAATAAAGGGGAAGGCTTTACATACCTCGATTGCGCCTTACGCTCGCTTGGCTTCCACTCCAATTTCGTCCAAAATCTAGAAATGGTCAAGTTTACCAATTGTTAGTTTCAAACTTTTTCAATAGTCCAACTTAACACATACTTGCCTACCGAAATTTCGGCAGCATTTCCTCTGTATATATGACGACCCCGAGACTTAGCTCGGCTCAATTCATTAACACAACAACCCAGAAATCACATCAATAACAACAACATGCATTACAACACACAATATGGCATCACTAGCCATCTTTCCGGCATAACGAAACATCTTTCGTTTCAACCTTACATTTCCAAACCAAACTTATTATTTTGATATTCATCACCCATCAAGGTCATTATAACATGATGCGGAGGCATACCATACCATTCTCACAAAATATACATAAGATATACAAACATACAAACTTTCCATCAAAGCCACAATTTATCCAATTCTCCTAACCTTCAACTTACAAGTTCATATTACATTTCCATCTTCCAAATTCATCAACATTAATCATAATTTGCCTCTTGATACTTTCATTTCCATCTTTACATAAACCATAACAAAGTTGCATGCTTTCCTACAACAACTTAATAACCATTTTTCCATGACAATAAAGATTATTATCTTTCCATTCATTTCACCATAACACACTTAACATACTAACAAGATTAAATTCACACTCCATCATCCACACACACCACACGGCCACATACTATATTCTCCAACTTTCACTAATTCATTCCACTTTCATTTCTAATACAATTTCTACCATAACTACACTAGATTTCAACAACAATTCAAGTCATTATGGACATGCAATTCATGCATACACACGGCCAACTTTCAAACAACATACCCACTTTACAAACTTCCATATTTCCATACACTCTAATCAATTCTACATATTACAACATAAACCAAACTTAATAACATAAGAAAATGAATTGTTTCGCACATTTTCTTCAAGTTTTCCACTTGCTACAAAATCACTTTCTTGCCAAAATACTTACACCATCTTGTAGAGGGTCTTGCACTTGGTAATAATTTCACAAGAATTGGATTTTTGAATCAAGGATTTGGCTCCAAAATTTTTTTTCTTTCTTTTTCTTTTCTTTCCTCTTCCACCCGAAACTCTCTCTCTCTTTTTTGCTTGTCTTTTGTTCTTGGTTTCTCTTGAACCTTCTTAGGATAAATATGATTATATAATTCCACATGGAAATTAATTAATCCAAGGGCTTGGACCCTTGCTTGGCCGGTTGGGCCTTCCCATTTGGGCCTCATTTTATTATTTTTTTGTTGAGCCCAATTTGGCTATTTATTGTAATTCATGGGACAAGTTTCCAAAATTCCGATTTTTGCCCTTGGCCTCCTTTCGTAATTTCACACCAACGTACTCATAACCTACCCATTCATATCAAGCAAGGTCCAAATGTATCCTTATTCATTACAAGCCAATTTATCTTGCATTTTTCAAATAAGCAAAAATGTCAGACGTAACAGATTTTGCGATTGATGTGTTGCCAGACACTAAACCTATATCTATTCCTCCCTATAGGATGGCACCCGCAGAGTTGAAAGAGTTGAAGGAGCAATTAAAAGACTTGCTTGAAAAAGGCTTCATTAGGCCTAGTTCATCCCCGTAGGGAGCACCCGTATTGTTCGTCCGGAAGAAGGATGGCTCTTTGAGAATGTGCATTGATTATCGGCAATTGAATAAAGTGACAACTAAGAACAAGTATCCCCTCCCGAGGATTGATGATTTATTTGATCAATTGCAAGGTGCCAAATGGTTTTCAAAGATTGATTTGAGGTCCGGGTATCACCAAGTAAGCGTTAGGGAGAAAGATATCCCTAAGACAGCTTTCAGAACAAGATATGGCCATTTTGAGTTCCGAGTAATGTCGTTTGGGCTAACTAATGCACCGGCAGTGTTTATGGACTTAATGAACAATGTATTCCGGCCTTTTGCTGGATTTATTCGTGATTGTATTCATCGATGATATCCTAGTGTGTTCTAGATCCGAGGCAGAACATGCGGATCACTTGCGTGTTGTCCTTGGAGTTCTTCGAACTCGAGAGTTATTCGCGAAGTTTTCCAAATGCGAGTTTTGGTTGAACTCAGTGGCATTTCTGGGCCACATTGTTGCAGCTGACGGTATTCGAGTGGATAGCCAAAAGATTGAGGTCGTGAAGACCTGGCCAAGACCCACGACCCCTACGGAGGTTCGTAGCTTTTTGGGCTTAGCCGGTTATTACAGAAGATTTGTTGAGGGTTTCTCTTCTATTTCTGCACCGCTCACCAAGTTTACTCAGAAGTCAACTATGTTTCTATGGACAGATGCTTGCGAGCGTAGTTTCCAAGAGTTGAAAGACCGACTGACTTCAGCCCCAGTCTTGACACTTCCAGAGGGATTGGAAGGATATGTTATTTATTGTGATGCTTCAGGCGTCGGGCTAGGCTGTGTATTGATGCAAAATGGCAAGGTGATTGCGTATGCTTCTAGACAATTACGGAAACATGAGCAGAATTATCCTACCCATGACTTAGAATTGGCCGCGGTGGTCCATGCTTTAAAGATATGGAGACATTACTTATATGGTGTCCACGTGGATATTTATACAGATCATAAGAGTCTCCAGTACATCTTCAAGCAGAAAGAGTTGAATTTGCGGCAACGACGATGGCTAGAGTTGCTAAAAGACTATGATGTTGAAATCCTATACCACCCCGGAAAGGCAAATGTTATGGCTGATGCTCTTAGCCGTAGGTCGATGGGAAGTCTAAGTGAGGTACGACCAGAAAAGAAAGAGATGGCCCGTGATCTTCAACAGTTAGCTAGCCTAGGAGTCCGAGTGGTGGACTCAGGTAGCAGCGGAGCTATTATTCAGAATTCAGCAGTTTCATTGTTAGTAGCGGAAGTAGAAGAGCGACAATATGAGGATCCCATGCTAATGCAGTATAGAGATACACTCCCTCAGAAGGAGGAGTCATCATTTGACATTTCGGAAGACGGGGTTCTCCGATGTCGAGGCAGGTTATGTGTTCCCGATGTGGCAGGTCTACGCCATCAGATTTTGAGAGAAGCTCATTGTTCCCGTTACTCCGTTCACCCTGGAGCGACGAAAATGTATCATGATCTTAAGTCTATATATTGGTGGAATGGGATGAAGAAAGACGTAGCAGAATTCGTAGCTCAATGTCCTAATTGCCAACAAGTGAAGATAGAACACCAAAAGCCGGGTGGCTTATTGCAAGCTATAGAAATCCCAACTTGGAAGTGGGAAGTGATTAATATGGATTTTGATTACAGGGTTACCCCGTTCTCGACGTAAATATGATTCTATATGGGTGATCGTGGATAGGCTCACAAAGTCAGCGCATTTCTTACCGGTCAGAACGACCTATATGGCAGAAGATTATGCCAAGCTTTATCTTAAAGAGATAGTGAGACTCCATGGCGTTCCGGTATCTATTATCTCCGATAGAGGGACTGAGTCTACAACCAAGTTTTGGGGGTCTTTCCAAGAAGGTTTAGGGACCCAAGTGCTTTCTAAGCACGGTATTTCACCCACAGACCGATGGGCAAGCTGAACGTACTATTCAGACTCTTGAAGATATGTTACGGGCATGTATGATAGATTTTGGAGGAAATTGGGATGACCATTTGCCACTCATTGTGTTTTCTTACAATAACAGTTACCATTCTAGCATTCAAATGGCACCGTATGAAGCTCTATATGGGCGAAAGTGTAGGTCCCCAATTGGGTGGTTTGAAACCAGAGAAGCTAAGTTGATAGGGCCAGACTTGGTCCAGCAAGCATTAGAGAAAGTTAAGCTCATACAAGATCGGTTGCTAGCGGCTCAAAGTCGTCAGAAGTCCTATGCGGATAATCGTCAAAGAGACTTGGAGTTCCAAGTTAAGGATTGGGTATTGTTGAAAGTGTCACCAATGAAAGGCGTTATGAGATTTGGCAAAAAGGGGAAGCTCAGTCCCCGGTATATCGGACCCTATGAGATTATACGCAAAATAGGCAAAGTGGCCTATGAGCTAGATCTACCTCCAGATTTGGAGTCAGTCCATCCAGTATTTCATGTCTCGATGCTTCGGAAGTGTGTTGGAGATCCTATGAGGATCGTCCCAGTGAATGATATTCAAGTGACAGAAAAGTTAACTTATGATGAAATACCCATTGCCATATTAGATAGGCAAGTACGGAGGCTTAGAAACAAAGAAGTGGCCTCAATTAAAGTTTTGTGGAGAAATAACAATCGAGAGGAAATGACATGGGAAGCAGAAGAGAATATGCGATCCAAAGACCCACATTTATTTCATCCCTTGGAAGAAGTTCAAGATGAGACGTCAAAATCATAAGGTATGCATGTTTTCCTTTTATACATTCAGGTCGTGTGTGGCCAAATTTCTAGTGCTGTTGTATTATTGCCCTGTGAGGCACTGTTATTGTGGGTTGTTGTGACAGGGCGGTAGTGCCACATTACAGAGAAAACTCTGGCGAAATTTTTATAGAATTCCCCCAGGCCTTTAACATTCGAGGACAAATGTTCCTAAGGGGGGTAGAATGTTACACCTCGGAAAATTTCCCGATTGGTACGCAAGTAAATGAACTAATGAGGTGTGCGAGGAGTACGAGTGTATAATGTTTCATGGGAAATGTATGTAAAGGGATGTGGATGATTAGAATGAAAAGTCGAGAAATGAGAAAAATTGAAAGTTGGCAAAACTGCCCAGTGGTCGTATATTGCAAAATACGGACCGTAAAGTGCAATACGGTCCGTAAACTGGCAGCCGTAAACTGCCATGCAAAAGCTTCAGCTTTCTGCCAGTGGTCGTATAGTGCAAATACGGACCGTAAACTGGTATACGGTCCGTAAACTGCCAGGTCGTAAACTGGCATACCAAACTTCAACTTTCTGCCAGCTGAGGAAGAGGTATAATACGACCTGGTGGACGGACCGTAAAGTGATTTACGGCCCGTAAACCATGGTCGTAAATCACCATGCATGCAGGCCAAAGTTTCTGGTTCTGCTTAAGCTTAAAAACGACCACGAGGGACGGTCCGTAAACTGAAATACGGACCGTAAACCTCCATGGACGACTACTGTTCACCCAGCACAGACTTTTCAATTCATTAAATATGAGGATCAAGACTTGTCTTATTTCATTTACAACATTACACCACTTCTCTCTAGAACTTCCTTCTACATTTATTTTATGAGTTTTCAAGGATTATAAGTCATCCATAACATTAAGACAAGTAAATCAAGGATAAGGGAATCATCAAGGATCATCCAAGTCAAGAAATCCAAATGGAGAAAAACTAGGGTTTTTCTCAAAGAAGAGTATTATCAACCAAAGCTTGTTCCTACAACTTCTACGGTAAGATTCATGATTTTTACAAGATGTTTGAGGTATTGGAGAATTAAAATACATGGATTGTAGAAAATGTGGTCAACTAGGTCATGAATGATGAATAGTGACATTTTGAGAAATAGTTTGAATTGAGTTATGAATGTTGTTGTGTTGTGATATGAATGTGTTATAAATGGTATTAAGATCATTGAACTAAACACTTTAGACGAATGGACGAAGATGGGTGTTATAATCATGAATGTGGGTGAATTAGAGGCAAATTGAGGGATCTAGATTATGTGGTTAATGTGAATGACTAATGGCCATTGTTATGACATTAATGAAAGTATAAACGCTAGCATTGGAAGGGAAGGTGCAAGTGTAGAATAGTTCGACGGAAAGGTATGTAAGGCTAACCCTTCTTTCATAAGGCATGGTTCTTGGCCAAATTCCTAAATTCCTCTATATGAGTATGTTGTCTCCGCATGGTTGGCATTCCGAGCCCATAAGCTCACGACCCTTGATATGTACTATGATTTTACTATGTTCCTCGGTTGACAAGTAAGTCCATAATGTAGATGTAACGATAGTGATGAGGATAGAAATGATGATGAGAGTAAAATGAGATTAAGGATGCTTACCAGCTATGATGTATGTATATGTGCCTAGGAAGGGCTATAATGATACCCCGAGCTTATAACGCCGGGTAGGATATATATATATATATATATATATATATATATATATATATATATATATATATATATATATATGTATATGATTATGTATAAAGTATGTATACGATTACGTAACGCGCGCACACCTCTGCAGAGGGTACGGATAACCCTGATGCCTTGGTAGGGCCAGGTATGTATGACCTTGAGCCTTGGTTGGCCAAGTATGTATAAGACACCGATCCCATGAGGTCGGGTATGCTATGTAAATGCTATGTATATGAAATGACTATGTATATAATACAAATATGAATGTGAAAAGACTATGTATAGGAATACGGATAAGGACATGTATACGAATATGAGCACAAGTATGGTACGAGTATTACTATGGGATACGAACGACGATGTATGTAAGTAAGCGACATGATGATGATATTACTGTCTCCCCTCCTATGCTATCGTCATATGATATCTATTATGCTTCTATATTGATGTTGATCATGCTTTACATACTCAGTACATTCCTCGTACTGACGTCCTTTTGTTTGTGGACGTTGCGTCATGCCCGCAGGTGCGCAGGGAGGAAGATTTGATCCTTAGCTGCCTATTCGGAGATTTCATAGAGAGCTCCATCTCCTTCGGAGCCATATATTTTGGGTACTCATTCTTTTGTGTATATAATTATGGGCATAGCGGGGCCCTGTCCCGCTAATGTGATATGTTATACTCTTAGAGGCTCGTAGACAGGTGTGTGTGTGGGTAGATGTGTTTGGCCTTGTCGGCCTATGTTTTGTATATCCTTTTGTCGGCCACGTTAGCCCATGTATATTGATGTGGCATGAATGCCTATGATGATATAAATGTGCGGTTGTCCATATGGGACTAGTTGACGAATGAATGGAAATGCATGTATGATTATGTGGATCACCTAGATGTAAGTATAAGAGTAAGCTAAGAGGGTGCTCGGGTGGGTTAGCACCGGGTGCTCGTCGCGACCCCGAGTCGGGTCGTGACAGTTGACCTCAAAGGAATTAAATTCCCAAGCAGCCAACCTCTCAACAATCAAAGATTCAACAAGAGCCATCCATGGCCTCTCTCACAAGTATCTCTCTCTAGAGACAACTCTCAAAATCACTCATCAATTAATCAGGCCATCCTATGTGGACCTCCCATGATCTTCAAAGACTCCATCTTCATGAAGCTCGATGGAGTTAGTCTTGTATCATTCTCCCCTTCTTGAAAAGGATTCGTCCTCGAATCTAAACCTTGCAAAACCATAAGGGAGACAAACAAAAACATACTCCTCAAGGATTGAGGGTTAGCACACAACGCAATAATCACATATTCGTGCCAAGGATGAACAAACTTGTGGTACAACCACACATCTATGACAATCATGACTAACATTTGCACACATGAGGTATCAAAAGGTTGATTCCTCCAAGGTTCATGACATAAGGCTGTAATAAAACCAATGGATCCAAAATACGAAGTATGCAACTCGACATTGGTTCTATTTGACATGTAGCATAATGTCCAAACAAGAACACTCTCATTTTTCAAACAAGGACTCCCCAAAGATAGTGCTCTCAAATCACACAAGGTGTCACCCGGATCAAAGGGAACGAACATCCATCTAGTGTGGTCAAGAACACAATCGGCTAGATCATAAGAGCCTTCTCCCACATAAGATGCACACCCTATATGCTCAAGAATGTCATCATATGCAAACAAGTAATAAAGAAAGGTATCACGTAAAATAACTTCCTCATCAATATCACTCCCCAATGTAACCTCACCATACGGTTCAATGACAAGATTATCCAAGGGGTTACTATGAAGTTGAACATGAAAGAAAGAATTTGCAATTTCTAGACAAGAATTACCTTCCTTTGTAACACTTTCCTTCCCCACAAATGGATCACAATTCCTCAAAGGAAGATCTCCATCATGGGAAAGAGTGTCTTCATCCCATAGTGGGTTACATATCACATTATAGCCTCCAAATAAAACTAAACGTTCAACATTACCAAACACCCCACTAGGTTCATCACTCTCAATAGTCATGTCATCCTCAAATAAAACATTATCCTTTACAAGAGAGTAATCCATGAACAATGAGGAGTCAAAGCATGTCATTTCACTCTTAAAAGAACCAATGTCATCATTCAATGTATTTTTGCTCACATGACTATCTACATGACACACATCACCACTACAAATTGGAGTCTTATCACATGACACTAAAGTACGATCAGGAGACCCATTTTGACATAAAACAAACAAGGGTGAGATGTCACATTCTTTCAATTGACCAACTATATCAACATTATCACTAACTAGAGGTACATTAAACACATCACAAGGATCCTCAAGTAGTGAATTATCATTACAAGCAAGTGGATCAACACTAGTTGGTAGTATGTCAAACTCGTAAGGATTACTAACATGATGACCACATGACATTGTACTACCAATCAATTCACAAGTGTCAACACTAGGTGGACACAAATCGATCTTGCAAGAAGAATCAATTTTGTCATCTAAAGGATCAACTAGTGTTTGAGCACCTTCATTCGATAATGCACTATCATTCAAAGCACAAGTGTCAACACTAGGTGGACACAAATCGACCTTACAAGAAGGATCAATTCGGTCATCAATAGGATCAACTAGTGTGGGGACACTTTCAACAATGGCATTGGCAATACACATCAAAGAAGCCTTAGGCTTAACGCAAGGTAAACTAACTTTCATGCTTGACTTGACATTAAAATCACACAAAGATGTAGGAGTATGAGGATAAGTGATCTTACCTTGGTGCTCATGCATGCTCCTTTGACCAATGGAAGGAATGGTTGTGGCCGCCGTCCTTGCCTTCAAGCATGGGGTTCTCTCAAAAGAGGTACCCCTCAAAGATTCATTTCTTCTCATATATGGCTTGGGATATTGGCTTCTTACTATCCTTTTCATGTCCTCCCAAGTCTTGATGGTACTCCTCACTTGTCTCCCACAACATTTCACATACTCCCAATATTTGACAAGCTTTGAGTCAAAAGTTTGAACGGCTAAGTCCATTTTCATTTCTTGTGAATAGTTGTAGCTAGCGAAGATTTCATCTATTATGGATTCAAATTTCTCATATTCTTCTCCACCAGCTTCCTTAGCCAAGGTAGGCCATTTCACACGGGTATCTTTCACTTTTGCACTTTGACTCTTCCTAGGAAGTACGCATGGAAAGAGAAATTTTCCATTCTTGTCCACTACAGATCGATGCCAATCTTGTTCATGTGGGATTCCATGCTTTTGGAACCAAGGGACTCCTTGTCACAACCCAGCCCCGTGGGCCGTGACTAGTGTCATATTTGGACACCCAAACTGACTTACGTACCAAATCGACATATCAAAGATTTATTCAGACTTAACATACTTTATTTCAAACAGATACTAAGAACAAATGTCATCTTAAGCGGTTTCCCGTACAGAAATATCATATCAAATCCGGTAGGCTAGCGGAATACACATCACCCAGATTTACAAACATATACAAACATATGGGCCGTTTTGGCCACAACAGCAACCGGGACCGCTTAAGGCACAGATCATAAACAGAAACGAACAAACATGACCCATGACCAACACATATGACTACAGGCCTCTACAAAACATAACAGAAACATATGACGGGACAGGGTCCCGCCGTACCCAAACAGCCATACATATACAGAACGTGTATAACAGAAGATATATACCAAAATATGAGCTCCGGATCAAAAGGAGTACTCCAAGTGGCAGAATATGTGTCCTATACTGGAGGATCACCAAAACGAATGTATGTACCTGCGGGCATGAAACGTAACCCCCGAAGAAAGGTGGTCAGTACGAAATATGTACTGAGTATGTAAATCATGAGGTACAGTAACCCAAATCAGAACTGAAATAAAGAGTATGGAAAGCGGTTACAGAACCAGTATATCAAACCTGTTTTAGAAACATAAGTAATGCAAATAAAAATCATGCATAAGGCTCAGGAACGTGGTCGCCACTCCAACGCTGGCGCCACAACACATCATACTCCAGAAGGTTTCAAATCTCCGTACAATCCCCGAACATATCATATCACAACATCAAAACATATCATATGCCATATCACATCATAACGCCGTATATAAGCGGTACCCGGCCCTATGACGAGGAACTCGGGAGCCGTAACACATCATACTGCCGAATATACATGGTGCGCACGATCACAAAACCGGCTCGGGATCCGGCGAACGATATCATAGTAGTAGGCACGAGCAGAGTAGTGCGAAAACCATATGCATAATAAAAAAATAAAATAAATTTCAAAACTCGATGAACAAATATATTTACTGCATCCGACGGCTCAGAAATCAGTTTTGGGTCAATCGGAGTTAGTATACGAAAGTTACAAACTTTTGAAGTACAGAACTTTCTAAAAGCATTTCAGAAACTCTTTTCGGAATTTCAAGTGACATTCATATTAGGGGAACTTTCAACCATTACTATGGAGCAAATCAAATGGAGCCTTTAAGATCATATGTATGTATCAAAATATATGTATCCAAAACTTTAGCCATATCAAATGTTTTTCGGACATCATTACGGATCACATAATCATACTAGGAAACTTGCGGATGACATTATGGATCAAATCAAATGGGGACTTTAAGACCATATTTTCATGTCGAAATATTCATCAAAGGCCTTAGTCTTCTCGTTTTTCTTTCTTTCGAACAACATTCAGAACATAACAAATAGGATCTTTGAACATCATAAAATATGTATCTAGCCATATGGAATAGCTTATGGAAGTCAAAGATGTTAGCCATCCTAGTGGCTCTAAGAATAGGATTTTCTTTAGGAGCATACTTATATGTTATTTGTTCATTCCAAAAAGGTCGTGCCAAAAGAAAGAAATGTAGGCGTTACATACCTCAATCGCTCGCTAACCAAATCCCGACTCAAGTCTCGGGCTCTCCAATATCTACAATAATATTATCAATTACCAAATATTAGCTACAAGTACTTAGAAATCCAATTCTAACTGGTACTTGTCTACAGAAATCTCGGCAGCATTTCCCCTATATATTCGCCTATCCGAATTTCCAATTGCTCTCCTGTTGACACAGAAATACCAACAATAACATATGGACACAACCATATCTTCAATTCTTTTATTTCAACAAGAACAACAACATATCAAAACAGCCCCCAACTATAACATAACGATGCCCGAAATTCTAACGAACACTTACAATACACCAAGCAGCCCATATGCACTTCTTATACCTTATTTCATGCAATCTTTTTAGCAAATTTCAGGGAAATACAACAGCAGCCACATGACACCACATCATCTATTCATATGCAACTAAACCACATTATTATCTCTATAATCCTTACAACAACCCACAACAATTTTAACTCCAACTCTAACCTTTAAATTCCTTCATTCTCATCACATAATCTATGATTACAACAACCAAAATATTAATTCAAATCAGTCCGTCAATTTCAATTAAAACATCCCCTAATCCATAAATCTCAACAAAACAACAAACGAGTTTATAATGCTGTTTTCTCCGTTCTAATTCGTTAAAACTCTAAATAAACACTTTAATAACATAAAAGGAATCTTATAAATACCTTAGCAGCAGCTCAACCACGAAAATTTCATTCCCCAAGACCAATATTTAGCTCAAATTGAAGGCAACGCAACATACAACGCTTTTCTCTTCATGAGCTTCGAGATTCGGGGCTCGGATTTTGATCAAAATGGCTTCCTTAGCCTAGGATCTCTCTCTCTCTCTCTCTCTCTAATGTTTTTGGAGGATCTTAGCTGAAAATGATCAGCCCTCAAATGATTTTGCTATATATATTAACGTTAATGGGCCTCATGGGCCGAAACATTAGTGTTTGGGTCGGGTCCAAACTTGCTGCCCTGCCAGCCCCAATTGCATCGTCCATATGTCCTTATCCAAATATCATTTTGACAAGTGATTTGTTGCGTTGAAAACTAGACTCGATGAAATTAATTTTAGGCTTTTGAAACACCTTAAAACTCCTCATATACTAGGAGATATGCCTCCAACAATATGGGCTAAAAATCTGGTCCGAGATTTTTCTGAAGTTGTTCGGATTCATTTCGTTCAGATTCGTTTAACTTCTAATCCTCTTCCGACCCTCATGTAACCTCTTATACATACATATAAATACTCATATACATACATAAAAATCCATACACATCTCGAAGGGTCCGGAGAATCATAATAACCTTAAACGTAACTAGAGAACTTACGGAGCTTCGACGAAACTCCAATCGCAAAAATATATTCATATCTTTTATCCATCTTCTATATCATTACTAATAATCTCAAATACTTTAAAAGGACACTCACATTACCTCATATACGTTCATAACGCGATTTCAAATCCTATAGGTTACGATGTCACCTCGGGATACTTAAGGCAACCATATATAGAACGATATTCTTACTAACTCGATTAACATTCCTTGAACTTTCTTAACTCATTCTTTCTTGTCTTAATTAAAATAGCACGGACTCTTACGGGGTGTAACATCCTTCCCCCCTTAGGAACATTCGTCCCTGAATGTCAAATTAGTCCTACATAAGTATACTGCTTCTGGTGATCTTATAACGAATCACTTGTAACTTGAACTCATCTATCATGCTGTGCCTTTCTTTACTTAGCCTAATGCCATTCTCCACCTAACATCTGTTAATATTGATCTTCCAAATATAGTAGACACGATTTAGCTACCTCTGTAATCGACTGCAACTTACCGTATCCATCTATACTTGAAGCTTTAGTCGAGTTCTTCTTGCTCGTTCTCTTTAAATTCACTGTCTTCTAGTAACTAGCTCGTTCTGACCATCTCACTTAAACCATTTCGCAATTTCCCTTAATCCCACTTATAACACTTTAAGCATATTATCTTGTGTCGTTTCTCTATTTTTGACTCAACTCTTCTATCGCCCCTTTACTCAGATTTGCTCTTAGTTCTCCTATCATGCATCTTATTGGAAGCTTTACACGAGTATGTGTAGGTACTCAAATCAGCCGAGAAAATATCTTAGCGCCGTCACACTAGTCTTTATGCTTTACCTTACATTTTTCCTTCATACCTTTCAATAGTATCGGGGCCCAATTATGGCTTTTGCTCTCCGTTCTAATGATGTCTCTGTAGTTTTGCCTTAAACCACCTTACACCTTTCTTTGACGTATCCAAAATATAGCAACTGCACTGTTGTTACTGAATTCTTACCCTTTTTATCAAGTACTTACTTGGTCTTATCCTCAGCATACAAGTATTTGTAGGTTGCATAACTATTCTTGTACAATTTGTATAAAGGGTATCTAATCATAGTCATAGTCCTTCCTTTTCCTGGTTCATCCTGTTTTACATATCTTATTGTACTATCACTCACGTGCTGTCCATTTCGCCATACTCCTTTCCCTTCCTTTATTCACCATTTGGTTTTCTCATAACTTGCTATAGGAGAGATTTCCTATCCTTTCTCCTTTGCTACTTATATGTCACAATACCATTAGCCAATAACTCCGTTGTCAATATCTTAACCTCTAATCCGGTATAGACTTGCTATCCTTTATAATATCTTTTAAGTTACTCGTTACCATTCTCTTGTCGTATTCTTCCTTTTTTTTTTTCAAGCATTCACTTTCTGTTGTCATATTATCCAAGACCTCTACCAATAATTCTCAGCACTGTATTCCATACCATCTTGACTTCTATTTGCTTATTGCTGGCCTTCAAATCTCACTAACTTGTTTCTGCAAGGGATCTCACTTAAAGTTTGAGAATTCACATTAAACGTGTTGCCGTGTCAATTGTCTCCATTTATAATTACTTTACTTTCACCCGCTTCCCCCCTTTTTGGGGTTGTACTTATACCATATCCATGTCTTTTCTTTATAATCTATAACTTGATTATCTTCGTACGAGACCTTAACAAAATCACGAGGCGATGAGAATTCTCGTTTATATAGTACAAAATCTTATCTGATGGTTGGTACTCAAGTATTGTAATTAATGCAGCAATTTACCCGAGGCCACGTTCTATTTATTCCGATCAGTAATTAGATAGTGCTTATAGTCGTTTCAAATTGTCCATTAAGTAGCACTTATATTCTAATGATAAATGTCCCAGACTTTCTTATAACACTATCTTTATCCCAACGAATATCGTCTCTTTCTTCTAATAAATTCACAATACATCAGTTGTTTCGCAAACCCACAATCCTTGTCCTTTAAACATTTCACTATTCCCGAGGTGAAGTCGCATATGCGCAGTACTCTTTTATGCCTCATACTCTTTCTCTCTTGTTGTATATCAAATGCTAACTTCTAACTTACTCGAAATCATGTCGAATTTGTCTTAATAGTGGTCTTGTCTTATCATCGTTTCGTCGTACTACATCTTTAAGTCCATAACTATATGTTTTCCTTTTGTTCTATACTCATACTCAATTAATTACGTCTGTCTTGGGTCCTTCCTTTAGTATTCCTTTCATTTCTCCAGTCTACGTCCATCTTTTATTTTGTGCACGAGGAATCTAATGCTATTCCCGTATCTTTCAGAAAACACAACTTCTACATAAGCCCTTCCTCATTTTCAAATCATATTCTGTTTATCTCTTTTTATTCTTATCACACCAGTCATTTCTGGTATTTGTTCTGTCTTGTTGCTCATCTTCCTTTGGTTCGGTCTTTAGTACTTCACAAACAACACATGAAATATATGATCCTGGACAGCCCACAAGTTTAAGTTTTTATTTCACAAATTTCATCTCCAATTAGTCGATGAGAACCGATAAAATGTTACTATAAGGCATTCTCCAACCACCAGCAGAAGAAAACTACAGTCCGACAAGCACCACAGAACTTCTTAGTACTTAATTCACATAGTTTATCTCCATATTTATTTTTGAGTCATAAGCAAATCATTTAATTCCCAACTACTTGTCATACGCTTGGTATTCTTCCAATAAGGTGAAAGATAATCGCCGGACATTTTTTTTTTTGCCCTTCAGCATAGACTTTTTCTAAAGCAAAATGTGGTTGGAACGTATTCTGGTCCGTTTAAATGAATTGCGAATTCGCTGCTCATATATGCTTTCTCGAAATAAAATTTCCCAAGTAAGGATGATGCTTCTTACGAATGACATGGAGGGTATCTCTTAAACTTTAATCCAACATAATAGATTTACCCTATCGGTATTGACTTTCAAGACATATTAAGAACTTATATCTCATTCTCCTATTTATATTTCTGGAAAAATTTGGGCAGAGGTTCCTCTGTACTTCTTACTATCCCAAAACCTGCACGCAGGAAATACCAACAATGCCTCACAGGGCCAACATATATACGTATATATATCATATCGTATCATAGCCACACAGGGCTAACAATTCCAAGTAAAAGTATGAAGATGTTGAGACTTACCTCACATTTCCAACTCAAACTGCACCTGTTACACTTTCCTGTTTACTTTCCCTTTCAATCTTCAACTTTATATTTCAATCGGACTTCAGATACCTTACCCGACACACATCTTTTATACCATTTCTTACCTGTGTACTGTGTAGCTTTCAATATCATCAGTCACTTTCTTCTGTCGATGCCGCTCTTCAGCTGAAATCAAGAGTTAGTAAAAGGAATTTCATTTCCTATGGCTGGGCTCTATCGCACGGTGTAAGATCGAAAGAAAGGTAACACCCTAAATGTCCTGTAGCCTCCTGTTTATAGATGTGGTGCACAACACACCGATAAACAAGACTCTACTAGACACGGCCTGTAGACATTCCGAGGACAAACCGCTCTGATACCACTTTTGTCACGACCCAGCCCCGTGGGCCGTGACTAGTGTCCTATTTGGACACCCAAACTGACTTACGTACCAAATCGACATATCAAAGATTTATTCAGACTTAACATACTTTATTTCAAACAGATACTAAGAACAAATGTCATCTTAAGCGGTTTCCCGTACAGAAATATCATATCAAATCCAGTAGGCTGGCGGAATACACATCGCCCAGATTTACAAACATATGGGCCGTTTTGGCTATAACAGCAACCGGGACAGCTTAAGGCACAAATCATAAACAGAAACGAACAAACATGACCCATGACCCACACATATGACTACAGGCCTCTACAAAACATAACAGAAACATATGATGGGACAGGGTCCCGCCGTACCCAAACAGCCATACATATACAGAACGTGTATAACAGAAGATATGTACCAAAATATGAGCTCCGGATCAAAAGGAGTACTCCAAGTGGCAGAATATGTGTCCTATACTGGAGGATCACCAAAACGAATGTATGTACCTGCGGGCATGAAACGTAGCCCCCGAAGAAAGGGGGTCAGTACGAAATATGTACTGAGTATGTAAAGCATGAAGTACAGTAATCCAAATCAGAACTGAAATAAAGAGTATGGAAAGCGGTTACAAAACCAGTATATCAAACCTGTTTTAAAAACATAAGTAATGCAAATAAAAATCATGCATAAGGCTCAGGAACGTGGTCGCCACTCCGACGCTGGCGCCACAACACATCATACTCCAGAAGGTTTCAAATCTCCGTACAATCCCCGAACATATCATATCACAACATCAAAACATATCATATGCCATATCACATCATAACGCCGTATATAAGCGGTACCCGGCCCTATGACGAGGAACTCGAGAACCGTAACACATCATACTGCCGAATATACATGGTGCGCACGATCACAAAACCGGCCCGGGATCCGGCGAACGATATCATAGTAGTAGGCGCGAGCAGAGTAGTGCGGAAACCATATGCATAATAATAAAAAAACAAAATTCAAAACTCGATGAATAAATATATTTACTGCATCCGACGGCTCAGAAATCAGTTTCGGGTCAATTGGAGTTAGTATACGAAAGTTACAAACTTTTGAAGTACAGAACTTTCTAAAAGCATTTCAGAAACTCTTTTCGGAATTTCAAGTGACATTGCAATTAGGGGAACTTTCAACCATTACTATGGAGCAAATCAAATGGATCCTTTAAGATCATGTGTATGTATCAAAATATATGTATCCAAAAACTTTAGCCATGTCAAATGTTTTTCGGACATCATTACGAATCACATAATCATACTAGGAAACTTGCGGATAACATTATGGATCAAATCAAATGGGGACTTTAAGACCATATTTTCATGTCGAAATATTCATCAAAGGCCTTAGTCTTCTCGTTTTTCTTTCTTTCGAACAACATTCGGAACATAACAAATAGGATCTTTGAACATCATAAAATATGTATCTAGCCATATGGAATAGCTTATGGAAGTCAAAGATGTTAGCCATCCTAGTGGCTCTAAGAATAGGATTTTCTTTAGGAGCATACTTATACGTTATTTGTTCATTCCAAAAAGGTCATGCCAAAAGAAAGAAATGTAGGCGTTACATACCTCAATCGCTCGCTAACCAAATCCCAACTCAAGTCTCGGGCTCTCCAATATCTACAATAATATTATCAATTACCAAATATTAGCTACAAGTACTTAGAAATCCAATTCTAACTGGTACTTGTCTACAGATATTTCGGCAGCATTTCCCCTATATATTCGCCTATCCGAATTTCCAATTGCTCTCCTGTTGACACATAAATACCAACTATAACATATGGACACAACCATATCTTCAATTCTTTTATTTCAACAAGAACAACAACATATCAAAACAGCCCCCAACTATAACATAACGATGCCCGAAATTCTAACGAACACTTACAATACACCAAGCAGCCCATATGCACTTCTTATACCTTATTTCATGCAATCTTTTTAGCAAATTTTAGGGAAATACAACAGCAGCCACACGACACCACATCATCTATTCATATGCAACTAAACCACATTATTTTCTCTATAATCCTTACAACAACCCACAACAATTTTAACTCCAACTTTAACCTTTAAATTTCTTCATTCTCATCACATAATCTATGAGTACAACAACCAAAATATTAATTCAAATCAGTCCGTCAATTTCAATTAAAACAGCCCCTAATCCATAAATCTCAACAAAACAACAAACGAGTTTATAATGCTGTTTTCTCCGTTCTAATTCGTTAAAACTCTAAATAAATACTTTAATAACATAAAAGGAATCTTATAAATACCTTAGCAGCAGCTCAACCACGAAAATTTCATTCCCCAAGACCAATATTTAGCTCAAATTGAAGGCAACGCAATATACAACGCTTTTCTGTTCATGAGCTTCGGGATTCGGGGCTCGGATTTTGATCAAACTGGCTTCCTTAGCCTAGGAGCTCTCTCTCTCTCTAATGTTTTTGGAGGATCTTAGCTGAAAATGATCAGCCCTCAAATGAATTTGCTATATATATTAACGTTAATGGGCCTCATGGGCCGAAACATTAGTGTTTGGGTCGGGTCCAAACTTGCTGCCCTGCCAGCCCAAATTGCATCGTCCATATGTCCTTATGAAAATATCATTTTGACAAGAGGTTTGTTGCGTTGGAAACTAGACTCGATGAAATTAATTTTAGGCTTGTGAAACACCTTAAAACTCCTCATATACTAGGAGATATGCCTCCAACAATATGGGCTAAAAATCTGGTCCGAGATTTTTCTGAAGTTGTTCGGATTCATTTCGTTCAGATTCGTTTTACTTCTAATGCTCTTCCGACCCTCATGTAACCTCTTATACATACATATACATACTCATATACATACGTAACAATCCATACACATCTCGAAGGGTCCGGAGAATCACAATAACCTTAAACGTAACTAGAGAACTTACGAAGCTTCGACGAAACTCCAATCGCAAAAATATATTCATATCTTTTATCCATCTTCTATATAATTACTAATAATCTCAAATACTTTAAAAGGGCACTCACATTACCTCATATACGCTCATAACGCGATTTCAAATCCTTTAGGTTACGATGTCACCTCGGGATACTTAAGGTAACCATATATATATAACGATATTTTTACTAACTCGATTAACTTTCCTTGAACTTTCTTAACTCATTCTTTCTTGTCTTAATTAAAATAGCACGGACTCTTACGGGGTGTAACATCCTTCCCCTCTTAGGAACATTCGTCCCTGAATGTCAAATTAGTCCTACATAAGTATACTGCTTCTGGTGATCTTATAACGAATCACTTGTAACTTGAACTCATCTATCATGCTGTGCCTTTCTTTACTTAGCCTAATGCCATTCTCCACCTAACATCTGTTAATATTGATCTTCCAAATATAGTAGACACGATTTAGCTACCTCTGTAATCGACTGCAACTTACCATATCCATCTATACTTGAAGCTTAAGTCGAGTTCTTCTTGCTCGTTCTCTTTAAATTCACTGTCTTCTAGTAACTAGCTCGTTCTGACCATCTCACTTAAACCATTTCGCAATTTCCCTTAATCCCACTTATAACACTTTAAGCATATTATCTCGTGTCGTTTCTCTATTTTTGACTCAACTCTTCTATCGCCCCTTTACTCAGATTTGCTCTTAGTTCTCCTATCATGCATCTTATTGCAAGCTTTACACGAGTATGTGTAGGTACTCAAATCAGCCCAGAAAATATCTTAGCGTCGTCTCACTAGTCTTTATGCTTTACCTTACATTCTTCCTTCATACCTTTCAATAGTATCGGGGCCCAATTATGGCTTTTGCTCTCCGTACTAATGATGTCTCTGTAGTTTTGCCTTAAACCACCTTACACCTTTCTTTGACGTCTCCAAAATATTGCAACCGCACTGTTGTTACTGAATTCTTACCCTTTTTATCATGTACTTACTTGGTCTTATCCTCAGCATACAAGTATTTGTAGGTTGCATAACTATTCTTGTACAATTTGTATAAAGGGTATCTAATCGTAGTCATAGTCCTTCATTTTCCTGGTTTATCCTGTTTTACATATCTTATTGTACTATCACTCACTTGCTGTCTATTTCGCCATACTCCTTTCCCTTCCTCTATTCACCATTTGGTTTTCTTATAACTTGCTATAGGAGAGATTTCCTATCCTTTCTCCTTTGCTACCTATATGTCACAATATCATTAGCTAATAACTCCGTTGTCAATATCTTAACCTCTAATCCGGTATAGCCTTGCTATCTTTTATAATATCTTTTAAGTTACTCGTTACCATTCTCTTGTCGTATTCTTCCTTTTTGTTTTCAAGCATTCACTTTCTGTTGTCATATTATCCAAGACCTCTACCAATAATTCTCAGCACTGTATTCCATACCATCTTGACTTCTATTTGCTTATTACTGGCCTTCAAATCTCACTAACTTGTTTCTGCAAGGGATCTCACTTAAAGTTTGAGAATTCACATTAAACGTGTTGCCGTGTCAATTGTTTCCATTTATAATTACTTTACTTTCACCCGCTTCCCCCCTTTTTGGGGTTGTACTTATACCATATCCATGTTTTTTCTTTATAATCTATAACTTGATTATCTTCGTACGAGACCTTAACAAAATCACGAGACGATGAGAATTCTCGATTATATAGTACAAAATCTTATCTGATGGTTGGTACTGAATTATTGTAATTAATGCAGCAATTTACCCGAGGCCACGTTCTATTTATTCCGATCAGTACTTAGCTAGTGCTTATAGTCGTTTCAAATTTTCCATTAGGTAGCACTTATATTCTAATGATAAATGCCCCAGACTTTCTTATAACACTATCTTTATCCCAACGAATATCGTCTCTTTCTTCTAATAAATTCACAATACATCAGTTGTTTCGCAAACCCACAATCCTTGTCCTTTAAAGATTTCACTATTCCCGAGGTGAAGTCGCATATGCGCAATACTCTTTTATGCCTCATACTCTTTCTCTCTTGTTGTATATCAAATGCTAACTTCTAACTTACTCGAAATCATGTCGAATTTGTCTTAATAGTGGTCTTGTCTTATCATCGTTTCGTCTCACTACATCTTTAAGTCCATAACTATATGTTTTCCTTTTGTTCTATACTCATACTCAATTAATTACGTCTGTCTTGGGTCCTTCCTTTAGTATTCCTTTCATTTCTCCAGTTTGCGTCCATCTTTTATTTTGTGCACGAGGAATCTCATGCTATTCCCGTATCTTTCAGAAAACACAACTTCTACATAATCCCTTCCTCATTTTCAAATCATATTCTGTTTATCTCTTTTTATTCTTATCACACCAGTCATTTCTGGTATTTGTTCTGTCTTGTTGCTCATCTTCCTTTGGTTCGGTCTTTAGTACTTCACCAACAACACATGAAATATATGATCCTAGACAGCCCACAAGTTTAAGTTTTTATTTCACAAATTCCATCTCCAATTAGTCGATGAGAACCGATAAAATGTTACTATAAGCCATTCTCCAACCACCAGCAGAAGAAAACTAGAGTCCGACAAGCACCACAGAACTTCTTAGTACTTAATTCACATAGTTTATCTCCATATTTATTTTTGAGTCATAAGCGAATTATTTAATTCCCAACTACTTGTCATACGCTTGGTATTCTTCCAATAAGGTGAAAGATAATCGCCGGACATTTTTTTTTTGCCCTTCGACATAGACTTTTTCTAAAGAAAAATGTGGTTGGAACGTATTTTGGTCCGTTTAAATGAATTGCGAATTCGCTGCTCATATATGCTTTCTCGAAATAAAATTTCTCAAGTAAGGATGATGCTTCTTACGAATGACATGGAGGGTATCTCTTAAACTTTAATCCAACATAATAGATTTACCCTATCGGTATCGACTTTCAAGACATATTAAGAACTTACATCTCATTCTCCTATTTATATTTCTGGAAAAATTTGGGCAGAGGTTCCTCTGTACTTCTTACTATCCCAAAACCTGCACGCAGGAAATACCAACAATGCCTCACAGGGCCAACATATATACGTATATATATCATATCGTATCATAGCCACACAGGGCTAACAATTTCAAGTAAAAGTATGAAGATGTCGAGACTTACCTCACATTTCCAACTCAAACTGCACCTGTTACACTTTCCTGTTTACTTTCCCTTTCAATCTTCAACTTTATATTTCAATCGGACATCAGATACCTTACCCGACACACATCTTTCATACCATTTCTTACCTGTGTACTGTGTAGCTTCCAATATCATCAGTCACTTTCTTCTGTCGATGCCGCTCTTCAGTTGAAATCAAGGGTTAGTAAAAGGAATTTCTTTTCCTATGGCTGGGCTCTATCGCACGGTCTAAGATCGAAAGAAAGGTAACACCCTAAATGTCCTGTAGCCTCCTGTTTATAGATGTGGTGCACAACACACCGATAAACAAGACTCTACTAGACACGGCCTGTACACATTCCGAGGACAAACCACTCTGATACCACTTTTGTCACGACCCAGCCCCGTGGACCGTGACTAGTGTCCTATTTCGACACCCAAACTGACTTACGTACCAAATCGATATATCAAAGATTTATTCAGACTTAACATATTTATTTCAAACAGATACTAAGAACAAATGTCATCTTAAGCGGTTTCCCGTACAGAACTATCATATCAAATTCGGTAGGCTGGCGGAATACACATCGCCAAGATTTACAAACATATGGGCTGTTTTGGCTATAAAAGCAACCGGGACCACTTAAGGCACAAGTCATAAACAGAAACGAACAAACATGACCCATGACCCACACATATGACTACAGGCCTCTACAAAACATAACAGAAACATATGACGGGACAGGGTCCCGCCGTACCCAAACAACCATACATATACAGAACGTGTATAACAGAAGATATGTACCAAAATATGACCTCCGGATCAAAAGGAGTACTCCAAGTGGCAGAATATGTGTCCTATACTGGAGGATCACCAAAACGAATGTATGTACCTGTGGGCATGAAACGCAGCCCCCGAAGAAGGGCGGTCAGTACGAAATATGTACTGAGTATGTAAAGCATGAGGTACAGTAATCCAAATTAGAACTGAAATAAAGAGTATGGAAAGCGGTTACAAAACCAGTATATCAAACCTGTTTTAAAAACATAAGTAATACAAATAAAAATCATGCATAAGGCTCAGGAACGTGGTCGCCACTCCGACGCTGGCGCCACAACACATCATACTCCAGAAGGTTTCAAATCTCCGTACAATCCCCGAACATATCATATCACAACATCAAAACATATCATATGCCATATCACATCATAACGCCGTATATAAGCGGTACCCGGCCCTATGACGAGGAACTCGAGAACCGTAACACATCATACTGCCGAATATACATGGTGCGCACGATCACAAAACCGGCCCGGGATCCGGCGAACGATATCATAGTAGTAGGCGCGAGCAGAGTAGTGCGGAAACCATATGCATAATAATAAAAAAACAAAATTCAAAACTCGATGAATAAATATATTTACTGCATCCGACGGCTCAGAAATCAGTTTCGGGTCAATTGGAGTTAGTATACGAAAGTTACAAACTTTTGAAGTACAGAACTTTCTAAAAGCATTTCAGAAACTCTTTTCGGAATTTCAAGTGACATTGCAATTAGGGGAACTTTCAACCATTACTATGGAGCAAATCAAATGGATCCTTTAAGATCATGTGTATGTATCAAAATATATGTATCCAAAAACTTTAGCCATGTCAAATGTTTTTCGGACATCATTACGAATCACATAATCATACTAGGAAACTTGCGGATAACATTATGGATCAAATCAAATGGGGACTTTAAGACCATATTTTCATGTCGAAATATTCATCAAAGGCCTTAGTCTTCTCGTTTTTCTTTCTTTCGAACAACATTCGGAACATAACAAATAGGATCTTTGAACATCATAAAATATGTATCTAGCCATATGGAATAGCTTATGGAAGTCAAAGATGTTAGCCATCCTAGTGGCTCTAAGAATAGGATTTTCTTTAGGAGCATACTTATACGTTATTTGTTCATTCCAAAAAGGTCATGCCAAAAGAAAGAAATGTTGGCGTTACATACCTCAATCGCTCGCTAACCAAATCCAGACTCAAGTTTCGGGCTCTCCAATATCTACAATAATGTTATCAATTACCAAATATTAGCTACAAGTACTTAGAAATCCAATTCTAACTGGTACTTGTCTACAGAAATTTCGGCAGCATTTCCCCTATATATTCGTCTATCCGAATTTCCAATTGCTCTCCTATTGACACAGAAATACCAACAATAACATATGGACACAACCATATCTTCAATTCTTTTATTTCAACAAGAACAACAACATATCAAAACAACCCCCAACTATAACATAACGATGCCCGAAATTCTAACGAACACTTACAATACACCAAGCAGCCCATATGCACTTCTTATACCTTATTTCATGCAATCTTTTTAGCAAATTTCAGGGAAATACAACAGCAGCCACACGACACCACATCATCTATTCATATGCAACTAAACCACATTATTATCTCTATAATCCTTACAACAACCCACAGCAATTTTAACTCCAACTCTAACCTTTAAATTCCTTCATTCTCATCACATAATCTATGATTACAACAACCAAAATATTAATTCAAATCAGTCCGTCAATTTCAATTAAAACAGCCCCTAATCCATAAATCTCAACAAAACAACAAACGAGTTTATAATGTTGTTTTCTCCGTTCTAATTCGTTAAAACTCTAAATAAACACTTTAATAACATAAAAGGAATCTTATAAATACCTTACCAGCAGCTCAACCACGAAAATTTCATTCCCCAAGACCAATATTTAGCTCAAATTGAAGGCAACGCAACATACAACACTTTTCTGTTCATGAGCTTCGGGATTCGGGGCTCGGATTTTGATCAAAATGGCTTCCTTAGCCTAGGAGCTCTCTCTCTCTCTCTCTCTCTCTAATGTGTTTGGAGGATCTTAGCTGAAAATGATCAGCCCTCAAATGAATTTGCTATATATATTAACGTTAATGGGCCTCATGGGCCGAAACATTAGTGTTTGGGTCGGGTCCAAACTTGCTGCCCTGCCAGCCCAAATTGCATCGTCCATATGTCTTTATCAAAATATCATTTTGACAAGAGGTTTGTTGCGTTGGAAACTAGACTCGATGAAATTAATTTTAGGCTTTTGAAACACCTTAAAACTCCTCATATACTAGGAGATATGCCTCCAACAATATGGGCTAAAAATCTGGTCCGAGATTTTTCTGAAGTTGTTCGGATTCATTTCGTTCAGATTCGGTTAACTTCTAATGCTCTTCCGACCCTCATGTAACCCCTTATACATACATATACATACTCATATACATACGTAACAATCCATACACATCTTGAAGGGTCTGGAGAATCACAATAACCTTAAACGTAACTAGAGAACTTACGAAGCTTCGACGAAACTCCAATCGCAAAAATATATTCATATCTTTTATCCATCTTCTATATCATTACTAATAATCTCAAATACTTTAAAAGGGCACTCACATTACCTCATATACGCTCATAACGCGATTTCAAATCCTTTAGGTTACGATGTCACCTCGGGATACTTAAGGCAACCATATCTATATAACAATATTCTTACTAACTCGATTAACTTTCCTTGAACATTCTTAAATCATTCTTTCTTGTCTTAATTAAAATAGCACGGACTCTTACGGGGTGTAACACTCCTAAACATACATGACAATTTCCCATTGGAAGCACATCACACCAAACCTCCTCTTGGTACGCACCAAGTGAAATGAATACCATCACTCTCTTATCAACCCAATACCCTCCCTCGTCATAATAAGGACTTTGCCTATTCACACAAGGTAGCCTTAACTCTTCAACCGCACGAGGGGTGATGAAATTGGTGTAACAATCGTCATCAAGCACAAGGGTTCCCTCTCTACCACAAAGGTTTACCTTGGTCTCCATGAATCGCCTCTCTGGAACCACCTTCTTTTGCATAGGACGACTCCAACTAGTACTCACATTCCTACTCATGCCTCTTTGCTTCGGGCAGGAAGTACTACAAGAAGAAGCATATGTATGCCCACTAGAAGTCCTTCCATAATCAACATTAGCACTTCCACTACCTCCATACACATACCCTCCGTGAGTCCTATTTGTATAAAGATTTTCCCCATAAGACCCATAAGACACATGCGAAGGAGAGTCATATTTCGAGTCGTCTTCATCATCACGAGGTATAGCACAAGACTCTTCACCTTCATTATCTTCATCATACAAAGCATAACAAGGTTCTTCTTCATCCCCATCTTCCTCATGAGACACATGAGAACCACTCTCATCATATTCTCCATCAAAATAGTAATTCTCTCCTCGAACTTCCTCATGATCACCATTTCCCATATAGCCCTCATATTCCCCATCGTCACACCGTTGATAGCTCCCATAATCCTCCCCTTCATAACTACAACCATCATCATCATAACAATCGTAATCGCTACCACATGAATTGGAATCCATGGAGAAGTACCTGCAAGAACACTTAGCAAACACGTTAGTAGTAAAGAAACCTCACCACACTCGTGTTTACACTCGTTTGTGCTTGGCTAGCACCACTCAAGTGAACTCACACACTCTTGCCTTTTACCACTCAAATGGATTGGCCGATGTTGATTCTCGATTGGATTCTTTGATTTTGTTGAATCTTTGATTGGATTCGGTTGCTTGCAAGGTGCACAATTGCTACTCGAGATCGGAATGGATTCTTGTTGGACTCGAAGAAAGACGGACGACTCAATTCAATCTAACGGACTTGAACCAAGAAATTAACAACGAAGCAAAAATGAAGAAAAGCACGAAAGAATTGGCACGAAAGAAATGCAGACACAAGAACTAGCAAACACAAGTAGGAACAACTACTAAATGGCTACTAGTTGAGAGACACAAGAAAATGGAATGCAAAAATCGGGAAAATAACTAAAATTTCAGGCCTGGGTAGGTGATAACTTGAAAACACGACCGGGAAGCCCCAATTGATCCAAGGTATCAATTTGAAATAACGGAAATTTTTAAATTTCCATACTCTTTTTTTTTTTTTTGTTCCCTACCAAAGGATTAGGGACACAAGACCATCAACTAAGGATTAAGAAATTCTTGAGAAATGGAAGTGGAATGAAATGAAATTTGGACTTGAAAAGGTACCTTGAGTATACCAAATGCAGAACCTGCGACTCGCAGGTTCAACCCGCAATGGTGATCTGCGTCTCGCAGATGATGCACCCAAAATTCTCAACTCTCTGTCACAAGGTGCTGAAATCGAGGCAAACTATTCTACGAATCTCTTGTAATATCGTGCTAGCCCTAGAAAACTGCGTACCTTAGTAGGTGTCATAGTTCTAGGCCAAGTCTTTACATCCTCAATCTTCTGTGTATCTACCTAAATACCATCAGCTCCAATAATATGCCCCAAGAATGCTACTGAAGTCAACCGGAATTCGCATTTAGAGAACTTAGCATACAACTTCTGGTGTTGGAGCACCCTAAGTACCGTCCTCAAATGATCTGCATGCTCCTCTTCTGAACGTGAAAAGACCAGAAAATCATCGATAAATATAATCACCAACATATCTAGGAAGGGTTTGAACACTCGGTTCATTAAATCCATAAATACTACTGGAGCATTGGTCAGCCCAAAAGACATCACTCTAAACTCATAATGCTCGTATCAGGTCCTGAATGCAGTCTTCGGAATATCTACCTCCTTCACCCGTACCTGATGATAGCCTGACCGTAAGTCTATCTTCGAAAAACACCTAGCACCCTGCAACAGGTCAAATAGATCATCAATCCTAGGGAAGGGATATCTATTCTTTATTGTTACCTTTTTCAGCTGCCTATAATCAATAAACATCCGCAGCGACCCATCTTTCTTTCTCACAAATAATACCGGTGCTCCCCAAGGTGATGTGCTAGGCTTGATGAAGCCCTTTTCTAATAAGTCCCTCAGTTGCTCTTTTAACTCCTTCAGCTCTGCAGGTGCCATTCTATAAGAAGGAATAGATATGGACTGAGTATCTGGCAATACATCTATGGTAAACTCTATCCCCCGCTCAGGAGGAAGACTTGGGAGTTCGTCTGGGAATACTTCTGGAAATTCATTAACTATCAGGACTGACTGAAGAGTTGGTACCTCTGCTTTGAAGTCATGCACACGAACCAGATGATAAATATAACCCTTTCTAACCATCTTCCCTGCCTCGTGGTATGAAATAAACTTACTCCTCGGCGATGCTGTATTCCGCATCCACTGTATTATCGGCTCTCCTGGGAACTGAAATTGAACTATCTTTCCTCTACAATCAACGTTAGCATAACAAGAAGCTAACCAATCCATACCCATAATAACATCAAACATAGTCATATCTAACTCTATCAGATCTGCCACGGTGTGACGACTATATATAATCACCGAACAATTTCTATATACTTGCTTTGCTATGACAGAATCTCCTACCGGTGTAGCTACTTCAAATGGTTCTATCAACTCAGGTTCTATCCCAATTCTACTAGCAACAAAGGGAGATATATATGATAAGGTGGAGCCTGGATCTATCAATGCATATACGTCCCGAGAGAAAATCGATAATATACCTGTAACCACATTCGGTGACGCCTCTTGATCTTGCCTACTAGCCAAAGCATATATGCGGTTCGAAGGACCGCTAGAACTGGAAGCTCCGCCACGACCTCTAGCACGGCCTGCTGGTGTCTGAATACCCTACCCCATAGGGCGCATGGCTACAGAAGAAGATGAACCAGCAACCGACCCAATAGGCTGAGCCATACAACCTACACCATCCCCATAAGGACACTCTCACTTTATATGGCCCTGACGGCAGCACGAAAAACAAGCACCTGTAGCAAGACGACATTCCCTAGAATGGAGCCTACCACACCGAGAACACCGAGGCAAGGGTGTCCTGGACTAACTCAAACCTCTATTCATCTGCGAACCCGAAGCTTTGGAGCTCTGACCGACTCTTGAATACCCTGTGCTGTCAAATCTCCTACCTGTGAACTGTGGGGGTGCACTCTGTGATGGCTGGGAAGAATATCTAATATACTACTGAGGCTGCCTGCCTCGAAACTCACCAGGATAACCATCCGATCTAGCCCTCTTATGCTGGCCTCTGTCGTAATCTCTATCTGGCTGACGTCCTCTGTGTCGATCCTCTACCCCCTGTGCATATGTCTGTACCCGAGCAATATCCATACTTGGCTGAAGAGCCACTGCCATACAGCCATCAATCAAATAACGATCCAGCCCCATCACATAACGATGCACCCTATCAGCCATATCAGCTACAATAGTAGGCGCATATCTAGCCAACGAATGAAACTCAAGACTGTACTCTCGAACACTCCTGCCACTCTGCCTCAAATGTAAGAATCTATTAACTCTAGCTGGCCTCATCTCTGGAGGCAGGAAGTGGCCAAGAAAAGCCTCCACAAACTCATCCCATACTGATGGAGGAGCACCTTCACCCCTAGATAACTCCCACGACTCATACCAATTAACAGCTACATCACGCAACCGATACGAAGCCAACTCAACAGACTTTGTCTCAGAAGCCTTGATTATCCTCAATGTACGCTGCATCTGCCGAATAAACTCCTGTGGATCATCCTCGGGCTTTGACCCGAAAAACTCTGGAGGATTACAACTTAAGAAACCATGAGCCCTCAAACTATCAGATCTATCCGCATGGTCAACTCCTAGTCCATGCTTGCGAGCCTGCCCTGCTACTAATCTAGTCAGCAGCTGAATTACATCTCTCATGGCCCTACCCTCCGCTCTCGGCTGAGGAGCTGAAGGCTCAAGTACTGGGGCCTCGGGAGCTGGTGGTGGAGCTGCCCCCTGATCTGGGGCTGCTGCTGCTCTAAGTTCCTCTGGAGGTGGCGGTGTAGCAAAACTCGCCGACTGGAGCACAATCTCGGGCATAGACTGGGCACGGGCCCTAGTGATTCTCCGGGTCTGACTAGTATCTCCTGCTACCGACATGCCCTTCTGGGCAGCTGTCGCTTTCTTTGGAGGCATAGCTGTAAACACAATAATTTGTTAGGGAGGGATTATCCTGATAATATAGCTCTATCGCACGATCTAGAGTAAGAAGGAAAAGAAACATCCTAAATGTCCTGTAGCTTGTTTATAGATGTGGTGCATAACATACCGATAAACAAGACTTTACTAGACACGGTATGTAGACACTCCAAGGATGAACTGCTCTGATACCACTTTTTCACGACCCAACTCCGTGGGCCATGACCAGGGCCCGAACTGGACACTCGTATACGGACCGGTTAAATATAGTCAAACTAAAACTAAGGACAATATGGAAACTTGTAAAAACAACGAAGGATTCACAACACCACATATCATAAACCTGTCTCCTGAGGAGTCACGGCTAACCACAGCATAACACAATACGCAAGCCGACGACTCTTCCACTATACACGGGAATATCAAAAGCAAACCATACAGGCAGAGCTGATCAAAACCTATATACAACCCACACATGTCTACAGACCTCTAAGAGTATAAAAGTGAAATATGACGGGACAGGGCCCCGCCGTACCCCTGGGCATATACATAAGTCTATATCAAAAGATCTGCACCAAAATAGTCTAGGCTCCAGAACAATGGAGCTCTCCAAACAGCTGAGCAGAAGTCCTAAGCTGGAGGATCACCAAATCAAGTATCTGTACCTGCGGGCATGAAACGCCGCCCGCCGAAGAAAGGGGGTCAGTAAGAGATATGTACTGAGTATATAAAGCATGAAATACAATGTCATGACCCAGCCCCGTGGGCCATGACTAGTGCCCAAGCTGGACAGTCATGTACGTACCTGTTAGATATAATCAAACTGAATCCAAGAACAATATGGAAACTTGCAAAAGAACTCCAGAGGTTCATAACGTCATCATATATATATCCTGATAACCTGTCTCCTGAGGAGGCACACTATTCAAAGCATAATATGATACGCAAGCCGACAAGGCTGCCACTACATGTGAATATGATACGCAAGACGACAAGGCTGCCACTACATATCAATACCATACGCAAGCCGACAAGGCTGCCACAACATATCAATACCATATGCAAGCCGACAAGGCTGCAACTACATATCAATACCATACGCATGCCGACAAGGCTGCCATTACATATCAATACCACAGCACATCGTATAGACACAGCTGAACAAAACTTATACACAACCCACACACATGTCTACAGACCTCTAAGAGTATAAATAGTGAAATGTGACGGGATAGGGCCCCGCCGTACCCCTGGACAAACATATATATATATAACAAAAGATCTGTACCAAAAGTCTAGGCTCCGGAACAATGGAGATCTCCAAGACAGCTAAGTAGAAGTCCTAAGCTAGAGGATCACCAAATCGAGTATCTGTACCTGCGGGCATGAAACGCAGCCCGAAGAAAGGGGGTCACTACGAGATATGTACTGAGTATATAAAGCATGAATACAATAAAAAGGATCATGACTGAAATAGAGATTAAAAGAGATAAGTATGACAATCATAATACCAATACACTTGCCTTATGAAATGTAAATCGTGCATATCAATATCATATATCATATCCGGCCCATTATGGGACTCGGTGAATAAAGTCATCATATACCATCCTTGGCGCCATAATCACATCATTATATCATCATATCATCATATATATATATATATATACCGTATCCCGGCCCTCTAGTGAGAGAATCAGTGAACAATGCAGTGAAACTGTGCACGAGAACGTATCTCGGCCCGGGACTCGGTGAAAGACATATTAAGGCATGCACGAGCAGTGTAGTGAGTAACCATATGCAAACTAAGTCATATTTGAGACTCAATAGAATAATCAAAATGTGCCATCATTTGATAATCAAGACAATAGTCATATCAAGTATCCTTCGAATGTCACTATGGATTATATCAAAATAGACTTCAGGAATCATAGACACGTATCAAGACATAATAAAATAAGTCCTGCGAATCAAGTACATTAGCCATCCTAGTGTCTCTAAGAATAGGAGCTTTTTGAAATCATACACACGTCGTCTATTTGTTTCATAAAGATCATGCCAAAAAGAAGGAAGGGTTAGCTTTACATACCTTTAACGCTTATCCGTGGTACAATACGTATACGCTGCCCGAAGTGTCTCAACCTATATTAAGACGTTAAGACTATGGTTAAGCTATGGAAAGGTATAAAACGTACTTCAACGTTAGTAGTTTATTTATTGGGCAGCACTTCCCCTATATCGCTCAATTTCCTCATATTTAAGCCAACTATACAACAACTAACATAGCATCAACCAAGGCACATCTAAGTTATCGCATCAAGAACTAGTTACAACAAGACTTAAGGACATTCCATACAGCCCACACCATTCTAACATTCGATAATCATCAATATAACGACTACGACATATTCAAGTTATTCTTAATAATCTATAGCCCTAACACTTCATCGAAACGATCTTATAACATCCCAACGATTACAACAACACAATGCATAATCTTAACCACACTTAATCCTCCAATTCAATAAGAACAACAACAACACACCCAAAACAGCCTCTAATTACAACAAGTTCTTAAAACAGCCCACTAAAATATACTTCAACTTTAACCATCAAATTCCTTTACTCTCACCATTTAATCCATGACAACACAACAACAATACTAATTAAAATTAACTCATCATTATTAGATTGAAGCAGCCCCCCACACGGCCCAAACAGCAACTTAGCAACAACACACACAATTTCCTACATCCAATTTCAATCTACCAAATTGTACAAAGTCCAAATCACCTCCAAAACATGTAGGAGAGAATTAAATCTTACCTTAACAAGCTTTGCTCCTTAACGTTGCTGAAATTGGTGGATTCAATTAACAAACATTCTTGCTGCCCCCAATTCACGTTGAATACTTAGAACTCTTAGAAATTCAATCTCTTTTCCATTAAGATCTTAAGCTCGGCTAAGACAGCCATGGCCGAGAGCTTCTCCCTCTCACTCAATCTTAACTTCTCTCTCTAATGCAATTTGAAGATGGAAAATATGATCAATGAGTCATTTTTATGACTTATATATGCAGCCCCTATGCTTTACACGTGCCCCACTATAGCATGGGCCAATCAGATTTGGCCATGTTATAGTGGGGTCCATTCAACCCACTAATGACTCAATTAATCTTATTTAGGATAATTAATCCTTAATTAATCACTAATCCCCACTTAATAATCTAATCATAGTTAATTAATCCCTAATCTCCACTAATATTTCTATACTAATTGAAATTTACAAGCAAGCCGTGCAATATTAAAAATCGGGATTAAAAAGTCCTTGTCTCATATCCCAAAATAATCTTGTCTTGAACTTATGTCGATTAGCTTACGAATAATCCGACGTGCAAAAATACGGGGTATAACATCTTTCCCCCCTTTAGAACATTCGTCCTCGAATGTTAAACTAGTCCTACAAGGTCTTATAAAGATTTCGGGGGAGTTTCTTTTATTGCTATAGCATATAGTCTCATCTACTAATTAACATAACCAAGTGAGGAATTCAAATAACCTGCAGGCGTAGGGAACAAGTAAGGATACTTATTCTTCATCTCGTCTTCGGCTTCCCAGGTCATCTCTTCTCTATTCTTGTTTCGCCACAATACTTTGACGGAAGCCACGTCCTTAGTACGGAACCTTCTGACTTGGCGATCAAGTATAGCTATAGGCTTTTCCTCGTAAGACAGCTCCTCCGTCACCTAGACATCATCCACTGGGAACACCCTAGAAGGGTCACCAATGCATTTGTGAAGCATCGACACATGAAAGACTGGATGTACTGCTTCCAAATCAGATGGTAGGTCCAACTCATAGGCAACCTTGCCTACCCTACGAATAATCTGATAAGGTCCAATGCACCTCGGGCTAAGCTTCCCTTTCTTGCCGAATCTCATTACACCCTTCATGGGTGACACCTTCAAGAACACCCAATCACCAACCTGAAATTCTAAGTGTCGACGTCGATTATCTGCATATGACTTCTGTCGACTCTGGGCTGCCAATAACCTCTCCTGAATAAGCTTCACTTTAGCTAGTCGGTAAAACTCACGGACCATCTCCTTCCTTTCTGGTTGCACATCTATCAAGCTACCCATAGATTTACGGCTAAGAGCATCTGCTACAACATTTTCTTTCCCCGGATGGTATAGAATATCAACATCATAATCTTTTAGTAACTCTAACCACCGCCTCTGTCGCAAATTTAGCTCTTTCTGCTTAAAAATATATTGGAGACTCTTGTGATAACATCAACATGAACCTCGTATAAGTAATGCCTCCATATCTTCAAAGCATGAATTACCACTGCTAACTCCAGATCGTGAGTAGGATAATTTCTTTCGTATTTTCTGAGCTGTCGGGAAGCATAGGCTATAACCCTGCCATGCTGCATCAATACACAACCTAGCCCCACACCTGAAGCATCACAATAAATAACATAGCCGTCTGGTCCCTCTGGAAGATTTAAGATTGGAGCCGTAGTCAGATTGTCTTTCAACAACTGGAAGCTCCGCTTACACGCGTCGGTCCACTGGAACTTAGCTGCCTTCTGAGTTAGCCTTGTTAAAAGCGCTGAAATTGAGGCAAACTTTTCTACAAATCTCCTGTAATATCCTGCCATCCCCAGAAAACTACGTACCTCCGTAGGTGTCGTAGGTCTAGGCCAAGTATTTATAGCCTCGATCTTTTGTGTATCCACCCGAATACCATCAGCTCTAACAATATGCCCTAAGAATGCCACTGAAGTCAGCCAGAATTCACATTTAGAAAACTTAGCATACAACTTCTGGTGTTGGAGCACCCCAAGTACCGTCCTCAAATGATCTGCATGCTCCTCTTCTGAATGTGAATAGACCAGAATATCATCGATAAATACAATCACGAACATATCTAGGAATGGTTTGAACACTCGGTTCATTAAATCCATAAATACCGCTGGAGCATTGGTCAGCCCAAAAGACATCACTCTAAACTCATAATACCCGTATCGGGTTCTTAATGCAGTCTTCGGAATATCTGCCTCCTTCACCCGCACCTGATGATAGCCTGACCGCAAGTCTATCTTCGAAAAGCATTTAGCACCTTGAAACTGGTCAAATAAATCATCAATCCTGGGGAGGGGATATCTATTCTTTATTGTTACTTTATTCAGCTTCATATAATCAATACACATCCGCAGTGATCCGTCTTTCTTTCTCACAAATAATACCGGTGCTCCCCAAGGTGATGTGCTAGGCCTGATGAAGCCCTTTTCTAATAAGTCCCTCGATTGCTCTTTTAACTCCTTCAGCTCTGCCGGTGCCATTCTATAAGGAGGAATAGATATGGGCTAAGTATCTTGCAATACATCTATAGTAAACTCTATCTCCCGCTCAGGAGGAAGACCTGGAAGCTCGTCTGGGAATATATCTGGAAATTCATTAACTATCGGAACTGACTGAAGAGTCGGTACCTCTGCTTTCAAGTCATGCACACGAACCAGATGATAAATATACCCCTTTCTAACCATCTTCCTTGCCTCGAGGTATGAAATAAACTTACCCATCGGCGATGCTGTATTCCCCATCCACTCTATAACCGGCTCCCCTGGGAACTGAAATCAGACTATCTTTCCTCTACAATCAACGTTAGCATAACAACAAGCTAACCAGTCCATACCCATAATAACATCAAACTCCGTCATATCTAACTTTATCAGATCTGCCACGGTATGACGACTATATATAATCACCGAACAATTTCTATATACTTGCTTTGCTATAATAGAATCTCCTACCGGTGTAGCTACCTCAAATGGTTCTATCAACTTAGGTTCTATTCTGATTCTACCAGCAACAAAGGGAGATATATATGATAAGGTGGAGCCTGGATCTATCAATGCATATACATCCCGAGAGAAAATAGATAATATACCTGTAACCACATTCGGTGACGCCTTCTGATCCTGTCTACTAGCCAAAGCATATATGCGGTTCGAAGGACCGCTAGAACTGGAAGCTCTGCCACGACCTCTACCACGGTCTGCTGGTGTCTGAATACCCTGCCCCATAGGGCGCATAGCCATTGTCACGACCCAGTTAGGGGCCGTGACGGGTACCCGGAGCTAGTTACCGAGCACCCCTCACTCTACTACTTATCTTGCTCATTTAATATTCTTTTATCAATTTACATACCAGTTGTAGGAAAATCATAATTAAACAAACATAAATACTTTATATACAATTGCCTTTCGGCCATCAAAATAATATACATGCATATGAAAACGTCTTGTGAGACCATCTAACCCACACTGCGTATCTACGAGCCTCTACTAACATACTGTATATACATGGACGGAACAAGACTCCGTCGTGCCCAAAATATACATATATACCAAAAGGATAATCCTAAGCACCTCCGGACAATGGAGTGCTTTCAACCAGCTGACTGCTACTGAGGATCTGGGCCAAGCTCTCCTCTCTGTCTACCTGTGGGCATGAACACAGCGCCCAAAGAGAGGACGTCAGTACGAATGTTGTACTGAGTATGAGAAGCATAAACAATGAAAGAAAACATCAACCACATAGTGATAACATCAACGTGAAATATCTGGATCTGTCTGATAATCATAAAGGAAATCATGTGTGCCATCTTACTCATACTCATCCTCATAACATATATGCATCATATGCAAGCTGCCCGTCTATGTCGGAACGGTGTGATAATCAATAATATTAGCCCGCGTCCAGGCCTCCAGTGTCCGGGGTACCATATCATGCCGCCCACTAGTGGTGTCTGCCCATGCCCGAAGGTTATGGTGTATCCGTATAGCCGCCCGCCTTGGCGGTGACTGCCCGACCAACTAGGAACGGTGTGAAATGCTCATGTCATGCTTATCATAAAATGCTCATAATAATAATATACTCATCATAAAATACTTATCTCATTGTAATACATGCATAAGGCTCAAGATCAACTTTATTCTATCGGGGTGACGTAAGGTCGTGATCCCCCGATTCCATTATGGAACAACTATTGATACTCTGCCTCACCTTGAAGGAACTAGTACATAAGGTGAGTGTAAGCGATAATTAACATCATCATTATACTAGCATCATCATATCGTATTCCTCATCTTATATAGACATTAAGGAGTTAGTCTCTTAGCCTTTCGGACTATAAGAACTCATGAAGAGAATAGGAATTTCGTGCTACAAGATTCATGCCATCAGGAAGAAGGGACTAGCCTCACATACCTTGGTCGTTTATCTAAGATATCGCTCACTCGTTCTCCTTCAATATCGCGTCGTTACCTTCATAAAGAATTCATATCAACATTAGCATACTAACTACAAGAACGCGTCACTAATTCTAAGAGAAGTCGGACAGCGCTTCTCTTGTTTATACTATTTTTCCCATGTTTTATATTAACTCCCAACATTCATAGCATTACTCACAATATCGTAATCAACAATCGTCGTTTACGTACATTTAGTAAAATCCACCATTTCCTCCAATTTCCCTCATAATTAGCCTTATGACTCGTCCTTGCATTTTCATGCGTTTAACGCTTGTTTCATGATATAAACATCATTTATAACGTATTTGTATTCACAACACTTCAACATTCATAATTCAATCCCACTATCATTCATTTATGGCACTATTCACTCAATAATGGTTCATTTCTATGTTCTTCTACATTTCAAGTGTCTAAGCTTTTCAATACTTCAAACAACATAGAATGATCATGAAACTTACCTTGGATAGTGGTTGAACAACCCTTGAGTTGAAATTCTTCACTTAAACAAAACCCTAGTTCACCTTCTTGGGAATTACTTGACTTAGATGATCCCTTGATGTGTTCTTGCACTTGATTTCATAGGTTTTGTGTTGTTGATCTTTAGCTTTCCCTTGATTCTCTTGGATTCTTATGGAGGAAGTATTTGGAGAGTTCTAGAGTGTTCTTGAGTTGTATGAATGAAGAATGAAATAAAATGAGGCCTAAGTTCCTTTTAATAACTCAAAAGCTGATGTTTAATGAATTCTCGTCGGGTGAACAGTGGTCGTAAACTGCAGTTTACGGACCGTATTTGGATTTACGGGTCGTCCACTGTGGTCGTATTTAAGCATTCCAAAAACAGAGAGTTTGGCTGGTGGACATGGCAGTTTACGACCTGGTTTACGGTCCGTAAACCAGTTTACGGGCCGTAAACTGGGTCGTATTTAACCATATTCAACATTTACAGAAAGTCTTGGCTGAGGGACCTGGTGGTTTACGACCTGGTTTACGGTCCGTAAACCAGTTTATGGGCCGTATTCTGGGTCGTCTTTAACCATTTCAACACTTAACAGCATCTTGAGATTTTTGACGCAATGAAAGACGATTGCACTATACGGTCCGTAAATCACTTTACGGGTCGTATAGTGCCATATACGACCACTTGGTGAAAATTTTTCTGCAACTTTATTATTTCCAAAAATGCAAAATTAGCCATTCTCGACTTAGTAAAACACCATACACTCAAGTCCTTCATTGTTCTACTCATCACACAAGTACGGAAAAATTCCCGAGGTGTAACATTCTTCCCCCCTTTTGGAACATTCGTCCTCGAATGTTCGACACTCGGGGATTCTAGAAAAAACTTTCCAGAGTTCCCTTTGTAATTTGGCACTACCAATTTACCACAACGACCCATAATATCATCGCCTCACAGGGCTATGTCACAATATCAACACATTTATGGCCACACATGACCAAAAACATAAAATTAAAACATTCATACCTCATATCGTCGACGTCTTATTTTGAATCTCTTATGGGGATTGGAACAAATGGGGGTACATAGATTTCATCTTTTCCTCCACTTCCCAAGTCATTTCTTCCCGATTATTGTTCCGCCATGGCACTTTGACTGAAGCAACCTTTTTATTTCGAAGCCTTCATACTTGTCTATCCAAAATAGCAATGGGCACTGCTTCGTATGTCAACTTCTCTGTCACTTGTACATCATCAATCGGAACAATCCTCGTGGGGCCTCCAATACACTTGCGGAGCATCGAAACATGGAATACTGGGTGTACAGATTCGAGCTCTGAAGGCAAGTCCAACTCATAGGCTACTCTTCCCACCTTGCGGACGATTCGATAAGGTCCAATGTATCTTGGACTCAATTTCCCCTTTTTGCCGAACTTCATTACTCCCTTCATTGGTGAAACTTTCAGGAATACCCAATCATTAGCTTGAAATTCTAAATACCGTCGGCGGTTGTCCGCATAAGACTTTTGGTGACTTTGAGCTGTTAACAGTCGGTCTCGAATCACTTTAACCTTTTCAACTGCTTGTTGGACCAAGTCGGGGCCTATCAATTGTACTTCTCCGGTTTCAAACCATCCAATTGGAGATCTGCATTTTCTTCCATATAAGGCTTCATACGGGACCATTTGGATACTGGAATGATAGCTGTTATTATAGGAAAATTCAATAAGAGGCAAATGCTCGTCCCAACTACCACCGAAGTCCAGCACACATGCTCGTAGCATATCTTCTAAGGTCTGAATAGTGCGCTCGGCTTGCCCGTCGGTCTGTGGGTGGAACGCCGTGCTGAGCTTAACTCGAGTACCTAGACCTTCTTGAAAGGACTTCCAGAACATGGCTGTGAACTGCGCCCCTCTATCCGTGATAATGGCCAAAGGAATACCATGAAGTCGTACAATCTCCTTGAGATACAATTTAGCATAGTCTTCCGCTGAATACGTAGTCCTGACGGGGAGAAAATGCGCTGCTTTTGTGAGCTTGTCCACGATCGCCCATATAGAATCATACTTCCCTCGCGTACGGGGTAATCCTACCATAAAATCCATATTAATTTCTTCCCATTTCCACGTAGGAATTTCCATTGCTTGCAATAAACCTCCTGGCTTTTGATGTTCGGCTTTCACTTGCTGACAATTTGGACATTGGGCTACAAACCTTGCTATGTCTCGCTTCATGCCATCCTACCAATATATCAACTTAAGGTCGTGGTACATCTTGGTTGCACCTAGATGAATAGAATACCGGTAATAATGTGCTTCCTCTAAAATCCGTTGGCGTAAGTTTGCCACATCCGGTACGCATAACCTGCCCCGATATATAAGGACCCCTTCTATGGAAACTTCGAATGGATACTTTTCTTTTTCGTGAGCTAGATCTCGATAATGACTTAGCTGGGAATCCTCATATTGCCGTTCCTTCACCTCTAGATTCAATGATGAAACTGTGGGGTCATTGATGCTAATACTTGCATCTCCTGCATCAGTCGCACGTACACCGAGACTTGCTAGTTGATGGAGCTCACGAACCATTTCCTGCTTTTCCGAAGGAACTCCACATAAACTACCCATCGATCGGCGGCTAAGTGCATCTGCCACTACATTCTCCTTCCCTGGATGATATAGAATGTTCACATCGTAATCCTTTAGTAATTCTAACCATTGCCTTTGCCGTAGGTTCAACTCCTTCTGTTTGAAAATATATTGGAGGCTTTTGTGATCCGTATAGATGTCAACACGTACACCATACAAGTAGTGCCTCCATATTTTTAAGGCGTGGATAACCGCGGCCAATTTGAGATCATGAGTCAGGTAATTCTGTTCATGCCTTCGCAACTGTCTCGAGGCATATGCAATGACTCTCCCATGCTGCATTAATACGCATCCTATTCCCACACCGGAGGCATCACAATATACGACATAGCCATCGGACCCTTCTGGAAGTGTTAGCACTGGCGCTGAGGTCAACCTATTTTTCAACTCTTGGAAACTACGCTCACAGGCTTCATTCCACTGGAATTTAGCCAACTTCTGAGTTAACTTCGTCAATAGGGCTGAAATAGATGAGAAGCCCTCTACAAATCTCCTGTAATACCATGCTAACCCAAGAAAACTACGAACTTCTGTAGGTGTCGTAGGCCTTGGCCAAGTCTTCACAGCTTCTATTTTCTGAGTGTCGACTCAGATACCATCATCTGAAATAACATGACCTAGAAATGCCACGGATTTTAGCCAAAACTCGCACTTCGAAAACTTTGCATACAATTCCCGATCTCGAAGAACGCCAAGAACAATTCTTAGATGATCTGCATGTTCTGACTCGGTGCGAGAATATACCAGGATATCGTCGATAAACACTATCACAAAAATATCCAAGAACGACCTGAACACATTATTCATTAAATTCATGAACACCGCCGGGGCGTTTGTCAACCCAAACGACATTACTCGGAACTCGTAATGGTCGTACCTCGTTCTGAAGGCTGTCTTGGGAATGTCTTCTTCTCTGATCCTCACTTGATGATAACCCGATCTTAGGTCTATCTTAGAAAACCACTTAGCACCTTGTAATTGATCGAACAAGTCGTCGATTCTGGGAAGGGGATATCTATTCTTCACAGTCACCCTGTTCAACTGTCTATAATCGATACACATTCGTAGCGACCAATCTTTCTTTCGCACGAACAAGACCGGTGCTCCCCACGGTGATGAACTGGGTCTAATAAAACCCTTCTCGAGTAAGTCTTTCAACTGTGCCTTTAGCTCTTTCAACTCTGGTGGAGCCATTCGATAGGGAGGAATAGAAATAGGCTCGGTGTTGGGTAATACATCAATAGCAAAATCGATTTCCCTTTCTGGAGGAAGGCCTGGTAACTCGTCGGGAAACAAATCTGGGAATTCATTCACTACCGGGACAGACTAGAAAGCTGGCACTTCCACTTCCATGTCATGAACCCGAACTAGATGACAAATATAACCCTTGGCTATCATCTTTCTCGCCTTAAGGTAGGAAATAAACCTACCCTTTGGGGAAACTGTATTACCCTTCCACTCGAGTATGGGCTCTCCCGGAAATTTGAATCGAACTACCTTTGTCCGGCAACAAACATTAGCATAGCATGACGCCAACCAGTCCATACCCATAATTACGTCAAAATCTATCATCTCAAGTTCAATCAAATCAGCCTTTGTCTGACGATCACGTATAATGACTACACAGTTCTTATATACTTGCCTCGCTATTACAGGATCACCAACCGGAGTGAATACTTCGAAAGGTTTAATTGGCTCGGGTTTCACCCCAACACAATCAGCAATATACAGAGTAATATATGAGAAGGTAGAACCTGGATCAATCAGAGCATATACGTCACGGGAAAATATAGTCAGGGTACCTGTGACAACATTTGGGGAAGACTCGAGATCCTGTCGCCCAGCTAAAGCATACACACGGGGCTGAACAGCACCTGAAGTAGATGCTCCCCCTCTACCTCTGCCTCTACCTACTGTAGTCTGAGGAGTCTGTGCTGTCGGGCGTGCTGAAGAAGAACCCGCTGCTGAACCTGTAGGCTGAGTCCCAGCTCTATCCCTTTCTGAGGGGCAATTTCTCATCATGTGACCCACTTGCCCGCTAGCATAACAAGCATCCGAACCCTGACGACACCGTCCGGAATGTAATTTGCCACACTGGCTACACCGCGGTACTGGAGGTCTCCTCTGACTAACATCTCCCTGATACTGAGAACTTGGGGCCCTCGAACTCTGACCCTGCCCTGACTGGAAAGAGCGATCGAACCTTCCGTCAGAGAATCTGAGAGGCGCACTCGTCGCGGACTGTCCTGAGTGCCTGGGATGTGTCTGTCTCGATCCCTCTCTATACTCACTGTTCTCTCCCATAGATCTAGCCCTCTTACCTTGTCTTCTGTCACCGTCACGATCACTTCTTTGCTGTCGTTGTCGTTCCTCGAGATTCTGAGCATGGGCCTGTATCCGGGAAATATCCATCCCGTCTTGCAAGGAGGCCGTCAAACAATCTCTGTACAAATGTGGCCCCAGACCACTCACAAATCTATAGATTCTGTCTCCCATGTCGGCCACCATAGTCGGAGCATATCGAACCAATGAGTTGAATTGCATGCTATACTCTCGGGCACTCATACCCCTTTGCTTTAAATTCAGGAACTTGTCCGCTCTAGCTCGGCGGACTTCGAGTGGCAAGTAGTGACGAATAAAGGCATCTACAAACTCTTGCCACACGGGAGGTGGAACATTTTCTCCTCTTGTTATCACCCAATTCTTATACCATAACACCGCCACATCGCGGAGTCTATAAGAAGCCAACTCCACGGATTCGGTCTCGGAAGCATGGATAATCTCTAAAGTCCTCAACATCTCATCGATAAAATTTTGCGGATCTTCATCTGGCTTTGACCCAAAGAATTCTGGAGGATTTAAGGCCATAAAGTCATGGGCTCTCGTCCTAGCTGAACGATCCCTTGGACCAGCATCCTGTCGTTGTGCCTGAGCGGCAACCAATTGTGTCAATAAATGGATGGCCTCGGACACTTGTTGACCCGAAGCACCCGATGGAGGAATCGGAGCTGAGGCTCCTCCATGCTCTTCTACATTGGGCGCGACCTCACTTTGCGATTCGCTTTCCTCTACATTTGCCGGAGGCTCTCTTTCCGCCTGCCTCTTTGTCGTAGCTTTGCCCTTCTGGGCAGCTGTAGCTTTTCCCTTTGGCGGCATTTTCTGAAACCATAACGCACTTTTAGGAATAACATAATCCTAAGCATGACTCTATCGCACGATTTCATGAGAAGAAGGATGGTCATTTTCCTAAATGCCCTGTAGCCTCTTGTTTATTAGCGTGGCGCGCAACACGCCATAAACAAGACCCTACTAGACACGGCTCGTAGACATTTCCTAGGACGAACTGCTCTGATACCACTTCTGTCACGACCCAGTTAGGGGCTGCGACGGGTACCCGGAGCTAGTTACCGAGCACCCCTCACTCTACTACTTATCTAGCTCATTTAATATTGTTTTATCAATTTACATACCAGTTGTAGGAAAATCATAATTAAACAAACATAAATACTATATATACAATTGCCTTTCGGCCATCTAAATAATATACATGCATATGAAAATGTCTTGTGAGACCATCTAACCCACACTGCGTATCTACGAGCCTCTACTAACATACTGTATATACATGGACGGAACAAGACTCCGTCATGCCCAAAATATACATATATACCAAAAGGATATTCCTAAGCACCTCCGGACAATGGAGTGCTTTCAACCAGCTGACTGCTACTGAGGATCTTGGCCAAGCTCTCCTCTCTGTCTACCTGTGGGCATGAACACAGCGTCCAAAGAGAGGACGTCAGTACGAATGTTGTACTGAGTATGAGAAGCATAAACAATGAAAGAAAACATCAACAACATAGTGATAACATCAACGTGAAATATCTGGATCTGTCTGATAATCATAAAAGAAATCATGCGTGTCATCTTACTCATACTCATCCTCATAACATATATGCATCATACGCAAGCTGCCCGTCCATGTCAGAACGGTGTGATAATCAATAATATTAGCCTGCGTCCAGGCCTCCCGCGTCCGGGGTACCATCTCATGCCGCCCACTAGTGGTGTCTGCCCATGCCCGAAGGTCATGGTGTATCCGTATAGCCGCCCGCCTTGGCGGTGACTGCCCGGCCAACTAGGCACGGTGTGAAATGCTCATGTCATGCTTATCATAAAATGCTCATAATAATAATATACTCATCATAAAAATACTTATCTCATTGTAATACATGCATAAGGCTCAAGATCAACTTTATTCTATCGAGGTGACGTAAGGTCGTGATCCCCCGATTCCATTATGGAACAACTATTGATACTCTGCCTCACCTTGAAGGAACTAGTACATAAGGTGAGTGTAAGCGATAATTAACATCATCATTATACTAGCATCATCATATCCTATTCCTCATCTTATATAGACATTAAGGAGTTAGACTCTTTGCCTTTCGGACTATAATAACTCATGAAGAGAATAGGAATTTCGTGCTACAAGATTCATGCCATCAGGAAGAAGGGACTAGCCTCACATACCTTGGACGTTTAGCTAAGATATCGCTCACTCGTTCTCCTTCAATACCGCGTCGTTACCTTCATAAAGAATTAATATCAGCATTAGCATACTAACTATAAGAACGCGTCGCTAATTCTAAGAGTAGTCGGACAGCGCTTCTCTTGTTTATACTATTTTTCCCATGTTTTATATTAACTCCCAACATTCATAGCATTACTCACAATATCGTAATCAACAATCGTCGTTTACGTACATTTAGCAAAATCCACCATTTTCCTCCAATTTCCCTCATAATTAGCCTTATGACTCGTCCTTGCATTTTCATGCGTTTAACGCTTGTTTGATGATATAAACATCATTTATAACGTATTTGTATTCACAACACTTCAACATTCATAATTCAATCCCACTATCATTCATTTATGGCACTATTCACTCAATAATGGTCCATTTCTATGTTCTTCTACATTTCAAGTGTCTAAGCTTTTCAATACTTCAAACAACATAGAATGATCATGAAACTTACCTTGGATAGTGGTTGAACAACCCTTGAGTTGAAATTCTGCACTTAAACAAAACCCTAGTTCACCTTCTTGGGAATTACTTGACTTAGATGATCCCTTGATGTGTTCTTTCACTTGATTTCATAGGTTTTGTGTTGTTGATCTTTAGCTTTCCCTTGATTCTCTTGGATTCTTATGGAGGAAGTATTTGGAGAGTTCTAGAGTGTTCTTGAGTTGTATGAATGAAGAATGAAATAAAATGAGGCCTAAATTCCTTTTAATAACTCAAAAGCTGATGTTTAATGAATTCTCGTCGGGTGAACAGTGGTCGTAAACTGCAGTTTACGGACCGTATTTTGATTTACGGGTCGTCCACTGTGGTCGTATTTAAGCATTCCAAAAACAGAGAGTTTGGCTGGTGGACATGGCAGTTTACGACCCGATTTACGGTTCGTAAACCAGTTGACGGGCCGTAAACTGGGTCGTATTTAACCATATTCAACATTTACAGAAAGTCTTGGCTGAGGGACCTGGTGGTTTACGACCTGGTTTACGGTCCGTAAACCAATTTATGGGCCGTATTCTGGTTCGTCTTTAACCATTTCAACACTTAACAGAATCTTGAGATTTTTGACGCAATGAAAGACGATTGCACTATACGGTCCGTAAATCACTTTACGGGCCGTATAGTGCCATATACGACCACTAGGTGAAAATTTTTCTGCAACTTTATTATTTCCAAAAATGCCAAATTAGCCATTCTTGACTTAGTAAAACACCATACACTCAAGTCCTTCATTGTTCTACTCATCACACAAGTACGGAAAAATTCCCGAGGTGTAACAGCCATGGAAGAAGATGAACCAGCAACCGACCCATTAGGCTGAGCCACACCACCTGGACTACCTCCATACGGGCACTCTCTCATAATATGGCCTTAACGGTCGCAAGAAAAACAAGCACCTATAGCACGACGACATTCCCCAAAGTGGAGCTTACCACACCGGGAACACCGAGGCAAAGGTAGCCTCGACTGACTCAAACGTCTGTTCATCTGCGAACCCGAAGCTCTATAGCTCTGACCGGCTCCTGAATACCCTGTGCTGTCAAATCTCCTACCTGGGAGCTGTGGGGGTGCACTCTGTGCTGGATGGGAAGAATATCTAGTATACTGCTGAGGCTGCCTGCCTCGAAAGTGACCAGGATAACCAGCCGATCTAGCCCTCTTATGCTGGCCTCTATCGTAATCTCTATCTGGCTGACGCCCTCTGTGTCGATCCTCTACCCCCTGTGCATATGCCTGTACTCGAGCAATATCCATACCTGGCTGAAGAGCCACCGCCATACAACCATCAATCAAATAGCGATCCCGTCCCATCACATAACGATGCACTCAAGCAGCCATATTAGCTACAATAGTAGGCACCTATCTGGCCAACGAATCAAACTCAAGACTATAATCTCGAAAGCTCCTGCCATTCTGCCTCAGATGTAATAATCTATCCACTCTGGCTCGCCTCATCTGTGGAGGCAAGAAGTGGCCAAGAAAGGCCTCCACAAACTCATCCCACACTGCTGGAGGAGCACCCTCGCCCCTAGATAACTCCCACGACTCATACCAATTGACAGCTGCATCCCGCAACCGATACGAAGCCAACTCAACAGACTCAGTCTCAGAAGCCTTGATTATCCTCAATGTACGCTGCATCTGCCAAATAAACTCCTATGGATCATCCTCGGGCTTTAACCCGAAAAACTCTGGAGGATTACAACTTAAGAAGTCACGAGCCCTCAAACTATCATGTCTATCCGCATGGTCAACTCCTAGTCCATGCCTTCGAGTCTGCCCTGCCACAAATCTGGTCAGCAACTGAACTGCATCTCTTATGGCCCTATCCTCCGCCCCGGGCTGAGGAGCTGGAGGCTCAGGTACTGGGGCCTCAGGGGCTGGCGGTGGAGCCGCCCCCTGATCTGAAGCTGTTGCCGCTCTGAGTTCCTCTGGAGGTGGCGGTGTAGCAGAGCTCGCTGACGGGAGCACAATCTCGGGCATGGACTGGGCACGGGCCCTAGTAACTCTCCGAGTCTGACTAGTATCTCCCGCTATCGATTTGCCCTTCTGGGCAGCTGTCGGTTTCTTTGGAGGCATAGCTGTAAACATAACAATCTGTTAAGGGGGAATTATCCTGAAAATATAGCTCTATCACATGGTCTAGAGTAGGAAGGAAAGATAACATCCTACATGTCATGTAGCTTCCTGTTTATAGATGTGGTGCACAACACACCGATAAACAAGACTCTACTAGACACGGTCTGTAGACAATCCGAGGATGAACTGCTCTGATACCACTTTTGTCACGACCCAGCCCCGTGGGCCATAACTAGTGCCCGAGCTGGACACTCATGTACGTACCTGTTAGATATAATCAAACTGAATCCAAGAACAATATGGAAACTTGCAAAAGAACTCCAGAGGTTCATAACCTCATCACATATATATCCTGATAACCTGTCTCCTGAGGAGTGACACTATTCAAAGCATAATATGATACGCAAGCTGACAAGGCTGCCACTATATGTCAATATGATACGCAAGCCGAAAAGGCTGCCACTACATATCAATACCATTCGCAAGCCGACAAGGCTGCCACTACATACGAATACCATACGCAAGCCGACAAGGCTGCCACTACATATCAATACAGTCACGACCCAACCCCGTGGGCCATGACTAGTGCCCGAGCTGGACACTCGTATACGTACCTATTAAATATAGACAAACTGATTCTTAAGAACAATATGGAAACTTGCAAAAGAGCTTCAAAGGTTCATAACGTCATCATATATAGGTATCTAGATAACCTGTATCCTGAGGAGTCACAACTAATCAAAATATAATATGATACGCAAGCCGACAAGGCTGCCATTACATGTCAATATTATACACAAGCCGACAAGGCTGGCACGACATATCAATACCATACGCAAGCCGACAAGGCTGCCACTACATATCAATACCATGCACAGGCCGACAAGGCCGCCATTACAGACGAAAATATCCATAGCATATCGTATAGACACAGCTGAACAAAACTTATACACAACTCACACATATGTCTACAAACCTCTAAGAGTATCGATAGTGAAATATGACGGGACAGGGCCCCGCCGTACCCCTGGATTAACATATATGTACATTAAAAGATTTGTACCAAAAGTCTAGGCTCTGGAACAATGGAGCTCTCCAAGACAGCTGAGTGGAAATCCTAAGCTGGAGGACAACCAAATCGAGTATCTGTACCTGCGGGGATGAAACGCAGCCCCCCGGAGAAAGGGGGTTCGTACGAGATGTGTACTGAGTATATAAAGCATGAAATACAATAAGGAGGATCAAGACTGAAACAGGGATCACAGGAGACAAGTATGACATTCAAAATACAAATACACTTGCCTTATGAAATGTAAATCATGCATATCAATATCATATATCATACCCGGCCCATTATGGTACTCGGTGAATAAAGTCATCACATGCCATCCTTGGCGCCATAATCACATCATCATATCATCATATTATCACATCATCATATCATCATATTATCACATCATCATATCATATATGTATATATATATATATATATATACCGTACCCGACCCTCTAGTGAGTGACTCGGTGAACAATGCAGTGAAACTGTGCACGAAAACATACCCGGCCCGGGACTCTGTGAAAGATATATTACGGCATGCATGAGCAGAGTAGTGAGCAACCATATGCAAACTAAGTAATATCTGAGACTCAATAAAATAATCAATATGAACTATCATTTGAAAATCAAGACAATAGTCATATCAAGTACCCTTCGAATGGCACTATGGATTATATCAAAATAGGACGGCTCGAATCATAAACACGTATCAAGACATAATAAAATAAGTTCTGGGAATCAAGAACATTAGCCATCCTAGTGTCTCTAAGAATAGGAGGTTCTTTGGAGTCATATGAACGTCGTCTGTTTGTTTTATAAAGATCATGCCAAAAGAAAGAAGGGTTAGCTTTACATACCTATCGTAGATCAACTGTAACCAAGCCTGCTTCGTCGCCCTTTTAGCCTATTTAATGTGAAAGTAACACTATTGTTAATAAACTACGATTTCCCAAACTTATAAATCTACAACCAATTACATATGGGAATCACTTCTTAGTTCATACTTCTTGATTAGTATTTTGATTAATTAAGGACTTAACGAAAATCGGGTAGCAGTTTCTCTGTATAATTCGCCTAACCCGAACATACAGTTAATCTCCGATTATCACAACAATACCAACAACAACGACAACAACCCAATAATCTCTCTTAATCCCTTTTCAACTAATTCAAGAACACAAAATCTCTTTCCTCGAGTTTTAGTCCAAACCTATATCGATAAATTTTCCATCGATTCTCTTTATAAACACATAGACATATATAGCAACATCAAGAACGTATTATTCATGCTATTTACCATAATCTCCATCCCTAACAACATCTACATAATCCACAAAACAGCCCGTAAGCCAACAACCACATCAAATACGATCTACGGTATAATTTTCGTATTTCTCATTCCACAATTTAGCTATGACTTCAATGAATTTAAGTATACTTAGAAGACGATAATTCTTACCTTATATACCAAGAAATACTCTTCTTCCACATTACTTCACCTTGAAGAAATTCCAAATTCAACAAAACGGAACAACGTGATCGATGCAGTGAGCGGAACCCGTAACAAAATTGAATAACTTTGTTTCATATATCTATTCATGGAACGACGTTGAGGTGTGTGTGTGTGTAAATACACAGAAATACGTTGCTGTGAGTCTCCATGGTTATCTCAATGGTTTCATACTATACATATTTAGTTCCTTCCAAATGTACCTTGTAATGGAAAGTGTTAAAATTAAAAGTTGACCATTCCTCCTTGTTTTCACACGTGTCAACATGCACTTCTTGTGCATATGAATCATCACCCTTATTAATCAACATAGTGACACCTCTATCTTGTTAGGTGCTGCCACACGGAGAAGGAGAAGTGTGGTTCCACCCTTATTTGCTTATTAATTTATTCAATTCTTCATATCCGCTTAGAATCAAATATTTAAAAAATTACACACATAATTAATTTCTTGATCTGAATTCATTTTAATATCAATTATTTTTAATACACTTCATATACCCATTTCCATGATTATGTGACGTAGCACTAGTCCATAGTCCCTTTTGGTACACACAAAATATTATTCTCAATCACCGTGGTCATACTAGTTAAGTCCTAAATTATTTTGGGACTTCATTCCTTGTATACACCGAGCTTTTGATTTTCATCCTTTGGTATGATCGAATTCTCCGGGCTCGGGTAAATTTGCTCATGTTGGACGATTAAATTTTCTAGTCAAAAAATATGGGATATAATAGCTTGGACTGTATTCCATTCAAATAAATTTTAAACCTCGACGAAACTTATTTTCTTCGATTGGTTTAACTTCAAATCCTTACGATACATGCGTACCATCACTTTAACCACCTATAGGCTGGGGGGATAACGTCATTTGGGTTATTAATGTCATTTAACCCGCACGCTTTCCAACGCATGAAAACATGGAATGTAACATCCTTCCCCCCTTTAGAATATTCGTCCTCGAATGTTAAACTAATCTTGTACTCCCAATACTTCCTTAAGTGTTCTTTTACTGAATTATGCTCTTCACATGACTCTTTCGTTGGTCGATTCCCTACAATTTATTATAACATTCCAGATCCCTAAGTAACCATTCCGTAATATTTCCTCATTCTATTATTTCTCGAGGTAATAATTCCACGTCGTTGTCTTTACTCTCCTCCTTATCTCACGGTTGGTTGACAGTTGTATTGCGAGCTCTTCTATTGAAATCTTACTCTTTCCCAGGTGCACTTAGTCATAACTCGACTTTTTCTTTTTCTATAGTTACTCCCTCAAGATTTATCGTTCACTTCATCTTACCTCTTACGCGTAGACGTCCCTCGTCGATTTATTAGACTTTACTATCCCTGGAGTATTTCATGCCTCTGGCAACCTGTAGAACCTTCACAGACTCTACGAATAAAACGAAATTTTCCAAGGTGTTACATTATATTACTTCAATAACCTTACATTGCTCTGCTGTTCCAATCCATATTATGGAATCTTCGGCCTCATGTATCACTCCTCGACTTCTTTAAAAGACTCTAACTGTCACTCTACTTTTTAGCTCTTAATCTCAATCCTTAGAGTTGGCTATCAAGTAGCGCTAGAGTTCCCTCATATAATAACTTTACATAGCTGCTCTGTGATCTGACTGTCATTAACTGGTATAATTCTAAAAGAATTTTTGATTTGACATAGAAATTCACTGTCATCCAGTAACCCGCTTGTTCTGACCGTCTCGCTTAAACCATTTCCCTTAATCGAACTTATACCACTTTAGGCATATTATCTCGTGTCGTTTCTTTATCTTTAATTCAAACTCTTCTATTTCCTCTTGACTCAGATTTGCTCTTTGTTTTCCTATCACGCATCAGAATATGCGTAAGTGCTCAAATGAGCCCAAAAGATATCTTAGTGTCGTCTCAGTAGTCTTCATGCTTTACCTTGCCTTCTCCTCTCTTATCTTACAATCGGTATCGGGATAAATCTTCGGCTAATCCATGGCCACGTCCTATTTGCCCTTAGTATTAATTCTATCTCGGTAATTTGGCTTAAACTATCTTTACATCTTTCCTTAATACGCTCGAAATATCGTAACCACATTGTTATTACCGAATCCTTACTCTTCTTATCACATACTCACTTGGTCTCATTCTTAGCATGCAAATATTCGTAGGTTATATAACTATTCTTGTACAACTTGTATAAAATATATCCAATCTTAGTCACAGTCTTTCCTTCTCCTGGCTCATTATGCTTTACATATCTCGTCCGTACTAAAACTCGCTCGTAGCCTATCTTGTCATACTCCTTTCCCTTGATTCATCCTTTGATTTCTCATATCTTATTATAGGAGATTTTCTGTCCCCTCTCCTTTGCTACTTATAAGTCACAATATCATTAGCAAACAACCCCATTGCCAACATCTTAACCTCTAATCCAGTATAGCATTGCTATCCTTTATAATATCTCTTAAGTTACTTGTTACCATTTTCTTGTTGTATTCTTTCTTTTTATAAGCACCCACTTTTAATGTCATACAATTCAAGACCTTTACAAATGATTCTCAACACCGTCTCAAATATCATCCTGACTTCTATCCGTTTATTGCTGGCTTTCAGATCTTATTAACTTGTTTCGGCAAGGGATCTCACTTGAAGTTTCAGTATCCATATTAAATATATTGCAGTGTCAATTGTTTCCATTTTACACTTGCTTTTCTCACACCCGCTTCCCCTTTTAGGGTGTACTTATACCATTATCTGTTTATAGTTTGCTTTATGTCCCTATTTCCAATCTCAAATTCACCTGATCTCTTTTTGTTTTCTAACTCACTTGGTAAATTGTACCATATCCATGTCTTTTCTTTATAATTTATAACCTTGATTATCCACGTACGAAACCTTAACAAATTCGCGAAGCGACGAGAGCTTTTTTTTTATATTTAGTACAAAATCTCCTCTAATAATCTGTACTCGAGTAAGGCAACCAATGTAGTAACTCACCCAAGGCCACATTCCGTTTACTCCAATCAACAATTAATTAGCACTTGTAATCGTTCCAAATTCTCAATTAGGTAACACTTATATCCTGATGATAAGTGTCCAAAGTTCTCTTATAATACTATCTTTACCCCAACCTATATCATCTATTTCCTTTAATAAATTCACAATACCTCATTTGTTCTTAGGCCTACAGTCCTTATCCTTTAAGGATTTCACTACTTCCTAGGTGAAGTCATATACATGCAATACCCCCTTATGCCTTATGCTCTTTTACCCTTGTTGTGTACCCAACACTGGCTTCTAACTTACTCAAAATCATTTCAAGTTCGTCTTAATAATGGTCTTATCTTATCACCTTGTCGCCGTACTACACCTTTAAGTTTGTAGCTATAGATTTCCCTTATATTTTATACTCGTATTCAATTAATTACGCCTATCTTGGGTGCTTCCTTTAGTATTCCCTTACCATTTCTTTAGTCTATGTCCATCTTTCATTCTGTGCACGAGGAATCTCATGCTACCTCTGTATCCTTCGGAAAACACTACTCCTGCATAATCCCTTTCTCATTTTCACAACGTATTCTGTTCATCCCTGTTTGTTCTTGTCATACTAGTCATTTTCTAGCACTCATTCTACCTCGTTGCTTATCTTTCTGTAATTTGGTCTTTTACAATTCCGTCACTTATATTACCCGTGTCCTTGGCTATACATGTCGTAACCTATTACTGCACTGTTATCTCGCTCGCTTCCTTCTTATTTCCTTCTTTCAATTAACTCCTTCTTTTCTTGTGCTCGCTTTCATTTTCGTTACCACATAATCTCTATTCTGAACTTTCCCTATAGAACTTTATAAGTCTTTCTTATTCGTTCTATACCTTGCTTTTCCATTTCACATTTGCCTTTATACTTTAGTTGCACAGATCACGTCATATCTTTTAGTCATTTCCTCACTAGGCTTCACTCATTTTCATAACAATCCTTATTATGTTCACATAATATCCTATTCGTAATCAATCCTATACACTTCTTAACCTTATTCACGATTATTACTATAGTTTAATTACATTCTGCGGAGTAGGCGTACTTACCCTTTTTCCCTTCCTGATCAATCTTATCCTTAATATCTCACAAGCTGTCTTATCAATACATTCATATTCGTCACAATTCTTCCCCCTCCGTACTCTTATCTCAGTCATACTATTACTCCTTTTAACTATAAACTCGTCGTAATTTATCCCTTCTTATCAATTCAGTCGATACCTCAATATAACACTCTATTAAGGTTTGCCAGCCTTTTCTAAATCATCCCTTAGTATCACAAGTCCTTCCAAATTATCCTAGCATTTCTTTTTACCATATCGATATTGACCTCATGATTACTATTACCATCAATTCAATGGTTAACTTTATTTCTCGAAGTTAGACTTACAACTTGGTCCAATCCTATCATTACTGTTGACACGACCTTTCAAGACATATTATGAACTTATATCTCATTCCCTTTTTGTTTCTAGGAAAATTTTGGCAGAGTTTCCTCTGTATTTCTTAGTACCCCAAAACCTGCACGCAGGAAATACCAACAATGTCTCACAGGGCCAACATATATATATATATATATATATATATAGCCACACAGGGCTCCCAATACCAACAACAGTATGAAAATGATGAACTTACCTCGTATGTCCAACTCAAACTGTACCTGTTATACTTTTCTATTTACTTTCCCTTTTAATCTTTAGCTGCATTTCAATCATACCTGCAACATTCATAACATATCTAACATATATCCTGCTTACCGTTACTTATATTTTTACTGATTTCTTCAGCTCCTTCTGTGTGCACCTTATAACTGAACTTATCAACAATATATACATTCAATCAATTTTCTTACTATACTTACAATAACTTACCTTGATGATGGCCAGTCTGCCATTCTGTATATATACAATTTTTGATAATGTAACCGCAATGAAATATTAGCCTCTGTAACTCCCAGTAGCATTACTTACCTTTTCTTGTCGACACCATTCTCCTGCTGAAATTAGAGGTCAGTATATAAGGCATATCATTTCCTATCTCTTGGCTCTATCGCATGATCTAGAGTAAGAAGGAAAGGTAACATCCTAAATGTCCTGTAGCTTCCTGTTTATAGATATGGTGCACAACACACCGATAAACAAGACTCTACTAGACACGGTCTGTAGACACTCCGAGGATGAACTGCTCTGATACCACTTTTGTCACGACCCAACCCCGTGGGCCATGGCTAGTGCCCGAGCTGGACACTCGTATACGTACCTGTTAAATATAGACAAACTGATTCCTAAGAACAATATGGAAACTTGCAAAAGAGCCTCAAAGGTTCATAACGTCATCATATATTGGTATCCAGATAACCTGTCTCCTGAGGAGTCACAACTAATCAAAATATAATATGATACGCAAGCCGACAAGGCTGCCATTACATGTCAATATGATACGCAAGCCGACAAGGCTGCCATTACATGTCAATACCATATGCAAGCCGACAAGGCTGCCACGAAATATCAATACCATGCCCAGGCCGACAAGGCTGCCATTACAGACGAACATATCCATAGCATATCGTATAGAGACAGCTGAACAAAACTTATACACAACCCACACATATGTCTACAGACCTCTAAGAGTATCGATAGTGAAATATGACGGGACAGGGCCCCGCCGTACCCCTGCATAAACATATATATACATCAAAACATCTGTACCAAAAGTCTAGGCTCCGGAACAATGGAGCTCTCCAAGACAGCTGAGTGGAAATCCTAAGCTGGAGGACCACCAAATCGAGTATCTGTACCTGCGGGCATGAAACGCAGCCCCCCGGAGAAAGGGGGTCAGTACGAGATATGTACTGAGTATATAAAGCATGAAATACAATAAGGAGGATCATAACTGAAATAGGGATCATAGGAGACAAGTATGACATTCAAAATACCAATACACTTGCCTTATGAAATGTAAATTATGCATATCAATATCATATATCATACCCGGCCCATTATGGGACTCGATGAATGAAGTCATCACATGCCATCCTTGGCGCCATAATCACATCATCATATCATATATATATATATACCGTACCCGACCCTCTAGTGAGGGACTCAGTGAACAATGCAGTGAAACTGTGCACGAAAACATACCCAGCCCAGGACTCGGTGAAAGATATATTACGGCATGCACGAGCAGTGTAGTGAGCAACCATATGCAAAGTAAGTTATATCTGAGACTCAATAAAATAATCAAGATGAACTATCATTTGAAAATCAAGACAATAGTCATATCAAGTACCCTTCGAATGGCACTATGGATTATATCAAAATTGGACGGCTGGAATCATAAACACATATCAAGACATAATAAAATAAGTTCTGGGAATCAAGAACATTAGCCATCCTAGTGTCTCTAAGAATAGGAGCTTCTTTGGAGTCATATGCACGTCGTCTATTTGTTTTATAAAGATCATGCCAAAAGAAAGAAGGGTTAGCTTTACATACCTGTCGTAGATCAACCGTAACCAAGCCTGCTTCGTCGCCCCTTTAGCCTATTTAATGTGAAAGTAACACTATTGTTAATAAAATACGATTTCCCAAACTTATAAAGCTACAACCAATTACGTATGGGAATCACTTCTTAGTTCATACTTCTTGATTAGTATTTTGATTAGTTAAGGTCTTAATGGAAATCGGGCAGCATTTCCTCTATATAACTCGCCTAACCCGAACTTACAGTTAATCTCCGATTATCACAACAATACCAACAACAACGACAACAACCCAATAATCTCTCTTAATCCCTTTTTAACTAATTCAAGAGCACAAAATCTCTTTCCTCGAGTTTTCCAAATCTATATCGATAAATTTTCCATCGATTCTCTTTATAAACACATAGACATATATAGCAACATCAAGAACGTATTATTCATGCTATGTACCATAATTTCCATCCATAACAACATCTACATAATCCACAAAACAACCCATAAGCCAACAATAACATCAAATATGATCTACGGTATAATTTTTGTATTTCTCATCCCACAATTTAGCTATGACTTCAATGAATTTAAGTATACTTAGAAGAGGATAATTCTTACCTTATATTCCAAGAAATACTCTTCTTCCATATTACTTCACCTTGAAGAAATTCCAAATTCAACAAAACGACAAAACGGAACAACGAGATCGATGCGGTGAGCGGAACCCGTAACAAAATTGAATAACTTTGTTTCATATATCTATTCATGGAACGACGTTGAGGTGTGTGTGTAAATATAAAGAAATACGTTGCTGTGAGTCTCCATGGTTATCTCAATGGTTTCATACTATACATATTTAGTTCCTTCCAAATGTACCTTGTAATGGAAAGAGTTAAAATTAAAAGTTGACCATTCCTCCTTGTTTTCACACGTGTCCACATGCACTTCTTATGCATTTGACTCATCACCCTTATTAATCAACATAGTGACACCTCTATCTTGTTTGGTGCTGCCACACGGAGAAGGAGAAGTGTGGTTCCACCCTTATTTGCTTATTAATTTAATCTCCGCTTACAATCTAACATTTAACCAATTACACACATAATTAATTTCTTGATCTCAATTCATTTTAATACCAATTATTTTTAATACACTTCATATACCCATGTCACGACCCGACTCGGGGCCGCTACGAGCACCCGGTGCTAGCCCACCCGGGCACCCTCTTAGCTTACTCTTATGCTTACATCTAGGTGAGCCATATAATTATACATGTATTTCCATTCATTCGTCAACTAGTCCCATTTGGACAACAACACATTTATATCATCATAGGCATCTATGCCACATCAATGTACATGGGCCAACATGGCCGACAAAATGATATACAAAACATAGGCCGACAAGGCCAAACACATCTATCCACACACACACATGTCTACGAGCCTCTAAGAGTATAACATATCACATTAGCGGGACAGGACCCCGCTATGGCCATAATTATATACACAAAAGAATGAGTACCCAAAAGATATGGCTCCGAAGGAAATGGAGCTCTCTATGTAATCTCCGAATAGGCAGCTATGGATCAAGTCTGTCTCCCTGTGCACCTGCGGGCATGATGCAGCGTCCACAAGCAAAAGGACGTCAGTACGAAGAATGTACTGAGTATGTAAAGCATGAGCAACATCAATAAATAAGCATCATGAACAACATATGAAATAGCATAGGAGGGGGGAGACAATAATATGATCGTCATAGCACTTACCTGCCTTTCGTAGGACTTTCCATTTTTCATACGTATTTGTACACCTACGTCATCATCCGTATTCCATAATAGTACTCGTACCATACTTGTGCTCATATTCGTATACATGTCCTTATTCGTATTCTTATACATAGTCTTATCACATTCATATTCATATTATATACATAGTCATTTCATATACATAGCATTTACATGGCATACCCGACCTCATAGGATCGGTGTTTCATACATACTTGGCCAACCAAGGCTCAAGGTTACTCATACCTGGCCCTACCAAGGCTTCAGGGTTATCCGTACCATCTGCAGAGGTGTGCGCGCGTTTCGTAATCGTATACATACTTTATACATATTCATATACATATATCCTACCCGGCGTTATAAGCTCGGGGTGTCATTATAGCCCTTCATAGGCACATGTAAGTATAATAGCTCGTAGGCACCTTTAGCATCATTATTATTGTCATCGTCATCACTATCATCATCATTTTCGCTACATCTATATCTTATGCTTACTCGTCATATGGGGTGCGTAGTACAATCGTAGCACATATCGAGGATCGTGAGCTTATGAGCTCGGAGTGTCAATCGTTTGAATACAACATACTCATATAGAGGATTTAAGAGTTTGGCCAAGGAACCATGCCTTATGAAAGAAGGGTTAGCCTTACATACCTTTTCGTCGGACTATTCTACATTTGCACGCTTCCTCCCAATGCTAGCGTCTATACCTTCATTAATATCATAACAATGGCCATTAGTCATTCACATTATCCACATTATCTAGATTCCTTAATTTGCCTCTAATTCACCCATATTCATGGTCATAACATCCAACTTCGTCCATTCGTCTAAAGTTTCTAGTTCATGATCTTAGTGCCATTTATAATACATTCATATCACAACACAACAACATTCATGATTCAATTCAAACTATTCCTCAAAATGTCACTATTCATCATTCATGACCTACTTGACCATATTTTCTACAATCCATGTATTTCAACTCGTCAATACCTTAAACATCATGTAAAAATCATGAATCTTACGTTAGAAGTTGTAGGAACAATCTTTGGTTAATAATACTCCACTTTGAGCAAAACCCTAGTTTTTCTCCATTTGGATTTCTTGACCAAGATGATCTTTGATGATGTTCTTATCTTTGATGATGTTCTTACTCTTGATTCACCTTGTTTTATGTTGTTGATTCTCAAATATCCTTGAAAACTTGTATAATAAATGTAGAGAGAGGTTTTAGAGAGAAGTGGTGTAATGTTGTAATGAAATAAAACAAGTGTTGGTCCCTTTATTTAATAACTTGCAAAATCTATGCTGAGGTGAACAGTGGTCGTCCATCATGGTTTACGGCCCATACTGCAGTTTACGGACCGTCCCTCACGATCGTCTTTAACCATTTCCAGAACCAGAAGCTTTGGCTGCTTGCATGGTGATTTACGACCATGGTTTACGGGCCGTAAATCACTTTACGGTCCGTCCTCCAGGTCGTATTTTACCATTTCTCGGCTGGCAGAAAGTTGTAGCCTTGCATGGCAGTTTACGACCTGCGAGTTTACGGACTGTATACTAGTTTACGGTCCGTCCTAGCACTTTACGACCACTGGGCAGTTGCAATTCTGCAACTTCCCATATTTCTTAGACTTCTCATTTTAATCACCCACGTCCATGCACATGCATTGCTTACCTTATATCTCATCTTAATTTAGCCAACTTTCTCTTCTCACATCGGATACCTTCGAAATCTCGCCTAAGGTCATCAAATGTCGTTTCTTGCTCATAGACATCATGCACTCATACTTATCACTAGTTCGTTCACTTACGTACCAACGGAAAAATTTTTCGTGGTGTAACAACCCATTTCCATGATTATGTGACGTAGCACTAGTCCATAGTCCCTTTTGGTACACACAAAATATTATTCTCAATCACCGTGGTCACACTTGTTAAGTCCTAAATTATTTTGGGACTTCATTCATTGTATACACCGAGCTTTTGATTTTCATCCTTGGGTATGATCGAATTCTCCGGGCTCGGGAAAATTTGCTCATGTTGGACGATTAAATTTTCTACTCCAAAAATACGGGATATAATAGCTTTGACCGTATTCCATTCAAATAAATTTTAAACCTCGACGAAACTTATTTTCTTCGATTGGTTTAACTTCAAATCCTTACGATACATGCGTACCATCACTTTAACCACCTATAGGCTGGGGGGATAACGTCATTTCCGTTATTAAAGTCATAACCCGCACGCTTTCCAACGCATGAAATCATGAAATGTAACAAATACCATAGCACATCGTATAGACACAGCTAAAAAAAACTTATACACAGCCCACACATATGTCTACAGACCTCTAAGAGTATCAATAGTGAAATATGACGGGACAGGGCCCCGCCGTACCCCTGGACAAACATATGTATATATATATATATATATATATATATATATATATATATATATATATATATATATATATATATATATATATATACATCAAAACATCTGTACCAAAAGTCTAGGCTCCGGAACAATGGAGCTCTCCAAAACAGCTGAGTAGAAGTCTTAAGCTGGAGGATCACCAAATCGAGTATCTGTACCTGCGGGCATGAAACGCAGCCCCCCGAAGAAAGGGGGTCAGTACGAGATATGTATTGAGTATATAAAGCATGAATACAATAAAAAGGATCATGACTGAAATAGAGATTACAGGAAACAAGTATGACAATCACAACACCAATACACTTGCCTTATGAAATGTAAATCATGCATATCAATATCATATATCATATCTGGCCAATTATGGGACTCGGTGAATAAAGTCATCATATACCATTCTTGGCGCCATAATCACATCATTATATCATAATATCATATATATATATATATATATATATATATATATATATATATATATATATACCGTATCCCGGCCCTCTAGTGAGGGACTCGGTGAACAATGCAGTGAAACTGTGCACGACAACGAACCCCGGCCCGGGACTCGGTGAAAGACATATTGAGGCATGCACTAGCAGAGTAGTGAGTAACCATATGTAAACTAAGTCATGTCTGAGACTCAATAGAATAATCAAAATGTACCATCATTTGATAATCAAGACAATAGTCATATCAAGTATCTTTCGAATGTCACTATGGATTATATCAAAATAGACTTCATGAATCATAGACACGTATGAACAAATAATAAAATAAGTCCTGGAAATCAAGTACATTAGCCACCCTAGTGTCTCTAATAATAGGAGCTTTTTGAAATCATACACACGTCGTCTATTTGTTTCATAAAGATCATGCCAAAAAGAAGGAAGGGTTAGCTTTACATACCTTTAACGCTTATCCGTGGTACAATACGTATACGCTTCCCGAAGTGTCTCAACTTATATTAAGACGTTAAGACTATGGTTAAGCTATGGAAAGGCATAAAACGTACTTCAACGTTAGTAGCTTATTTTATTGGGCAACACTTCCCCTATATCACTCAATTTCCTCATATTTAAGCCAACTATACAACAACCAACATAGTATCAACCAAGGCACATCTAATTTATCGCATCAAGAACTAGTTACAACAAGACCCAAGGACATTCCATACAGCCCACACCATTCCAACATTCGATAATCGTCAACATAACGACTACGACATATTCAAGTTATTCTTAATAATCTATAGCCCTAACACTTCATCGAAACGATCTTATAACAACCCAACGATTACAATAACACAATGCATAATCTTAACCACACTTAATCCTCCAATTCAACAAGAACAACAACAACACACCCAAAACAGCCTCTAATTAAAACAAGTTCATAAAACAGCCCACAAAAATATACTTCAACTTTAACCATTAAATTCCTTTACTCTCATCATTTAATCCATGAAAACACAACAACAATACTAATTAAAATTAACTCATCATTATTAGATTAAAACATCCCCCCACACGACCCAAACAGTAACTTAGCAACAACACACACAATTTCCTACATCCAATTTCAATCTACCAAATTGTACAAAGTCCAAATCACCTCTAAAACATGTAGGAGAGAATTAAATATTACCTTAACAAGCTTGGCTCCGTAACATTGCTGAAATTTGTGGATTCAATTAACAAACATTCTTGCTGCCCCCAATGATTCAATTCACGTTGCAATCACCTTGAATACTTAGAACTCTAAGAAATTCAATCTCTTTTCCATTAAGATCTTAAGCTCAGCCAAGACAGCCATGGCTGAGAGCTTCTCCCTCTCACTCAATCTTAACTTCTCTCTCTAATTCAATTTGAAGTTGGAAAATATGATCAATGAGTCATTTTTATGACTTATATATGCAACCCCTATGCTTTACACATGCCCCACTATAGCATGGACCAATCAGATTTGGCCATGTTATAGTGGGGTCCATTCAACCCACTAATGACTTAATTAATCTTAATTAGGCTAATTAATCCTTAATTAATTACTAATCCCCACTTAATAATCTAATCATGGTTAATTTATCCCTAATCTCCACTAATATTTCTATACTAATTGAAATTGACAAGCAATCTGTGCAATATTAAAAATCAGGATTAAAAAGTCCCTGTCTCATATCCCAAAATAATCTTGTCTTGAACTTAAGTCGATTAGCTTACGAATAATCCGACGTGCAAAAATACGGGGTATAACATACAATAAAGAGAATCATAACTAAATAGAAGATTATAGAAGGAAAGTATGATAATCAAAGATACCAATGCACCTGTGCCTTACGAGATAAGATTCATGCATGTCAATACCATATACCATATCCGGCCCATTATGGGACTCGGTGAATAAAGTCATCATATACCATACGTACCCGACCCTCTAGTGAGGTACTCGATGAACAATGCGGTGAAACTGTGCACGAAAACATACCCGGCCCGGGACTCAGTGAAAGAGGTATTAACAGCATGCACGAGCAGAGTAGTGAGCAACCATATACAAACTAAATCATCATCTGAGACTCAATAGAATGAGTAGAATAAACTAATACTTGAGCATCAGAGATAACAGTCATATAAAGTACCCCTCGAATGTCACTATGGATTATATGAAATAGAACTTCAAGAATCATAGACACGTATCAAGATAATGTGAAATAGGTTCTGGATATCAAGAACATTAGCCATCCTAGTGTGATAGCAGCCATGGAAGATCAACTCCATTGAAGGACAAGGAAATGTTATTTCAATATCAACGGGCTTTAATTAGCAATTAAAAAATTGCCTTGTGATGGCAGAAGAGCTCCAGCCCTATTCAGATTTTTTCCTCAAGTCTTACACCTATTTGGAGACCCAAATTAAAGTCCAAAGTGAGATGAAATGAGGCCCAAATCATCCCCAAAAGAAGAAGTTTCCAGAAGCCCAAATTAGCCCAAATATTAGTTTCTAGAATAAATATTTAATTGTTGTTTTAATCTATGTTGACTTGCATTGGTCCAAGTATGGGTAGTCTTCTAGGTTGTTTTAATCTATGTTGACTGCCTTGGTCCAAGTGTGGGTAGCCTTCTAGGTTGTTTTAATCTATGTTGACTGCCTTGGTCCAAGTGTGGGAAGTCTTCTATGCTTCTAGGGAAGATAATTCCCATTTATTTCTATTTTGACTAGCTCATTCTTTACAACTATATAAAGGGTTGATTGTCATTCATTGTAAATCAGATTTTGAAGAATATATTATATTGAGAGTTCTTTTGAACCTTTGTGGCATTACTTTAGGATTTATCTTTCAACCTAACTAGTTCTTAGTTCAAGGTAGTAAGATAATTTCTTCTTTGATATCTTTGATTTCTTTTTGGTATTCTTCCGAAGGCGATTAGTTCTAAATACTAATTGTTGTCTTAAGTTACTCATAAAGCGGTCAGGATCCGAATCTACTGTTTTTGATTTGTTATCTCATGTAAAGGCGTTAGATTTATTCCTATAAATCATTATGTTGTTACTTGGATCTTGTCAAGACTTTAGAGTAAGTTCTTGGAAATTCGTGGATTGTTCCTTCGAATTTCCCATATCTTTTATTTTCTAGTTTTTAGATTCTTTTCTATATTTTCTTCCGCACTTCTTATATTTTAATTATAAATTTGGGATCTCCCTAACCTCGTTGTTATCATAGTGTCTCTAAGAATAGGATTTTCTTTGGAGTTTATACGTTCGTCGTCTGTTTGATTCACATAGATCATGCCAAAAAGAAAGAAGGGATAGCTTTACATACCTGTTATAGAACAACCGTAACCAAGCTTGCCTCGTCGCCCCTTTAGCCTATTAATATGAGAGTAACACTATTGTTAATAAACTATGACTTCTCAAACTTATAAATCTACAACCAATCACTTATGGGAATCACTCTTTAGTTTATACTCCTTGATTAGCATTTTGATTAGTTAAGAACTTAACGGAAATCGGGCAGCATTTCCTCTATATAACTTTCCTAACCCGAACTTTCAATTAATCTCCGATAATCACTACAATACCAACAACAACGATAACAGAAATAATCATATCAAATCCTTAAAATTCAGCCCATAAACAACTCAAACAACCCAATAACCTCTCTTAATCCTTTTTTAATCCAAATCATTAACACTACTTGAAATTTTTCAATCCAAATCATTAACATACAAAAATACGGGGTATAACATTTATAATAAGAAAATAAAGAAGACACTACATTATTACAATTATACCCTTAATGAAGTAGGGGCCTTGTTTGGATGTCTTCCATGGAAGTGGAACTTGAAAAGGCTTGCCTTTAAGTACTAGCCTCTTTTGCATGCATAGCCTCCTTCTCCAAATAGCCTCCCAAGCTATCTTCCATATCTTGAATTTGACGTTCTTGAAGCCTTCCATCCAAGCTATCTCCCATATGTTGAAGGTCGTCCTATGTGGACCTCCCACGATCTTCAAAGACTCCATCTTCATAAAGATCGATGGAGTTGGTCTTGTATCATAAATTATGGGAAATGGCATGAATATGATGCAGTATAATAAGGGAATTGAGGAAAGGGATACATGAATTCAAGATTGGAAATGAGGAAACGGATTTTAGAATGGTATAAGTAAGACCCTTAAAGGGGGAAGCCAGTAAGGAAAATACAAGCGTAGAGATTGAAACGATGAATCCTAAGATGTGACAGATATAGACTCTAAAACAAAAAGTGAGAGTTATGTAGAAATGAGTCTAATAGCTAGTAAATAAATGAACAAGAATCGAGTCGGTATCTGAGACCGTACTGAAAATCATTCGTGGAGACCTTGAACAACATGACACTGAGATCACATAACTCAAGGAATATTGTAAAGGATATGATACAATTCGAGTGGCATCAAGACCTTTTACAAAGAGACAAGCGAGGGAACTTCAAGCTATGCAAGAATTGTTCATGAGGAGGGACATACTTGAATACACTCTAGCACCTTCCCAGGGATTTCAAGTGTTCATGATAGCATGGGAGGATGGTTTGGAGAAGTGGGTTGAAGATGGTCATGCTTGCAATGTGGCTATTACTTGAAGATTTGCAAATTCAAGCTTTGTTCCCAAAAGAAGACACCCAAACAAGGCCCGTACTTTATTAAGGATAAAAGTGTAATAATGTAGTTGTCTTCTTTTTAGCTTTAGTATAAATAGTAGTTTCTTTCATTTGGAAGACTTAGACTATTTTTAATATTGATATTTAGTATTGTAAAACTCTTGAGTGTGAGAGCTTGTTTAGCCTTGGATTGAATTCTTGTTGAGAGGATTGGTTATTAGGGATTCCAAATCCCGCTTGGTCATCCTAAGAATTTGGTGTTCCTTTTGATTCTAATTTAGAGGTCTTAGTTTTCTATAACTTTGGTTGCTAAATTAGGTCTTAGGTTGTGTCAAATTATCTATCCCTTTTGTTTCTTGCCTTTTATTTCTATTTTCATTCTTAATCTTGCATCAATTGGTATCAGAGCTTGGATTAGATTTGTTCCATCAAATCTAGCCTAGGGTTTGTTGCTAAAAAAATCTAGAATTTTTCCACAAAAAACCCCAAAGGTTTTGTGTTTGTTTTGTTGTTTTGTTATCAGATTCTTGTTCCTTAGTACGTTAGGGTTTCAAATCTTCAAATTTCGTATCATTCGGGTCAATATTGAAGAATCTACCATTGTTGGGTTGAAGCTTTAGAAAAATTTGAAGAACAACTTAGTGGGTTTTGATTTGTGACGAAATTGGGAGTTGATAACCATTGGGCTTTGTTCTGCTAGGTTAAGGGAGCCTAAATCCGAAATTTGGGGGTAAAATGAGTTGATTTGAAGGTAGCTAGAAATTTGAATGTTCATGTGTTCTTGAGCTATTTTCATAGATTCAAGTGGAGAAGAAGACTCAAAAGAAAAGTTAGATCCAAAAGTTTATAACTAAGTTTTGGAAAAGTGTGTTTTTAGCCCCAAATGGAATGGTCCTAGGTTTAGTGGATCCATTATGTCAAAAAAAGTCAACAAACCTAGCCCAAGATCCAAGAAATCACGTGCTATACGTCGTCACTGAAGTGAAGATACGGTCCAAATTCACGGACCGTAAAAGAAGTACGGACCGTTAATTCAGTCCGTCAAATTGAAGCTTGGAAAAGTTGACCACTGTTGGAGATATACGGTTACTATATATAGACCGTAAATAATATACGGTCAATAGATTTGATAGCAGTTCCCAACCGTAGATTGGAGTGAAATTTGCTACGCTACTGTTGCTGATTTACGGTGACCATATACGGACCGTACATTTTATACGGACCGTATAATTGAAGAAGTCCCTTCCGTAAATCTGAAGTCCAAATTCGTAGATTCTGTTCCCCATTTACAGACTACATCTACGGTCCGTCAAAAACATACGGACCGTATAACTACACCCACTGCAGACCGTAAATTACAACAACGAAAAGGTACATTTGATTCAATTCCTTTACTTCTTTTACAAAAATTTCCTTTGATCCTTGGTTGGTTGTTGTCTCCTTATTTCTTAGGTAAGGAACAAAAAAAAACGAGTATAGAAATTTAAAAATTCCCGTTATTTCAAATTGATACCTTGGATCAATTGGGGCATCAAGACCGCGTTTTCAAATTATCACCTACCCGGGCCTGAAATTTTATTTATTTCCCGATTTTTACATTCCATTTTCTTGTGTCTCTCAACTAGTAGCCATTTAGTAGTTGTTCGTACTTGTGTTTACTAGTTCTTGTGTTCGCATTTCTTTTCTGCCAATTCTTTCGTGCTTTTCTTCGTTTTTGCTTCGTTGTTAGTTTCTTGGTTCAAGTCCGTTAGATTGAATTGAGTCGTCCGCCTTTCTTAGTCTAACAAGAATCTATTCCGACTAAGAGTAGAATTTGAACCCTTGTGATTAGTCGACATTAACAAGCACACAATCTTTGGCAGAAGCAATTTGTGAGGCAATTAAAGGTGCGCATACTTGAGCGATTGTGAGTTGATTTTACTAATCTAACGTGTTTGCTCATTTTGTTGAGTGTCTTTAATAGGTACTATGGCTATGGAGGATGAAACACAAGTTCCCACCGGGGTACTAACACTAATTGATGTAATGAGAGCCTTGCAAGCCTTGAACGATAAGGTTGGGAGTATGGGTGGTCGAATGGAAAGCATGGATGGTCGGATGGAAAACTTGGGAAGTAGGGTGGAAGCAATTGAAGGAGGTAGTAGGGAGGTCTCGTATTCGCCCCGAGTGCAATACCAAAGAGGCACAAGTGGAGCTACTCGAAGCACTTCACTTACATTGTTACCCGACACCTTCCATCATCTATATAACCCCACTCCCCAAAACACTCCCCAAAACATCACTCTCACCCCACCAAACAACATTCCTATAGGCCAACAGAACAACTCACCCCCACAAGATCAAACTCCAAATGACCCACATCCAAACGACCCACCCCTAAATGATCCACACCCAACTGCACCAATGCCACCCCAAGACAGTCCAAACATCCAACAACCAAATGAGCAAGAGATAGAGGAAGCTATACTTGAGCGCGAACGTTATAGTGACCAAGGTTGAAGGCCACGAGGGCAAGCACAAGGAGGTTATCGAGGGAGGGGTGGAAGACATGGCCCTAACCCTCGTATGGGTATGCCAAGAGGGTAACAAGCTCGTGAAGGGTACCGAGGTCGTGATCATCAAGGTTATGATGACGACGGAGATTTCAATGGGAACCACGGTTATGGTGGAGGGCGAGACACAAATCTCAATTCTATCAAGGTTACTCTCCCAATCTTCAAAGGAGGAAGTGACCCTGATGGATTTCTTGATTGGCCGATGCATTGTGATAGAATCTTCTTGACGAATGACATGTACGAGGTGAAAAAGGCATCTTACGCCATTGCTCAATTTGAAGGGTATGCCTCCACATGGTGGGAAACTCAAGTGAAGGCAAAAAGCATTATTGGGCTTCCTTCCACACCAACTTGGGATGAATTGAAGGACGCCATGCGGCGTAAGTATGTCACCGAACGCTACAAACAAGAACAACTCAAGAAGGTGTATACTTTAATGCAAAATAAAAAGAGTGTGGAAGAATATTATGATGAGTTCGAAATTGTCAAGATGAGAATCGACTTTGACGAGGATGAGTTAAATGCTATGACTCGGTTCCAAGCCAGGTTAAATAGTGATATTGTCTCCCAAATGAGACTCCACAACTATGGGAGCATTGAAGAAACCCTTCAAGTGGCTATTGAAATAGAGGAGGGTCTCAAAGAAGACAAAATCAATAAGTCAAGGGGCTATGTGAGTTCATGGAACAACAACAAAGAACGAGGAGTCTCCTCCTCCAATTGGCAAAAGAATAAGGGCCCCATGTAAGAAGCCAAGAAACCATTTGTGAAGAATTCTCAAGTTGAGAAGCAAGTTGACAAACAACCTCCGAAGTTTTCTCCAAGAGAAGGAGGTACGAAAACTCCTATTCAATGCTTTAAATGTCATGGTTTCGGTCATAGAGCAAGCGAATGCCCCAAACGTAGAGCGTTTATTTTGAGAGACACTTATAGTGAGGATGAGGAAGAATGTGAGGAAGGATATGATGAGGGCGATTGTTATATCCCGTATTTTTGCACGTTGGATTATTCGTAAGCTAATCGACATAAGTTCTAGGACAAGACTATTTTCTTAGATATGAGACAAGGACTTTTTAATCACGATTTTAATAGTGCACGGTTTGCAAATTGATCACAATTAGTGTGGAAACATTAGTGAAGCTTAGGGATTAATTAACCATGATCAGATTATTAAGTGGGGATTAATGATTAATTAACTTAATTAGACCACTAAGTGGGCCCCACTACCACGTGGCTGAATTTGATTGGAGCATGGATGGCGACATGTTAATGGGACACATGTCTAGTGGGCTGGCCACATATCTTGATGACTGGTTGCATATATATAAGGTATTGATGACTCCTCAAAATAAATATTCATCATCATAATTCATCTTCACAAACTCCATATTGAGAGAAAGAATCACACAGCCATGGCAGCACCTTCGGCTCTCACGGCCAAGCTTAACACTTAAAAAAAAAATCCAACAGCCATGGCAGCTTACGGCCAAGCTCCAAGATCTTGAAGAAAGGAAATTATGATTCCATAAAGGTGCTCTAAACGTCCCAAAGGAGGCAGCAAGTTAGAATTTAAATTGGAGAAGAAGAAGTGGTGCAATTGGTGCAAGTGATTGTAGGATCTGCCCTAACTAATTTAAGGTAAGATTTCTTCTTCTTGTAATATAATTTGAGTTAATGATATTGTAATGGAAAGATTAGTTTATGTTAGGCGAAATTGGAAGTAAGAAAATTGCATGAATTCGTTGGTATTGTAAGTTGGGCTGAATTGGAGTTGTTTCAATATAATCGAGTTTGATTGTTGTTGTTGTCGTTGATTGTCTGTTAAAAGTGAAGGAATCATGATAATTAAAGTTTTAGTTGTTTATATGGAATTGTTGAGATATGAATTGGATTAGACGTTCATGAGGTTAGGGGTTGTTCTTGTTGTAGTTGATGGGCTACTTGGGGCATGTTATTGTAAGGTTTATTCCCTCCTACATGTTCTAGAGTTGGTGAGGTTTTTTTACAATTTGATGGATGTGGAATTTGTGAAAGGAAAGTTTAAACATGCTAGAAGTTGTATATATTTTATGGGCTGTTTTAGAACTTCTTGTGATATTAAGATAGTTTTCTTGTGTATGAGTAATTGGTGTTGTTGTCGTGTTATTGTTAATTTGGCTCATAAATTTGGAAGAAAGAAGTGTATAAGTATCGTATACGAAGCG